>NC_084913.1:1122333-1722333 GCF_949316345.1 Pungitius pungitius
AACAGAGGAGTCGCCCCCTGCTGGTCACTACACAGAAGTAGAGTCATTTCCTCATAGACGTCTATGGGAGCAGAGGAGTCGCCCCCTGTTGGTCACTACACAGAAGTAGAGTCATTTCCTCATAGACGTCTATGGGAGCAGAGGAGTCGCCCCCTGCTGGTCACTACACAGAAGTAGAGTCATTTCCTCATAGACGTCTATGGGAGCAGAGGAGTCGCCCCCTGCTGGTCACTACACAGAAGTAGAGTCATTTCCTCATAGACGTCTATGGGAGCAGAGGAGTCGCCCCCTGCTGGTCACTACACAGAAGTAGAGTCATTTCCTCATAGACGTCTATGGGAGCAGAGGAGTCGCCCCCTGCTGGTCACTACACAGAAGTAGAGTCATTTCCTCATAGACGTCTATGGGAGCAGAGGAGTCGCCCCCTGCTGGTCACTACACAGAAGTAGAGTCATTTCCTCATAGACGTCTATGGGAGCAGAGGAGTCGCCCCCTGCTGGTCACCACACAGAAGTAGAGTCATTTCCTCATAGACGTCTATGGGAGCAGAGGAGTCGCCCCCTGCTGGTCACTACACAGAAGTAGAGTCATTTCCTCATAGACGTCTATGGGAGCAGAGGAGTCGCCCCCTGCTGGTCACTACACAGAAGTAGAGTCATTTCCTCATAGACGTCTATGGGAACAGAGGAGTCGCCCCCTGCTGGTCACTACACAGAAGTAGAGGCATTTCCTCATAGACGTCTATGGGAGCAGAGGAGTCGCCCCCTGTTGGTCACTACACAGAAGTAGAGTCATTTCCTCATAGACGTCTATGGGAGCAGAGGAGTCGCCCCCTGCTGGTCACTACACAGAAGTAGAGTCATTTCCTCATAGACGTCTATGGGAGCAGAGGAGTCGCCCCCTGCTGGTCACTACACAGAAGTAGAGTCATTTCCTCATAGACGTCTATGGGAGCAGAGGAGTCGCCCCCTGCTGGTCACTACACAGAAGTAGAGTCATTTCCTCATAGACGTCTATGGGAGCAGAGGAGTCGCCCCCTGCTGGTCACTACACAGAAGTAGAGTCATTTCCTCATAGACGTCTATGGGAGCAGAGGTGTCGCCCCCTGCTGGTCACTACACAGAATGACGCTGTATAGTCTGTGTGTGTGTGTGTGTGTGTGTGTGTGTGTGTGTGTGTGTGTGTGTGCAGCCCCTTCCTCTCAGCATTAGAGGACATTCTCGTTGCAGCTGTTGCACGCCGCCTGCAGCAAGATGGCTGAAAGCTGGCATAACCACACACACACACACACACACACACACACACACACAGGACGAGCGGTTGCATCACTATAATCATGTCCAACAGTCGCTCTGTGCCAAAGTCAGGTTGTAGAGAAAACGCCCTGCAGGCAAACGCATTACAAACAGGAGGAGGGGGTCGGTTGGAGGAGGGGGGGGGGGGATAAAAGAGAGGACAGGCTTTCAAAAGTCTAGCTTGACGAGCTGTCTGCGTCCATCTCTCGGCCCGTCGCCACGACGGCCGCCACGCCCGAGAGGAGGCGAGATACGAGGCCTCCGACGCCCCAACGAGCTCGTTATGATGAAACGAACCTCCGACTGAAGATGGTTCCTCAAGCCGTTAAACATGAGAGCTACAAGAAGGTTCAGGTCTGCAGCACCAGAGAGGGTCTGAGGCACGTCCATCACCATTTCAGATTCATAAACACACACACACACACGTATATATATGTGTTTTTAGCCCGTCAGCCAATCAGAAGCCAGTATCATCCATCATTAATTGGAGAAGAATTAGATCAAAACAGCTTCTCAGAGACATTGTTTTCCTATGATGTCATCCTGATATTATATTGATATCATATGTGTTTCACACACAAGAGAGTTTGCCCCCTAGATTTTTAAACCTATAGCAATATATTTTATTATATTTCTTGGTCTAACTGTCTGCTGTTTCCTGATCTTGATCCTGATCCTCAGACGTAACAGAAGAACAGAAGCTGCTGCTGGACCAATGTGTTCTTTACATGAGTAAAAGGAGAAGCTCTGGACCTGAGAACATGAACGGCTTCTTCTCCACAAACATCAAGAAGCTTCATGTTACTGAAGGGGTTGAATCCCAGATGTGATACAGATGTTTCACCACTAGATGGAGCCAGAGGCCAGACGAAGAGTCCCTCACTGATGATGAAGATGAAGCTCATCCACTCATGAACACCAGGAGGAATTCATGGTGTGGAAGAGAAAGCGAAATGTGAAAGAAAAAGAAATAAAAGGATCCAAAATATTGGTTGTGTTTATAATTAAAAGTCTGCATTGCTGCTGCATTTCTCAGAATCTTCAACGTTTTTTTAACAACTTTGTGTCCTGATTCTAAACCCTCAAAGCAACAGGGCGGAAGGATGATGCCACTGTTGTCATGACAACGCCGCATGGCCATAAAGAAGTGATCGTGAGGCAGTATTATCATTTTAGATCGATGATCGATTCAGATTGATATCATTAAAAATAACAAAAATAATAATCATGTGAGGTTTTTCTTAATTTTTCACCTTTTCATTGCAAGAGTTAAAGTGAATTCATATATTTCGGTTGTTCAAACCGGTTTCTACACGTTTTATTCATTAAGAGGTGATTTGGGGATCTTTCAGTGAGGACTTCAGGTCACCAGGTGGCGCCACAACGCTGCTGAATGAAATGATCTCAGCTTTTCTGTTAAATCGGGTAAAAACAAAAAGGAGTTTTGTTCAGAATTTACACAAAAGCATCATCAGCTGATGTGTGGATCAGATACACACACAGAGAGACACACTATGACATCAGTCACACAACAATGGTCACGCTGTGTGTCTCTCACACACTCACACACACACACACACACACACACACACACAAACACAGACACACACACACACACACACACACACACACACACACACACACACACACACACACACACATACACACACACACACACACACTATAAAGCAAAGTTGTGTAATCTGAACACAATCGACTGCTGATGGCGTCCCATTTAAAGTGTTTGTGTGTTTTTTAACTTTTTTTAACTACAGATATTAAATTAGAATAACAGTCGATGGCTTATATGTGAACAAGTGCATTAAAATAGAAACATGACCAAAAAGTAGTTGTTTGATGAATATTATTAGAAAAGGGAAGGAAACGAGAGGGAAGGACAGACTAAACCACTAACACACTGTAGACCTTAAACTGGATTTATAATGGATCTGATCTATAACTAGTTGTAAATCGGCTTATTTGATGAAATTATACTTATTTCTTGTTCTTCTGAGTTTGTTTCCTTCTGGTTGAAATGTTCTTATTGTGAGTCGCTTTGGATCAAAACATCAGCTTAATGAGATGAGATGTGATGTAAGAAGGTCACATGAAGGGAGAGAAAGGAGGAGTAAGGAGGCAAAATGAGAGGAAAGAAGGAAGAAAAGGAAGCAAGAGATGAGAATAAAGGAAACAAGTTAAAGTTAGAGATTACAGTTAAGTAGAGGAAATGAGAGGAGAGGATACAAGAGGAGAGGAAAGGAAACAAGAGGGGGGAGGAAAGGAGAGAAGAGGAATCGCTTCCATAAATAAAACAACGCTCGGCCGTTATGTAACGCCGCGGAGAGAAGGAGGGCATTGTGGGTAATTTGCCGCCTGAGGTCGTGCAGTCGCTTCAGAGACGTCGATACGCGTCGTTGGCGGAGGTCAAAGAGGCGGAGCTCCTCACAGAGGATCAACTTCATTCATTAAAAACTACCCTGTGTCTCTTTGGACCGTCATTGACTGAATGAAATGTCCCCCCTTTGTCTACCTTGAGCTGCACCAGGTGGACGTCCACGTGCCGGTTGTCTCCGTCCTGCCCCGCCGAGAGCGTGAGCCGCGTGACGCGCTCGCCGGTCGCTCTCAGCCACGTCTGGATCTCCGGCAGGTGGAGGACGACCTTCCAGTCGGCTCCGGTGTGGAGGGGCGGAGGTTTGATGGACCTGAGACGGAGGCCGAGGACAGTGAGAGGAAAGACAAAACCGTCTCTCTACACAAACACAGCATTTTATTCAACGCTTCGGACCAGAAGAAGATTTAAAAACCTAAACTGAGGTCAGTCGACTGGTTACCTGTGGGAGGGGTCTCGTCCCAGGTGAGCTCCGCCCCCAGGGAAGCCGCCCCGGCTGGGTCCCGTCCCGGGAGACGAGGGCCCGTCCCGATGCTCCGGGCTCACGGCTGCAGGGCGGGTGGAGGTGTCGGGGTCAAGGGTCGGCGTGACGGAGGTCACCATCGGGGACGAAGGCTCGGGGGACGAAGGCTCGGGGGCCGCGGGCGAGAGAGCAGCGAAGCTCATGGTGAGAGAGAGAGAGAGAGAGAGAGAGAGAGGATTCCTACGGACGAGCCTCACTGGAGTAAACTGGAGAGAGAGAGAAGGAACAAGTTAGGAAAGAAGACAAGAAGGCAAAGGGAAGAATACGAAGGAAAGAGGGAGGAAGGAAACGAAGGAAAGAAGAGAAGGACCGAGGGAAGAAGGGAAACATCCTTTCAATCACCTTCCTGCCTTTTCCTTCTTCCTTCAGTATCCTCGTCCATAATCTCACAGATTATAATAACACATATGATAATATGTTATAACCAGGGCTGGACTGGGACAAAAAAAGGACCCTGGCATTTTTGCTCAGACCGGCCCCCCACAATCGGTCGGCCACAACCACCAACCAGTACACTATCCTTGCGGCCCCTGTAGATATGCATAGCTACTGTTCCGTTCCCAAAAACCCATACAAAGCTGAGAACTACTGTAAGTGCCATGGACCAGTTTACAATTGCAAGTATAGGTTACTTTGTTTTAAAGGGATAGTTCACCCAAAAATGAAAATTGTGTCATCATTTACTCACCATCAAGTCGTTTCAAACCGGTATGATTTTTTTATTCTGCTAAGCACAAAGAAAGATATTTGACAGTTGATGGACCCCATTGACTTCTATAGTATTTGTTTTTCCTACTATGGAAGTCAATGGGGTCCATCAACTGTCTGATTACCGACATTCTTCAAATATCTTTCTTTTTGTTTAGCAGAATAAAGAAATTCATACAGGTTTGAAACAACTTGGGGGTGAGTAAATGATGACACAATCATCATTTTTGGGTGAACTATCCCTTTAAAGAGCACAAACCCTCTTTAATATGACACCAAACAAAATGTACCTCTAATTGTTGAGATACTTCCCATAAAAAACCTATACAAATTACTCACACAAAACGTCCTGATAATATATATATATAAAATTTAGAGTATTCACTTGCCGTAATATTGCAGATTGATGATATTGGAAATTCAGAAGAAACATTATAAAATATCTACTTAGTTGAATATACAGCTTTCAAAATGCAAAGTGGGTTTTTATCCCCAAATAACATCCGTTAGTGACCTCTTCTAACATGTAACTCGTTGTGGGCGAGTAATAATTAATATAATCAAATGGCATCATTTAAGTTTTTTTCTAGAGAAGAAGGGCCGTCGACGGCCGTTATGAGTTTTAAATGGTTACATTAGAATATATAATATATATAATATCCCAAGTTGCAATTGAATTAGTGAACTCTCAACTCTGCTCACTACAAAAACAGAGCTAAATATCTCATGCTGTTATTTGACTTTAGCTGAGTGGCCATTGCAGCAACTTTTAAGTGACAATTTGACAAACCTGACACTCAGACTTTATAATAGCAACAACCGACAACGATTATGTTTGTTGCCTTATTATAATATTCATTAATGGAGGTAACTGTTAAATGGTCATCATCTTGGTTGTAGCCAGGTCCACACACACTGTCCTCATGCACCGCCCTGATTAACACTCCCTCCCTGTTCATGGAGCTACCTGCTTGCTCACCGCTTCAATGACACTCTCCTGCTCACTCTGTCCCTCCTGGACTTCACTGTCACACTGTCACCTGCTGCACCTTCTCCTCTGCTGCACCTCCTCCTCTGCTGCACCTTCTCCTCTGCTGCACCTCCTCCTCTGCTGCACCTTCTCCTCTGCTGCACCTCCTCCTCTGCTGCACCTTCTCCTCTGCTGCACCTTCTCCTCTGCTGCACCTCCTCCTCTGCTGCACCTTCTCCTCTGCTGCACCTCCTCCTCTGCTGCACCTCCTCCTCTGCTGCACCTTCTCCTCTGCTGCACCTCCTCCTCTGCTGCCTGCGAAGCGTCCCGTATTACCCGGGACAACCCGAATTATGGGCAATTTTGATTTGTCCCGGCCGGGACAGCTCCAGTCCCAATTTCCAATCACAGCCCGCTAAGTCAATGACGCGCGAAAAACTCCCGGTTGGTGTGAAGTTGTGACGCATCACTCCAGTGTGCGCGCGGGGGCCGGGTGAGAGCTGTCCTCTCTGTGGAAATGAGCAGTGATGCTGGCGCTGCAAAGAAAAAACAGACTGTGCAAGCCCGGCCGCCAGCACCCCCCGTCAGCTCGCGAAAGTGTCCCTGATTTGGGGTTGGGAGAGTTGGCAACCCTATGTTTCTGCAACATGTCGTCAGGTTCTGGAGTAGTTTTGACAACTGAAGCTACAGCACAAAACATGTCGGTCATTTTTGAACATGTTGAGGCATCAACCTCTAGATTTATTTATTTTTGGCCCGCAATTTCTCCGCACCCCCCCTGCTCTTAAATCTTTGTTTCTCCGTCCTAATCCACACATTTCTTGCTGGCTCTGAGCCACTGACTGACACACGGAGAGGGAGGGGTGGAGCCTGCTAAGAGATGATTGGGCCAGCCCAGTGTCAGTATAGAAACTGAACCAATGGGCCGCTGTCCCTGCTTTATGGGCCGGTCGAAAGCAAAAATGTTATTGGCCTATCGACCGGCCCCCAAGTGCGTCGGCCCACCGGGCATTTGCCCGGTATGCCCGATTACCAGTCCAGCCCTGGTTATAACATGTTATAACATGTGTGAGACAAAACCGTCTCTCTACACAAACACAGCATTTTATTCAACGCTTCGGACGCTAACGCTAACATGTTATATGTTATAACATGTTATAACATATGTTATAACATGTTATAACATATGTTATAACATGTTATAACATGTTATAACACATGTGATGTTGGGTAGCTGGTGCACAGAGCGTCACACGGGCGGAAGCACCAGAATATAAAAAATTAATTCAACAAAAGATTGTTCACAAAGCTGGGCTTTTATTGTGAAAGGAAGCTGAGTGAATGAATGACTGTACATTTGGAGGAAAGGCCTCAATAAATAAAATGTTCTGTGAACATCCATCCTCGCAGATGTTTGAATAATAATAATAATAATAATAAACCCTGCATCTGAAAGCAGATGAAGTAATCTTCCTCAGATGAAACATTACGAGTCTACACACACACACACACACTACACTGTGTGTGTGTGTCCCTTCATCTCCTTAAACCCTTTTCAGCATCGTCCTGCACCGAGAACAGACAAATAAAATGTATAATTCATGTCATGTGTTCTGTGAATAAAATATGCATCCAGCTCCCAGTTCAGCCAAATATTAAACACAAAGAGCAAATCACTATATTGTCACGGTTTGGCCTCGCTTCCTGTTTTAGTTTGAAGTTTCATGTCCATGTCAGTCCTGGTTTGTGCACGTCCGTTCTTTGGCTTCGGTTTGATTTGTTTTGGTGAAATAAATAGCACCTTCTTGTACCCTGCGTTTGAGTCCTGCCTGCCTGCCTGCCTTCTGCCTGCACCAGCACCCGCCATTGTGACATATATATTGTAAATATATTATTTATTTCCTTAAAACATTAAGGAGATCAACTATGTGACAGAAAATGCAGCTTTAAATTGAAGGATTTAGAAGTTTTAGAGGAGACTGATAACTTACATTTTTATTTTGTTAATGAGCTATTCATTTTTGCATTGTCTGCATGTATCCAGTAGTTTTGACGCGCATCACATGACTCAATAAGCGTTATTGATTGGTCCATTATTTCATTATTTCAATCTGACTGTACTTCTGAGTCATAAATAATTTAAATAAATAAATAATTTAAATTAATAAATCTATATATATATATATATATATATATATATGTGTGTGTGTGTGTGTGTGTGTGTGCACACTCTCAGTTACAGACCCGTGGTGTTGAACACGTTCTAATCTCCACTGATCTGGTGAGATTAAAACTCAGATTAAAGCTGGGGGGGGGGGTCTGTGGAGCAGCAGTAGGGGGGGGGGGGTCTGTGGAGCAGCAGTAGGGGGGGGGGGGGTCTGTGGAGCAGCAGTAGGGGGGGGGGGTCTGTGGAGCAGCAGTAGGGGGGGGGGGGGGTCTGTGGAGCAGCAGTAGGGGGGGGGGGGGTCTGTGGAGCAGCAAAGAAAAACTAGAAAGAAGAACTTTATTCCCAGTTGAATCGCTGCTACAGACGTGATTCACTGGGAGATTTGCTCCTCAGAAAGTGACTCTAATGGATCACGTTCATATTCATCAACACTCATGACGCTTGTGTTTCCTTATGAACGTGGTGCAATAATAGAAACGTGAATATTTACTTATAGTCATAGTTTGATTTTAAGGTTCCTTCATTAATCAATAATCAAGCTTCACGTGCACTACGTCATCAGCAGAGAAATCTACTCAACTTTATTGGTTACAAGAGTCTTTTCTGTATTGATTGTTTCTCTGTAACTTCTGAGAGCTGATGATGTTTCTGTGTTTTATTCGTCCTTCATGGACAGAAGAGAATATAAAGTTACATTTTATTGTCTCTTAGTTGCTAAATTCAGTCAATTATTCCCTGTCATGTTTGTGTGTCTGTGTGTGTGTGTGTGTGTGTGTGTGTGTGTGTGTGTGTGTGTAGTTAGTGGTTTCCATTCTCCAGAGATGATCCAGAACCTCATCGAGACGTTAAATATTCCAAATAAACATTGTGAGCATTTGATGAAATGTGTTTTTATAAAATGGTTCTTTCTTCTTCTTCAAGTTCTTCAAGCAGTTTGAGTTTAACTTCCTTCATTGGTGTTGAAGGAGACTTGAAAGATCGGGACCACGAACTCATGTTCACACCGTTTACTGAGGGAATGGATCAAAAGAGTTTCACACACACACTTGTTTCCTACATTAGTCCCTTGTTCCTTAGATCCTTCTTTCCTTCCATTTCCTTCGGTCTGCCACTACTTCCATATGTCAATCCCTACAATGACTTTCCTCAAATCCTTCTTCCCTTCCCTATGTCCCTTTTTCATTTCCTATATCCTCCTTTCCTTTCCTACATCCTTCTTTGATTCCCTCTCTATATCCTTCATCAGGTCAGCTGTCACACAGTGAAAGGACCTTCAGCGCGGTCATGGTTTACATCATTTATAGACGTAACTTATTCACTTCTTTTACAAGCATTTTTTAACCTAATAGTTTTAAACTTTGGTATATGTGGCATATTTTGATTTAACATATTTTGACTATTTTTTCTGAATATCTTTTGACCAAATATTCTTTTACATTTGTTTTAATTACCTTTTACATCCAACATATTCTGACTCATTTATTGAAACATTTCAAACCTGATATTCTTTTATTTTTTTCCAAACTTGTATTGACTTAATATTTTTAAAACTTTGTTTTCCATGACATATTTCAACCTTAATATATTTCTTTCAATGAAATGAAAAAGCTTTTTTCAAAAAATAATATTATTTCCGAACTAATGTTTTTTAGTGTTTTTTTCCAAACATCTGAGCTCATATTTATTCACTCTTTTTCCAGTTTTGTTCATCTTTCGACCTTACAAAAATGATTCAGTCAAAAAATGTTGTTGTTTTTTAATTTAAAAAGTTTGGTTGAAAAATGGGAACCAACCAAAAAATATTATTATTATATATATAGATTTTTGTCAGAAAATGTAGTCAAAAATGTTGGTTGAAAGATTTGGTCGAATTCTTGTTTCCTTTCCTTTCCTCTCTCCTCTCTCCTCCTCTCCTCTCCCCGCCCCTCTTCTCCAGCCACTGAGAGTGTGACATCACTTCCTGTGGAGGAGGCCGACCATGATGACCAGTCATTCTGATCACTGATACTGAAACAACGTCACGTTCTTCACAGTCAGTTTGTCTTCTTGTCTTCTTCTTTCCTTCCCTACCTTTGCCTCCTTCTCTACATCATGTTCCTTCCCCCTACATCCTTCTGAGGGTCTACATCTTTCTTTCATCCTTCCTGTCCTCCCTAGGTCCTTACCTCCCCCCTGTCCTCTTTCTCCTGTCTACATCATTGTGTCTCTGTGTCCTTCTGTCCTTGCCATCCTTATTTCCTCTTTTGTTTTCTGTCCATCATCACTTTTAACTCGTTATTCTTCCCTTCACTTCCTCCTTCTTCCCTTCCCCACGTGCTTCTTTCCTTCCCCGCGTCCTTCTACCCTTAACTACGTCCTTCTTGCCTTCCCCACCTCCTTCCTCCCATTACCTAATTCCTTCCTTCCTTCCTTATTTGCTTGTGGTTGCTGGGTAACTAGGAGGTGACCGTTGATGTCGTCATGCTGTGACGTGATTACGTGGATCTGAGCGGCTCAGAGTGATGACGTCATGGTTCACTTCAGAGCAGCAGCCCGATGGACTGGACCCTGAAGCTCTGTCTCCTACGAGGTGGGAAACGTCTAAACGAGCGTTTTGGGACAAACATCTTTCTGTGTCCTCCTTCTTCTCCTTCTTTAGTACCTTGTTTCCTTCTGTCTGCCACTAAGTCCTTATTTCCTGCCCTACATCTGGCCCTCTTCCCTTAAAGCCTTCTCTCATGTCCTTCTTGCCTTCCCTATGTCCTTACTTCCTTCCATACATCCTTCACGCCCCGGAAGGTGTCTCTTTTAACTCGTCTGATATTGTAAGAAGACACCGAGCAGCGAAGGAATCAAAGTAGTTTGAGCTCAGAACTTGTTCTCCAGGATCTGAAGGCCGAGAGCCTCTGGAGTCCTTATCACGTCCAGGTGACCAGTGGACAGGTGCGTTGGACAGGTGAGAGGAGGGAAGAGCTGAACCCCCCCCCCCCGGTCTCTTTGCGTCTGAACAAATGGCCGCAATGAGACACTAAACTGGTCTCCTCCCAGTGAACAGAACCAGTGGCTTCACCTTCAGTCCAAACAACAAGAAACAGAAGAAAGACTGGGACCAGTGGAGCCAGCAGGGCAGCAGACTGGGGGCAGACTGGGGGCAGACTGGGAGCAGACTGAGAGCAGACTGGGAGCAGACTGGGAGCAGACTGGGAGCAGACTGGGAGCAGGGAGAGGTGTTGGCCTCTCCGCATGCGGCAGGCGGAGCGAGGCCTCCACAACAAAAGCTGGGAGAGGCCCTGGGAGTCGCCTCCCTGCCCTCCTCATCCTCTCCTTCCTCACAGCGCACAACAGCAGATCATTAGATCTGCATTCCATGCAGGATTAAACTCAGACACACACACGCACACAGACACACACACACGCACACACACACACACACACACACACACACTAAACAGCAGCCTCGGCGGTACCTACCACATCTCTTCTTCTTCTCTTCAGTCCATCCCGTTCCCTTCTTCTCTCCCTGGGTGTCGGATGTTGGAGGATGCAGAGAGACAGGGAGGGAGGGAGGGAGGGAGGGGGGGGGGAGGTGCTTTTAGATGTTGTGGCGATCCCACTGCAGAGAGAGAGAGAGAGAGAGAGAGATGGTGCTAGCAGAGAGGATGCTAACGCTAAAGTATCCGCCAGCTCGGTGTGGGACGGGAGGATGGAGGGACGGGAGGGGGGACGGTGATGATGCGGCACCTTTCAGAGGGGAAACAGAGAGGGGTGGTGCCCTGTTGCCTTGGAAACTGAGATGATGTGGTGGGGAAGGTGCAGCTGTGCTCTGATTGGCGGACAGGGTGTGGTGAGGAGGGGGAGGAGGGGGGGGGGATGACAGAGCAAAGGCTGGTGGTGAGAAGCTGCTGCTGCTCTCTCTCTCTTTTTCTGGGCCGGAGGTGGAAAAAAAACAACAGGAAGTCATTGGTGCCCCCGACTGGTGACTCCTGGAAGTGCAGGAGAGGAAGAAGAAGGTGAAGAGGGAGAGAAGAAGATGCAGAATAAAACACTTTGATGTTGATGACATCGCAGCTCTTCAATGTTAATGACATCACTCATTCATCAGTTTGGTCCCACTTTTGAGTTTGACACTTCATTTTTTTAATACATTACTTTTTGGGTCAAGTATTATTTATAAGTTAATGTCATGGTGAAAGGGTGAATGGGGTTCACAGAGTGTGGAAGACGTATTCAAGTGAAAGTACTAATACCACATTATAAAGATACTACCTTACACATAAAAGTCCAAGTATCGAAAGGTTACTTAAGTGAAAGTATTCAAAGTATAATCAGGAAAAAGGGCCTTGAGTCTTTTTAAAGTGAAAAGACGTTAAATATTTCTCTGGGATTAGCGTAGATGTAGAGTGACACGAGATGTACAAGTACCTCGTGCTCAAGTAGAGTTTGAGTAAGTAGATACATTTAAAAAATGAGCCAGATTGGCTCTTTAAAAATAAACTCAACAGCGCCACCTGGTGGCAGACAAAGACCTCACTGTCTTATTGAAATTTACTCCTTTTTTTTTTGTGGGTGTCTTATGAAAATAGACTTCACAGGAAAAAACTGAGAAAAGATAAAACTTTTTAGACTTGTGTCTGGAAGACGTCCACAGGAGTCAATATTGACAGAATATTCAATATTCTGTATGAAATGTATATATATATATTTATATATATATACACACTAGGTATATATGACACCGTTCATATTGATGAATACTGAGAGCAGTTGAAGTTTTGCACATCGTGAAACGGCAGAAATGGGTTAAATATGGGGCGCCGTTTGTAAAATGTTGCACGTTTTAAAATCCTGCACAGTTTGGTACATTTAGCGTTATCATATGAAAAAAAGTTTATATGTCACTTTTATAAACATTTAGAGACAAAATCATGTAAATACATGAAATAACTTTTCCAAGTACAATGTTTGGCAGTAACAAAGTTGTTAAATAATATAAATATTTAATCTAAATGTAAATGTACATGTTAGATGTTATGTATAAATGTTAAATATAAATATAGTGATTTTACATACGGCGCCCCGTGATTAAGGAGCACCTGAACGCACCAGCAGGTAGGTCAACAGGAAGTGAAGGCAGTCAGTGAGTGTGAGTGTGATAATAAGTCCCTTCTACAATAATCCACGTTTCATTAATACTCATCACTATTCAGCTTCAGTTGCTCCCTTTTGTACAGAAAAAAAGGGACGGATGATGCGGGCCGACGGGGGGGGGACGTTATGGGACGGGGGCCACTCTGCGATCCGCCGGTGACTCACGTCCCTCTCGTCGGTTCTTCCGCCAAGAGACACGCCCCCTGAACGAGGAAATGACAGAGCGCTGTGTCATTGGCTGGCTGCTGTCAGGGGGAGGGGCCAGTGAAAGAACCAGGTGAGGTTCACAGGTTCAGTTACCAGACAGTTTCCTTCATCTCAGGGTGAACAAACTGATCCTGCTTCTAGAAACGCGCCAATTATTGATTATCTACCGCCAATAAAGTTAGAAAGAAGAAGAAGAAGAAGTGAAAGAGTCTGCAGGAAGTCACGGAGCTTTACTTTAACATCTTCACGTCCTGTGAGTACGTCCCGTGATACACAGTGTGTGCTTTAGTGTGTGTTTGTTGTTAATGGACGCCACCGCCGACGGGCTATGGATCCAAAACGGGACCATTGCGTATTTTACGGGACGGATGGAAACACTACGACACTCACGGAAATACTGTTTTTAATGTTTGTTCCATTTAAACCAACAACAAGAAACACGGAAATAGTGTTTTTACTGTTTGTTCGCTTTAAACCAACAACGAGAAACACGGAAATGTCCTTTTAACGTCTTCTCTTAATCGTATTTGTTGGTACATAGTGGCTGTGACGTCACTGTATAACCGCCAGAGAACATTTGCTCTGATATAAATGTGTTGGTGATGTTTAGTTTCCTGTCGGACAGCATTCCGCAGGCCGGTGTCACACCCACTGGTTTATAAACCTACCTTCCTACCAGTATCGGTGTAACACCGGTGTTACTGGTTTGTGAACCTGCTGGTTTCCCTCGCGTGCGCGTTTGTGTCCTCTGTTTCCTGATTCTCACACATTTACAAACGTATTGCTGAAAGTCTACAAATCCATTGAGTATAAATGAGCCCTACAACACAACCACGTATGAAAACATTTATTTAAGAAAATATATTAAAGGAAAGATCGAGAAAGATCTCATTTAATGTACTGTAAGTTTATTGTTAAGCTCAGCAGGTTGCTAGGCAACGGGAGAAGCGGAGGTGATGCTGAGGAGAATTTAAGAAAATAAGAGTCCGTGTTTACAGAGCACACATGTCGTCCTCACTGCACACCAGCTGGTGGCGGTAACGCGCCGATTAATGATGATCCACCGTAGGATGTAGCTGCGTGACGCAAACACACAAGAGGGGTCAAATGGCAGCAAGGGGCTCTGTGTGTGTGTGTGTGTGTGCGTGTGTGTGTGCTATATAAGTTTTCAAAGTTGCTTTTTCTGTTTATTTCTTGCAAGAAAGAAGAGTTTTTTTTTACCGTCTGCTGGTTCTCTTCACACACACACACACACACACACACACACACACACACACACACACACACACACACACACACACACACACCACAATAATTAAGAAGGAATGCTGTTTTAACCGCAGAAATGCGTCAGTACAGTGCACTGTTTTCAAAGTTCATGTTTTATATTGGTCATATCACCTGTTAATCAAGCTCCCTGCGAAGGGTCAATTGCATGCTTAAAATAGAGCATAACAGTTTAAGCCCAGCCCATTTCAAGACAACCCTACAACTTACGGGGTAAATCCTTCATACTTCCGGGTTAAGCTCCGCCCACTTTTGGGTTAGGCCCCGCCCGGTCCGAGTACAGATACGGATACAGATAATTCATATGGTTCAACAGATACTGATACAGATACAGATAATGCTGTACTCGCTCATCCCTACTGAGCACCACAGATATATTTATACATCGACACCTTGGTTTTGTTACGCTAAAGAGTTTGAGACCAGCAAGGAGGTCCCAGACCTGAAGGAACCTCAAGGTGCTTACAACAGATGTTTGATTAGACTTCCTTCACACAGTGGTGTCATGCAAAGACAAATGGGATCAAAGAGAAGAGGTGCTCTGAGGTTCTTCTGCTCAGATAGTTCCCACACAGCTGGTGTTACGGAACCTCCTCAGAATTAAAGTCATGAACCAGGCTTTAGCTGCACCGTTGTATCAGTCACAGGGTTCAATGCGTGAGGAAAAAAGTAAAAGCTTATAGTCCAGAATTTTGGTAAATGTTGTAAATCTGAATATGAGAGTTTTAGTGTTAAGGTGAATGAGCTCTGTGTGTTTGTCCTGATGAAGATGAATAATGTGTGAGATCTCCCAGCAGGTTGTTATGAAGGTGTGAAGGTGTGGACTCTGCTATGAATCAGGCTGAGGACCCAAAGGACAGTGTCCCTCCCTCTGAAGGACATGACAGACAGACCAAAGCTCAGAGGTGAGAGGACCATCTCCAACTGTCCTCCACTCGTCTCCATGTCCCAACGTCTTTGACTCACTGACTCTGGTTCTACATGTGTGACCAGGACCCATCAGAGACCTGGACCTGGACCCAGCTGTGTGTCCATGAAGAGTAACCAGTCTATAGATCATCCTCCAGACCTCAAAGACGTCCGTCCCTCTGCTGATGCAAGGTGAGGGTCTCAGGCTGATGGTGAGGTGTTTCTACCAGACTCTCTGGTGGAGGTTCTGGGTTTCTTGCTTCAGGGCCATTCAGCAGAGTCCAGTGAGGGAGAGAGAGCTCCATGGAGGGCTTGGTGAGACCTGTTGGGACTAAACCAAACTGACTGGTGAAGAACACAGTGAGCTGTTGATTCTCAGTGGGACCAGCAGGACCAGTAGACCTAGACCACTACAGTCATGTGGTCCACATCCAGACCTCACGTCATGGACCTTTACCTTGTTTTGGTCTCTGTGAGGACGGACATCATGTGACATGATGCTTCATGATTAGATGATGATGTGATGATGTAATCTCAGTGTTTCTTTCAGTTCACATCAGCAGAGAAGTAAGTCTCCTGAACCCAGATGTGTGTCCTTGAAGAGTCATCAGTCTATTGATCATCTGATTAACTTCAAAGATGATCAGTCTATGAAGAGTGACACAGCTGCAGGTCTCTGGAGACAGATGACTAGGACTGATCATGTGATTAGAATGAACTCAGTGCTCTGTGGACCAGCTGACGTGGTCTCTGGACTCCATGCAGAGGTTTGGAGAGAGTATCGTCAGTAGACTCTGTAAAAGGTCCAACGACTAGTTTCATAAGATCTAAGGAGGCTTCTAAAGGTCAGGGGGCGGACTAAAGAGGTTTGGAGTAGTTCCATAAGACTTTGTACCAGATGCAGAGGTCTGGAGACGTTGTTTTTATGACCCACAATAAGAACTAAAAACAGATGAAACTGATGGCTGTCCGTCATCAGTCTTCAGCATCTGGTTTCCATGGTGATCAATCATGACAGAAGCCAATATCTCTACCTAATGTTGTCTTGGTGTTGATGGTCCAAACACCATGTCAGCTGATGGTTCATGATCCTCCACAGAGAGGACCAGGAGAGCTCAGAGGTTCCTACAGAGTCTGCCCATCAGCATCAAACCCACCTGGACTCCATCTTCATGGTGTGTACATGAACAACTACTTAAACATCTCTCAGTTCACCATCATCTCCATGCTGCACTTTGTAGACCTGTGGATTGTCCTTCTGTCCAACATGGACCTGATGGTGGCTTCCATGATTCTAGTTGGTGTCATTCATAGAATGTTCTGTTCCAGCTGCTGGAGGAGAACATCCTCACCTTTGTGAAGAACGAGCTAAAGAAGATCCAGAAGGTTGTGAGTTCAGATTACCCAGAATGCTTAGAGGAGGAGGATGAGGAGGTGCTGGATGAAGAGCAGAGGAGGAGCAGAGAGGCATTTGAGAAGATCTCTTTGGACTTCCTGAGGAGAATGAAGCAGGAGGATCTGGCTGAGCGTCTGCAGAGCAGTAAGAGGGTTTCTCTAAAGACTTGCTGATTTTGTGGATTCATTTATTCTTACTTTCAACTATTTTCTAAGTATTCTCTAACTCACTGACTTAATCTATCTGACTGGTGATGAGGACCCACACACCCTCACAGACCAAGAACCTTCAGTAACACACATAGAACCCACTGGAGACCTGGACCGTTTGCTCGTTCCACCTGTCCTTGTGACAGTGAAGGATAAAAACACCTCATCTTGTGTTTGGTTCTCAACACCTGCCTCATTTCCTTCTTTACCGTGTTGTAGATATTTCTCCAGATTCTAGCATTGTCTCCATCGTAGGAACACACAATAGTATCGGGCCCCTCGTCGTCTATGGCCACTCCCATCAGTGCTTTATGGTCATTTGGTCAGGTACCGTCTCTTGTGCCCTTGTTATTTTTGTCATTGTACTATCCAATTTATTTAATTTAATTTTAACCAAAGGTCAATCCGTAATCACAAAGTAATGCTTTCTTCTTTCCTTTATTTTTACTCTTTGTTTGTGTTTGAACAAAAGTCAATCCATAATTAAACGTAAATCACCGGTTTTCTCACTGAGTTAATCCTGGAAAATTGTATTAATGCATTTATTTCTTTAATAAATTCCAGACTGTCACAATGGCTGACTGCAGGTAGGCAAAACGTGTTCTTTAATAAATCCAAAGAAAAGTGTCAAACACAGACAGGGACCAGTAACACTCACCAACGAAACATGACATGGAATCAATGACGTGACAAGGGACACAAGACACAGGGCTTAAATACACAAGGGAGATGCAGGTGACACAGGTGGAAACAATCATGGAGGCTGCAGACAATCAGAGGGGAAGACAGGACAAGGCAGGAAGTGAAGTTGCCCGAGGGACACAAGAGACATGAGACTACAAAATAAAACAGGAAGAAGACCCAGACGCCATCTTGCTCAGTGCAGTAACGTCACAACCCCTTAGGATCTGGAAAAAGTCACCAATAAAACTAAGTCTAATGTGGGCATTAAACTTGTAACGTGTTTTTCCAAAATGATGCCCATCCTTTAATGTATGTCTACACGCTCGTATTCAGCACTTACACATCCATATATGACCACATCCCATATTTTCAAAATGGCAGCACACACAATCACCACACTGCAACGGTTCTATTATTCCAGCATCAATTGATCCCGATTCGTCTCAATTCCTCGATCTCCAGGAGCCGTCACTGGATTCACATCCGTTTAAATACTTTATGATCAACTAAACTCTGCTTTATCACACACATGTGCACCACTTACATTTAGATGTACATCCCATCTGCAAAATGCCAATTCAATAACTGTACTTCACACAAACACAGTCCCTTCACTTAGATGGTCTTTTGGTTCCTGGGAGACAACTTACAGCCTCAGCACCACTCCTTGTTCCTCACAGACTGATTCCACCAGTGCAGAAGATTAGAAAAGGTGTCCCTGCTCACCTTTGAGATGAAGTCTTAGTGTTGGGTCTGTGAGACGAGAGGAGCAGCAGCTCTGATGTTGGTCCGGCCCGAGGCTCCTGGCTAGATCACCAAATGTGGATTCATTTATTGATCAACTGGTTGTTGATGCTGGACTAACTGGCTCAGTCTGGTCAGCTGACCCTCATGTTCTCCTCCAAATGTCTACATACACACACATGAGGCTGGTGTCTCTGCCCCATCTCGTCCTAAACCCCAGTGTCACCATGACTCCTGTTGATCCATATCTTTGAAACCTGGTATAGTTGGTGTCTCACTATATCGTCTATGGGCCTCCTGTTACTCAGTTGAATTGTAACTCATCTACAGGGTAATATTAATCTAGTTGTATCCCTACTTACCCAATTTCTCTAAAACTGATTATAACATCAATATATGTTGGATAAAAAGACACATTTTTCCTTAACATGATGATTGAGACCTTCACTAATGTCTCAAGAGATCGACAGAATATATTCATGAAGTCATTCTCTGAGTAAAGGACATGTTGAAATCTATTCTGTGACTCATCGATCTTTTTTGTTGTCTTCATTCAGGACTTTCTGCTGCAGACTGTCAGCGTGAACTCAAATCCAACCTGAAGAAGAAGTTCCAGTCTGTGTTTGAGGGCATCGCTAAAGCAGGAAACCCAACCCTTCTGAATGAGATCTACACAGAGCTCTACATCACAGAGGGAGGGACTGCAGAGGTCAATCAAGAACATGAGGTCAGACAGATTGAAACAGCATCCAGGAGACCAGCCAGACCAGAAACAACCATCACACAAGGAGACCTCCTCAAAGCCTCAGCTGGAGGAGAAGAACCAATCAGAACAGTGATGACTAAGGGAGTGGCTGGCATTGGGAAAACAGTCTTAACACAGAAGTTCACTCTGGACTGGGCTGAAGACAAAGACCACCAGGACATACAGTTCACATTTCCATTCACCTTCAGAGAGCTGAATGTGCTGAGAGAGAAGAAGTTCAGCTTGGTGGGACTTGTTCATCACTTCTTCAGTGAAACCAGAGCAGCAGGAATCTGCAGGTTTGAAGAGTTCCAGGTTGTGTTCATCTTTGACGGTCTGGATGAGTGTCGACTTCCTCTGGACTTCCACAACAATGAGATCCTGACTGATGTCACAGAGACCTCCTCAGTGGATGTGCTCCTCACAAACCTCATCAGGGGGAAGCTGCTTCCCTCTGCTCGCCTCTGGATAACCACACGACCTGCAGCAGCCAATCAGATCCCTCCTGAGTGTGTTGGCATTATGACAGAGGTCAGAGGATTCACTGACCCCCAGAAGGAGGAGTACTTAAGGAAGAGGTTCAAAGATGAGGAGCAGGCCAGCAGGATCATCTCTCACATCAAGACCTCACAAAGCCTCCACATCATGTGTCACATCCCAGTCTTCTGCTGGATCACTGCTACAGCTCTGGAGGACGTGTTGAAGACCAGAGAGGGAGGAGAGCTGCCCAAGACCCTGACTAAGATATTCTCTAAACAGATAAGCAGGAGAGGAGAGCTGCCCAAGACCCTGACTGAGATGTACATCCACTTCCTTGCAGTTCAGTCCAAAGTGAAGAAGGTCAAGTACGATGGAGGAGCTGAGACGGATCCACACTGGAGTCCAGAGAGCAGGAAGATGATCGAGTCTCTGGGAAAACTGGCCTTTGATCAGCTGCAGAAAGGCCACCTGATCTTCTATGAATCCGACCTGACAGAGTGTGGCATCGATATCAGAGCAGCCTCAGTGTACTCAGGAGTGTTCACTCAGATCTTCAGAGAGGAGAGAGGACTGTACCAGGACAAGGTGTTCTGGTTCGTCCATCTGAGTGTTCAGGAGTTTCTGGCTGCTCTTCATGTCCATCTGACCTTCTTCAGCTCTGGTGTCAATCTGCTGTCAGAAGAACAAACAACTTCGCTGTTGTCTAAAGTCTTCAGAGGCAAACCTAAACCAAAGTGTCTCTACCAGAGTGCTGTGGACAAAGCCTTACAGAGTCCTAATGGACACCTGGACTTGTTCCTCCGCTTCCTTCTGGGTCTTTCCCTGGAGACCAATCAGAGTCTCCTACGAGGCCTGCCGACACAGACAGGAAGTACCTCACAGACCAATCAGAAGACAGTCCAGTACATCAAGGAGAAGATCAGTGAGAATGTGTCTCCAGAGAAAAGCATCAATCTGTTCCACTGTCTGAATGAACTGAATGATGGTTCTCTAGTGGAGGAGATCCAACGGTCCCTTAGATCAGGAGGTCTCTCTACAGATAAACTGTCTCCTGCTCAGTGGTCAGCTCTGGTCTTCATCTTACTGTCATCACAAGAAGATCTGGAGGTGTTTGACCTGAAGAAATACTCAGCTTCAGAGGAGGCTCTTCTGAGGCTGCTGCCAGTGGTCAAAGCCTCCAACAAAGTTCTGTAAGTAAAGAGTTAGATTCATTCATCATGACTTCATGTCGACATCATGGTTGTTTATTTCTGATTCAGAACATGAAAAACATGAAATCAGAAGATGAAGATTCATTTCTCACTTCGTTCTCTCTTTATCTTTTTTTAAAACGAGTCAGATGGAGGATAGAGAAGCTTAACTTTATATTTTCAGCTCTGTTTAACAATATTAAATCTTCCTTCCTCATCCTGATACTAATACTGTTAACAGTAGAGCAAATTAACTGATATTTTCCTCTTGTTTTAAAGTAGAAAAAGAAAAATTGTAAAAACATTCACTGAACAAATTTTCTTTGATCATCATGATTTCATTTTAGTTCAAACTTATCACTAAAGAGAATTTCATTTTAACACAAATGTTATTTTTCTTGTTGCTTGTTGTCTCTTCAGACTCAGTGGCTGTAACCTCTCAGAGAGAAGCTGTGAAGTTCTGTCCCCAGTCCTCAGCTCCCAGTCCTCTTGTCTGAGAGAACTGGATCTGAGTAACAACCACCTGCAGGATTCAGGAGTGAAGCTGCTGTGTGATGGACTGAAGAGTCCACACTGTGACCTGGAGACTCTCAGGTCAGATTAAGTTTGTCTTCAATGATTTAAATGTCAGCTCCATGCAGAGTAAAAAAGATCTCTTCCTCAATCTAGGAATTAGTTCTTCAAGATCTTCTTCTTAGTTAGATCCCTTCTTTTGTTTGACGATAAATGTTGGTTAACAACCTTTGTCACCCGACTAAGACAAGACGAAAACAGATCTTACAAAATAAAAACTATGACTAAATCTATTCTAACTTTCCTCAATGAGACAGAAATGTTGGTTGTTGAAGAAGTCAATACTTTTTCCTCCTAAATTCGCGTCAACCTAACAGACGTGGACAAAGTACGGCCCCTGTACGGCGGTTATTAACGTGTCATAATGACATCATCCACTGACCCAGACCGCTCGGTCACTGTGGGGCAGCGGTGGTTCTTTTCACCGATACGAACCACAATGACTATTTAACACCTCAGTGAGTGTGAGTGAGCTTCCTTGGTTTAGCTCAGCTGTCTCAGTTTAGCTAACTGTTAGCAGGCTAAAGACGAGGAACTAAGAGACAGATGTGGTGGAGATGAAGACCCGTTTAACAGCTCAGGGCTGGTCGGCCAACAGAGATGTTCATGTGGACCTGGCGGCTCCGTTTTCTGGTGACGGGAGTCAGCGTTTGGAGACACGAGCACCTCAACCAGTTCACACGCTACATCGTGTGAAGACTGTGTTAAACGTCTCGTCACCGTACGTTCGTTACTAAGCAACAAAGAACGCGCGAGAACATGTGACAGGTGGAGGCTTTTGAAAGAGCTGCTCAGAGCAGGTGGAGGAAAACCGGAGGACACAAGAGAAACAAACTGGTCATGAAACCTAAAAACAGTTCATGTAGTGGATTTACTTCAGTGTCTCACCTGAGTTAGATTCATTCATCAGGACCTAAATATGCTGCCATCCTTTCTACTTATTTAGACTTTGTGATCATAGTTTGATAGAATTAATGAATGAAATGGAGAAAATCAGAAGTGGGAAAGAGAATGAAGACTTTATTGTGTGTATCTACTGTGACGATCACTGACAGTTTGATGGTTGTTTATTTCTGATTCAGAACATGAAAAACATGAAATCAGAAGATGAAGATTGATTTCTCACTTCGTTCTCTCTTTATCTTTCTTTAAAACGAGTCAGATGGAGGATAGAGAAGCTAAACTTTGTATTTTCAGCTCTGTTTAACAACATTAAATCTTCCTTCCTCATCCTGATACTAATACTACAGTACTTCCTGTTAACAGTAGAGCAAATTAACTGATGTTTTCCTCTTGTTTTAAAGTAGAAAAAGAACAATTGTTGAAACTTTCACTAGACAAATGTTCTTTAAACATCATGATTTCATTTTAGTTCAAACTCATCACTAAAGAGAATTTCATTTTAACACAAATGTTATTTTTCTTGTTGCTTGTTGTCTCTTTAGACTCAGTGGCTGTAACCTCTCAGAGAGAAGCTGTGAAGTTCTGTCCTCAGTCCTCAGCTCCCAGTCCTCTAGTCTGAGAGAACTGGATCTGAGTAACAACCACCTGCAGGATTCAGGAGTGAAGCTGCTGTGTGATGGACTGAAGAGTCCACACTGTGACCTCAAGACTCTCAGGTCAGAGTTCAATGTCCACTTGGTCTTTATTTACATAAATAGTACATTTTTTACTTCATATGATTGTTGTATCATTTAAATAAAATATTTCCAAATATTTCCATAAACATTTGTTGGAATTTGTTTTCACTAAAATGTTAGAAATTGAAATTTTGAAAATATATTCATCAGTTATAAGATTCTTGATGTACAGTTTAAAGTAGAAAAAGAACAATTGTAAAAACATTTACTGAACAAATGTTCTTTGATCATCATGATTTCATTTTAGTTCAATCTCATCACTAAAGAGAATTTCATTTTAACACAAATGTTATTTTTCTTGTTGCTTGTTGTCTCTTCAGACTCAGTGGCTGTAACCTCTCAGAGAGAAGCTGTGAAGTTCTGTCCTCAGTCCTCAGCTCCCAGTCCTCTAGTCTGAGAGAACTGGATCTGAGTAACAACCACCTGGAGGATTCAGGAGTGAAGCTGCTGTGTGATGGACTGAAGAGTCCACACTGTGACCTGGAGACTCTCAGGTCAGGATTTAATGCCCACTTGGTCTTTATTTACATAAATTGTACATTTTCTACTTCATATGATTGTTGTATCATTTAAATAAAATATTTCCAAATATTTCCATAAACATTTGTTGGAATTTGTTTTCACTAAAATCTTAGAAATATATTCATCAGTTATAAGATTCTTGATGTACAGTTTAAAGTAGAAAAAGAACAATTGTAAAAACATTTACTGAACAAATGTTCTTTGATCATCATGATTTCATTTTAGTTCAATCTCATCACTAAAGAGAATTTCATTTTAACACAAATGTTATTTTTCTTGTTGCTTGTTGTCTCTTCAGACTCAGTGGCTGTAACCTCTCAGAGAGAAGCTGTGAAGTTCTGTCCTCAGTCCTCAGCTCCCAGTCCTCTAGTCTGAGAGAACTGGATCTGAGTAACAACCACCTGCAGGATTCAGGAGTGAAGCTGCTGTGTGATGGACTGAAGAGTCCACACTGTGACCTGGAGACTCTCAGGTCAGGATTTAATGCCCACTTGGTCATATGATTCTTGTATGATTTAAATAAAATATTTATTTTCCAAATATTTCCATAAACATTTGTTAGACTTTGTTTTCACTAAAATGTTAGAAATAGAAATAGAAATGTTGGAAAACTATATATTTATCAGTTATAAGATTGTTGATGTACAGTTTAATGGGCTTTTTGTGTGTTTTGTTCTGTCTGGAAACCAGTAAGTAATAATGGTCACATGACCCCTCACTAGCCGACAGTATCTAAGTCCTGCAGTGACCTTCCAGCCCTCACAGTCCCTCAGGTCATGTGACATGTGTGTTGTTTTGTGTGTCTCCAGCCTGTCAGGCTGTCTGATCACAGAGGAAGGCTGTTATTCTCTGGTCTCAGCTCTGAGATCCAACCCCTCCCACCTGAGAGAGCTGGACCTGAGCTACAACCATCCAGGAGACTCAGGATTGAAGCTGCTGTCTGATGGACTGGAGGATCCTCACTGGAGACTGGAGACTCTCAGGTATGAAGACACCTGCTGCAGCCACAGACCATCAGTCTGGTAGAGGAGGTAGAGCTGGAGACCTTTTCTCTGTCCCACTGTCAGTCTGGTCATGTGACCCTGAGACACCAAGCTGACCTCAAACTACTAGAGACTCATCCAACTGTTTCCCACATCAGACCATCAACACAGACAGAAGTAGTGAGGAAGAGTAGTCAGGATGACTGTTCCCTAAACAGGGAGGAAGGTGATGAGAGGCTTGTGTCTCTGGAGCCTTGTCTTGTTGTTATCAGAGAGGACAGAGGTGTCTCCTGACACGTTGACGGCATCATGGTGGGTTGATATGAGTCAACGTCGTCACCTGGATGTTTAGAAGCTGATCATCTGCCTCCAGTGTGTGTTGTCCTTTAGTCACACGTTATTACTAAATGACACAGTTAAAGAAACAATATGTTCAAACCGTCTTGATGGAGCATCACAGCAGGAATGTTTGGTGTTTTAAAGGAGCTCAGCTTCAGGTTGTGGTGCTTTGCACTGAGAGCCAGATCCCTGGATGATAAGTTGGACTTGTTGAAACTACAGGTGACAGTCGGCCACAGACACTCAGTGAAGAACCAACAGCTTATTGTGGACCAGGGGGGTATTGCACAAAAGTACAATAAAGAAAGAGATTAAGCTCAGCTTGACTTTTCAGTTTGAACTTAATCTGTTGCACGTTTGCTGAGTCGCGCTAAGAAGGAGGAGCTCAGTGGATCCAGGTCACATATCTGGGATCAGTGCAGGTCCACAGCTTTCTTAAGTAGACCACGGGGTCCATCACACATTCACTGATGCTGAAATGGAGAAGACGCCGCGCAGCATATTTCTCACCTGCTGATCAGCTACTGATCAAATATATGAGGAGGTGAAGCATATAAGACACAAAACAAGGAACACGGCAGCTGTAATTAAACAGAGAAAAAGTCTGGCAGACAATCGACTGAATGTGAAGGATTTAAAAATATCTCCTTACTAGGAAAGTTGTACACTCTGTTTTAGTTGCTTTTAATTTGACTGTTTTATGTGTTGGTTTTATTGCTGTATCTGTGTTGATGTGGTAAATGTGCTGGTTTTACTGTGAAGTGTCTTTGAGTAGCAACATGTAAAGCACTATATGTGTAGTGGCTAAACCGTTTCCTTTTGGCCTTTCCTATGGCTCCTATTTCCTCGTCCTGTTGTTTTCTACCACATGTGGAAATCCTCTTTGATGTGACACATTCTTCTGAGGCCATGAAGGTCATGAAGATGTGAGCTAAGGACTTCAGTGACAAACACACACTTCTAAAATGTTAATACAAATACATCAGAACACAACGGAATAACTGTTAAACCCAGATCAGCTGATTTAACCCATGAGCTGCAGGATTAATCTTAGCCTGGCTCTTAGCCTGGTCTGGAGCAGGTTAGCTTCAAAGAATAAATCGCCATGGTTACTTGGCCTGGTTTAATTCAACCAAGTCAAGCTAAATTCCTCCAGAATACCCTGGATATTCGACTTAATCCCTTATCCGGGTTTGGTGCAACAGCCCCCTGGGGGGTCAGAGCCCAAAGAGGTTTGTTTAGGACTGGACCAAAGTTCTAGGGGGACTCAGGCAGTGCTCTGTGGCTGCAGACCCACCTGAGCTGTAACATCTTCACCTGCAGACTACAGGTGATAGAAACTGAACCACCTGTGAAACCACAGTGAAGAAGGTCAAAGGTCAATAATACATCAGAAATGGTGTGTTTTTATTTATAATTAATGTCATCAGAACAACACAAGAGGCAATGTGAGCGACTACAAGTTGACACACAGGATATAAATTCCTCCTGAAGTTGAAGCAGAAGAAACATCAGTCAGTGATCATTGATCACATGATGCATGAAGCAGCTGGTGTTCAGGAGTCAGGCTCCCTGTTAGTGAGGGAAAGTGGTCCAGCTCAAAGAAATGACTTTCAGTCTGTAAAGAATCTGGATTTACTTGAAAATCACTTCCATTGATGCAGCTTGAGCAGTTACACAATGAATAAATTCACTTTGTCACTCTGCACTGATCCAGCTGCTGAGACACACGAGGTCATTGAAGTTCCACATGATGAAGAACTTCTCTTCTTCTTGTGAACAACATGAGCAGCAGGAGAGAACCTCCTTCCACAGGAGCAGGTGTTGTTCTTCAGACTGAGAGTCTGCAGCTCGTCACTGTTGTTTCACTGTTTCACACAACTTGTGTGTCCTCCTCACGCCCTGCGTGTTGGTGCGTGTTGATGCGTGTTGGTGCGTGTTGGTGCGTGTTGATGCGTGTTGGGAGGCTTCTAAGGACGCTTTGTTCTTCTTCGTTGGTTTGTCCACAGTTCTCCAGCATCAACGTGCTGAAGTCTGGCTGCTCTGGTTGTTTGTATCTGATGTACTTCATGCTCGTAGTACTTCATGCTCACAGTACTTCTTGCTCGTAGTACTTCCTGCTGGTAGTACTTTAGGCCTGTAGTAGGTTTATAACACGTTAACATGCACTAATCATCACAGCTGATGAATGAGTGAACATGATGAGCTGTGGTCATGGGCCAATCAGAAGAAGAAGAGGTGGTCCATGTGGACATGAAGGACCAAGCTGTGTGTATGAGAGTGATGTCATGTCCATGTCTCCATTCTCCTCCTTTCAGGGTGGAGCCTGCTGGAGTCCGATGGATGACACCAGGTCTGAGGAAGTGTAAGTGAGCTTTGAGTTGGATTCATCACACTGTGACATCACTCATTCACCTCTGTGATGTCACTAGATGAACACATGATTAATAACTGCAGCTGTATTGTGTCTTGTTCTCTCATCAGATTCCTGTGAACTCAAAATCGACACAAACACAGTAAACAGAGAACTCAAACTGTCTGACAACAACAGGAAGGTGACACGTGTGTGGAAGGAGGTTCAGTCACATCCTGATCATCCAGACAGATTTGACTCCTGTCATCAGCTGCTGTGTAGAACTGGTCTGACTGGTCGCTGTTACTGGGAGGTTGAGTGGAGAGGAAGTGTTTATGTATCAGTGAGTTACAGAGGAATCAAGAGGAAAGGACGCAGTAGAGACTGTTGGTTTGGAAACAATGATAAGTCCTGGAGTTTGATGTGCTCTGATGGAGGTTACTCTGTCCGTCACAATAAGACAGAAACACCCATCACCTCCTCCTCCTCCTCCTCCTCCTCTGGTAGAGTAGCAGTGTATGTGGACTGTCCTGCTGGCTCTCTGTCCTTCTACAGAGTCTCCTCTGACTCACTGATCCACCTCCACACCTTCAGCACCACATTCAGTGAACCTCTTTATCCTGGGTTTGGCTTTGGGTTCTGGCCTGGTTCTGGTTCCTCAGTGTCTCTGTGTCCTCTTCAGGACGGAGAGTCTCCTCCTGGTGGAGAAGCTTCCTCTCTGCTCACCACATAGTTCAGTCTGTACAGCTGATGGAGGTCCATGTGGGTGTAGGTGCAGGTGGTGCAGGTGAGGGGTACCTGAGCTGGTCTGGACTCTGGGGGTCCACAGCTCTCTGGGACTTGTGGTGTTGCAGATGAACGTGTGAAAGAGCTCAGCGAGGTGTGTTTTAATGTCTCTGTGCTCGATGCCTCTGTGGATGAATCGATAATCATCATTTAGATGTTGGCTCCTAATTACAGTTTGATCTTAATCTTTATGTTCTTGGGGGTGGGCTTATTGTGGTGGGGGTCTTATTGTACTTGGGGGTGGGCTCTTATAAGCTCTTGCTTCAGTCCACTCCTTTTGAGCACCATGTGTACTGCTCAAATAAATAAACAAATTCAAATTCAAATTATGTGTCACAATGTTCAAGAAGACATTTTATATGACTAATGTATCTGTTTGATAAATTGTACTCAAATTTTAACTTCAAATATTTCAATCTGTCACATTAAAGATTATTTCACATCATCTGCTTTGTTCCTTTTTAAAGCTTC
This sequence comes from Pungitius pungitius, assembly GCF_949316345.1. Lineage (NCBI taxonomy): Eukaryota > Metazoa > Chordata > Actinopteri > Perciformes > Gasterosteidae > Pungitius > Pungitius pungitius. Next base: position 1,151,031 of record NC_084913.1, read on the forward strand.
AGCAAACCTCTGAAAAAAAGCTTTAATGACAGATATTAGTTCAATCAGGAGAGACTTATTTGATAGTAACAATGGTTTATTACATATTTGTCAGGATCCGGGTCTCTCCCTCTCTCTCCCCCTCTGCCATACACATTCACTGACACACTCATTTACCCATTAGTCTCACCTTAGCGCACACACCCACTTCTCACGTAGTCTTCCCATCCACCTGCCGCTCATTCCAATCAGTGCCCGCCCCGTTTGCTGTTACACCTGTTTCTCGTCATGTCTAATCACCCTGTCTATATCTTGCATGTGTTCCCTTTGTGTCTTGTCGGATTGTTATTGTAAGTCGAGTTCTTGCCTTGTCCAGCAGCCTCAAGACCCCGCTGCCTATTCCTGCCCGCCCGGTCTCCAGCGTCGCGCCGCGGAAGCTGCATCCCGTGGGCTCCTGTCGAGCTTCCCTCTTCATGGAGGAGACTTCCCCGTTCGGAGGATTATTTTGTGTTTTGCCTTTTGCTTAGCTGGTCCCTTAGAGGATACATTTTCGTTCTATGTTTTGCCATCGAGCTCGGCTCGTTGTTTCAGTTGATAATTAAAACCCTCATTTCTGTGACTTCCCTCTGCGTGTGGATCCTTTCCGCCAGATACGCACCACCGCGTGACAGAACAATCCGACCACACTCTATGGATCCAGCAAGGGAGGAATCCATTGCCACTGCCGTAGAGTTCCAGGGAGCGATGCTGGGTCGACACCAAGAAGAATTGTCGGCAGCCAGGCAGGCCGTTGAGAGTCTGGCCGCTCAGGTGAACGACCTGTCTATGCGCCTGACCCAGACCCATTCCGAGTCTTCATTTTCACTCTCTCACTCGTCGTCTCCTGAGCCTCGCATCAATAACCCCCCGTGTTACGCTGGGGAGCCGGCGGAATGCAGGGCATTCCTGACGCAGTGTGAGGTGGCCTTCTCTCTGCAGCCACGGACCTATGCTGAAGACCGAGCCCGCATCGCCTATGTGATTTCCCTACTAACCGGGCGCGCCCGTGAATGGGGAACCTCAGTTTGGCAGGCTGGAGATCCCTGCTGCGGACGCTTCCTCCTCTTCAAGGAGGAGATGATAAAAGTATTTGACCAGTCAGTCTTTGGACGCGAGGCATCGCGTCTCTTGACCACCATTTGTCAGGGAAAGAGGTCCGTTGCCGACTTCGCTATAGAGTTCCGAACTCTTTCCACCACCAGCGAATGGAACGAACCCGCCTTGGTGGCCCGCTTTTTAGAGGGGTTGAACATAGAACTCAAGGAGGAGATTTACGCTCGTGGGTCACCAGCCGAGCTCGACACGCTGATCGAGCTGGCAATCCGCCTCGATCGGTGCTTTCAACAACGGCGACGAACCCGCACCGCTGCCCCGACACCTCGAGAGTTATTTCCCCCTTTTGCTCCCGAACTTGAGCCCATGCAGCTGGGTGGCATTCGCCTCCGGCCGGAGGAGAAACAACGCCGCCTCTCGAACAGACTGTGCCTCTACTGCGGTGCGGCGGGCCACTTCGCCGCCTCCTGTCCGGTAAAAGACAGAGCTCGCCAGTAGACAGAGGAGTACTGGCGAGCGCGGCGGTGTCTTCATCCTCATCCAGATCCCGCACCACTCTCCCCGCCGTTCTAAGGTGGGCCGGCTCATCTGCCTCCTGTCCGGCGCTGGTTGACTCGGGGGCGGAGGGAAACTTCCTAGACGAGAGATGGGCTCGGGAACACAACATTCCCCTGGTGGATTTAGAAAAACGCACCACCATATTTTCCCTGGATGGTGAAACTTTAGCTGAGGTCCATCAGGTCACCAGTCCGGTGAGTCTGACCGTCTCCGGGAACCACCAAGAGACTATTTCTTTTTTCATTTTTTGTTCCCCCTATTCCCCCATTGTCTTAGGACACCCCTGGCTTGTCCAGCATAATCCCCATATTAACTGGGTCAGGAGTACTATTTTGTCTTGGAGTCTTTCGTGTCATGGTAACTGTTTAGTGTCTGCTATCCCTGCCGTGTCCCCTGTCTCTGTTTTTCAGGAGGAGCCCGGTGATCTGACTGGCGTACCGGAGGAGTACCACGACGTGCGGGCGGTTTTCAGCCGCTCCCGGGCCGTCTCCCTGCCCCCTCACCGCCCTTACGACTGTAGCATTGACCTCCTTCCTGGCACCACGCCCCCCCGCGGTAGACTATACTCCCTCTCGTCACCCGAACGAGAAGCGTTAGAGAAATATCTCTCAGAGTCGCTGGAGGCTGGAATTATTGTTCCATCCTCTTCTCCTGCCGGTGCGGGGTTCTTCTTCGTGGAAAAGAAGGACGGGTCGTTGCGTCCTTGTATTGATTATCGAGGGTTAAACGACATAACGGTCAAGAATCGCTATCCCCTGCCCCTTATGTCGTCAGGGTTCGAGATCCTACAGGGCGCTAGATTCTTCACGAAGTTAGATCTGCGTAATGCGTACCATTTAGTTCGTATCAAACAGGGGGATGAGTGGAAGACCGCGTTCAATACCCATATTGGTCACTTTGAATACCGGGTCCTTCCCTTCGGATTGGCCAACGCCCCCGCGGTGTTTCAGGCATTGGTAAATGACGTCCTGCGCGACATGTTAAACATCTTCGTATTTGTTTATCTGGACGACATTCTAATCTTCTCACCCTCTCTCGAGTTACACGTCCAACACGTCCGTCGGGTCTTACAACGCCTGCTCGAGAACCGCCTTTTTGTTAAGTCTGAGAAATGTGTCTTTCACGCGCATTCGGTTACGTTCCTTGGGTCTGTGATCTCCGCTGGGGGAATCAGCATGGACCCCCAGAAGGTACGGGCGGTCCTCAATTGGCCAGCCCCGGAGTCTCGCGTTGCTCTCCAGCGGTTTTTAGGATTCGCAAATTTCTACAGGCGATTCATTCGCAATTTTAGTCAGGTGGCTGCCCCCCTGTCCGCACTCACGTCGACCAAGTCGAGGTTTTATTGGTCAGAACCGGCAGAAGAGGCCTTCAGTCGTCTGAAAAGTTTATTCACCTCCGCGCCCATTTTAGTCACCCCGGACCCCGCAAGACAATTTATTGTTGAGGTTGACGCCTCTGACGTAGGGGTTGGGGCTATTTTGTCGCAACACTCCGCCCAGGACAATAAGATCCACCCGTGCGCCTTTTTTTCGCACCGGCTCTCACCCGCGGAGCGAAACTATGACGTCGGCAACCGGGAGCTATTGGCTATCCGGTTGGCGCTGGGGGAGTGGCGGCATTGGCTAGAGGGGGCCAGTGTGCCATTCATCGTTTGGACCGACCACCGGAACCTCGAATACATTCGCTCCGCCAAAAGACTCAACGCGCGGCAGGCCCGCTGGGCTTTATTTTTTGGCCGCTTCGACTTCTCCATCTCGTTTAGACCAGGTTCAAAGAATGTTAAGCCTGATGCCCTCTCCCGTCAGTTCGGCTCCACGGAGGATGCCTCAACCCAGGAGGGAATTGTTCCCCAACATTGTGTGGTTGGAGCGGTTGTCTGGGGAGTTGAACAGACTGTTAAGAGGGCCCTTGCGCACGCCATCAGACCTCCTACTGCCCCCGAGGGGAGGTTGTTCGTTCCCGAGAGCGCGCGAAAGTCCGTACTCGAGTGGGGCCATGCCTCTAAACTATTCGCGCACCCCGGCGTGAAGGGCACGTTAGCCGCGATCCGTCAAAGATTCTGGTGGCCCACCAGAGAGCGTGACATACGTAGCTTCGTTGCCTCTTGCCCTGTCTGCGCGCAAACTAAGTCAAGCAACGCTCCGCCGGCGGGTCTCCTCAGACCCCTTCCCATCCCTTCGCGCCCGTGGTCACACATCGCGTTAGACTTCGTTACCGGTCTCCCTCCATCCGCCGGCAACACAGTTATCCTGACGGTTGTCGATCGTTTTTCTAAGGCGGCGCACTTTATTCCACTTCCCAAATTGCCGTCCGCCCGTGAGACCGCGCAGGTTATGGTCGATCATGTGTTTAAGATTCACGGTCTTCCCGTGGACATTGTGTCTGACAGAGGTCCCCAATTTGCCTCTCTGTTTTGGAGGGAGTTCTGTCGACTGATTGGGGCTTCCCCCAGTCTGTCGTCAGGATTCCACCCGCAGACCAATGGGCAAGCCGAGCGGACCAACCAGATTCTTGGGCGCATGCTACGCAGTTTGATCGCTCAGACGCCGGCGTCCTGGGTAGATCAGATTTCCTGGGCCGAGTTCGCCCACAATTCTTTACCCTCCTCCGCAACCGGTCTGTCTCCTTTTGAGAGTTGCCTCGGCTATCAGCCTCCACTCTTTTCGTCACAGGAGTCGGAGACCTCTGTCCCCTCCGTTCAAGCTTTTATTCAGAGATGCAAGCGCACTTGGAGGAGAGTGAGATCCGCTTTATGTCGCACCAGAACGCGCACTTGTAAGACTGCCAACCGCCGCCGTGTAAAGGCACCCAGATACGTTTGTGGGCAGAAGGTGTGGCTCTCCACTCGCAATCTGCCCACACGCGAAGGCTCACGTAAACTCATGTCTCGCTTCGTCGGCCCCTTTTCCATCGTTAAGGTTTTCAACCCGGTAACCGTCAAATTAAAGCTGCTCGGTTCGTTACGTCGGATACACCCAGTTTTTCACGTTTCGTGTCTCAAGCCTGTCATCCGTGCACCCCCCCGCCCCGTTTCCCCCCCCCCACCTCTTGACGAGGTGGACTCTATTTATAGGGTTCGTAAACTTCTGGATGTTCGCCCCCGAGGGCGGGGCCGCCAGTTCTTGGTGGATTGGGAGGGGTACGGTCCTGAGGAGCGGCAGTGGATTCCGGCCCGGGACGTCCTGGACCGCTCGCTCATTGAGGACTTCTACCGGTCTCGCCAGACTCCTTCCTCGGAAGCGCCTGGGGGCGCTCGTTGAGGGAGGGGTACTGTCAGGATCCGGGTCTCTCCCTCTCTCTCCCCCTCTGCCATACACATTCACTGACACACTCATTTACCCATTAGTCTCACCTTAGCGCACACACCCACTTCTCACGTAGTCTTCCCATCCACCTGCCGCTCATTCCAATCAGTGCCCGCCCCGTTTGCTGTTACACCTGTTTCTCGTCATGTCTAATCACCCTGTCTATATCTTGCATGTGTTCCCTTTGTGTCTTGTCGGATTGTTATTGTAAGTCGAGTTCTTGCCTTGTCCAGCAGCCTCAAGACCCCGCTGCCTCTTACGTACAGCCTATTCCTGCCCGCCCGGTCTCCAGCGTCGCGCCGCGGAAGCTGCATCCCGTGGGCTCCTGTCGAGCTTCCCTCTTCATGGAGGAGACTTCCCCGTTCGGAGGATTATTTTGTGTTTTGCCTTTTGCTTAGCTGGTCCCTTAGAGGATACATTTTCGTTCTATGTTTTGCCATCGAGCTCGGCTCGTTGTTTCAGTTGATAATTAAAACCCTCATTTCTGTGACTTCCCTCTGCGTGTGGATCCTTTCCGCCAGATACGCACCACCGCGTGACAATATGCATCAACTATGACTTGTGCAATTCTTTGGCGATTGGACTCCATCCTGAGGGACTATTCCCGAAGGTAGGGGTACTCAGGTCCAATCGGCCCAATCCCGCTGGAGTCCAGACACTGGTGGTGGTGAATAGGAATAGCAGCAACTAGATGATGAACCTGGAACCACGCCGATGCCAACTGGAGGTGACGGGGGTGGAGGAGGGTCGCCTCAGCTACACACTGAAAATGACAGCTGACAGCCAACGGAGAGGAGAATACTTTTAAACATTTGACAGCAACAACGTGATTGGCTCCAGCGAATAGTTGTAGAATCTGATTGGTTACCAAAATGTGCACGCCCCCAACCAGCTGATAGCGTAAATGAGAAATGGAGCCCGTAATCGGTCTCAGCCTTAGGAACTTAACCATGGAATTAAACGGGCAAAACCTAGTACCAATCCGGGCCACGATTACCGTGCAAGCACCTCCACATTTTGAGTGTTTAAGGCATACGTTATAATGACTAGCGTGAAAGGTCAAATGGCCGAAAGCGATGTCTGTTTCAGCGTTGAAAGATTTAGTTGAGGTAGTAAATTCCCCACACCTGAGAAAAGCATAGAAAGCTGAGGAAAACACAGCTTCGAGCAGTGTGTCAACATAAGGGGAAAAAACACCGGCTCTGAGAACATTTAGCATCCTGTGCAAAATAGGAAGGGTTATGGGCTGTCTGCGGTCTAGATTCTGAGGCATCGATTTAGTAATGCCTTTTAGCAGTAGTTTGACGGCTGTATACGAAAACAAACTGGTAGAAGCAGGGTTGTAACATCTAACGTTAAATTGAATGCCGGCGAGTAAACTCCGTATATATAGAGGTTTGAAATGCCGCACTTCCCATCAATAACATATAAAGGCACAGACTGTGTTGATGAGAACAGGTTTAAGAGAAACCACAACAGAGACACAAAACAGCGCAAAAGTACACCAAGCAAAATCGTACATTTTTACAGTAGAAACTGCTAAACCCTTCCTCATGTATTTCTTGGCTGCCTCCAAATATTCCCCCATCTGACTTTGCCCTAAACCACCATCAGGACGTGACACGAGGGAACAGTGACTGCCACTGGACTGGCCTCGGGACAGAGGTTCCGGAAAGCCTGAAATTTAAAACGGGAAAGTGAATCAGCCAGTGTATTCAAATGACCGGGCAGATGCCGGGCGGTGATAATAAAGTTATGTGTGACGGCTGACCAGGTAATGCTCCTCATGAACGGCATTATGTCTTTAGAGGAGGAGCGCCCTCTATTAATAATGTCCACCACTGCTTGGTTATCGCACAGGACGGAGATGCATTTGCATTTCCAGTGCCGGCCCCAGACAAAGCAGGCCACGGCAACATAGAGAGCTGATGAAACTTCAAATTCCACTGTCACAATCGGTTACCCAGGAACACAAGAGACATGAAAACTACCAAAATAAGACAAGCAGACCCAAACCGTGACAGAACCCCCCCCTCAAGGACCGAATTCCAGACGGTCCTCAAGGGGAACAGAACCAGAGAAAAACAGACAAGGGGAGGGAGGGTGGGGACCCGACGATCCTGGACCGCGCAGGGAACTCAGGTTGATGGCGGCCACTCGTCGGGTCTTTCGGGGGGGGGACCGACCGCAACGGCGATCGGGCCTCAGGGTCTCGGGGGGTCTGCCGGGGCTGCGGCCGGGCCTCAGGGTCTGGGGGGGTCTGCCGCAACGGCGACCGGGCCTCAGGGTCTTGGGGAGCGCCGGGCGGTGCGGCTCCGGCGTCGTCGTGGCGGGGGGCACCGGGCGGTGCTGCTCCGGCGTCGTCGTGGCGGGGGGCGCCGGGCTGTGCGGCTCCGGCGTCGTCGTGGCGTGGGGAGCCGGGCTGTGCGGCTCCGGCGTCGTGGCGGGGGCCCCCGGGCTCTGCAGCGGCGGCGGCCAAGCCCCTGCCCCCACCCCTCCCTCAAGGGCCGGATCCCAGACGGCCCCCAGGGGTGGGGGGAGAGGACCAAGGGATGGGAGGGAGGGGGCACGATCAGGGGCCGGGACGGGCGGAGACGGGACTCTGGGGGCCGGGATGGGCGGAGACGGGACTCTGGGGGCCGGGATGGGCGGAGACGGGACTCTGGGGGCCGGGACGGGCGGAGACGGGACTCTGGGGGCCGGGACGGGCGGAGACGGGACTCTGGGGGCCGGGACGGGCGGAGACGAGACTCTGGGGGCCGGGTCGGGCTGGGACGGACGTCTCGGGGCCGGGTCGGGCTGGGACGGACGTCTCGGGGCCGAGTCGGGAGCCGGGACTGGGGGGGTTCGTCGTCTCCTCCCCCCCGGACTCCTTCTCCTTGGATTAAGGAGATCCCGGAGCCTGAAACATTCCTCCTGGTAGCTCCTGGGGCCAACAACGACATTTGTTTTCCATTGAAAAAATGGGCTTCTCAAGTCGAGGTAGTCGGGCCCCAGGTCGCTCCAGGAGTCCGCTGGCCAGCCGGTGTTGGTGTTGCACCGGGCAGCCTGCTGCACATTGCGTGGACCCCCACGAGCGAGGCGAGTTCCCCAAAAAGGGCTGTCAGAGCCGAAACCTGCTGAGTCCTTTTGTGGTCGCGTCATTCTGTTACAATCGGTGCTGGTGCAGGTTGAAGGCAGGCAGGCAGGCAGGACTCAAACGCAGGATTCAGGTCTTTCAGAAGGTGCTATTTATTCACCATAAACGAATCAAACAGAAGCTAACGGACGTGCACAAACGAGGACTGACAAGGACAATGACGCGACAAAGGACAACTGGCACACAGGGCTTAAATACACAAGGGAGGTGCAGGTGATTGGACACAGGTGGAATCAATCAGGCAATCACAGGACAAGGCAGGAAGTGAAGTTACCCAGGAACACAAGAGACATGAAAACTACCAAAATAATACAAGCAGACCCAAACCGTGACATCCACAAAAGCAGGCGGCCAGTGGTCAGCAAACCACTGCCCTTGAAAATAACCCCCGAACCCCACAGATGGCGCGGCATCTGTGTAAAACCTCAAAGAGTCTGAAGAATGCACCAGGTCGTCATAGAATTCAATTCAATTCAATTCATTTTATTTTGTATAGCCCAAAATCGCAAATTACAAATTTGCCTCAAAGGGCTTTACAGTCTGTACACATGCAACATCCTCTGTCCTGAAACCCTCACATCGGCACAGGAAAAACTCCCCAAAATATGAAAAAACCCTTCAATGGGGAAAAAGGGAAGAAACCTTAGAGAGAACGTCAGAGGAGGGATCCCTCTCCCGGGATGGAGAGACTGCAATGGATGTCATGTGTACAGAATCAACAATGTAAAAGATGTACAATACATTAAATTCCTCTAACAGAAATGATACAAGTAATTGCAAGTAGCAGAACAGGTGTACGGCAGGACCACTGCAGGGACAACCACCATCAGATCGAACCACCATCCACAGAGGCTTCTGTGGGGAGGGAGAACAGAAAGATGTTGGTTTATGATGACAGTAATATGAATCATATTTAAAGTAATGATGATGGCAGCAGCAGGTGTCAGCAGAGCCATGCTAGGAGTCAGAACCGGGGTCCACACGAAACTATGATCCACGGAGACCTGCTAGGCGAGAAAGCACAAAAAACTCCCGGAAAGAAGCTTAATTAGTGATGTACATTAATAAAACATGGATGATTGCAGGAGGAGAGAGTGAGAGTGTGAGAGTGAAAGAGGGGCTCGGTGTGTCCTAAGAAGTCCCCCGGCAGTCTAAGCCTAGAGCAGCTTAACTAAGGGCTGGTCCAGGCTAACCTGAGCCAGCCCTAACTATAAGCAATATCAAAGAGGAACGTTTTAAGCTTTATCTTAAATGAACTGACCGAGTCTGCCCCCCGGACTGAAAGTGGAAGTTGGTTCCACAAAAGAGGAGCTTGATAACTGAAGGCCCTGGCCCCCATCCTACTTTTTAAAACTCTAGGAACCACAATTAGCCCAGCATCTACGGAGCGCAGATGCCTTGTAGGGCAATACGGTGTAACAAGCTCTTTAAGATAAGACGGTGCCTCACCGGCAAGTGCCTTGTAGGTGAGGAGAAGTACCTAAATTCTATTCTTGATTTAACAGGAAGCCAGTGCAGAGAAGTTAATACAGGAGTTATATGATCCCATTGCTTAGTTCTTGTTAATACACGTGCTGCAGCATTCTGAATCAGCTGGTGAGGTTTAAGCGATTTCCAAGAGCAGCCTGATAACAAAGAATTACAGTAATCCAGTCTAAAAGTAACAAATGCATGAACTAGTTTTTCTGCATCACTTTGAGACAGAAAGTTCCTGATTTTTGATATATTCCGTAGATGAAAAAAGGCAGTCCTTGAAGTCTTCTTTATATGAGAGTTGAAGGACATATCCTGGTCGAAGAGAACTCCAAGATTTCTGACGGTGCTGTTGGATACCAGAGCAATTCTATCCATAGAGACTGTATCACGTGACAGCTGACTTCGAAGGCGCTCTGGGCCTATCATGATAACTTCCGTTTTTTCCGAGTTTAACATCAGGAAGTTGCAGGTCATCCAAGTTTTGATGTCTCCAAGACAGTCCTGAAGTCTAACAAGTTGGTTGGTGTCTTCTGGCTTGATTGATAGATACAGTTGAGTATCGTCTGCATAACAATGGAAGTTTATGCTGTGTTTTCTGATAACGTCGCCCAAAGGAAGCATGTACAGGGTAAATAGAATCGGTCCAAGCACAGAACCTTGTGGGACTCCGTGACCAACATTGGTGGTCTTTGATGATTCACCGTTCACAACCACAAACTGGGATCGATCCGATAAATAAGATTTAAACCAGCTGAGTGCAGTTCCATTGATGCCAATCAAGTGTTCCAGTCTCTGCAGCAGGATACGGTGATCGATGGTGTCAAATGCAGCACTGAGGTCCAGCAATACAAGAAAAGATACAAGTCCTTGGTCCGATGCAAGTAGAAGATCATTTGTAATTTTCACCAGTGCCGTTTCTGTGCTGTGATGCACTCGAAATCCTGACTGGAAATCCTCGAACAAAGCATTGTTTTGTATAAAGTCACATCATGGATTTGTGACAGATTTCTCAAGGATCTTAGCAAGGAAGGGAAGATTAGAGATGGGTCTGTAGTTAGCCATCACCTCTGGAGCTAGAGTAGGTTTCTTAAGAAGAGGTTTAATTACAGCTACCTTGAAGGACTATGGTACATGTCCTGTCAACAAAGACAGATTCATAATATCCAGTAGGGATGTGCTAATTAAAGGAAAAACTTCCTAAAGCAGCTTAGTTGGAATCGGATCCAAGAGACAAGTGGAAGAGTTGGATTTCAAAATTGTAGAAGTCAGTTGATCAAGGTTGATGGAAGAGAAACCATCCAAGTAGGTATCAGGGCCCACGGCTGCGTCCAAAGTTCCTACATCCGAGGACGGATCGGCTCCGGTTGGGGGTAGTAGACCATCAATTTTCTCTTTGATAGTCAGAATCTTATTATTGAAGAAGTTCATAAAGTCGTTACTACTGAGGTCCACAGGAATACACGGCTCGACAGCGCTGTGACTCTCTGTCAGTCTGGCTACAGTGCTGAAGAGAAACCTGGAGTTGTTTTTATTTTTCTCGATTAATGAGGAGTAATAAGATGCTCTTGCGTTACGGAGAGCCTTCTTATATGTTTTAACGCTGTCTTGCCAAGTTAGCCTAGATCCTTCTGATTTGGTGGAACGCCATAACCGTTCAAGTTTCTGCACAGTTTGCTTTAAGTTCCGGGTTTGAGAGTTATACCAAGGCGCGAACTTCCTTCTTGTTGCCATTCTTCTTTTGAGGGGAGCAATACCGTCCAGTGCCATTCTCAAAGAGCCTGTGGCAGTATCGACAAGATGGTCGATTTGTGACGGACTAAAGTTTTCACACGAGTCTTCTGATATCTTGAGACAAGACACTGAACTTAGAGCAGAGGGAATGGCTTCTTTAAATGAGGCTACAGCGGTATCCGATAAACATCGACTGTAGAAACCCTTGTCAGGAGGAGGAGATTCTGGCAGTAGAAATTCAAAGGTTATCAGACAATGGTCCGACAGGAGAGGGTTTTGTGGAAAGATTGTTAAGTGTTCTATCACAATACCATACACAAGAACCAAGTTGAGGGTGTGGTTTAAACAATGAGTTAGTTTGTTTACAGTCTGAGAGAAACCAACTGATTCCAGCAAAGAGAGAAATGAAGTACCAAGGCTGTCGTTATCGACATCCACATGAATGTTAAAGTCACCCACTATAATTACCTTGTCCGTTTTAAGGACCAGACTCGTTAGGAACTGTGAAAATTCACATAAAAATTCAGAATAAGGACCTGGGGCCCTGTACACTATTACAAAGAGAACCGGCTGGATTGTTTTCCAGGTTGGTTGTGAAAGACTGAAAGTCAGACTTTCAAATGAGTTATAATCCAGTTTAGGTTTAAGGTTTATTAAAAGGCAGGAGTTATAAATAGCTGCCACTCCACCCCCTCGGCCTGTGCCACGGGGGATATGAGTATTAACATGACTTGGAGGAGTCGCTTCGTTCAAGCTGAAGTACTCCCCATCCGATAGCCATGTTTCAGTAAGACAGAAAATATCAACATGGTTGTCAGATATTAGTTCATTTACTTCATTTAGAGTTAATTACGCTGAGTGACTGCTCGGAATGAAGCGCAGAGAAGTGTGTAAGACTGCGACTCTGCTTCCTGGTCTGAACTCTGGGTCATGGATTAAGTCCATTAAGAAACTGGGTCAGGTTCTTAGAAATGAGTTGAGCTCCATCCAAAGTTGGATGGATGCCGTCCCTCCTAATCAGACCAGGCACTCCCCAAAACGTCTTCCAGTGATCAACGAAGCCCACATTATTTACTGGGCACCACCTCGACAACCAGCGGCGGAATGACGACATGCGGCTATACATGTCGTCACTGATCAAGTTTGGGAGGGGGCCAGAGAAAACTACGGTGTCCGACATTGTTTTAGCGTATGTACACACCGATTCCACGTTAACTTTTGTGACTTCCGAGTGGCGTAACCGGGAGTCATTACCGCCGACATGTATTACAATCTTACTGTATTTACGTTTATCCTTAGCCAGCAGTTTAAGATAAGACTCAATGTCGCCCGCTCTGGCCCAGGGTAACAAGTGACTATGGCCCCTGGTTTCGCTAACTTCACGTTCCTCAGAATGGATCTACCTATAACCAGAGTTGGCTTCTCAGCGGGTGTGTCGCTGAGTGGGGAGAAGCGGTTTGAAACGTGAAGTGGTTGGTGGTTAACCGTGTGCTTCGACTTAGACTTATGCTTATTCCGGACAGTCACCCAGCCTCCCGGCCGCTCGGGGGTTGCCGGGGGACGGTTAGCAGGAGCAAACGATACGTTTATGTGGTCCGCACCGACTATAGGAGATGGCTGGTTAACAGCCGCTACCTCCATGGTGCGGAGCCGTGCTTCTAACTCACTAAGCCTCGCCTCCAAGCGATCAAATATATTACACTTCTTACATGTACCATTATCCGTAAGGGAGGCAGAGGAATAGCTAAACATGTGACACACCGAGCAAGAGAGAGCAGGGGAGGTAGGGAGGGAAGACATCACAAGGTTAGCTGCTAAGCTAATGCTGGAACCCTTGCTCTGTTCAGCAGTATCCAGCAAAGCGCTTCGGCGACTTGGTTAAAAATATGGGGGCTGCTCTTGCACCCGAAAGTTAACCGTACCCCAAAATAGTACTTTGACTCCCAGCGGATTCCGAATAGATGCCACTGGGAAGGATGCATCGGAACTATTTTAAATGCGTCTGTGATGTCCGTTTTGGAGAGCCACGCGCCTAGACCCGCTAATTTGATCAGTTTAATGGCATTGTCCACCGAGGCATAGTGGAGAGAGAACAGCTCAGAAGGGATGAGGCTATTAACACTCGGAATTGAGCAGGAACGGGGTGCTGACAGATCAAAAATTAACCTTTTCTTACCGGAGTATTTGCCCGTGGCTACCCCTATGGGACTAGTGTGAAATACAGTGAATGGAGAGGCTTTGAAAGGCCTGATCACATACTTATTCCTAACCTTTTCTCGATTAGCCGACGAACTGTATCGGGATCGTTAACCGCTGACTGCAGATTTTTTGCAACAAACGTTACAGAAGGCATAGCAATGACTCCGACACGGAACCCTTGTGATAACCCTGTGAGCAGATGGTCTACGAACACTGAATCCGGATGAGAAGACAGTTCAACAGATAGTGCTTGCAGATTTATTGGTGTGGACGGATGCTGCATCAAAATGTCTTTGAACCACGACGTTTCCCTCCCCGTGGAGAAAATCTGGACGTGCGCCGGGGGCAGACTGACTGGGGATGTGCATCCTTGCAGAAGCTGCATATGTGAAGAAAACGGCAGTTTACATACGTACACACACTTTCGTTAAAGCTCCTACAAACAGGTGGATTGTTCAGTTTAGGCACCTCGCGGCCAGAGAATGTAGGCGGAAACACCGCCGCAGGACACAACTGATCCGGGTTATGTATGTACAGGGCGGATTTGCTGGAAAAAGCCTTATGGTACTGGTAGAAGATGTTCCTCCCGTATTTAAGGTGTAGATCGCCGATCAGTGCCATGTATGCGTCTAGCTCCTGTCTTCTGTCTGGAAAGACCGCGCATAATACGTCCCGAAATACGCCAAATGCCACCATAAACTGTCCAATCGATAGCTCTTTGAGCAGTCGTGGATCTGCCGATTTAAACACCGCAGCGATGTTACCACCGGAGGCTACGCTAGTCTCACACTCCGGGGATGGCAACATGATGCTAACGAGATTTATGTCTCTCCCCTGTAAAATTTTCGATCTCAGTCGGGGTGTGATGTTGCCTGCCTGTGGGATGCCTGTGGGATGTATGGCCTACCCATTACAGGAGCGGAGAATGCAGAAGCCAGCGAATGTTGGGCGCCTTCTATGGGTGACGATGTTGACGGCTGATTCCGGAAAACGGCTGCCTGTCGCATGGAGCCTTGGGTGGCGGTGATGGTGGCTGACGATGTTGCCCGAGTTGCCGCGTTCTCCAAGGACTGCAGGCGAGATACAATGATGTGCATGGTGCTGACCATGGACTGCAGGGTTGTGACAACTAGGTTGTCGGCGGTGGATGTGCCAGGAGTAGATGGTGGAGCAAGCGTACGCGCCGACATCGCTCTCTTCCTCGCCCGTGGTGCTTGAGCCGGGCCGGCTTTCCTCGCTCTTTTCTGCTGCGGGGCTCGCCTACATCACTGCTGGCTGTAAACCCAATTAGCTCATGTAACTGGGATAACGGCAGGCCTGGAGACGAAGTAACACCCCGCTCCTCAAGCTGAGCTAGGAGTGTTGCTCGATCGTCCGGAGGGGAGCTGCTGCGCAGCAGAAGGCGAGAGCTTCTGCGCTGGGAACCCTGCAGCCTGGGATCCTGCTCTGGCTGGCCAACGAGCCCGCGACATGCCTCACCTGGCAACGGATCACCTTCCGAATCTGACATGACCCTTAGCACCGCCACAAAGCAATAAAGAACTACGAATCTACCCATATGTCTTCGCCTCAGCTACACACTGAAAATGACAGCTGACAGCCAACGGAGAGGAGAATACTTTTAAACATTTGACAGCAACAATGTGATTGGCTCCAGCGAATAGTTGTAGAATCTGATTGGTTACCAAAATGTGCACGCCCCCAATCAGCTGATAGCGTAAATACATGGGAGGCAAAAGAGCCCGACTGGTTGTCTTCCTGCCTGAACTTGCGCTTAAGCTACATTTACTTGTATTTTTATTAAAGTTACATATAAGTACAACGTTTCGTCCCTCCAGGTAGTACTTTGTGTTGTATAATTGATTGAATGATTGTTAATAAACGTGTTTAATGTGAAACTTTATTGATGAGCAGCGTTCTGCTCGTCGTGTCATAAACTTTTCTTTCTTCAACAAGAACCTGAGAAACGAGTAAATGTCCATAACGCAGAAGAGCCTTTTTATTTCTATTAATCAATAGTTGGTTTGTGGTGAATCAGATGGTGGCCTGTGAGGGTCACTTTGGTCACTAGCTCTTTAGTCACATGACTTCCTGCTTCTTAAGGGACTTCTAATTGTTAATGTAAAGGTTTTAAATTAACAATAAAACACTCAAGATTTACCTGCAATAAGTTTTAATCCCCAGAGAATGTTGATGAAAGAGCTGCTTCAGTTTCACAGTGACATGATTTATGGTGATGAAGATGAAGAAGATCTGTGTTTTAACTAAAAGGTTCATGTTGAATTAAACCAGTCACATTTTGTCAGTAAAGCAAAGCAACTCTTTAATATTTGACACAATGATGATGATGATGAGCCAGAGGTCAGAGGTCATCCCACTGAGCTCCACTGGAGAACCCGACTGGACAAACCCTCCACCACGTGGGCCAGTAGCTGAGTGACAGCAGAGAGTCAACGATGACCTCACAGGGGAACGCCATGACGTCATGTGACCCACCAGCTGAGCCAGCTCCTCCCCCAGGGCCGGACCGCGGCGGACTGCGTCCAGCTTCTCCTCCTCCAGCGTCTCCATGAAGTCCAGCAGCAGCTCCACCAGAGACCTGAACCACAAGCAGACTCCTGAGACCACCGGGTCCCACCCGGGACCAGAGGGGGCCGGCGGGACCTCACCTGTGCAGGTGGACCCGGAGCGGCAGGTTGGTGCGGCCCAGCGGCCTCAGAGCGCTCTGCTCCTTCAGGAGGTGCTGCAGGTGAGCAGAACATCTGCAGCACCTGGAACCTGGAGGTTTCATGTTTTCATTCAGACACAAAGATCTCCTTCATCTCTCGTGTGTCCCATGTGGTCGACTCCTCCCCCCGAGGCAGCATATCCCAGCATGCAGTGCGGGTCGATGAAGATGGATGTAATAAATATAAATGTTCTGTTGTCAACTTGAGGTCAAGATCACAAAGAATACAGGAAGTATTTCTTGGAGCAGACAACAGAAGAGAAATCCTGATGCTGGGAACGAGGCTTAAATACATCAGAGCTCACCTGGTGGCCAGGTGGAGAAATGACCCACTGCATTCCATCTATAACCTTGTTAAGAAAAGTGTGAATGTTCATCAGCAGGCTGTTATCAATGTGTCTACACTGTAATAGAAATACTTTGACTCGTTTATTTACCTCTGTGTTTATATGTAAAATCACTTTTTGATGAGTTTTAAGTGGTTTTGTGTGGTGCAGTTCAGATTGTGACCACGAGGTGTCGCCCTTTACCTTCTCATCGCCTCAGTGACTGAAGCAGCTTTATTACCATCATCAATACTTCATGAAAAGGAACCTTGTTTTCTACTTATATTACTGCAGTAGTCACTCAACCTGAGGGGCGCGTCCCTTTGAAGGGCCACATGACTCCTCTGAGGGGTCAGAAGATATAAAGTACCATAAATACTCCAGACTTCAGGTATTTGTACTTTTATGTACAAGTTAGTTTACATCTGAATGCTACAAAGATTTTACTTTGTTTAAAGCGGTTTTGCAACTTTAGTGATTTTTATTTCATTTGTTTCTATTGTTTCTGCAGAATGAATTAAATAATATACATCTCAATATTCTAGCTAGTACTACTACTTCAAACGGTACTACCTAGGATCAGTTGAGTATAAAAGGAATAAAGACGTCTCTATGAACCCATGAACTTTACTTCAAAGAGGATTTAAAAATAAACACATTCACACCAGATGTTGGAAAAAAAGCGACTTTATTTGGAAACATTATGGAGAGAATCCTAGTTTTAGAGTTTTTCATGAGTGAAAATGCTTTTTATTTCCTATAATACACAGCGGATGGCGTTAGAAGTCAGTGGGTTTGTACACCGGAGCGTCTGGATGAGAGCAGATCGGATCAACAACATGATGAAAGAGAACAAGTCCATTGATTGATTGATGAGAAACACGACAGACAAACAGCTTCATCTTAATCATCTAGCAGCTGCTGCCCCCCCCCCCCCCCCTTCAGTCCAACATCATTAAACCTTCAAATGCTTTTGTTCGGCTGCGTTCCATTCTGAACATTCGTCTCCTTCACGACTCCAAAGGTTTGGCCGCGTCTCAATCCAGACACGTGTCTCCTTCAAAGTGCCCTTCAAAGGTTCCTCTTGTTCAACCTTTTTACCAGAACACACACACACACACACACACACACACGCACACACACACCTTTCCTTGATGACAGACTGGTTTTAATTATAGGAGCCAACGTGTGCCCCCCCACTGACTACCAAAGCAGAAGGTCAGATGTTTGCCTGACTCATTTAGTCTGTGGGAATAAAAACAAACAAACATCAGAAATGGGAAACCGTGGAGAAAAAGGCCCCCTGTCAGATTCCTGTTGACACGAGCGTACTCACTGATAGCGTCTGACTTTGGCTTCTTGACGTGTCCACTGGTGTTACTGGACTGGACTGAAACACAGGAAAGAGTTAGTTAGCACCTCACATCGCCCCGTTCACTGTGTGCGGGTTTCTCCAAAGGGAAAACCGTTAAGAGAGTCCACGCATCATAAAAGCTGGCCGACGGGATCCAAAGCGCATTCACACAAACACATATGGTTATGCAGCATTAGCCATAAACACTGGCTGAGAGGCAGTCAACAGATGGGATTCGGCCATATTCTCCTTTGTCTGGTGGCTTGAAGAATGTGCTAAATGGAATAAGTGATACTGCTACTATAAAAGGGAAGAATCACTTTCTCTGGAATATCACTTGCAGCCAAATGCTATCCGTGCGTTGTGGGATGAAGGAAGAGGTTTGACTGGTGGTCTGATATGTGTGATGAGTGTCATCATGTATTCTTAATCTCACATGAATGAAATATAAATGTGCTGTTGCCTACAAACCAGCATCACTGTACCATTATTGTAACACTACAGGGACGCTCACGAGTTTCAATTGAGAACTCAAAGTTATGAATTTCATGCAAAGGTTGTAAAAGAAGTTGCTGTGAAAGATGCACTTACTGGTCAGTTGTCCAGTGATGGGAATGCTCTCCTCGGACCCGTAATAGGAGTTTATGGACACCGAGTGGTCCAAGTCAGGGGTCAGGTCAGTGATTTTAGTCTCTGACTGGTTCATCTAGAAGGAATTTAAGAAGTAAATCAACTCATGTTTTGTGTAGTAAACAGCGCTGTGTAAATAGTGCGCCTACTGACCTGCGTCTGACACCACTTGTAGTCTGAAGCCGTCTGTCCGCGACGAGGGTCTCGTCCATGACGTTTCCACCGAGTTCTCATTGAGGATTTTAAATGTCATGTCTGAGGGGGTTCCACTGCAAACAAGAGGTGACGCGCTGTTGAATGGCGACAGGTATGGGCGCACGTGTGTTAATGTGGTGATATTTGTGACTCAATTAAAAGGCGCATTCACACTGATCCCAACGACAAACACGTTGTGACTGAAGTGGATTTCTTTCGTTGTTGGGGGACAGAAGACACACAGCACTGACGTCCGTTTTTGTGAGGGGGGGGACGAGTAAACGACGCGTGACAACATTGAAAGGTGTGAGAAGCCATTTCGGAGCAAAATGGCGTTTGTTTGAGTTGCTCGACCGAGACGGGGCGCAACTCAAGCTCTGGCACGCTGGCGACTCCACGCCGGAGTCCCCCGAGGTGCAAAAAGTGAGTGGAGCATCCAACGCATGCTGAGTGCAGTCATTACAACAAAACACACACACACACAACGGCAACGACCGTCATTACTGAAACGCACACCAGCACCATTATACAATGGAATCCAGGTTGCCGTGTAGTTGATGACGTAACTCTGGACAGAACTGAACACCATATGTTATATACGCATTGTATATAAACATATTTCAAAGACCAAAAAGTGGTTTTGAACTTTCGACACAAGTGAGTGGCACACATCCATTGCAAACCTTTTAAAAAGACCCTTGTGTACTTTTTCATTGGCAGCATAATGCGTGAGAAGGCACCAGAGAACCAAATGGCTCTGGGCTCCTCAAAAAGGCCCATAATAATAATACTACTACTAATAAATACATTCAGGAAACGATATACAGAGTGACAAGGCCCCAACGCCTTTAACATTGAGCTAACGTGATCCCAGCATCATGCGTCATGTACATGAGAAAGTTGTTTGGATCAACAACTCTGACCAACTGGATGGTAGTTTGCATGTACAGTTACAGTTGGGACCACACACACACACACACACACACACACACACACACACACACACACACACACACACACACACACACACACACACACACACACACACACACACACACACAGATGACAAACATGATAAAATGATATTCCATTTTACAGCTTCTAGGCTACCCAGTAGAGTTGGTTAGTAAAGGTGTGCTACTATAGACTGTTTACATGCATAGAAGTTAGAGCTGGAGCTAAAAGTACCACGTTCACGTTGTATTAAGCAAGTTACACACCATCAATTAAAAGAGGATCCTATGGTTAGTTCTTCATGGGAGTGTTAATTCCCCTCATTCTTTAGAGAATAAATCAGAAAATGTGTTGTATTGTGTGGGAAAGGAGTGTTTTAACAACCAAAGAGGACATAATGGATGATGCTAATGTTGCGCTAATGACCACGATGTCTACCTGCACTCATTAGCAGAGCTCGTTGAGGTAAGTGAGCATGCGTTCGACAGTGAGGCGTCAGCACAGAGCTTCGCCATCTGGGTTCATGCTTGCTGTAAGGTAGGGTAAGAATATCATTATAAAATACCCTTTGAGGGGGGGGGGGGGGTACATCTCGGGACACACCAAATGCACAGCAGCCAGTGTGTGTGTGTGTGTGTGTGTGTGTGGGGGTGTGTGTGTGTGTGTGTGTGTGTGTGTGTGTGTGTGTGTGTGTGTGTGTGTGTGTGTGTGTGTGTGTGTGTGTGTGTGTGTGTGTGTGTGTGTGGTCAATTGAAAAATTCACATTACACTGTTTTCAAACATGGATTCACTTGTTTGTCCACCTGCTTTTTAAAATATACTGAAGGAACAAAAAGGGGGGGGGGGGGGGTTATGTCACATGGCAAATCTCTGAAATGTTATTGGTGGTGTTTCCTCTTGCTCTATGGACCCTCGTGCTCCCAATGGCCACAGTCTGGCTGCGGTTAACAGGCCTCGAGCAGCAGCTACTTCCAGGAGGAAAGAACACCGATCCTCCCAAAGAGGCAGGACAGATGCCAAAGTCATTCCACAACATGTGCTGACATTAAACATTGCAGATAACTTTCCATTTGTATTGCAATTCAGCTGGTTTTTTGGGGTTTTTTTTGCAAAAGTGCCCACAAAGAAGTCCCAGAAGGTCTCTTTTTCTTCTTCTCTTTGTGCTGTCTGAGGATTATTTGACATCTTTGCGTTCCGTTGGTGGAGATGCGTGAGAGGAGTCTAACGTCTCCTCACGCAGCCACAAAGCTTTCAAAAGGAGAAAGAAGATGTGTGGGGTTCCGTAGCATATTTCCATAGTTGCCATGGAAACGTCTGCATATGAAATGACTTTGAGTGATTTTCGGTCAAAACTGCTGACAGATTGTTAACATGTGACATGTACAGAACTCCAAAGCAGCAGTTATTGAGGAACGCCACTCAAGCACCATTTTTAAAGTGCACGCTGTTTCCTTTGATCATTCCAGTAATCTGATTCAATTCCATTAAGCAAGTTAAAGGAGTTTCAAATGTTGAATGCAGCTCAAACTCTTTGTACATTATGTATTCATTTCATTATTTCAATTTTTCTTGCTGCTAAAGCCCTTCCCCAACCCAGTCCTACAAGAAGCTCAGCGTGACACCTTTAACGCATGCAATCTAGCATTTCAATGCATAAGAGGCTTGGAAATCTTGCACATTTTACTTTGAAAAAAGTGCAGACGCTTGCTTTCATAAAAGAAGAAAACAGTTTGGCATAAACATTTATGTGGGAAACATTTAGCCATGAAATTACTCATTGTTTTCAGTATACATTCCCAGCAGCTCAATGGTAAATCTGCCCCAAAAGTATTGGTTTAAAGGGATCTAAATGACAGACTTAATACAAATAAGTATTTAGATTTGACATCAAAGCCTGTAATGAATCCTGACAGATAATTCTGACAACAATGAGGAATAAAAAGCATGACAAGTTGTCCAAAGGCACAAATATCATCCACATAACACAAGGATTACTTTATTCAGGTCATCAATAGAAAGAGTCCAGTGTCCATTTGATTGATTCTCTGACATTCAAGTGAAAGACTGATCACTGTAGCCCGTGTGTGTGTGTGTGTGTGTGTGTGTGTGTGTGTGTGTGTGTGTGTGTGTGTGTGTGTGTGTGTGTGTGTGTGTGTGTGTGTGTGTGTGTGTGTGTGTGTGTGTGTGTGAGAACAGCAGGGCGGCGAGGAAGCGACAGCCCAATCTTCATGTTTGGACGTGAAGGGTCAGCAGATCATCAGTCAGTCTGAGGGCAGAGAGAGAGAGAAAAACAGGTTGGACAGACCCGTCGGTGCAGAGGTTCAGCTGCAGGACGGGGAAGGGTTCGACCTCGACCTCGACCCCCCCCCGAAGCGCTCGATGTACCCGTTGGAACCACGGGGCCCTTTGAGAGCTCAAATGGTTTCATCATTACTCTTCATCTCGCTGCTTCCAGTAGATTCCCACACCCTGAGGGGAACACGTAACTTTAGGTGATGACATGAGGAACATCTTAACACATGTTCATGTTGGACATTAATAAGCATCATTGAAAATGCAAAGCCTAGAATCGTATATATATATATATATATATATATATATATATATATATATATATATATATATATATATATATATATATATATATATTGCCAGTAGGCATGTAACTGTTGAAGTGCACACCCCTCGTACCGTGAGGAACTATTGAACAGCAATAAATTGATCCCACACGGTAACTGTTCCCAGTAAGAAAAACCACTCTCACACAGTCTAGTCTCAACTCCAGTACTTCCAGTAAAACACTAGAATCTTCCCCGCAGGCTGCTCGCCCCGTCTGGCGCACCAAAACTGCAGCCCCCCCGAGGGGTGGTGGTGGTGGGGGGGGCCCGGAATGACTGTTGGCCCTTGGACACACAGTTTGGACATCATGTGATTCAGATCACACATGGAGCACAATAGATGCGTCTGCCTGCCGTTCACTCTGATTAAAGACGCTTTTTCACTCGATGTAGTTTAACAATTAGATTGAGGTGTAAAATGTTGAAAACAGTAACTGACCCCAAAAGAAAGTTTCAAAAGGTGTGTTAATTATCTAAATGTACGGGGGTCAAATTACTACAAGCATAAAACTATAGAACAAAATTATAATATTATCTGTTATATATTTGTTATTTGTTTTTGTAATTAACATTATTAGATAAATAAATATAATTAAAAAAAACTTTTCCCACTCACCTATTTGACCCCCCACCAAAATAAAAGCCTATCTGTAGCCCCCCTTCTGCAAAGTGAAGTAAGAAGTTCAGGAGCTGCGGCTGGACCCCTCTCTCCTCTCCTCTGCTACTGAAGCTCCTCCAGCAGATGTCCTACAAGGGGGAAGAATCTTTCCACCATCGGCTACTTAAAGAGGGGGGGGGGGGCAGATCCCGACTCTCAGTTTACCGGGACACGGGTATCTTACGAAACCTCCACTCGATGCGTAATGCCCCCCCACGGCTGGAAGTGACTCTCTTTTTCCTGCATTCCTTTGGTCTGGTGATTTAATGAGTTTCCAGGGCCAATGTGACGTCACTGCGGGGGGACAGCTGGACACACGAGGCTGGTGTGGGAAGTGTTTCGTGTGCATAACAACAAACAATCACATATTTACTCACATGTCGACGTGAATTAAACAAAAACCTCTTGGCGTTAGTTTATGGCGCCCCCTGGTGTTCAAACCAAAGAGCTGCACTCGATTTTAGTTGTGGATTGGTGGAGAAATATCACACACACACACACACACACACACACACACACACACACACACACGGAGGGGGGTTTGTCTGCTACATTTTAAAGGTCTGTTATGAAAGAGAACAGGAAGTACACACAGCTTTACACACATGGTGCCAAAGAACCTCAGACAGGGGTGACAGGGTGTGGGGCGTCTTTACCAAGTCAAGGGATGGCTATCAACAGGAGAACATCTAATGATCTGGGGCTCCACACAGTGGAGATGTTGGCAGTAAGGATTGCACTGCGACGGGTGGAAGAAACACAGCAGGAACATGTGTTGATCTGCTCCGATTCATCTTCAGCCCTGATGCGTATGAGGTCGTGTCCTTCAAATAGCCAGCAAGGTCTACTGCACCATGTCCTCCAGTCAGCTCCAAGGAGGAATCATCAGGGAGGTCAGCTTCAACTCGCATGTAGGTGTACGTGGCAATGAGAGGGCAGACCAGCTGGCACTGAAGAAAGGACACAGAAATGCACATTACTGTCAGCAATCAGGTCAAATATATGGTTTGGGGACAAAAATCCACAAATTGTGGCAGAAAAGGTGAAGAGGAGAAAGGGAGGAATCTTTACCATTTACCTAAAGCATAAACCATCAAAACCTCAAAGAGAGTCAAAGTGAACCCTTTTTTGAGAGAGAACAGTACAAACACTACTCAGTGTGAGTGAGAGCACAGGGTGGAACACTGGTCCTTCTTCCATGGGGAGGGAAAGGTGATTTTTGCTCCCCGTTGTAAAACAGTGGGGCCGATTGGATTGTTGACGTCACACTGAGGCGTCTTTAGTGTTTTAACTACGTCTCGCTGATGACCTTTTGAACCTGGAAGTCTGAGAATGTCTGTGAAGATCTTGCCAACTTTACCCAACTGTAAACGTTCTACTCAGTCCCCCCCCCCCTCATAACCCACAGGGAGGGGCTGACCTACAGTGGTCCGCTTTCTGCAGAGTCCAAACTATCTTCAGTAATTTACTAACTGGTGGTCTTTCTCTTTTTTTACATTGATCCACATCAAGTGTCCACTCATTCTCACAATAGTGATGTATTAATATTATTCAGAGTAATATAAAGTACTTTCTTATTGTTTGAGAAACGTCCTTAAAAGAAGTGGTTAAAGAACAGGAAACACACACAGACGTCCTTCCTGCTTTTAAACCTCCACAATAAAGTCACTGAGGATCCTCTCAGAGATCAACATGAGATGTTTATGAGATGTTTAGATCTTTGTGTGACCTTCTTCTTTGGTAAAAGGCTTTTAATGGCCTCATATGAACATTTCATACATCACATATTCAAGCAATAAGGTACGAGAGGCTGTACTTTATTGTCCAATGATGTAACAGTAGGGTTCTGGCATTGAGCGCGACACTCACTCATTTCTTTAGTCACGCACTGTGGCTCCTTGGACCTTCTCTATGTTCTTGTTTGCAGGTTGGAGACGGGTGGAGCTGGGGAAACCCTTTAAGGTGACAGGTTGCACCTGTGGGTGGAGCGAGCCAGGTGTTAAAGTTCCTGGTGCCCAGCCTGAGCTCCATCCCCACCAGCAGCATTTGGATTTAGTCTTTGTTAGAGTATGCGTTTTGTTTAAGGACACCTCTCAATTCCATGACACCCCTCATATGCCCACTTTCACACTTCACCAGTTTATCTTCTGTTGTAGATTCATATTTTGTTAGTTCTTGAATAAAACCTGTTATTTCTTTAAGTCACCGTGTGGACTCCCTTGTTTGTCACTTCCCATGAGCCTCTTTGTGACGCCATATAAGATAGATATCATTTCTAATTGTGTATTTGCAGAAGAGGATTGAATCAGCTACACTTGGATATTCTATGTATATATTTTATAACGCCATCCGTCCTTCTGCAGTCTTTTGCTTGTGGACAATCAATAGACAAGTTATCAGAAACTAGATCGTATGCTGATCTGTGACATAAAACCTTCTCAGTTTATAAAATTGGAAGATTTTATTTATTTCAACAACAAACAAAGTATTGAATAATCTGGTCTTTTCTCGTGTCACATCATTGTAAACTGAATATTTGTTTTGGCCACAGGAAGAATCAGTTTGACCACTAGAGGGCAGCAGCAGTGCAGAGCTGTTCAATCCTTCCCAGCAGGCCTCTTGTTGGAGAAGATCTCAACCTTCAGTAAGGCCTGGAGGTAGGATGAGCAGACCACATGGTGATGGAATGATTGACATTGTGCTTTGCAGGTCTTCCATTATTACGGGTAGAACCCTGATGACAGAAAAACACTAAATGAACATTAGTGAGACATTTCAAACACAAGGAGCCAGAGCCTGGAGGCAAGAGCTCTTAAAAGTCAGTAGGTGGGATCTTCTACAAGTATTAACGTGAGGTACACTTGACATTTCATGTGTGTAATTACCACAAAAAATACCAGGATGCTCCACTGCAAATACTGACAAAAGCATGATTTTCTGTCTAAATTCAAGGTGCAACAGCATGACAAAGTAGTATTATGCATTGACAGTGTTTCCCTGAGAAAAGGCCTCGTTGTGGTGTATGTGTGAAATGGATTGGTTCAAAGTGTCAAAGGAAGTGTTACGGGCGGTCGGACACCACCCTTAACATGACGCAGAGACGCACACAACCAGCTCGCATCAAATTCATCTAGGGGTATTTTATTTAAATATATAACATATCTTTAGTAATTTACTGATATCCCAAAACAAATCAACAGGTTCGGACGGTTCTCCACCGCCGGGTTGGCGGCTGAACGGCAATCTTAAGCACGGTCAAACTGCGACTCTCGAGGATCTCCCGTACAAATGGTCCAGGAAGCCTTTTGTAGCCCTGTCACAAGCTCCGCTCAGGTGTGGCTCATCTGCAAATTAACACACACACACACATGTGCGCACACAAAAGCATGTAGCAACAAGCACCAGAGCTGGGGGACGTAACACTCCCACCCCAAAATGGTGACGTGTCGCCATACATTGAATTTGAAAAACTGTTGTTCTGTGTTCAGCTCACTGTTTGAACCAACCCAGACAATCAAATTACCTCCGACCGAGGGGTACCTGCATGAAGCTGATTTGGAATTACACCAATAAGGAAATCGATAAGGAAGCATGCCAAAAAAAATAAAAATAAATACATACATACATTTTTCTTCTTTTTTTTTTTTCAAGCAAAATCAGATCTACACCTTAATGTTACGCATCCACTCTAGACAACGCATCCGCAATAATGTTGTCTATTCCCCGGACATGCACAATCTGGAGGTTAAACGGTTGAAGCAATAGACTCCAGCGCATTAACCTACGGTTTGAATTGTACATGCGACTGAGGAATTTGAGTGGGTCATGGTCAGTATAGACCTTAGTTGGATGTACTGTAGAGCCTAAGTACACTTCGAAGTGTTGAAGGGCTAGGACTAAGGCCAAGGTCTCTTGTTCAATAGTGGAGTACTGTCGCTGGGCAGGATTAAATTTCTTAGAGAAGAAACTCACAGGATGATTTATGTTGTCTGCACCCGATTGTAAAAGTACGGCACCGGCGCCTACGTTGCTGGCGTCTACCGCAAGCTGAAACGGTTTGCTGAAGTCTGGTGCAGCCAGTACGGGAGCCGTCAACAAGAGAGCTTTAATGTTTTCAAACGCTTTATTACAGCCTTCCGTTCAGTCAAACTCAGTTTTGGGGCTCAATAAGTTAGTGAGGGGGCAAACCACAGTGGAAAAGTTCTTACAAAAACTACGATAGTAGCCTACCATTCCTAAGAATCGGCGTAGTGCACGGCGATCGCAGGGCACAGGAAAGTCTTGACTGGCCGCCACTTTAGCCATTACTGGCAAAACATGTCCTCTGCCAACTATTCGCCCCAAGTAAGTGATGGTGGCTTTTCCAAACTCACATTTTGCTAGATTAATTGTGAGAGTTGCATTTGACAAGCTATGGAAAAGCTCTCGAAGTTGTTTAATGTGTTCGGACCAGTGTGTACTATACAGGACTATGTCGTCTAAATACGCCTCGCAATTTGACATTCCTGCTAGAACAATGTTCACTAAACGCTGGAACGAGGCAGGAGCGTTTCGCATTCCATTTTAAATTTGTTGCGACACGCTCAAAGTGTGGAAAATATTTTTCCACATCTTTTTCCACAAAAGGTGGCACAAGTCTGATGTGGCGAGTGACATCAAATGAATCAGGGGCAGACGGAGTAACACCTTCCCTCTGGGCCTCGAGTTCTAACTTTCTCAAAGCCAGTTGATGTCCGAGTTCATTTTCACGGGCCTGAGCTTGCATACGCTCCCGCTCAAACTCAATTTCCTTCTCTTTGAGATTCAACTCTCTCAACCGAATCTGCAGCTGTAACGCCTCTGTAGACACGGTAGATTGTGTATTTAAAGGCAAAATGCCCTGATTAACCAAAGCAGCTTGTAAGGCGGCTTTGATGGTGTCTTTGGCGCGCTTTTCAGTAGAAGTGAGCTCAACTTTATAAGTTACTGCCAAATTCAGCAACTGCTCTTTTGAAAATTTCCAAAGTAACTCATTAGAGGGATCTTTAATAAATTCTTCCTCTGTTGCCATTTTAACGCAAAACAACGGTTAAAACAATTAAACCGCGAGAATAAAGTGCATAAAGTGCGCACCAAAATCAGGAAAACAAGTTAATAAAAATGAGGGGAAAAAAAAAAAAAAAACACTCACCAAGCAGTTTAACTGCAACAAAACTACAAGGTGGCGAATATCTAAAGTGGTCAAACAAAAGCCCAAATATAGGCTACAAACGACCACGCCTTGTAACCAATACGCTCGTATTACCAGAATACCAGCGCTCACTAATTAGGCAATATGCCTATCACAAGCTATACAGCGACACTTAACGGTATTGTCCAACTACCCTAACTAACTATACAGAAAACCAAAACAAAATTCTAAATGCCTACGCATCTTCAGTGGCTTACTCAGCTCGAGGCATTCGAGGGCCCCCTCCTGAGATATCCACCAAAATAAAATAAACATCGACTAAGATAGATAAACAGACAGCCATAATTGCCCACCAGAATACTTACCCACAAGTTGTAGCTTTCTAACCTTACAGTCCGATTTAATCAAAATATAGATCCCGGACGAGCCCCCACTATGTTACGGGCGGTCGGACACCACCCTTAACATGACGCACACAACCAGACGCACACAACCAGCTCGCATCAAATTCATCTAGGGGTATTTTATTTAAATATATAACATATCT
Organism: Pungitius pungitius; assembly: GCF_949316345.1. Classification (NCBI taxonomy): domain Eukaryota; kingdom Metazoa; phylum Chordata; class Actinopteri; order Perciformes; family Gasterosteidae; genus Pungitius; species Pungitius pungitius. Next base: position 1,179,690 of record NC_084913.1, read on the forward strand.
TTAGTAATTTACACAAATGGTCCAGGAAGCCTTTTGTAGCCCTGTCACAAGCTCCGCTCAGCTGTGCGCACACAAAAGCATGTAGCAACAAGCACCAGAGCTGGGGGACGTAACAGGAAGCCTGAGGATACGTCACAAACGACACACCACGCACACGCCTGCATTCATTTGTCCTGCAGCTTGTTTTTCTTTTCCACTTTGGTCAGAAAATGTTCCATCTGAACATATTGATGTTCCATTGATCAAATAGTCGTTCCTCAGCGGTGTGGCTCTGTGCGACTGCTCGGAATCTCTGCTTTTCATCTTTTATGCACCAGATTCCTCTTTCAAAAAGCCAGAGGACACAAGGGAGCGTGATCAATGAAACGTCCCGGGCGACGCCCTCTTTTGGCCACTTTTAAATCTAAATCACAAGGGAAACATAGAAGAAAAAAATCCAATAATTATACTGCAGATCTGAATGAAACATGGACTTATTCTGGTTCTGTTGCTGAGACCCATTAAGTGAACAGAAACCATTACAAGCACAGTTTGAGTCACGTCTGGTGACCCCTTAGTTTAGTTTGTACAAATACCTCAAACTACTTCAAACGGAAAGCAAACGGGAGGCTGACAAGTTCAAATGAGGTCGAGTGGAAACAGAGTCTGTGTTGATTGACTTTGAAACAAAGGAGGTACCAAAAGAGGTATACTATGGATTTATGAGATACAGCATAAGGGAGAATGTGCCTAAACCATTGAGATGCTATAACTGTCAAGAATTTGGGCACATGGCTAATGTCTGTAAAGGAAAGAGAAGGTGTGCTAGATGCACTGGGGATCATGAATATGGAACGTGTGGAGACGCAAGACCAAAGTGTTGTAACTGTGGAGGGGATCATAGTGTGGCATTTTGGGGGTGTGAAGTGATGAAGAAAGAAGTTAAAGTACAACAGATCAAAACACAGGGAAACATCTCATATAATGAAGCTGTTAAAAGAGAGGAAAAGGAAAAGAAGAAGCAGAGCCAAGAAGTTGAAAAAAGGCCAGTACGAGAAGAAGGAGAAATGGGAAGAGAAGAAGAAAATAGTGACATTCATAGCAGGGGTGATGAATGCTACGGCTGAAGTTAAGTCTAAAACGGAAAGAATTCAGATTATTGTTAAAGCAGCAATACACCATTTAGATATGGCAGGATTAAAGTGGCAGGAAAAAATGAAATGTCAGTGACGAATAAAGAAAAAGCTGAAATGTTGTAAATACATTTGCCGAGGTGCACAGCTCTAATAACATGTCTGAGGAAGAGAAGAGAGAAAAAACTACATGTGAAAATGTAGAGGCACCTGCAGAGATGGGAAAAGTAGAGGATGAGCTAAATGTATTATTTAATATGGGAGAACTAAATAGGGCAGAAAAGATGACATTTGTTGTAGCATGTTGAAACGGTTCAGTGAAAAGGGGAAAGAAAAGTTGTTGATGCTGTATAACAAAGTGTGGGAGAAAGGTAAATTACCAAAGAGCTGCAAGGAGGCAACTATTGTTCCCATAAGGAAACCTGGGAAGGACGCTAGTAAACCAGCAAGCTATAGGCCGATTGCCCTGACTTCTCATAGTTGTACATTAATGGAAAGAATGATAAATGAGAGGCTAATGTATATTATGGAAAAAAGGGGTATGATGGCTGAATGTCAAAGTGGGTTTAGAAAATACTATGAAAATACTATGGATGCAATACTGTGTTTAAAAGATAACATAAGAAAAGCACAAGTACACAAAGAGACAACAGTAGCAGTATTTCTCCATGTAGAAAAAGCACATGACATGTTATGGAGAGAGGGATTAATGATTAAATGATATAATATGGGAATTAGAGGAAATCTTCTGAACTGGATGAAGGATTTTCTGGAAGGAAGAACAATGCAGGTTAAAGTAGGGGAAGACTTGTCAAGGGAGCAGGGTGTAGAGAACGGAACACCTCAGGGGGGGTTGTAAGTCCCACACTGTTTACAATAGTGATTAATGACATATGTGTAGACATACCAATGGATATATATATATAATAGATATGGGAAGATCGCTATTCGTGGATGACATATGGAAAAAAGGAAGAAATATTGAACATATAGTTAAAAAGATGCAAGAAGGGGTCCAACAGGTTGAAAAGTGGGGAACAAAGTGGGGTGTTAAGCTTTCTGTAGAGAAAACTAAAGTCATGTTTTTTACAAGGAAGAAAATCAAAGAAAATATAAATGTTAAACTATATGGAAGTAATTTAGAGAGAGGTAAAACATTCCGTTTTTTAGGAGTACAATTTGTAATACAGGCAAAAGCATTGAGATTATGTTTAGGAGCAGTTAAGACATCGCCAGTGTGAGCTCTACAGGTGGAAGGGAGAAATGCCATTGAGCATAAGACGAAAACAATTGATGGTAAATGATTGGGTTAATCTAAAAGGACATGGAGATAGTCATCCAACTAAAAGAATATTACAAGATAATTGGGAAAAGGAGAGAGCACAAAAGGTCAGTTTTGGGTGGATAGGGGATCAAGCAGCTAGAGGAGGATATGAAAAGGAATTCTGCTCAACTGTAATATGGCCTGATACACCGCTATGGAAGTTAGAAACAATGACTGTTGATTTTAAATTAAATCGGGCAAAAAAAGAAAGGAAGAATATTGACTTGGTAGCGGAATGTTATAGACATTTAGAGGTTAAATATAAAGAATATGTTCAGATCTATACAGATGGATCAAAGGATCCAGGAACAGGAAAGAGCGGATCTGCAGTTTACATTTTGAATCAAAGAGCTGAGATAAGTAGACGAACCACAAATGACCTGAGTGTGTATGCAGTTGAGTTATACGCTATATTGATGCACTAGAATGGATTGAGGAAAACAAAATAAAATTGGCAGTGATTCAATGTCAGCTTTATACAGTCTCATGACTGGTGTGTCTAAGAGTCATCAGGATTTATTATATGCTATATTCACAATCTATACTAGAATAAAAGGAAAAAGTTACAACATTCAAATGGCTTGGATTCCTGCTCATGTTGGTATTGTGGGAAATGAGAGAGTCGACAAGTTAACAAGCTGTTAAAAAAAGAGTATATTGAGGCAAGTATTAAGCTGTCGAAATCTGAAGGAAAGAGTGTAATATGGAAAGAAACCATTAGAAACTGGCAACAGCAGTGGGATAGGGAAAATATAGGAAGACATTTGTATACTATTCAAAATAAAATTGGGGTTGTGAAGAAAAAGGGAGGAAATAGAAGAGAAGAAATTGTTATGAGCAGATTAAGGGTCACAGTAATTTGAACAGAACACTTCATTTATAAGGAAGCACCCAATGGGTTTTTGTGTTTTTTGTCCGGTTGCAGAAACAATAGAACATGTGTTAATGAATTGTAAACAATATGAAGGACATAGGAAAAAGATGATGGAAGAGTTAGGAAAGATTGGAATAAAAGGGACAGGAGTGAAGCAAATACTAAAGAGTGGGGAGAACGAACAATGTAGAGAAACTATTTTACATTTTTTATTAAGAACAGGTCTGGTGAAAAGAATATGAAAAAAGGATATAACAGAGAAATAAATCCGGAAGATGGCGGTAGTGCAACATAAAAGGATGCAAGCTGCCGATAAACACTAAAGGGGAGGCGTGGACCGGCAGGTGGCAGGTGGCAGGTGGCAGGTGGCAGGCGGCAGGTGGCAGGTGGCAGGTGGCAGGTGGCAGGTGACAGGTGGCAGAGGGAAGTGACGTAGCAGGAAGAGAGTCAGGCGAGATGGAAGTAGGTGGCGGGAAAGATCGAGAGTGGGAGACTGTGCGGAAAAAGAAACGTCCAAAGATCCAAAGTGACCAATCGGATGACAGTGAATATGCTGATAGAGGAGAAGCAACAGAGAGGAGGAGGGATGACTACAAGGTCATCGTTAAATTGACGCCAGAAGGGGCTTCTTTTGGTGAGTGGAGTCCAATCCGGCTCATTAGATCTATACATAAGGAAATTGGAGAGATAACGAGTGCTAAAGTGCAGAGAAATGGATCCTTGCTGATAATGTGCAGGGATGAAGGACAATTAGGATGAATACGATAAATAGCAAGAAAGTGCAATGTTCCATGGCTGGTGACAAAAAACTAGTCAGGGGGGTCATCTCAGGAGTCCCAGTCAATGTATCCGAGGACGATGTTAAAACAAACGTAAGTAATGCAAAAATAACTGAGTTAAACGGATTAAATCGAACAGAAATGGGATGAAAAGTGACAGCCTTTCAGTCTTGATCACTTTTGGGGAGGTGAAACTACCAGAAACAATCTATATTGGATACTTGTGTTATGAGGTCAGGCCGTACATCCCCCCTCCACTCAGATGTTACAAGTGTCAGAGATTTGGACATGTGGCGGCTGTGTGTAAAGGAAACCAAAGGTGTGGAAGATGCGGAGGAGACCAGGAGTTCGGCAAATGCACCAAAGGAGCAAAGCTGAAATGTTGCACAACTCAGCGTGCGGTGGATGTGAGGTGAGCAAAAGAGCAGCACAGGTACAGCGAGTCAAAGTACCTGGAAGTGGAAGGATTAAAGTGGGAAACTGTTAGAGACACTAGATGAAGAAACACAACCATCTCAAACATGGGCTGGATCTTCCTAATGGTGCTTATTATATTACAATAGAATGCGAGAAGCTTAACAGCAAATGGACCGGAGTTTAAGAAACACATAGATAATTTAATTGAGAAACCTAATGTAATCTGTATAAAACCACAATGGGATTTGGGGATTAAAGGGTACTCTGTTGTTAGAAGAGATGGGGAATCTGGCAAAGGTGGAGGAGCAGCAACATTCATACAGAATGAGGTGAGTTATGAGATAATGCAGGTTAATACGGAACATGAATCCACTGTGGTGAAGGTTTGGACACAAAGAGGTTGTTACGTCCGGCTGCTGCTTGTGTTTTCTCCTCCCATCCTCTTCTGTTTCAATCGGTGCTTCACAGGTGTGGTGAGTTGCTGCTGACGATGTGGGCGTGGCAGGTGATTCTCCAGCCAATCCAGCGCGGCTCTCCTCTATAAATGTTTGTTTGTGAGGGCTTGCGAGGAGGGTTGTTGGGATAGAGGTTGAGAGAGAAACGCTGAGATTTATTTGGTTTATGTTGTTTGTTAACACTGTGTTTTATGTAGTGATGGCAAAGTGAAGCTTTCCAGCCAATTGTATCGGAAGAAGGTTCATTCATTCAATGCATCGCAAACTCTATGCTGACCTCTGCTGATGAAAACTTGTAGTGCATGTTTCAAATAGACTACCAGTATATTTTGGCCCAGTCTCTGTGGGTTGAACAGGATTATGAAAGGTTGAACCAATAAATCATTAATAAATACATGGATTCCTATATGAATACAACTATTGATTTTCAGGTTTGAATTGTGTCCTTGTTTGTGTATTTTAATTCTTTGTACATTGAGAAGAAGTGGAACAAACACTTATCTGTGTGTCTTTCTGCACCTTTGTGCGTGTGAGTTTGTGATCATACTAGCAGGTAGCTTTAGAGGAATAGTGAAGCTCAGGGTCCTTCTTTTTGTTTCTTTGCTTTGACAGAGCGCTGGCCCTACTCCACAGGCCTTGCTACCTGTTAGCCCTCCTATCCCCTGTCTACCATTTTGTGTGTGTTTATATGGTATGTACTTGTCCTTTCTTTTCATTATTATTTTGTGTATTGATTGTTATTGTGGTGCATAGGGTACAGGTTCCAGCATCCAACAGGCGTGGTCTTGGGCAGTTACGCCTCCACCTCCTCTTCCGAGCCGGGGTGGAGGCGTAAAAGAGGTGATATAGATATAATTAACTTTTATGATCCATGTGGGGAGATAAGCAAAGGTATATTAGAGGAGGTAAGGGGAGCCGTACAAAACAATGTAATATGGTGTGGGGATTTCAACTCATAATACATTACATAATACATCATAATACATTACATAATACATCATAATACATTACATAATACATCATAATACATTATGGGGAAGCAAGAGCACAGATGCAAATGGTGTTGAGGTGGAAGAACTTTTAGATGATCACGGTTTGGTTTGTCTCAACGGGGAAGGAACACGATATAAAAGTATTCAAAATACAGAGGCAGCACTTGTAAACAGTACTTTAGCAGGTGTAAGCACATGGAGTGGGCTAGAACATACGACAATGGGCAGCGACCACTACCCCGTAGTGACTAAAGTTGGGGAAACAATGTATTTTGAGAAGAGAGAGAAAAATCCTAAATGGAAGTTGGAAAGAGCAAATTGGGACAGTTACAAAGAAATAAGTGCAACAAGATGTGGGGGAATTAAAGAAGGTTATCAAATGGATATAAATATATTTAATGGAGAATTAGTTCATGAAATAATTCGGTCTGCTGAGGAGACAATCCCTAAAAGTGCAGGAACCAAACGTACCAAGAATGTTCCCTGGTGGAATAATGACTGTAGGAAAGCTATAAAAAACAGAAATAAGGCAAAATGAAACCACTTCATTCCCAGGAGGCGTTGATCCATTATAAGAGGGCACAGGCAATAGTAAGGGAAACAATAAGAAGCCAAAAACGCACATTCTGAGGCAATATTGTAGCAGCATTGGAAGAGAGGTCCAGCTGTCAGACGTGTGGGGCATGATCAGGAGAATGGGGGGGTCAGAAGGAACTATAAGTTACCAGTGATGAACGGTGGGGACAAAATGGCGGTCAGCAGTAAAGAAAAGGCTGAACTTCTTCACACACGTTTAGAAAGGTGCACAGCTCTGACAACCTAACTGATGAGGCCAGACACTGGAGGGATGAGGCATGTTTGGAGAATTCCAAAATACTAGAGAATAAAGAGGAACCAGACCCGATAGACCTGCCATTTAGGATGTTTGAACTGAGAAGAGCAGTTAGTAGGAATAGACAAACAACACCAGGGAAAGATGGTATATGCTATAAAATGTTAGAACAAATGGAAGAAAATGCTCTGGGCAACGTGTTAAGACTTTATAATAGAGTTTGGGAAAATGGCCAACTGCCATCAGTGTGGAAACAAGCTGTAATAGTTCTAAAACGATCCGTCGGACCCGAATGGCTACGGACCTGCTGCCCTGACCTCTCACTTATGTAAAATCATGGAACGGATGGTCACAGAAAGACTAACGTTCTTAATAGAGAGTAAAGGTCTTTTATCCCCACATCAGAGTGGGTTCCGTAGGGGTCGAAGTACTATGGATTCGGTCTTATGCTTAGAAGCAACATCAGGAAAGCACAGACTAACAAAGAAGTAGTAATAGCTGTCTTCTTTGATGTGGAAAAAGCACATGACATGCTGTGGAAAGAAGGGTTACTGATTAAGTTGAATTCAATGGGAATAGGTGGCAGGGTGTATAACTGGGTGAAGGACTTTTTACTTGATAGGAAAATACAGGTAAGAGTAGATACAGAATATTCAAATATATACTGTATATAGTATATTGTCGATAATGGAACTCTGCAAGGTAGTGTATGTAGTCCGTTATTATTTAATATAATGATAAATGATATATTCTCTCAGGTTGAAGAGAACATAAGAAAAGTCTATGTACGCAGATGACGGAGCACTTTGGGTAAGAGGCCGTAATGTTTCATTTGTTAAGAGCAAAATGCAGGCTGCAATAGCGGTGGAGGAGGAATGGGTCAGCAAATGGGGATTCAAGCTGTCTGTAGCCAAAACACAAGTTATTTGCTTCTCTGATCGCACCCATCGCCCTAAAATTGTATAATAAAAATCTGGAGCAAGTTAAAACTGTCAGATTTCTGGGGATTTGGTTCGATGAAAAGCTCACATGGAACATACATTTAGACAAGGTCAAGAATAAATGTAAAAAGTCGTCAATATACTCCGGTGTTTGACAGGGAGGGAATGGGGAGCAAGTAGAGCATCGTTGCAAAATACATATTGGGCATCATGAGATGTGTGTAGCTTACATGTCAGCAGCAGAAACAAACCTCAACAATTTGGATGTAAGCTCAAGCGTTGAGAATCATCAGTGGATCATTCACAACATCTCCGGTATCAGCAATGCAGGTGGAAGTGGGAGAGATGCCCCTGAGGATTAGAAGAGTTAAGTTAATGCTGGCATACTGGGTTCATCTCCAGGGGCATCGTGGAACTCACCCAACCAAAAGCATTCTGACAGACTGCTGGGAACATAGAGAACCCAACCACACAAGCTTTGGGTGGGTAGGTGATGTAATGGCGGGAAAAGCAGGGTTGTGTCAACTACAGTATCGCCCTGCAGTCTCAATCTCCTCCATCTCTCCCTGGTTATTCCCATCTCCAAAGGTAGACTTTGGGATACAGCAAAAATTGAAGGATAAGTCGAAGCAAAAGCCAGCATGGTGCATAGTACAGAATTATTTTGATCAGCACTTCTCAGACTTTACGTTCATATTTACGGACGGATCTAAAGACCCCAAAACAGGATGTGCAGGAGCAGCAGTTTATATCCCGAGTGAGATCTGCATCAGGCAAAGAGTGTCAGATCATGTGTCAGTTTATACCACAGAGCTATTAGCAATTCTATTGGCCCTGCAGTGGCTGGATAAGAGGGGAATTAACAACACCGTCATTGCATCAGTGGCGGCTGGTGATGGAAAAAGTAGGGGGGGCTGAGGGAGATTTCTGCTGTTTATTACATTAACACCAAAGTAACGATTTAAAAACAAATAGCATCTAATGTAATTATTAAACTATGAAGCTCCGTCATAAACTTGAGCTATTAATTTTGTCTTGTCTTTGGGTGGGATCAATGCACTCATCCTTTCCAAAAGTGCTTGAGCGATGTTTTCAGCATTCGCGTTTTCAATCGGCATGAACTCATAAAAGCGCTCTTGAATGACGTTGTAGCGGTCGATGTAGCGAAGTACAAGGGCAAGTTGGCACTGGACAGACACGTCAGATGTTTCATCGGCTTGAATGGCAATATAATCAGCCGCAGTCACCTCCTCGTGAATGTACTCCTTAACAACAGTCAGCATACAGTCCAGCAGCTCATTCTGAATCGTTTTGGACGTACCTCTGAACACAGTAGCTCCCTCCAAGTGCTCCTTCAGAGCAGCGTCCAACGACGAGGCGAAGTTAACAAGGCCCCTAAAAATGCCTGGGTTTTCAGAGGCTTCAGTCTCGTCGTGGCCACGCAAAGCCAATTCAAAGGCACCACAAAATTTAACACAGTCAATCAGTTTAGAAAGAATATATCGATTCTTTTCCACTTCCTCATTGTGCCTTCTTATACAAAGTCGATGGCCATCATCCTACTGAGTAGCAATGTTAGCCTTCCCCAGCAACGCAAATTTCAGGCAGTTGTCCATATGCGTCTTTGTGTGTTTGTGTTTTTTAATTTTTTCCGAAAAATGTTTCATGTCCTGAACACCGTTTTCACACCAGGCTCGATCGGTCGCTGCAGTTTTAAAAAGCAAACAAGGGAAGCAAAAAGGCGAGTTAGTTACTCCACAGCCGGTTAGCCACGGCTTCCTAGTGTACCATGTCCGCGAAAAGCCTCTAGTGTACGACGCTTCCTTGTCTTTCACCTGCTGTCTGATGTTAATTTGTGGCTGGTCCGGTCCCATTTCTTTTATTTTTTGTTTTTCAGCCAGTGGTCTTCTTTCAAACGGAGTTTGAAGAAGAGATTGCACGGTTCTCGTGTGACGCCGGCGCCATTGTCAACTCGAATCTCACTGCCGCGTGACCACACAAAACTCATGTTATTCTCCGATGGGCGCAGAGGCAAAGCGCCCATCGGAGAATTATTACTGCGCGTCACTGATTGGTTGAATTGATCATATTTAGTGACGTGTTATAGCATATCAGAGCTCCATTGGTTAGATAGTGAGGGCGCCCTTTCTCGGCGCCCCGAGCGTAAAACTACCATAGACTGTAAAAAGAAAACTACACATTTATGATGTTATGCGGCACATGATGAAGCTGGCAAACAAAAAGACCCCCCCCCCCCCCACCCCCTCTCCCTCATTCTAGTGTGAAAAACACGTACAGAAGAAAGTCATGTTTTTTTTTTTCAAACTTAATTATTTTTTTATTTTTATATTTTTTTTACTTGGTAGGAGGGGCGGCGCCCCAGCGCCCATAATAGATCAGCCGCCCCTGCATTGCATCTGACAGTTTCTCAGCACTTTCCAGCATAGAATCCGGTAGATCAAATATCAGGAATGATATAATCAATGAAATATTCCTCATAATGTATAGGATGGAAATTAGAGGTCAAACCATGCAATTCATCTGGGTACCAGCCCATGTTGGTGTGGAGGGGAATGAACACGTTGATATTCTGGCCAAACAAACGCTCAGAATTATTCATTATTCAGTTTTTAAGAGAAACGAATTTAGTTAAACGGATCAAGTTTTTTTTTTTTTCTGTACTTTATCTCATCTCTTAGTGTTCTGCATAATCTCCTGCTCCACCCTGCAGTCCAGATGGTGGCGGTAATGCACCGAACCGCCAATAAACAATAAAAGAAGAAGAAGAGGAAGAAGAAGAAGAAGCGCAACAGCGCGTAAGCAGAAAGTTACCGGAGCTTCACTTTAACATCTCAAAGTGTTCAGATCCTGTGAGTATGTCCGTGATACACAATGTGTGCTTTAGTGTGTCTTTATGTGTGTGTTTATGTGTGTGTTTATGTGTTAACGGGCCGTGAAACGTTTCAAGGTTCATTTAAACCGTTTATACGACAAACCCGGAAATACAGAAACCCGGAAACCAGGTTTCTGCAGTTTGTTCGTTTCAAAACGGAATTGGAAAAAAAACTTTCTATCTTTTATCTTTTCTTAAACGCATTTCTTCGTAAGTGGCTGTGACGTCACTGTATAACCGTCAGTAGAGAACATCTGCTCTAAATGGCCCTTTCTCAATAACTAAGACGGCGAGAACGGACCTGCGTTCTCGCGAGAACAGACTCGGGAGACGGACTCGCGCTTTCGGGAGATCGGTCGTTTCCGCAATTGGAACAGCAGCTGACTTAATGACGTCACCACGTCAGTTGGTCTCGCTAATACGTTTTATGTTAAGTATTTTACTATTATCAAGCTTTTGTTTCATTTTTATTTAAAATTAGAAACTATATATATTATATTGATCATTAAATATATATAATCAGTCATAAAATAATTAGGCAAAGTATGTCAATGGATCAGATCAGAGTTGTTATACAGTCCAACATCTTTTTAAAGCAGATGAAGAGGAGCAGCTGTAGTTTGTGGTGCTGCTGAACTTTACTGGATTACAATGACAGGTGTCAATCTAATATTGATTCATATTGGATGGAAGAAACAAAAACGTTCAAATTAGGGCTGTTGTATTACATCACACTGCATTAGCTTTATTTTTGTATGGTTTCATAAAGGAGGACGTTGGGCACAGTAACAACAATTAAACAGTAAATATTTTACTGGATAGTAACACATTCCACACACACCTACCGTTTGTCTCCTTGTTACTCAAACATCAAGAGGCTGATCATCAGTGTGGTGTCATCGTACAGTTAAATGCACAAACATCACTATTAATTAAAATGGTGATGTACCTGAACCTCTTCTGTGTCTCTACATTAATAGTGATTAACCTCATAGTATTGTATGTATATAATGTAGTGATCAATGAGGCTACATACCGTTAGATAGATGACATGATCATTAGTGATTAACAAAGTATTTAATATCTATGATGCAGTAATCAATGGAAGCTACAGTTAGATAGGTGACATCATTAGTGATTAACAAAGTATTTAATATCTATGATGCAGTAATCAATGGAAGCTACAGTTAGATAGGTGACATCATTAGTGATTACATAGTATTTAATATCTATGATGCAGTAATCAATGGAAGCTACAGTTAGATAGGTGACATCATTAGTGATTACATAGTATTTAATATCTATGATGCAGTGGTCATAGAGGAAAAAGTAGCAGCTTATTGTCCGGAATTTCCGTAAATGTTGTAAATCTGAAGGGACACTTTGTTGCTACGTTACCGTGACAACGTCAAATTGGTTTATTGTACTTTTTACTCTGATTTGAACGTCTTTTAGGCTCTTTGCTGACGTCGTTTTAAGTAATGATGTAAACATGTTTTTATGACAGCCTGAACACACTTGTGCCTCTTCTTTACCTTTTTTTACGCCTCCCTGCGTTCACTTGTCGTCTCATTTTAACGTCACAATGACTTCTGGGTAATTCCATGTCATCATTCACACACTGATGAATGACAGCAGCTACCACACAGAGACACCTGTCCATCAGTGACCAACATTCACACAGGACTCACAGCCACAGCAGCAATGTGGGTGAAGTGTCCTGCTCAAGGACACATGGACACAGGTCAACAGGACCTGGGATCCAAGCCACAGTCGCTGAGGGAGCAGGTTGGGATTGTGTGACAGAGGCCGACAGCATCTGCTGCTGTGACGTGAATGTGAGGTGAATGAGCTCTGTGTGTTTGTCCTGATGAAGATGAATAATGTGTGAGATCTCCCAGCAGGTTGTTATGAAGGTGTGAAGGTGTGGACTCTGCTATGAATCAGGCTGAGGACCCAGAGGACAGTGTCCCTCCCTCTGAAGCTCCTCTGTGTGGGGGACATGACAGACAGACCAAAGCTCAGAGGTGAGAGGACCATCTCCAACTGTCCTCCACTCGTCTCCATGTCCCAACGTCTTTGACTCACTGACTCTGGTTCTACATGTGTGACCAGGATCCATCAGAGACCAGAACCTGGACCCAGCTGTGTGTCCATGAAGAGTAACCAGTCTATGGAGCCTCCTCTAGTCTTCAAAGACGTCCGTCCCTCTGCTGATGCAAGGTGAGGGTCTCAAGCTGATGGTGAGGTGTTTCTACCAGACTCTCTGGTGGAGGTTCTGGGTTTCTTGCTCCAGGGCCCTTCAGCAGTGTCCAGTGAGGGAGGGAGAGCTCCATGGAGGACTTGGTGAGACCTGTTGGGACTAAACCAAACGGACTGGTGAAGAACACAGTGAGCTGTTGATTCTCAGTGGGACCAGCAGGACCAGTAGACCTAGACCACTACAGTCATGTGGTCCACATCCAGACCTCACGTCATGGACCTTTACCTTGTTTTGGTCTCTGTGAGGACGGACACCATGTGAGATGATGCTTCATGATTAGATGATGATGTGATGATGTAATCTCAGTGTTTCTTTCAGTTCACATCAGCAGAGAAGAAAGTCTCCTGAACCCAGATGTGTGTCCATGAAGAGTGATCGGTCTAAAGGTCATCCGATTGACTTCAAAGATGATCGGTCTATTGATGATTGGATGAACTTCAAAGATGGAGGCTGTTCTTTTGACCCAAAGTAAGTTCTTAAACAGATGAAGAAGTGTTCAGATCCTCAGTTGTTAATCACAGAAATGTTCGTTCATTGTTTAAAGTGTTGTTTCCATGACGATCCATCATGACAGAACTCCTTATCTTCATCTAATTGGTCCTTATGGGTTTAAGTGTGAATCATTAACTGTAAACATCCTCAGATGTAAACACTGTCACTCAACTAATAAACTGTCCGTCATCAGTCTTCAGCATCTGGTTTCCATGGTGATCAATCATGACAGAAGCCAATGCCTTTACCTAATGTTCTCTTGGTGTTGATGGTCCAAACACCATGTGAGCTGATGGTTCATGTTCCTCCACAGAGAGGACCAGGAGAGCTCAGAGGTTCCCACAGAGTCTGCCCAGCAGCATCAAACCCACCTGGACTCCATCTTCATGGTGTGTACATGAACAACTACTTAAACATCTCTCAGTTCACCATCATCTCCATGCTGCACTTTGTAGACCAGTGGATTGTCCATCTGTCCAACATGGACCTGATGGTGGCTTCCATGGTTCTAGTTGGTGTCATTCATAGAATGTTCTGTTCCAGCTGCTGGAGGAGAACATCCTCACCTTTGTGAAGAACGAGCTGAAGAAGATCCAGAAGGTTTTGAGTTCAGATTACCCAGAATGCTTAGAGAAGGAGGATGAGGAGGTGCTGTATGAAGAGCAGAGGAGGAGCAGAGAGGCATTTGTGAAGATCTCAGTGCACTTCCTGAGGAGAATGAAGCAGGAGGATCTGGCTGAGCGTCTGCAGAGCAGTAAGAGGGTTTCTCTAAAGACTTGCTGATGTTGTGGATTAATTTATTCTTAGTTTCAACTATTTTCTACGTATTCTGTAACTTACTGACTTGATCTATCTGACTGGTGATGAGGACCCACACACCCTCACAGACCAAGAACCTTCAGTAACACACATAGAACCCACTGGAGACCTGAATTCTTCAAGTCAGAGATTTATTGGAGCCACAAATAAACCGAGCTCTTTCCAGAAAGACACCAACGAGGTGATGATACAACACATAGTTCATACATCTTTTGACCATTGATTGAGTGAAGCTCTCCCCTCAATCTAACTACGTAACTCTCCTCCTGTTGTTGTCCTACTATTCTTCCTCTTGTCCTTCACTAGACCTTCTATCTGCTTGTTGATGCTGGACTAACTGGCTCAGTCTGGTCAGCTGACCCTCCTGTTCTCCTCCAAATGTCTACATACACACACATGAGGCTGGTGTCTCTGCACCATCTCGTCCTAAACCCCAGTGTCACCATGACTCCTGTCGTTCCATATCTTTGAAACCTGGTCTAGTTGGTGTCTCACTATATCGTCTATGGGCCTCCTGTTAGCTTCTCCCTCACTCTGTTGAATTGTAACTCATCTACAGGGATATTAATCTAGTTGTATCCCTACTTATCTTAATTTCTCTAAAACTAAATAGAAGATCTATTCTGTGACTCATTGATCTTCTTGTCTTCATTCAGGACTTTCTGCTCCAGTTTGTCAGCGTGAACTCAAATCCAACCTGAAGAAGAAGTTCCAGTCTGTGTTTGAGGGCATCGCTAAAGCAGGAAACCCAACCCTTCTGAATGAGATCTACACAGAGCTCTACATCACAGAGGGAGGGACTGCAGAGGTCAATGAAGAACATGAGGTCAGACAGATTGAAGCAGCATCCAGGAGACCAGCCAGACCAGAAACAACCATCAGACTAGAAGACCTCCTCAAAGCCTCAGCTGGAGGAGAAGAACCAATCAGAACAGTGATGACTAAGGGAGTGGCTGGCATTGGGAAAACAGTCTTAACACAGAAGTTCACTCTGGACTGGGCTGAAGACAAAGACCACCAGGACATACAGTTCACATTTCCATTCACCTTCAGAGAGCTGAATGTGCTGAGAGAGAAGAAGTTCAGCTTGTTGGGACTTGTTCATCACTTCTTCAGTGAAACCAGAGCAGCAGGAATCTGCAGGTTTGAAGAGTTCCAGGTTGTGTTCATCTTTGACGGTCTGGATGAGTGTCGACTTCCTCTGGACTTCCACAACAATGAGATCCTGACTGATGTCACAGAGACCTCCTCAGTGGATGTGCTCCTCACAAACCTCATCAGGGGGAAGCTGCTCCCCTCTGCTCGCCTCTGGATAACCACACGACCTGCAGCAGCCAATCAGATCCCTCCTGAGTGTGTTGGCATGGTGACAGAGGTCAGAGGGTTCACTGACCCCCAGAAGAAAGAGTACTTCAGGAAGAGGTTCAGAGATGAGGAGCAGGCCAGCAGGATCATCTCTCACATCAATACCTCACAAAGCCTCCACATCATGTGTCACATCCCAGTCTTCTGCTGGATCACTGCTGGAGTTCTGGAGGACGTGTTGAAGACCAGAGAGGAAGGAGAGTTGCCCAAGACCCTGACTGAGATGTACATCCACTTCCTGGTGGTTCAGTCCAAAGTGAAGAAGGTCAAGTACGATGGAGGAGCTGAGACGGATCCACACTGGAGTCCAGAGAGCAGGAAGATGATCGAGTCTCTGGGAAAACTGGCCTTTGATCAGCTGCAGAAAGGCCACCTGATCTTCTATGAATCCGACCTGACAGAGTGTGGCATCGATATCAGAGCAGCCTCAGTGTGCTCAGGAGTGTTCACTCAGATCTTCAGAGAGGAGAGAGGACTGTACCAGGACAAGGTGTTCTGCTTCGTCCATCTGAGTGTTCAGGAGTTTCTGGCTGCTCTTCATGTCCATCTGACCTTCTTCAGCTCTGGTGTCAATCTGCTGTCAGAAGAACAAACAACTTCCCTGTTGTCTAAAGTCTTTGGAGGCAAACCTAAACCAAAGTGTCTCTACCAGAGTGCTGTGGACCAGGCCTTACAGAGTCCTAATGGACACCTGGACTTGTTCCTCCACTTCCTCCTGGGTCTTTCTCTGGAGACCAATCAGAGTCTCCTACGAGGTCTGCTGACACAGACAGGAAGTCCCTCACAGACCAATCAGGAGACAGTCCAGTACATCAAGGAGAAGATCAGTGAGAATGTGTCTCCAGAGAAAAGCATCAATCTGTTCCACTGTCTGAATGAACTGGATGATGGTTCTCTAGTGGAGGAGATCCAACGGTCCCTTAGTTCAGGACGTCTCTCCACAGATAAACTGTCTCCTGCTCAGTGGTCAGCTCTGGTCTTCATCTTACTGTCATCACAAGAAGATCTGGAGGTGTTTGACCTGAAGAAATACTCAGCTTCAGAGGAGGCTCTTCTGAGGCTGCTGCCAGTGGTCAAAGCCTCCAACAAAGTTCTGTAAGTAAAGAGTTAGATTCATTCATCATGACTTCATTTCAACATCATGGTTGTTTATTTCTGATTCAGAACATGAAAAACATGAAATCAGACGAAAAAGGTTAATTTCTCTCTTTATCTTTCTTTAAAACGAGTCAGATGGAGGATAGAGAAGCTTAACTTTATATTTTCATCTCTATTTAACAACATTAAATCTTCCTTCCTCATCCTGATACTGATACTACAGTACTTCCTGTTAACAGTAGAGCAAATTAACTGATGTTTTCCTCTTGTTTTGAAGTAGAAAAAGAACAATTGTAAAAACATTCACTGAACAAATGTTCTTTGATCATCATGATTTCCTTTTAGTTCAAACTCATCACTAAAGAGAGTTTAATTTTAACACACATGTTATTTTTCTTGTTGGTTGTTGTCTCTTCAGACTCAGTGGCTGTAACCTCTCAGAGAGAAGCTGTGAAGTTCTGTCCTCAGTCCTCAGCTCCCAGTCCTCTAGTCTGAGAGAACTGGATCTGAGTAACAACCACCTGCAGGATTCAGGAGTGAAGCTGCTGTGTGATGGACTGAAGAGTCCACACTGTGACCTGGAGACTCTCAGGTCAGATTAAGTTTGTCTTTAATGATTTAAATGTGTCTCTAAAGAATCAGCTCCATGCAGAGTAAAAAGCATCTCCTCCTCAATCTAGGAATTAGTTCTCCAACAAGATTTCAGATTTAATGAATATTATACCGCAAGTTCCCAATCTCACACTATTCTTAGTTTGATCCCTTCTTTAGTTTGAGAAAAAAGGTTCGTTAACAACCTTTTTCCATGACTAAGACAAGACGAAAAAAGATCTTAAAACTAAACTATGACTAAATCTATTCTAACTTTCGTTAATGAGACAGAAATGTTGGTGGTTGAAGAAGTCAATACTTTTTCCCCCTAAATTTGCATGAACCTAACAGACGTGGACAAAGTACGGCCCCCTTACGGCGGTTATTAACGTGTCATAATGACATCATCCACGGACCCAGACCGCTCGCTCACTGTGGGGCAGCAGTGGTTCTTTTCACCGATACGAACCACGACGACTATTTAACACTTCAGTGAGTGTGAGTGAGCTTCCTTGGTTTAGCTCAGCTGTCTCAGTTTAGCTAACTGTTAGCAGGCTAAAGACGAGGAACTAAGAGACCGATGTGGTGGAGATGAAGACCCGTTTAACAGCTCGGGGCTGGTCGGCCAGCAGAGATGTTCATGTGGACCTGGCTGCTCCGTTTTCTGGTGACAGAAGCCAGCGTTTGGAGACACGAGCACTTCAACCAGTTCACATCCACATCAAGAGAAGACGGTGTTAAACCGTCTCATCACGTACGTCTGTTACTAAGCAACAAAAAACGCACAAGAACATGTGACAGGTGGAGGCTTTTGAAAGAGCTGCTCCGTGCAGGTGAAGGATGTGGAGGCACAGAGCAGGTGGAGGAAAACCGGAGGACACAAGAGAAACAAACTGGTCATGAAACCTAAAAACAGTTCATGTAGTGGATTTACTTCAGTTAGATTCATTCATCAGGACCTAAATATCTACCTATATCTACTTATTTAGGCTTTGTGATCAGAGTTTTATAGAATGAACGAATGAAAAGGAGAAAATCAGAAGTGGGAAAGAGAATGAAGACTTTAATGTGTGTCTCTACTGTTAACTGATGCTTTTCTCCTGTTTTAAAGTAGAAAAAGAACAATTGTAAAAACATTCACTGAACAAATGTTCTTTGATCATCATGATTTCATTTTAGTTCAAACTCATCACTAAAGAGAATTTAATTTTAACACAAATGTTATTTTTCTTGTTGGTTGTTGTCTCTTCAGACTCAGTGGCTGTAACCTCTCAGAGAGAAGCTGTGAAGTTCTGTCCTCAGTCCTCAGCTCCCAGTCCTCTAGTCTGAGAGAACTGGATCTGAGTAACAACGACCTGCAGGATTCAGGAGTGAAGCTGCTGTGTGATGGACTGAAGAGTCCACACTGTGACCTGGAGTCTCTCAGGTCAGGATTCAATGTCCACTTGGTCTTTATTTACATCAATGGTACATTTTTTACTTCATATGATTCTTGTATGTTTAAAATAAAATATTTATTTCCCAAATATTTGCGTAAACATTTGTTAGACTTTGTTTTCACTAAAATGTTAGAAATAGAAATTTTGGAAATATATTTATCAGTTATAAGATTGTTGATGTACAGTTTAATGGGCTTTTTGTGTGTTTTGTTCTGTCTGTAAACCAGTAAGTAATAATGGTCACATGATCCCTCACTAGCCGACAGTATCTCAGTCCTGCAGTGACCTTCCAGCCCTCACAGCTCCCTCAGGTCATGTGACATGTGTGTTGTTTTGTGTGTCTGCAGCCTGTCAGGCTGTATGATCACAGAGGAAGGCTGTGCTTCTCTGGTCTCAGCTCTGAGCTCCAACCCCTCCCACCTGAGAGAGCTGGACCTGAGCTACAACCATCCAGGACACTCAGGAGTGA
The DNA here is from genome assembly GCF_949316345.1 of Pungitius pungitius. Classification (NCBI taxonomy): domain Eukaryota; kingdom Metazoa; phylum Chordata; class Actinopteri; order Perciformes; family Gasterosteidae; genus Pungitius; species Pungitius pungitius. The sequence goes on from NC_084913.1 coordinate 1,198,845, forward strand.
AGCTGCTGTCTGATGGACTGAATGATCTACACTGGAGACTGGAGACTCTCAGGTATGAAGACACCTGCTGCATTCACAGACCATCAGTCTGGTAGAGGAGGGAGAGCTGGAAACCTTTTCTCTGTCCCACTGTCAGTCTGGTCATGTGACCCTGAGACACCAAGCTGACCTCAAACTACCAGAGACTCATCAAACTGTTTCCCACATCAGACCATCAACACAGACAGAAGTAGTGAGGAAGAGTAGTCAGGATGACTGTTCCCTAAACAGGGAGGAAGGTGATGAAAGGCTTGTGTCTCTGGAGCCTTGTCTTGTTGTTATCAGAGAGGACAGAGGTGTCTCCTGACACGTTGACGGCATCATGGTGGGTTGATATGAGTCAACGTCGTCACCTGGATGTTTAGAAGCTGATCATCTGCCTCCAGTGTGTGTTGTCCTTTAGTCACACGTTATTACTAAATGACACAGTTAAAGAAACAATATGTTCAATAAAGAAAGAGATTAAGCTCAGCTTGACTTAGTTTGATCTTAATCTGTTGCACGTTTGCTGAGTCGCGCTGAGAAGGAGGAGCTCAGTGGATCCAGGTCACATATCTGGGATCAGTGCAGGTCCACAGCTTTCTTAAGTAGACCACGGTGTCCATCACACATTCACTGATGCTGAAATGGAGAAGACGCCGCGCAGCATATTTCTCACCTGCTGATCAGCTACTGATCAAATATATGAGGAGGTGAAGCATATAATACACAAAACAAGGAACACGGCAGCTGTAATTAAACAGAGAAAAAGTCTGGCAGACAATCGACTGAATGTGGAAGGATTTAAAAATATCTCCTTACTAGGAAAGTTGTACACTCTGTTTTAGTTGCTTTTAATTTGACTGTTTTATGTGTTGGTTTTATTGCTGTATCTGTGTTCATGTGGTAAATGTGCTGGTTTTACTGTGAAGTGTCTTTGAGTAGCAACATGTAAAGCACTATATGTGTAGTGGCTAAACCGTTTCCTTTTGGCCTTTCCTATGGCTCCTATTTCCTCGTCCTGTTGTTTTCTACCACATGTGGAAATCCTCTTTGATGTGACACATTCTTCTGAGGCCATGAAGGTCATGAAGATGTGAGCTAAGGACTTCAGTGACAAACACACACTTCTAAAATGTTAATAAAAATACATCAGAACACAACAGAATAACTGTTAAACCCAGATCAGCTGATTTAACCCATGAGCTGCAGGATTCATCTTAGCCTGGCTCTTAGCCTGGTCTGGAGCAGGTTAGCTTCAAAGAATAAATCGCCATGGTTACTTGGCCCGGTTTAATTCAAGCAAGTCAAGCTAAATTCCTCCAGAATAACCTGGATATCCGACTTAATCCCTCATCCGGGTTTGGTGCAACAGCCCCCTGGGGGGTCAGAGCCCAAAGAGGTTTGTTTAGGACTGGACCAAAGTTCTAGGGGGACTCGGGCAGTGCTCTGTGGCTGCAGACCCACCTGAGCTGTAACATCTTCACCTGCAGACTACAGGTGATAGACACTGAACCACCTGTGAAACCACAGTGAAGAAGGTCAAAGGTCAATAATACATCAGAAATGGTGTGTTTTTATTCATAATTAATGTCATCAGAACAACACAAGAGGCAATCTGAGCGACTACAAGTTGACACACAGGATATAAATTCCTCCTGAAGTTGAAGCAGAAGAAACATCAGTCAGTGGTCATTGATCACATGATGCATGAAGCAGCTGGTCTTCAGGAGTCAGGCTCCCTGTTAGTGAGGGAAAGTGGTCCAGCTCAAAGAAATGACTTTCAGTCTGTAAAGAATGTGGATTTACTTGAAAATGACTTCCATTGATGCAGCTTGAGCAGTTACACAATGAATAAATTCACTTTGTCACTCTGCACTGATCCAGCTGCTGAGACACACGAGGTCATTGAAGTTCCACATGATGAAGAACTTCTCTTCTTCTTGTGAACAACATGAGCAGCAGGAGAGAACCTCCTTCCACAGGAGCAGATGTTGTTCTTCAGACTGAGAGTCTGCAGCTCGTCACCAGGGCTGGACTGGTAATCGGGGTGGGCCGACGCACTTGGGGGCCGGTCGATAGGCCTATACAATTTTTTATTTTTTTTATTTTTTTTCATTCGACCGGCCCATAAAGCAGGGACAGCGGCCCATTGGTTCATTTTCCATACTGACACTGGGCCGGCCCAATCATCTCTTAGCAGGCTCCACCCCTCCCTCTCCGTGTGTCAGTCAGTGACTCCGAGCCAGTAAGAAATGTGTGGATTAGGATGGAGGAACAAAACCTTAAGAGCAAGGGGGCTGCGGAGAAATTGCGGGCCAAAAATAAATAAATCTAGAGGTTGATGCCTCAACGTGTTCAAAAATGACCGACATGTTTAGTGCTGTAGCTTCAGTTGTCAAAACTACTGCAGAACCTGACGACATGTTGCAGAAGCATAGGGTTGCCAACTCTCCCAACCCCAAATCAGGGACACTTTCGCGAGCTGACGGGGGGTGCTGGCGGCCGGGCTTGCACAGTCTATTTTTTCTTTGCAGCGCCAGCATCACTGCTCATTTCCACAGAGAGGACAGCTCTCACCCGGCCCCCGCGCGCACACTGGAGTGATGCGTCACAACTTCACACCAACCGGGAGTTTTTCGCGCGTCTTTGACTTAGCGGGCTGTGATTGGAAATCGGGGCTGGAGCTGGCTACAACCAAGATGATGACCATTTACCTCCATTAATGAATGTTCTAATAAGGCTGTTGTTGCTATTATAAAGTCTGAGTGTCAGGTTGTCATTTGTCAAATTGTCACTTAAAAGTTGCTGCAATGGCCACTCAGCTAAAGTCAAATAACAGCATGAGATATTTAGCTCTGTTTTTGTAGTGAGCAGAGTTGAGAGTTCACTTATTCAATTGCAACTTGGGATATTATATATATTATATATTCTAATGTAACCATTTAAAACTCATAACGGCCCTTCTTCTCTAGAAAAAAACGTAAATGATGCCATTTGATTATTTTGATTACACGTTAGAAGAGGTCACTAACGTATGTTATTTGGGGATAAAAACCCACTTTGCATTTTGAAAGCTGTATATTCAACTAACTGGATATTTTCTAATGTTTCTTCTGAATTTCTAATATCATCTACATTTTATATATATATATATAATCAGGACGTTTTGTGTGAGTTATTTGTTTGTTTAGGTTTTTTATGGGAAGTGTCTCAACAATTAGAGGTAAATGTTGTTTGGTGTCACATTAAAGAGGGTTTGTGCTCTTTAAAGGGATAGTTCACCCAAAAATGAAAATTGTGTCATTATTTACTCACCATCAAGTTGTTTCAAACCTGTATGAATTTCTTTATTCTGCTAAACAAAAAGAAAGATATTTTGAGGAAAGTATTTGTTTTCCTACTATGGAAGTCAATGGGGTCCATCAACTGTCTGATTACAGACATTCTTTAAAATATCTTTCTTTTTGTTTAGCAGAATAAAAAAATCACACAGGTTTGAAACAACTTGATGGTGAGTAAATAATGACACAATTTTCATTTTTGGGGGAACTATCCCAATTGCAAGTATAGTGACCTATACTTGCAATTCTACACTGGTCCATGGCACTCACAGTAGTTCTCAGCTTTGTATGGGCTTTGGGGAACAGAACAGTAGATGTGCAGATCTACAGGGACCGCAAGGATAGTGTACTGGTTGCTGGTTGTGTCCGACCGATTGTGGTGGGCCGGTCTGAGCTAAAATGCCAGGGTCCTTTTTTTGTCCCAGTCCAGCCCTGCTCGTCACTGTTGTTTCACACAACTTGTGTGTCCTCCTCACGCCGTGTGTGTTGGTGCGTGTTGGGAGGCTTCTAAGGACGCTTCATTCTTCTTCGTTGGTTTGTCCACAGTTCTTCAGCATCAAGGTGCTGAAGTCTGGTTGTTTGTATCTGATGTACTTCATGCTCGTAGTACTTCATGCTGGTAGTACTTTAGGCCTGTAGTACTTTATGCTGGTAGTACTTTATGCTGGTAGTACTTTGTGCTCGTAGTACTTCCTGCTCGTAGTACTTCCTGCTCATAGTACTTCATGCTGGTAGTACTTTAGTCCTGTAGTACTTCGTGCCCGTAGTACTTCCTGCTCATAGTACTTCATGCTGGTAATACTTCATGATCGTAGTACTTTGTGCTCGTAGTACTTCATGCTGGTAGTACTTCATGCTGGTAGTACTTCATGCTGGTAGTACTTTAGGCCTGTAGTAGGTTTATAACACGTTAACATGCACTAATCATCACAGATGATGAATGAGTGAACATGATGAGCTGTGGTCATGGGCCAATCAGAAGAAGAAGAGGTGGTCCATGTGGACATGAAGGACCAAGCTGTGTGTATGAGAGTGATGTCATGTCCATGTCTCCATGCTGCTCTGACCCCCCTCCTCCTTTCAGGGTGGAGCCTGCTGGAGTCCGATGGATGACACCAGGTCTGAGGAAGTGTAAGTGAGCTTTGAGTTGGATTCATCACACTGTGACATCACTCATTCACCTCTGTGATGTCACTAGATGAACACATGATTAATAACTGCAGCTGTATTGTGTCTTGTTCTCTCATCAGATTCCTGTGAACTCACAATCGACACAAACACAGTAAACAGACAACTCAAACTGTCTGACAACAACAGGAAGGTGACATGTGTGAAGAAGGAGGAGGTTCAGTCACATCCTGATCATCCAGACAGATTTGACTCCTGTCCTCAGCTGCTGTGTAGAACTGGTCTGACTGGTCGCTGTTACTGGGAGGTCGAGTGGAGCGGATACGTTAATGTATCAGTGAGTTACAGAGGAATCAAGAGGAAAGGAGACAGTAGAGACTGTTGGTTTGGACACAATGATCAGTCCTGGTGTCTGTGGTGCTCTGATGAAGGTTACTCTGTCTGTCACAATGAGACAGAAACACGCATCACCTCCTCCTCCTCCTCTCATAGAGTAGCAGTGTATGTGGACTGTCCTGCTGGCTCTCTGTCCTTCTACAGAGTCTCCTCTGACTCACTGATCCACCTCCACACCTTCAGCACCACATTCACTGAACCTCTTTATCCTGGGTTTGGGTTCTGGTTCAGTTCCTCAGTGTCTTTGTGTCCTCTTCAGGACGGAGAGTCTCCTCCTGGTGGAGAACCTTCCTCTCTGCTCACCACCTAGTTCAGTCTGTACAGCTGATGGAGGTCCATGTGGGTGTAGGTGCAGGTGGAGCAGGTGAGGGGTACCTGAGCTGGTCTGGACTCTGGGGGTCCACAGCTCTCTGGGACTTGTGCTGTTGCAGATGAACGTGTGAAAGAGCTCAGCGAGGTGTGTTTTAATGTCTCTGTGCTCGATGCCTCTGTGGATGAATCAATAATCATCATTTAGATGTTGGCTCCTAATTACAGTTTAATCTTAATCTTTATGTGTCACAATGTTCAAGAAGACATTTTATACGACTAATGGATCTGTTTGATAAATTGTACTCAAATTTTAACTTCAAATATTGTCACATTAAAGATCATTTCACATTATCTGCTTTGTTCCTTTTTTTTAGTTACTTGTGTTTTTATTAAAGTTACATAGAAGTACAACGTTTAGTCCCTCCATGTAGTACTTAGTGTTGTATAATTAATTGTTAATGTGAAACTTTATTGATGAGCAGCGTTCTGCTCGTGGTGTCATAAACTTTTCTTTCTTCAACAAGAACCTGAGAAACGAGTAAATGTCCATAACGCAGAAGAGCCTTTTTATTTCTATTAATCAATAGTTGGTTTGTGGTGAATCAGATGGTGGCCTGTGAGGGTCACTTTGGTCTCCAGCTCTTTAGTCACATGACTTCCTGCTTCTTAAGGGACTTTTCATTGTTAATGTAAAGGTTTCAAATTAACAATAAAACACTCAAGATTTAGTTTCACAGTGACATGATTTATGGTGATGAAGATGAAGAAGATCTGTGTTTTAACTAAAAGGTTCATGTTGAATTAAACCAGTCACATTTTGTCAGGAAAACAAAGCAAGTCTTTAATATTTGACACAATGATGATGAGCCAGAGGTCAGAGGTCATCCCACTGAGCTCCTCTGGAGAACCCGACTGGACAAACCCTCCACCACGTGGGCCAGTAGCTGAGTGACAGCAGAGAGTCAACGATGACCTCACAGGGGAACGCCATGACGTCATGTGACCCACCAGCTGAGCCAGCTCCTCCCCCAGGGCCGGACCGCGGCGGACTGCGTCCAGCTTCTCCTCCTCCAGCGTCTCCATGAAGTCCAGCAGCAGCTCCACCAGAGACCTGAACCACAAGCAGACTCCTGAGACCACCGGGTCCCACCCGGGACCAGAGGGGGCCGGCGGGACCTCACCTGTGCAGGTGGACCCGGAGCGGCAGGTTGGTGCGGCCCAGCGGCCTCAGAGCGCTCTGCTCCTTCAGGAGGTGCTGCAGGTGAGCAGAACATCTGCAGCACCTGGAACCTGGAGGTTTCATGTTTTCATTCAGACACAAAGATCTCCTTCATCTCTCGTGTGTCCCATGTGGTCGACTCCTCCCCCCGAGGCAGCATATCCCAGCATGCAGTGCGGGTGGATGGTGATGGATGTATTAAATATATATAAAGTATTTGTTGGAGCAGACAACAGAAGAGAAATCCTGATGCTGGGAACGAGGCTTAAATACATCAGAGCTCACCTGGTGGCCAGGTGGAGAAATGACCCACTGCATTCCATCTATAACCTTGGTAAGAAAAGTGTGAATGTTCATCAGCAGGCTGTTATCAATGTGTCTACACTGTAATAGAAATACTTTGACTCATTTATTTACCTCTGTGTTTATATGTAAAATTACTTTGTGATGAGTTTTAAGTGGTTTTGTGTGGTGCAGTTCAGATTGTGACCACGAGGTGTCGCCCTTTACCTTCTCATCGCCTCAGTGACTGAAGCAGCTTTATTACCATCATCAATACTTCATGAAAAGGAACCTTGTTTTCTACTTATATTACTGCAGTAGTCACTCAACCTGAGGGGCGCGTCCCTTTGAAGGGCCACATGACTCCTCTGAGGGGTCAGAAGATAGAAAGTACCACAAATACTCCAGACTTCAGGTATTTGTACTTTTATGTACTAAGTAGTTTACATTTGAATGCTACAAAGATTTTCCTTTGTTTAAAGCGGTTTTGCTACTTTAGTGATTTTTATTTTATTTGTTTCTATTGTTTGTGCTGAATGAATTAAATAATATACATATCTCAATATTCTAGCTAGTACTACTACTTCTAACTGTACTACCTAGGATCAGTTGAGTATAAAAGGAATAAAGACGTCTCTATGAACACATGAACTTTACTTTAAAAATAAACACATTCACACCAGATGTTGGAAAAAAGAGACTTTATTTGGAAACATTATGGAGAGAATCCTAGTTTTAGAGTTTTTCATTAGTGAAAATGCTTTTTATTTCCTATAATACACAGCGGATGGCGTTAGAAGTCAGTGGGTTTGTACACCGGAGCGTCTGGATGAGAGCAGATCGGATCAACAACATGATGAAAGAGAACAAGTCCATTGATTGATTGATGAGAAACACGACAAACAAACAGCTTCATCTTAATCATCTAGCAGCTGCTGAGCCCCCCCCCCCCTTCAGTCCAACACCATTAAACCTTCAATGCTTTTGTTCGGCTGCGTTCCATTCTGAACATTCGTCTCCTTCACGACTCCAAAGGTTTGGCCGCGTCTCAATCCAGACACGTGTCTCCTTCAAAGTGCCCTTCAAAGGTTCCTCTTGTTCAACCTTTTTACCAGAACACACACACACACACACACACACACACCTTTCCTTGATGACAGACTGGTTTTAATTATAGGAGCCAACGTGTGCCCCCCCACTGACTACCAAAGCAGAAGGTCAGATGTTTGTCTGACTCATTTAGTCTGTGGGAATAAAAACAAACAAACATCAGAAATGGGAAACCGTGGAGAAAAAGGCCCCCTGTCAGATTCCTGTTGACACGAGCGTACTCACTGATAGCGTCTGACTTTGGCTTCTTGACGTGTCCACTGGTGTTACTGGACTGGACTGAAACACAGGAAAGAGTTAGTTAGCACCTCACATCGCCCCGTTCACTGTGTGCGGGTTTCTCCAAAGGGAAAACCGTTAAGAGAGTCCACGCATCATAAAAGCTGGCCGACGGGATCCAAAGCGCATTCACACAAACACATATGGTTATGCAGCATTAGCCATAAACACTGGCTGAGAGGCAGTAAACAGATGGGATTCGGCCATATTCTCCTTTGTCTGGTGGCTTGAAGAATGTGCTAAATGGAATAAGTGATACTGCTACTATAAAAGGGAAGAATCACTTTCTCTGGAATATCACTTGCAGCCAAATGCTATCCGTGCGTTGTGGGATGAAGGAAGAGGTTTGACTGGTGGTCTGATATGTGTGATAAGTGTCATCATGTATTCTTAATCTCACATGAATGAAATATAAATGTGCTGTTTGCCTACAAACCAGCATCACTGTACCATTATTGTAACACTACAGGGACGCTCACGAGTTTCAATTGAGAACTCAAAGTTATGAATTTCATGCAAAGGTTGTAAAAGAAGTTGCTGTGAAAGATGCACTTACTGGTCAGTTGTCCAGTGATGGGAATGCTCTCCTCGGACCCGTAATAGGAGTTTATGGACACCGAGTGGTCCAAGTCAGGGGTCAGGTCAGTGATTTTAGTCTCTGACTGGTTCATCTAGAAGGAATTTAAGAAGTAAATCAACTCATGTTTTGTGTAGTAAACAGCGCTGTGTAAATAGTGCGCCTACTGACCTGCGTCTGACACCACTTGTAGTCTGAAGCCGTCTGTCCGCGACGAGGGTCTCGTCCATGACGTTTCCACCGAGTTCTCATTGAGGATTTTAAATGTCATGTCTGAGGGGGTTCCACTGCAAACAAGAGGTGACGCGCTGTTGAATGGCGACAGGTATGGGCGCACGTGTGTTAATGTGGTGATATTTGTGACTCAATTAAAAGGCGCATTCACATTGATCCTGTAATGGTAAAATATGTTTTAACATAATCTTATGCTAAAGGAGTGATTATTGTCTGTGTTGAAGCAATGTGAGAAGAAAAGGGAGACCCAAAAGTTGTCTTTTTCAGCTGTGTGAAGGAGGATAGTCAAACTGGCCTTCACCCGAATGCTTGAACAAAGGACCCTGTTACTCCCATCTTTGCCTTGATTCGTTTCCTGCTTGATTTATAACTTTTCATTTGTATTATCTCACAGGTGGTTTAGAGTTTCAGGTTTCAGTATCTCTCGTGTCTGCCTACCACTAGAAATGACCTTCATGTGTGTGTATAAGAACTCAGCGTTTTCACTGCTCGGAGACGCCATCTCCACAGAGCACCGTGATACGTGCCTGTGTAGTTGACCTCCTGCTTGCAAGCAATAAATGGACTTTCTGCAACTTTGATCATTCATCAAGACTCCGTTTTATTAGACAAATCATTCTCTTCTACCGAGCTTATTGAAATATTCCACAACATTACCTCTGTGTTTATATGTAAAATGACTTTTGATGAGTTTTAAGTGGTTTTGTGTGGTGCAGTTCAGATTGTGACCACGAGGTGTCGCCCTTTACCTTCTCAGTGACTGAAGCAGCTTTATTACCATCATCAATACTTCATGAAAAGGAACCTTGTTTTCTACTTATATTACTGCAGTAGAGTCACTCAACCTGAGGGGCGCGTCCCTTTGAAGGGCCACATGACTCCTCTGAGGGGTCAGAAGATACAAAGTACCACAAATACTCCAGACTTCAGGTATTTGTACTTTTATGGACGAATTAGTTTTGAAAGATTTTCCTTTGTTTAAAGCGGTTTTGCTACTTTAATGATTTTTATTTCATTTGATCTATTTTTGTGCTGAATGAATTAAATAATATACATATCTCAATATTCTAGCTAGTACTACTACTTCAAACAGTACTACCTAGGATCAGTTGAGTATAAAAGGAATAAAGACGTCTCTATGAACACATGAACTTTACTTTAAAAATAAACACATTCACACCAGATGTTTGAAAAAAAGAGACTTTATTTGGAAACATTATGGAGAGAATCCTAGTTTTAGAGTTTTTCATTAGTGAAAATGCTTTTTATTTCCTATAATACACAGCGGATGGCGTTAGAAGTCAGTGGGTTTGTACACCGGAGCGTCTGGATGAGAGCAGATCGGATCAACAACATGATGAAAGAGAACAAGTCCATTGATTGATTGATGAGAAACACGACAAATAGCTTCATCTTAATCATCTAGCAGCTGCTGACCCCCCCCCCCCCTTCAGTCCAACATCATTAAACCTTCAAATGCTTTTGTTCGGCTGCGTTCCATTCTGAACATTCGTCTCCTTCACGACTCCAAAGGTTTGGCCGCGTCTCAATCCAGACACGTGTCTCCTTCAAAGTGCCCTTCAAAGGTTCCTCTTGTTCAACCTTTTTACTAAAATTTATTTTAATCATTGTTTAATCTGTTGATTCTGAAAACCTCTGGTTTTATTCTGATTAACCCTCTAACTGCCTGCTCCACATCCAACTTCTGGATTTGCTGCTTAATAAAATGACTAAAACAAATAAATATGAGAAGAGAAATGACGTCTTTTTAAATGAAACTAGTCCCAACAGTTGATTAAAAATCATTTGCTAGAACACATATGTCAGAGTCAAGGCCCGCGGGCCACATCCGGCCCGCGAGAAGGTTTTTTACGGCCCCTGGGATGATCTTGATTTATTATTAGAACCGGCCCGCAGACCGCAGCAAGCCGGCAGCCCGCAGATCTTTTACACGCACCAATACTACATTTCCCACAATGCAACGGTGACGCACCGAGCAGTAGGCTGCTTCATTTCAATATTTATTGGCACAGCAGTCGTCAGCATCACAGTAAAATTAACTTTCAGATACCCATCAAAAATGGCAAAACGGAAGGTGGACACTGAGAACCGGGGGTTTCAAACAAGGTGGGAGTCGGAGTATATGTTCACGGAGGTAGCTGGAAAACCTGTGTGTCTTCTGTGTGGAGAAAGTGTGGCGGTACTGAAAGAGTATAATCTGAGACGACATTATGAAACGAAACACGCGGACAAAAACAAGAATATGGACATGGAACAAAGGCTACAAAAGGCAGAGGAATTAAAACGAGGCCTCAAATCTCGACAGGCTCTGTTCAAAAAAGCCAAATCACAAGGCCAGGCTGCTGTCAAGGCCAGTTTTATTTTGGCAGAAGAGATCGCTAAATCAGCCCGGCCATTTACGGAGGGGGATTTCATCAAAAACTGCATGATTAAAGTTTGTGACGAAGTTTGCCCAGAAAAAAGGCAACTCTTTTTAAATGTGAGTCTGAGCAGAAACACCATTGCCGAGAGAGTAGACCAGTTGTCCATCAATCTAAAAGAGCAGCTTGTGAAAAAGGGAAAAGATTTCATTGCATATTCCTTGGCTGTGGATGAGAGCACCGACATTTCTGACATTGCCCAGCTGTCAATTTTCATCCGCGGAGTGGACTCCAGCCTAAGCGTGACAGAGGAGTTTTTGGCTTTACGTCCTATGCATGGCACAAATACGGGGCATGATTTGTATGAAGAGGTGTCAAGATGTGTAAATGAGATGGAGCTGCCTTGGGAAAAACTCGTGGGTTTGACAACCGACGGAGCACCTGCGATGTGTGGACACAGGAGCGGACTGGTGGCGAAGATACGGGAAAAGATGCAAGAGGAAAACGCGACAGGTGAGCTGACAGCTTATCATTGTATCATACACCAGGAAGCGTTGTGCGGTAAAGCCTTGAAAATGGAGCATGTAATGAGCATCATCACGCGCACAGTTAACTTTATCAGAGCCAAAGGTTTGAATCACCGCCAGTTCAAGGCATTTCTGACGGAGTTAGAAACGGAGCATGGTCATTTGCCTTATCACACAGAGGGAAAGGTGCTTCAAAGATGTTTCGAGCTTCGTGAGGAGATTTGTCTGTTCTTGGACAGCAAAGGGAAAGACACAACACAACTCCGAGACGAAATGTTTCTGTGTGAAATGGCTTTTCTGTGTGACATTACGAGTCATCTGAATGCAATGAACTTGCAGCTGCAGGGTCGGGATCGTGTCATCTCTGATATGTTCAGTACAGTGAAGGCATTTAAAACCAAACTGACTCTGTGGGAGACGCAGATGCGGAAAGAAAATTTGAGCCACTTTCCCAGCTGCCAGACCATGAAAGAGAAGCTCTCTACCAGTGCGTTCCCGAGCGCACAGTTGGCTGATAAAATAGGTATGCTTGCCGCTGACTTTCGACGCCGATTTGCTGACTTTGAAGCACAAAAAAGCAGGTTGGAACTGCTCGGTAACCCATTTGCTGTTGACGTGGAAAGCTCACCACCAAACCTCCAAATGGAGTTGATTGACCTCCAATGCAATGATGCACTGAGGGCAAAATATGCGGCAGTGGGTGCTGCGGAGTTCGCCCGTTTCCTCCCCGACACAATGCCCCATCCAGGCTGCTCAAACGTTGTCTATGTTTGGCAGCACATACCTGTGTGAACACTGAACAAAACATCACACAGAAGTCGACTTACTGCTGAACACCTCCACTCAATTCTGAGGATTTCCTCAGCTCAGAGCCTTACCCCGAACATTGATGAACTTGTGGAAAAGATGGGACACCACCAAGTATCACCCTCAACCTCAAACAAGTGAACATTACTGTGCAATCACATATTTAGAGTTTTTACTCAGTTCAAGTTTAAAAGTTAAAGTTTAATATTTGTTTTCACTGCATGTTACTTCTCCTTAAACAAAGTGTTGTTTTTGATTAATAGATTTTTGCACTTTATTTTATTGTATTTCAATCCAATTATATTTTAAAAATATTTCAGTTGAGTGGATGATAGAAAATTGCTATTATTGTTTTTTTCTTTGAAGTAAATTTAGCCCACTTTTGCTAAAATAGAAAATATAGGCTACTGATGGTGCCTTGAATACCGGTTTCTTTCATTTAATGTTCATGTTATGGGGATTTTTATATAAAGGAAATTTGTCTTTTGTGTCTGTTGAAAATTAAAGATTACTGACAGAGCCATAAGAAAATATTGCTTTATTTATCTGATCATATTGGAATATATTTGTTAGGTTTTCAGTAGGTTCAATTAGGTTCACTAGACTATATGCGTCATTTAAAAAAATTTCAATGAACATTCGAACAGTCCGGCCCTCGGCTTGTAGCTAAATTTTTTATTTGGCCCTCCGTCCATTTGACTTTGACACCCCTGTTCTGGAGGCACCACCCCCCCCCCCCCAAAGTGAGCTGAGGATGGGTGGAGACGTTGCCATGGAAACCTTCTACGTCTAATTCTTTTTGGGTTGTTCAGTGCTTGTCTGCTGCTTCCTGTTGTGTTAATCTTGTTTCCTGTTGACAATAATCTCTTTGATTTTATTTAGTGGAACTCCAACAATGATTTCTTTACATATTGTAGGAACCTGATGTAATTGTTGCCAGTTGGTGCAGCGTCTTCTTGGGAATGAGATTATGGTTCTTTCTTTCTGTCCTAACTGCTAAAATGATACCATATTACACTTTACTAATGTTGATTACTAGCTGCATGATATTGACGTCATCATCACAAGTTAGTCACACAGATAAAGTCTACTGAGCAGTATTCATCCTCTTTAATTTTATGTGTGTTTCCATCAATAAACTGCAGCATGAAATCACTGATCTTTGACTTATTGAAGTGCGTCTCCAGGATAATCAACAATTATTAAACTCACTGTGCTACGAGTTTGGCAGGTAACAGAATCCCAGAAAAACAAGGAGTTAATTGATTATTAAGATGTTGGAGCCCAACCCAGTCTCCAAAAAAAGCGTGAAATGGCTACGTTGGTCCACCGTGATAAACGTAGTCATGTTACGTTTCCCCCCAAAATAACGTTACTATGTTACGTTTCTTTTGGCCCATTCATTTACATTGCTTTGCAAATAGGTCACGTGACTATCAAGTTTCCCGGTAGCGAAAAGAAAAACATGGCGGACGGTCAGCATAATCTCCGTGAAAAACACAATATTTTAAGAAAGCATCAGCATTTGTATGCATTTCGATGGCATTTCTAGCGAGAAGTATGCGTTATTCTTTCATAATCTTCTATCAGAGACTGTAGAAGACCTTCCGTTTATTCGTTTCTGCGAAGATTTGAGTGTCTCTTTGGGAAAGCGTGGCTACGCAACGCCTTTAACGGCGCATTATTAAAAAAACACTTCCAGTGGGGGCGTTACCGTAAAGAAGCGTTCAGCCTTAAAGCCACTAATCGCCAAACAAAACAAACTCAAAGCACTCGAATCACATTATGACTTTTTAAACATAAATTCCGTTATTTTTATGAGTTTTCAATGAAAGAATGCATCATTTCCGGGGGTAGGCATGGCCGGGACATCCCGAATTATGGGCAATTTTGATTTGTCCAGCTTTTTGACAGCTCCAGTCCCGACTTCCAATCACAGCCTCCTAAATCAATGACGCGCCTAAAACTCTCGGATCGAACATTACGTCTTGTTTACATGGGAAAGGGGGGCGGGGCTTCGCCCTCAGAGCGGAGCGTCATTTCTCGCTCCACACGTCTCCTCTTTTTACTGGCCAGGAAAACGGGCGATCTATCCCACGTGGGTCTGGCTCCATTCCATTGGCTCTGACGAATCCATAGAGAGGCGGGACTTATAATTTGCCCGGCAAACGGAGAGATTTGAGCTGCATTGCTTCCACTGTGCGTGAAGTGGCCGTGAGGCCTCCACTAAAGTCTCTCTCTATTTGTTCTGCTTTACTCAATAAAAGTAAAACCTTTACAGATATACTGTCCACACACTAGGCTAACATAATGGAGACTTCCAGGCTTCGTCCTTTATGTTTTATGGGGATAAAGCCCCTGTAAGTAGTTTTTTCCCAAGCAAATCTGAGTTTCTTCTTTTTTTGTGTGTCCCATACAAATATCAAAATATATATACTGATTTTCACATCCAAACACACTCACTTATGTTCCCTTTTATCATGACAACAAGAAATTTCAAGATATACCTTTTGCTTTCATAAATCATACAGTTTTAGTGTGTAAATGCCCAGCAGTGTACGGTCCGAGGGCCCCTATCGGGCCACTTGTTAGATGGGTTTGATGGGTTACCGACTAAAATATATGCCCCCACCCCCTAACTTGATTTAGGTCTGTTGCCTCAGGGTAACTTGTAAATATAATAAGTCAAACAAGCAATGTAAGCATTAAGAAAGTAGTGCATTTTGAGCACATTAACCACAAATGGATTCAAACATAAATTCAAAAATATTAAACAAAGAAATGAAATGACCAACACTGTATGTACAAAATCCACATACAAAACATGTAAACTTAAAGGGCTTGTTTGTGTCAAATTTTATGGCATACACATTCAACTGGCCTACAATAACCTGAAGAATGTCTTAAAATACTGAAGGGGGCACATGATATCATTAGAAATGTTATGCCAGAGGGAGCACAGAATGTATTGTGGGGTGTTCAACAAGGAGGATTTTCAACCTCTACTATGTCTCCATCCTCATCTTGATCGACAGACTCACTGTCACTATCATCAGACATGCGTTATCCTAGTTTTAGTGTGTAAATGCAATTTCCAGCATGAGACCTAAAAAACGCCTACAGGAATAAAAGGGTTAAACCAGATACAACTTGCTTGTTTGACTTATTTGACTTATTATATTTACAAGTTTCCCTGAGGCAGTTAGGGGGTGGGGGCATAAATTTTAGTCAGTAACCCATCCAACCCATCTTAAAACTCAGTCGAAGGAGTCTAACGCCGGAGTCACAGGGTGCAACAAAACTCTGTAGTGAAAAAAGTGAAGGCCGAGGCATGCTGGGTGAGGTGCGATCCCGGCCCTTTTGGGACAGTGTTGTGCCTGAACGCGTTCATAAACTTGTTGATATTTTGGGCGAACGTGAACTCAACGTACTGTATTAATGCCCGATGAACGTCACTGTTCTCGTTCATTCTGGTGTCTATGAACGGCGCGTTCGTTCAGCTTAACATCGTTCAATGGGGTACCAGATTTCTATAGAAAACACACCATAAACGCGCATTAATAAGTGTAGCAAAGAGGCGGCGTATAATAATTTTAAAGAGTTTATGAAGTTACTGACAAGGTCGGTGAGGATGGGAGGAATCTGACCTTTCTTTGCAAACATTTGCACCTTAATGATTACTGTCCTGTTTTTCTTTTAATAATTCCTTATTTAAAAAAGACCATTTAAGCAGCATGTGTTTGAGAATGTAGTGTAGGGGTAAACTCTGCAACTGCTGCTAGTGTGGAGTGAATAGACAGCAACATAGCATCAAAGAATCATTAGGGAAATGCTGTCCCCTCAATGCTAATGTAAACCCTGGTTGGATAAGGATTCAAATTGGATAAGAAGATTAAATCTGATGCATCGCTTCAGTGTTAAAACTGATAAAATAATTGCTGTCTGTGGTTCTGGGCTGTGGCAATAATTTTAAAAAAAAATAGCTCGCAGCAACGTATGGAAAAAAAGAACTGAACTAGTTCATTTTTTGGAACCGTGAACTTAGTTCAAATATTTTGAATTATGAACTGAACTAGTTCCTTTTTAAAATTTGTAAACTAAACTTTGAACTAGTTAATGTAGAAAGTAAACTTTCCCAACACTGGCTATAGGACCCCGGAAGATGATGAACTATGCCTGGGAAGGGCGAAGCCATGCCGGTACGAGCATGATGTGCAAATTAGTCGTCAGATCAAAGTATAGTAGTGATAGACTAATCGAACCATCTAACAAGTGGCCCGATAGGGGCCCCCGGACCGTACACTGCTGGGCATTTACACACTAAAACTGTCATATTTATGAAAGCAAAAGGTATATCTTGAAATTTCTTGTTGTCATGATAAAAGGGAACATAAGTGAGTGTGTTTGGATGTGAAAATCAGTATATATATTTTGATATTTGTATGGGACACACAAAAAAAGAAGAAACTCAGATTTGCTTGGGAAAAAACTACTTACAGGGGCTTTATCCCCATAAAACATAAAGGACGAAGCCTGGAAGTCTCCATTATGTTAGCCTAGTGTGTGGACAGTATATCTGTAAAGGTTTTACTTTTATTGAGTAAAGCAGAACAAATAGAGAGAGACTTTAGTGGAGGCCTCACGGCCACTTCACGCACAGTGGAAGCAATGCAGCTCAAATCTCTCCGTTTGCCGGGCAAATTATAAGTCCCGCCTCTCTATGGATTCGTCAGAGCCAATGGAATGGAGCCAGACCCACGTGGGATAGATCGCCCGTTTTCCTGGCCAGTAAAAAGAGGAGACGTGTGGAGCGAGAAATGACGCTCCGCTCTGAGGGCGAAGCCCCGCCCCCCTTTCCCATGTAAACAAGACGTAATGTTCGATCCGAGAGTTTTAGGCGCGTCATTGATTTAGGAGGCTGTGATTGGAAGTCGGGACTGGAGCTGTCAAAAAGCTGGACAAATCAAAATTGCCCATAATTCGGGATGTCCCGGCCATGCCTACCCCCGGAAATGATGCATTCTTTCATTGAAAACTCATAAAAATAACGGAATTTATGTTTAAAAAGTCATAATGTGATTCGAGTGCTTTGAGTTTGTTTTGTTTGGCGATTAGTGGCTTTAAGGCTGAACGCTTCTTTACGGTAACGCCCCCACTGGAAGTGTTTTTTTAATAATGCGCCGTTAAAGGCGTTGCGTAGCCACGCTTTCTCAAAGAGACACTCAAATCTTCGCAGAAACGAATAAACGGAAGGTCTTCTACAGTCTCTGATAGAAGATTATGAAAGAATAACGCATACTTCTCGCTAGAAATGCCATCGAAATGCATACAAATGCTGATGCTTTCTTAAAATATTGTGTTTTTCACGGAGATTATGCTGACCGTCCGCCATGTTTTTCTTTTCGCTACCGGGAAACTTGATAGTCACGTGACCTATTTGCAAAGCAATGTAAATGAATGGGCCAAAAGAAACGTAACATAGTAACGTTATTTTGGGGGGAAACGTAACATGACTACGTTTATCACGGTGGACCAACGTAGCCATTTCACGCTTTTTTTGGAGACTGGGTTGTGGAGCCCTGTTGCATTGTGGTACTGTTACGACAACCGGGGCAGGAAGGAGGACTCAAATGCCGAGTTTACAAAACAAATAAAGACTTTTATAGTTAAAATTCCAAAAAGCCGAGGGGAAGAAAAACAGAGACAAGAAGAGGACCAGGAACTAACAAGACACGAGATGAAGGGCAGATCTTCACAAAGGACATTCAATGACGGGACAAGAGACACACAGGGCTTAAATCCACAGGGGGGGGTGCAGGTGATTGGACACAGGTGGAAACAATCATGGACACTGCAGACCATCACAGGTGAAGACAGGACAAGGCAGGAAGTGAAGTTACCCCCAGGGACACGAGAGACATGACGTACATGGAAGACGTGAAGGAGGGGCAACAGGCAACTATGTATCTGGCAGCTGTGTCGCTTTTAGTCCCAAAGAAATGGCAATGAAGGGGTTAAAAACACTTGTATGCTATAATATAACACTGAATGACAGATGTTTTAATAAATACTAAAAATGCACTGAAGAGAATGATGAAAAGCGTATTTGCGTTTGCTGCCATTGTCTCTTTATGGGAATGACTTCTTCTGACTGTCAGACGTGTTGCACAACATATTTGTTCCTCTTTTGTTTTGCCTCCAATGACCTAAAAAAAGAATTCAAAACAACAGAATGAAAAACAAAGTACAGAATTATGAACAGAACAATGTGATTAAACTGTTTTATGTTACATGAGGTCCTTATCAAACGCATTAAGAACATTTGGTACTGTAATGGCTGCTGTCACGTGTCTCCAGTCGGATGCAGGTTCCTCTGCATTTTTATAGAGACACAGTGAGATCCTCCTTGTGTCAAAGAGACAGGAAGCTGCAGCCATCGGGTCGGGGTTCATGATTGTTCTCTGAAAGGAGCACAGGTGAGAGGCCACAGGTTGGGGTACTGTGTGCATTCTTTATAGGATATGAGTGAAATGTAGGGATGTACAGGGGTTACTTATTAGTATTTGTATTTAAAGACGGGTAGGGTTCTGTCTGATCCATATTCCGGAGCAGAAGGTGCAGAAGGTAACGCACCTATAAGATGGATGCCAACCGCCGTAAAACAACAAAAAGAAGAAGAAGATGACGCAGAAGCAGAAGCTGAGGGCTTGGTTACCTGTTTGTTTTGTCATAGTCTTCCTTTTGAAGATCTCCTTTTGTTCTACTCTGTTTTTGATTTACACGGCACCCATTGGCCCCTTTTCTCAGTTTGTAAGTCCTTTGTCTGTTTCCCTGACTCCGGAATAAATTTTCTTTTGAAAATCACCAAAAACACCTGGTCTTATTGTTATGACCCAGAGTGTCATAATAAAGTGCAGCTCACCTCCCTGCCTGAGGGGGGTGCTGTTATATTTTGCCTTGCTCTGTGTCTAATTTGGTCGGTGTATAAGAGGGATCCTGTGAGAGCCAGCCCGGCTTTTTTTTTGCCTGTCTCTCCAGCTTCCAACCGGGAGCCCTGACTTGTGCTAATCATTCTCCTTATATGTTAAATCATTTATTTAAGTGTTGCACTTAAGAAGAAAGTAGGTCAGGGCATTCGTGGTTTCAATCCGCACCTGTTGTGTGTTAACCATCTAAAAGTTGCAATATATTTGATCAATCTGTTCTTCTACAATCCACTTTAATCCGTTTGTAACGTTTTGACATTACAGTAATGATGAGCCTATTCTTCTAAAGTGAAAAGAAAATCCTCTATGTCCTAATATTTATGAAAAACGCATAAACATAATTATCACTGAGAAATTAATTAAATACAAATAAGGTAAATATAAAGTGCACCAGCGAATAGAAAAAACATTTAAAAAATAATTTTCCAAGAGACACAATCAACATGAAAAATATAGAAATACTTTATTCCCAAGAGAATAATCCCATAAAGTGTGGATCAGGTTGACAGAATCCCATGATGAAGAGGATCAGCCCATTGGACGTGGAGCCAAAGGTTCTGGTGAGGAACCTTGTCTTCATCATTAAACTGTAGACAGTGGTTCAATTTAAGCTGCAAGTGCAGGTGGCAAATCTGAATGAACATTTCTATTGAGTCATATTTAATCACCTGGATCGTCTCAACCTCTTCTCATGCCGAAAAAGTTACATAAAGCATCTTTCAGGAGGTCCAGCCTGCAGAGAGAAGCCATCTTGTTGTTAAGCAGCAGATGTTCTGTAATCCGTCACTCCACCACGTGTCTGCATAGAGTCGTGTTTTCTTGTGACCTCTATTTAAAAGGTCGCAATATTAAAGATCTGTTTGGTTCGTTGTGTTTTTAGATCTCACATCACATCATATTTGATGCATACAGCTTTTCTTTTCTCATATTATCCTCCTCGTGTCAGTTTAACAAGTGAAAGAGGAAGCAAGTTATTGCTACTTGGCATAGAAGTCACCATTGAAAGCAACATCATTTAAAATATGATGAAAGTGTTAAGAACAAGGCAGCAGAAGTGATACATAATGTGATAATGTGTGAAATGTTCATAAAATTAAAAGCGTGTTACCTGAAAATGAGGGAAATTATTTCTTTGAAATTGATGTGGCGGTCTTGTGAACCGGATGTTACAGTGGTGACTCTAGAAGAAAGAAGATCACACAAACATCTAAACATCTCATGTTGATCCCAGAGAGGATCTTCAGTTACTTTATTGTGGAGGTTTAAAAACAGGAAGGACGTTTGTGTGTGTTTCCTGTTCTTTAACCACATCAACAGTGTGTTTAAGGAGGAACAAAGTATTTTAAATCTCTTTATAAGGGAGGGGGGGCAAAACTATAAACAACATCACGTCATGTCAAATAACCCACCTCGGCCCCGACAATGGTTCCTCCATGATCCCTGTGTGTTCTGCACAGTGTGGTGTCTAATGTGGCTCTGAGCTGTAACACACACACACACACACACACACACACACACACACACACACACACACACACACACACAGGTTGGACTCTGGAGTAGAAATTAGATGGACAACGGAAAAAAAACACATTTAACTGCAGAAGTCTGACTCAATATTTTCAAATGAGATAAGATCTCTTTCTATCCCCATTTTTTTTAAATTATTATTTTATTATTGTAATAGTTGAAGAAACGTCTTCACCAATCAACAGACTTTTTTTAATCGTCTTCAAAGCGAAAGAAAAAGGATCACCGTGTAAACCTAAACACTCCATCTTCTCTCTGATGGTCTACTTACAGAATTCACTTTCATATAGAGTTGTTCCATAATCAGTTTAAAGTTCCCGTCATTTCGACATTAAAAGCTACAGATCGAGTTAGAAAATAACATTTATAAAATAAGCGGAAATGAACACAGCAGCTGAAGGACGAGACTCGACCTTCAGACTCTTTCTGGATAAAAGAAACAGATCGATTCTATCGAATTTAAACCATTGAGCATTAAAACAGAAAATAAACATCTCGGTGAGAATAAATAGAATAGATTTGATGTGTAAAACACGTAGAAACATTACCTTGGTTGGTGAAAGACAAACTGCGACAGTGAAACCTAATTATTGTAACCACACCTTTAGAATGTTGTTATTCAACGGAACAAGATGAACAACTTAAAGCTACAGTGTCAGAAATAAGTATATCTATCTATATATCTATATATATATATATATATATATATATATATATATATATATATATATATATATACTGTATATATGTATAAAAATGATTCTACTAATTGTCTCTCCTTACATGCAGTGTTGTATTTATACCCAACATCTGAGACAAAACCTTGTACTTTATACCTTTTGATGTACATCTTTTGCTATTGAAGGAAAAATATTGCAGATTTGAGCTGCTGTCTGTACAGCATGGGTCCATAATTGCTTTGGGAGGTTACTCTCCAACAGAATGCATCGAGAATAAGGTTCCCCAACCTCTTTTGGCAGTTCCATTCTGATGTGGTGAGTAGGGTGCACTTGTCTCGTGCCTTATCCCATTACTCCTAAGTAATGACTGGAACTCCTGCCCCATAAACTCTGTACCGTTATCAGATCTTATGCACTTTATCTTTCCATAAGGAGCACCTAAACGCACCAGCATGTAGGTCAACAGGAAGTGAAGGCAGTCAGTCAGGCAGTGAGTGTGATAATGAGTCCCTTCTACAATAATCCACGTTTTATTAATACACATCACTATTCAGCTTCAGTTGCTCCCTTTTGTACAGAAAAGAAGGGACGGACGATGCGGGTCCCTCTCGTCGGTTCTTCCGCCAATCAACAAGCTCCCTGAACGAGGAAATGAAAGCGCGCTGTGTCATTGGCTGGCTGCTGTCAGGGGGAGGAGCCAGTGAAAGAACCAGGTGAAGTTCACAGGTTCAGTTACCAGACAGTTTCCTTCGTCTCAGGGTGAACAAACTGAACCTGCTTCTAGAAACGCGCCTATTATTGATTATCTACCGCCAATAAAGTTAGAAAGAAGAAGAAGAAGAAGTGAAAGAGTCTGCAGGAAGTCACGGAGCTTCACTTTAACATCTTCACGTCCTGTGAGTACGTCCCGTGATACACAGTGTGTGCTTTAGTGTGTGTTTGTTGTTAATGGACGCTACGGCCGACGGGCTATGGATCCAAAACGGGACCATTGCGTATTTTACGGGACGAATGGAAACACTACGACACTCACGGAAATACTGTTTTTAATGTTTGTTCCATTTAAACCAACAACGAGAAACCGGAAATGTCCTTTTAACGTCTTCTCTTAATCGTATTCAGCGGCGGATGGTGTATGGGGGCAATTTGGGCAACGCCCCACCAACTGGGTTCAACAAATTCTATCACAGCAAAAGTAGTTTTCAGTGTTCTAGACATATTATCTGTCATTGTCCAATCAGATTCAGGTCACGTTTCAAATGGTCCCGCCTCTCTCGGGGCGAATTCATTGACGTGGAAAATTGCCCAAACATTCTCCCGTTGACTCTCACGTTAAAACTTTTTTTTCGAAAATCGAGCCTTCAATGCATTTTTAATGAGTATTTGGGGCTCGCAGTTACGCGCTTGCGTCATACGTAACTGAGCAAAGAGGGCGAGGGGGGGGGGGGTATTTTAATCTTGCTAAATTCTACAAGGCAAATAAATTAAGTTAAAACTTTTTCCTTGGCCCCCATCTGCCTTTGCCTTCTGCCTTTGCCACCAGAATGCTTCGTTTATATGTGAGAAAAAAAATCTTTATTTACCCCCCCCCCCCCCCCCCCTACAATAGAATTCACCAGCCGCCACTGATCGTATTTGTTGGTACGTAGTGGCTGTGACGTCACTGTATAACCGCCAGAGAACATTTGCTCTGATATAAATGTGTTGGTGATGTTTAGTTTCCTGTCGGACAGCATTCCGCAGGCCGGTGTTACACCCACTGGTTTATAAACCTACCTTCCTACCAGTATGGGTGTAACACCGATGTTACTGGTTTATGAACCTGCTGGTTTCCCTCGCGTGCGCGTTTGTGTCCTGTTTCCTGATTCTCACATTCACAAAAGTATTGCTGAGAGTCTACAAATCCATTGAGTATAAGTGAGCACTACATCACAACCACGTATGAAAACATTTATTTAAGAAAATATATTAAAGGAAAGATTGAGAAAGATTTATCTTCTTAAATGTACTGTAAGTTTATTGTTAAGCTCAGCAGGTTGCTAGGCAACGGGAGAAGCGGAGGTGATGCTGAGGAGAATTTAAGAAAATAAGAGTGTTTACTGAGCACACATGTCGTCCTCACTGCACACCAGCTGGTGGCGGTAACGTGTCGATTATTGATGATCCACCGTAGGATGTAGCTGTGTGGGTGAAATGGCAGCAAGGGGCTCTGTGTGTGTGTGTGCGTGTGTGTGTGCGTGTGTGTGTGTGTGTGTGTGTGTGTGTGTGTGTGTGTGTGTGTGTGTGTGTGTGTGTGTGTGTGCTATAACGTCAAAGTAGCATTTCCTGTTTATTTCTTGCAGGAAGAAGAGGTCTGCAACAGCTTCACATGGACAGGCAGTGGCAGGATTCTTCTTCTTGATGTCTGAGCACCACAGATATATTTATACATCGACACCTTGGTTTTGTTACGCTAAAGAGTTTGAGAGCAGCAAGGAGGTCCCAGACCTTCAGGAACCTCAAGGTGCTTACAACAGATGATTGATTAGACTTCCTTCACACAGTGGTGTCATGCAAAGACAAATGGGATTCTCAGAGGTGCTCTGAGGTTCTTCTGCTCAGATAGTTCCCACACAGCTGGTGTTATGGAACTAGGGCTGCAACAACGAATCGATGAAATCGATTAAAATCGATTATTAAAAGCGTTGGCAACGAATTTCATTATCGATTCGTTGTGTCGCGCGACTATTATGTTTGAGTATTAAAAGAAAGTTGCGCGCTCCGCGCAGAGCTGAGAAAAAAAAAGTTGAGCGCTCGCGCAGCAGAACAGAGGAAAAAAAGCTCCGCCCAGCAGAGCGTTGCTAAGAAAAATAAATAAAAAAGAGCAGAGCTGAGGTAGATGAAAGACCATCGGAGAGACCCGTACTACTGTTCTGAAACATGCGGAGGCAGAGAAACCAATGCGACCTAAATATTTCACACTGAAATGGGGGGTGCGGGTCCTAGCGGGGGGGGAGGGGGGGGGGGGGGGGGGGTGCTGCGGTTTTCTTTGCAGCGCCAGTAGTTTTAGGTTCTAATCGCCACGCTCGACTTCAAGGTGTAACCTTTATTATTGTTCGGTCTGAAACAGCGCGCCCAGTGACGGGTGGTGCAGCAATATTGTTGTCCGGGTGGAAATCAGGAGAAAGGTCGGTCTGGGATATTTTCGGGAGGGGTTTTGAAATTCGGGAGGGTTGACATGTCTGATTGGAAGATATGCAAAAGCGACATGGCCTGGCACGGGAGCACCACGGGTATGATTCATGATTTTGTGCCTAATATATTTAATTTGGCGGCTGTAAAGTATACATCATGCGATGTGTGTATGTTTTTTGTGTTAGTCCATTTTATTTGCTTACTTAGGGATGTTCAAGGAGCAATCTGTTAGTGCAAAACATATTTAGAAAGTGCACAGTCAGTTCTATTTTTCAATAAAGGGTTGGAAATTAATGTTTTTACATTTTTTATTTTTTTATCCGATTCATCGATTAATCGAACAAATAATCGACAGATGAATCGATTATTAAAATAATCGTTAGTTGCAGCTCTATATGGAACCTCCTCAGAATTAAAGTCATGAACCAGGCTTTAGCTGCACCGTTGTAGAAGTCACAGGGTTCAATGCGTGAGGAAAAAAGTAGCGGCTTATAGTCCGGAATTTTGGTAAATGGTGTAAATCTGAAGGGACAACACTTTGCTGCTACGTCACTGTGACAACGTCAAAATATATGATTTACAATTGAGGGAATTTATGGTACTTTTTACTCTGATTTGAACGTCTTTTAGGCTCTTTGCTGACGTCATTTTAAGTAATGATGTAAACATGTTATTATACACTTGTCTTCTGACTTCTGACCCTTCAAAGCGCTTTAAGGCTTCATGTCATCATTCACACACTGATGAATGACAGCAGCTACCACACAGAGACACCTGTCCATCAGTGACCAACATTCACACAGGACTCACAGCCACAGCAGCAATGTGGGTGAAGTGTCCTGCTCAAGGACACATGGACACAGGTCAACAGGACCTGGGATCCAAGCCACAGTCGCTGAGGGAGCAGGTTGGGATTGTGTGACAGAGGCCGACAGCATCTGCTGCTGTGACGTGAATGTGAGGTGAATGAGCTCTGTGAGTTTGTCCTGATGAAGATGAATAATGTGTGAGATCTCCCAGCAGGTTGTTATGAAGGTGTGAAGGTGTGGACTCTGCTATGAATCAGGCTGAGGACCCAGAGGACAGTGTCCCTCCCTCTGAAGCCCCTCTGTGTGGGGGACATGACAGACAGACCAAAGCTCAGAGGTGAGAGGACCATCTCCAACTGTCCTCCACTCTTCTCCATGTCCCAACGTCTTTGACTCACTGACTCTGGTTCTACATGTGTGACCAGGACCCATCAGAGACCTGGACCTGGACCCAGCTGTGTGTCCATGAAGAGTAACCAGTCTATGATGCATCCTATAGTCTTCAAAGATGTCCGTCCCTCTGCTGATGCAAGGTGAGGGTCTCAGGCTGATGGTGAGGTGTTTCTACCAGACTCTCTGGTGGAGGTTCTGGGTTTCTTGCTCCAGGGCCCTTCAGCAGAGTCCAGTGAGGGAGGGAGAGCTCCATGGAGGGTTTGGTGAGACCTGATGGGACTAAACCAAACTGACTGGTGAAGAACACAGTGAGCTGTTGATTCTCAGTGGGACCAGCAGGACCAGTAGACCTAGACCACTACAGTCATGTGGTCCACATCCAGACCTCACGTCATGGACCTTTACCTTGTTTTGGTCTCTGTGAGGACGGACACCATGTGAGATGATGCTTCATGATTAGATGATGATGTGATGATGTAATCTCAGTGTTTCTTTCAGTTCACATCAGCAGAGAAGAAAGTCTCCTGAACCCAGATGTGTGTCCATGAAGAGTCATCAGTCTATTGGTCATCTGATTAACTTCAAAGATGATCAGTCTATTGATCATCCGATTGACTTCAAAGATGGAGGCCGTTCTTATGACCCACAGTAAGTTCTTTAACAGATGAAGAAGTGTTCAGATCGTCGTTAATGAATCACAGAAATGTTCATTCATTATTTAAAGTGTTGTTTCCATGACGATCCATCATGACAGAACTCCTTATCTTCATCTAACTGGTCCTTATGTGTTTAAGTGTGAATCATTAACTGTAAACATCCTCAGATGTAAACACAATGTGAGCTAGTTCCTCCACATCTGGATCAGCAGAGGTCACATATGGACACAGCTGCAGGTCTCTGGAGACAGATGACTGGGACTGATCATGTGATTAGAATGAACTCAGTGCTCTGTGGACCAGCTGACGTGGTCTCTGGACTCCATGCAGAGGTTTGGAGGAAGTATCGTCAGTAGACTCTGAAAAGGTCCAAAGACTAGTTTCAGAAGATCTAAGGAGGCTTCTAGAGGTCAGGGGACGGACTAAAGAGGTTTGGAGTAGTTTCATAAGACTTTGTACCAGATGCAGAGGTCTGGAGACGTTGTTTTTAGGACCCTCAGTAAGAACTAAAAACAGATGAAACTGATGGCTGTCACTCAACTAATAAACTGTCCGTCATCAGTCTTCAGCATCTGGTTTCCATGGTGATCAATCATGACAGAAGCCAATACCTTTACCTAATGTTGTCTTGGTGTTGATGGTCCAAACACCATGTGAGCTGATGGTTCATGTTCCTCCACAGAGAGGACCAGGAGAGCTCAGAGGTTCCCACAGAGTCTGCCCAGCAGCATCAAACCCACCTGGACTCCATCTTCATGGTGTGTACATGAAGAACTACTTAAACATCTCTCAGTTCACCATCATCTCCATGCTGCACTTTGTAGACCAGTGGATTGTCCATCTGTCCAACATGGACCTGATGGTGGCTTCCATGGTTCTAGTTGGTGTCATTCATAGAATGTTCTGTTCCAGCTGCTGGAGGAGAACATCCTCACCTTTGTGAAGAACGAGCTGAAGAAGATCCAGAAGGTTTTGAGTTCAGATTACCCAGAATGCTTAGAGAAGGAGGATGAGGAGGTGCTGGATGAAGAGCAGAGGAGGAGCAGGGAGGCATTTGTGAAGATCTCAGTACACTTCCTGAGGAGAATGAAGCAGGAGGATCTGGCTGAGCGTCTGCAGAGCAGTAAGATGGTTTCTCTACAGACTTGCTGATGTTGTGGATTCATTTATTCTTAGTATCAACTTTTTTCTAAGTATTCTCCAACTCACTGACTTGATCTATCTGACTGGTGATGAGGACCCACACACCCTCACAGACCAAGAACCTTCAGTAACACACATAGAACCCACTGGAGATCTGAAATCTTCAAGTCAGAGATTTATTGGAGCCACAAAACACTCAAATAAACTGAGCTCTTTCCAGAAAGACACCAACGAGGTGATGATACAACACATAGTTCATACATCTTTTGACCATTGATTGAGTGAAGCTCTCCCCTCAATCTAACTACGTAACTCTCCTCCTGTTGTTGTCCTACTATTCTTCCTCTTGTCCTTCACTAGACCTTCTATCTGGTTGTTGATGCTGGACTAACTGGCTCAGTCTGGTCAGCTGACCCTCCTGTTCTCCTCCTAGTGTCTACATACACTATATATTAATCTAGTTGTATCCCTACTTACCCAATTTATCTAAAACTGATTATAACATGAATATATGTTGGATAATAAGACACATTTTCCCTCAACACGATGAATGAGACCTTCACTAATGTCTCAAGAGATGGACAGAATATATTCATGGAGTCATTCTCTGAGGAAAGGACATGTTAAAATCTATTCTGTGACTCATTGATCTTCTCTGTCGTCTTCATTCAGGACTTCCTGCTGCAGTTTGTCAGCGTAAACTCAAATCCAACCTGAAGAAGAAGTTCCAGTCTGTGTTTGAGGGCATCGCTAAAGCAGGAAACCCAACCCTTCTGAATGAGATCTACACAGAGCTCTACATCACAGAGGGAGGGACTGCAGAGGTCAATGAAGAACATGAGGTCAGACAGATTGAAACAGCATCCAGGAGACCAGCCAGACCAGAAACTACCATCAGACAAGAAGACCTCCTCAAAGCCTCAGCTGGAGGAGAAGAACCAATCAGAACAGTGATGACTAAGGGAGTGGCTGGCATTGGGAAAACAGTCTTAACACAGAAGTTCACTCTGGACTGGGCTGAAGACAAAGACCACCAGGACATACAGTTCACATTTCCATTCACCTTCAGAGAGCTGAATGTGCTGAGAGAGAAGAAGTTCAGCTTGGTGGGACTTGTTCATCACTTCTTCAGTGAAACCAGAGCAGCAGGAATCTGCAGGTTTCAAGAGTTCCAGGTTGTGTTCATCTTTGACGGTCTGGATGAGTGTCGACTTCCTCTGGACTTCCACAACAATGAGATCCTGACTGATGTCACAGAGACCTCCTCAGTGGATGTGCTCCTCACAAACCTCATCAGGGGGAAGCTGCTTCCCTCTGCTCGCCTCTGGATAACCACACGACCTGCAGCAGCCAGTCAGATCCCTCCTGAGTGTGTTGGCATGGTGACAGAGGTCAGAGGGTTCACTGACCCCCAGAAGGAGGAGTACTTCAGGAAGAGGTTCAGAGATAAGACGCAGGCCAGCAGGATCATCTCTCACATCAAGACCTCACAAAGCCTCCACATCATGTGCCACATCCCAGTCTTCTGCTGGATCACTGCTGGAGTTCTGGAGGACGTGTTGAAGACCAGAGAGAGAAGAGATCTGCCCAAGACCCTGACTGAGATGTACATCCACTTCCTGGTGGTTCAGTCCAAAGTGAAGAAGGTCAAGTACGATGGAGGAGCTGAGACGGATCCACACTGGAGTCCACAGAGCAGGAAGATGATCGAGTCTCTGGGAAAGCTGGCCTTTGATCAGCTGCAGAAAGGCCACCTGATCTTCTATGAATCCGACCTGACAGAGTGTGGCATCGATATCAGAGCAGCCTCAGTGTGCTCAGGAGTGTTCACTCAGATCTTCAGAGAGGAGAGAGGACTGTACCAGGACAAGGTGTTCTGCTTCGTCCATCTGAGTGTTCAGGAGTTTCTGGCTGCTCTTCATGTCCATCTGACCTTCTTCAGCTCTGGTGTCAATCTGCTGTCAGAAGAACAAACAACCTCCCTGGAGTCTAAACGCTTAAAACACAATCCTGAACCAATGCGTCTCTACCAGAGTGCTGTGGACCAGTCCTTAAAGAGTCCTAATGGACACCTGGACTTGTTCCTCCGCTTCCTCCTGGGTCTTTCTCTGGAGACCAATCAGAGTCTCCTACGAGGTCTGCTGACACAGACAGGGAGTCGCTCAACGACCAATCGGAAGACAGTCCAGTACATCAAGGAGAAGATCAGTGAGAATGTGTCACCAGAGAAAAGCATCAATCTGTTCCACTGTCTGAATGAACTGAATGATGGTTCTCTAGTGAAGGAGATCCAACAGTCCCTTAGATCAGGATGTCTCTCCACAGAGAAACTGTCTCCTGCTCAGTGGTCAGCTCTGGTCTTCATCTTACTGTCATCACAAGAAGATCTGGAGGTGTTTGACCTGAAGAAATACTCAGCTTCAGAGGAGGCTCTTCTGAGGCTGCTGCCAGTGGTCAAAGCCTCCAACAAAGTTCTGTAAGTAAAGAGTTAGATTCATTCATCATGACTTCATGTCGACATCATGGTTGTTTATTTCTGATTCAGAACATGAAAAACATGAAATCAGAAGAAAAAGATTATTTGTTTTATCTTTCTTTAAAACGAGTCAGATGGAGGATAGAGAAGCTTAACTTTGTATTCTCAGCTCTAATTAACAACATTAAATCTTCCTCATCCTGATACTGATACTACAGAACTTCCTGTTAACAGTAAAGCAAATTAACTGATTTTTTCCTCTTGTTTTAAATTATAAAAAGAACAGTTGTAAAAACATTCATCATTCTTTGATCATCATGATTTCATTTTAGTTCAAACTCATCACTAAAGAGAATTTCATTTTAACACAAATGTTATTTTTCTTGTTGGTTGTTGTCTCTTCAGACTCGGTGGCTGTAACCTCTCAGAGAGAAGCTGTGAAGTTCTGTCCTCAGTCCTCAGCTCCCAGTCCTCTAGTCTGAGAGAACTGGATCTGAGTAACAACCACCTGCAGGATTCAGGAGTGAAGCTGCTGTGTGATGGACTGAAGAGTCCACACTGTGACCTGGAGACTCTCAGGTCAGGACTCAATGTCCACTTCGTCTTTATTTACATCAATGGTACATTTTTTACTTCATATGATTCTTGTATGATTTGAATAAAATATTGATTTTCCAAATATTTCCATAAACATTTGTTGGAATTTGTTTTCACTAAAATGTTAGAAATTGAAATTTTGGAAATATATTTATCAGTTATAAGATTCTTTGTGTACAGTTTAAAGTAGAAAAAGAACAATTGTAAAAACATTCACTGAACAAATGTTCTTTGATCATCATGATTTCATTTTAGTTCAAACTCATCACTAAAGAGAATTTCATTTTAACACAAATGTTATTTTTCTTGTTGATTGTTGTCTCTTCAGACTCAGTGGCTGTAACCTCTCAGAGAGAAGCTGTGAAGTTCTGTCCTCAGTCCTCAGCTCCCAGTCCTCTAGTCTGAGAGAACTGGATCTGAGTAACAACGACCTGCAGGATTCAGGAGTGAAGCTGCTGTGTGATGGACTGAAGAGTCCACACTGTGACCTGGACACTCTCAGGTCAGGATTCAATGTCCACTTGGTCTTTTTTTACATCAATGGTACAATTTTTACTTAATATGATTGTTGTATCATTTAAATAAAATATTTATTTCCAAATATTTCCATAAACATTTGTTAGACTTTGTTTTCACTAAAATGTTAGAAATAGAAATGTTGGAAAAATATATTTATCAGTTATAAGATTGTTGATGTACAGTTTAATGGGCTTTTGTGTGTTTTGTTCTGTCTGGAAACCAGTAAGTAATAATGGTCACATGATCCCTCACTAGCCGACAGTATCTCCGTCCTGCAGTGACCTTCCAGCCCTCACAGCTCCCTCAGGTCATGTGACATGTGTGTTGTTTTGTGTGTCTGCAGCCTGTCAGGCTGTCTGATCACAGAGGAAGGCTGTGCTTCTCTGGTCTCAGCTCTGAGCTCCAACCCCTCCCACCTGAGAGAGCTGGACCTGAGCTTCAACCATCCAGGAGACTCAGGAGTGAAGCTGCTGTCTGATGGACTGAAGGATCATCACTGGAGACTAGAGACTCTCAGGTATGAAGACACCTGCTGCAGCCACAGACCATCAGTCTGGTAGAGAAGGTAGATCTGGAGACCTTTTCTCTGTCCCACTGTCAGTCTGGTCATGTGACCCTGAGACACCAAGCTGACCTCAAACTACCAGAGACTCATCCAACTGTTTCCCACATCAGACCATCAACACAGACAGAAGTAGTGAGGAAGAGTAGTCAGGATGACTGTTCCCTAAACAGGGAGGAAGGTGATGAAAGGCCGCGCAGCATATTTCTCACCTGCTGATCAGCAACTGATCAAATATATGAGGAGGTGAAGCATATAAGACGCAAAACAAGGAACACGGCAGCTGTAATTAAACAGAGAAAAAGTCTGGCAGACAATCGACTGAATGTGGAAGGATTTAAAAATATCTCCTTACTAGGAAAGTTGTACACTCTGTTTTAGTAGCTTTTATTTTGACTGTTTTATGTGTTGGTTTTATTGCTGTATCTGTGTTCATGTGGTAAATGTGCTGGTTTTACTGTGAAGTGTCTTTGAGTAGCAACATGTAAAGCACTATATGTGTAGTGGCTAAACCGTTTCCTTTTGGCCTTTCCTATGGCTCCTATTTCCTCGTCCTGTTGTTTTCTACCACATGTGGAAATCCTCTTTGATGTGACACATTCTTCTGAGGCCATGAAGGTCATGAAGATGTGAGCTAAGGACTTCAGTGACAAACACACACTTCTAAAATGTTAATACAAATACATCAGAACACAACAGAATAACTGTTAAACCCAGATCAGCTGATTTAACCCATGAGCTGCAGGATTAATCTTAGCCTGGCTCTTAGCCTGGTCTGGAGCAGGTTAGCTTCAAAGAATAAATCGCCATGGTTACTTGGCCCGGTTTAATTCAACCAAGTCAAGCTAAATTCCTCCAGAATAACCTGGATATCCGACTTAATCCCTTATCCGGGTTTGGTGCAACAGCCCCCTGGGGGGTCAGAGCAGTAGTAGCACTTTAGGCCTGTAGTACTTCATGCTGGTAGTACTTCATGCTGGTAGTACTTTAGGCCTGTAGTAGGTTTTTAACACGTTAACATGCACTAATCATCACAGATGATGAATGAGTGAACATGATGAGCTGTGGTCATGGGCCAATCAGAAGAAGAAGAGGTGGTCCATGTGGACATGATGGACCAAGCTGTGTGTATGAGAGTGATGTCATGTCCATGTCTCCATGCTGCTCTGACCCCCCTCCTCCTTTCAGGGTGGAGCCTGCTGGAGTCCGATGGATGACACCAGGTCTGAGGAAGTGTAAGTGAGCTTTGAGTTGGATTCATCACACTGTGACATCACTCATTCACCTCTGTGATGTCACTAGATGAACACATGATTAATAACTGCAGCTGTATTGTGTCTTGTTCTCTCATCAGATTCCTGTGAACTCACAATCGACACAAACACAGTTCACAGAGACCTCAAACTGTCTGACAACAACAGGAAGGTGACATGTGTGGAGGAGGTTCAGTCACATCCTGATCATCCAGACAGATTTGACCACTGGTCTCAGCTGCTGTGTAGAACTGGTCTGACTGGTCGCTGTTACTGGGAGGTCGAGTGGAGAGGAGAAGTTGAAGTATCAGTGAGCTACAAAGGAATCAAGAGGAAAGGAGACAGTACAGACTGTGAGTTTGGTAACAATGATCAGTCCTGGAGTCTGATGTGCTTTGGTGGAGTTTACTCTGTCCTTCACAATAAGACACAAACACGCATCACCTCCTCCTCCTCCTCCTTCTCTGGTAGAGTAGCAGTGTATGTGGACTGTCCTGCTGGCTCTCTGTCCTTCTACAGAGTCTCCTCTGACTCACTGATCCACCTCCACACCTTCAGCACCACGTTCACTGAACCTCTTTATCCTGGGTTTAGGTTCTGGTTCTTTGGTTGCTCAGTGTCTTTGTGTCCTCTGGAGGACGGAGAGTCTCCTCCTGGTGGAGAACCTTCCTCTCTGCTCACCACATAGTTCAGTGTGTACCGCTGATGGAGGTCCATGTGGGTGTAGGTGCAGGTGGAGCAGGTGAGGGGTACCGGAGCTGGTCTGGACTCTGGGGGTCCACAGCTCTCTGGGACTTGTGCTGTTGCAGATGAACGTGTGAAAGAGCTCAGCGAGGTGTGTTTTAATGTCTCTGTGCTCGATGCCTCTGTGGATGAATCAATAATCATCATTTAGATGTTGGCTCCTAATTACAGTTTAATCTTAATCTTTATGTGTCACAATGTTCAAGAAGACATTTTATACGACTAATGTATCTGTTTGATAAATTGTGCTCAAATTTTAACTTCAAATATTTCAATGTGTCACATTAAAGATCATTTCACATTGTTACGTCCGGCTGCTGGTTGTGTTTTCTCCTTTCCCCCCCCCCCCCCCCCCGTGTCTTCCTTTTCAATCTGTTCTTCACAGGTGTGGTGAGTTGCTGCTGATGATGCGGGCGTGGCCAGGTGATTCTCCAGCCAATCCAGCGCGGCTCTCCTCTACAAATGTTTGGTTGTGAGAGCTTGGAGGTGTGGGTTGTGGGGATAGAGGTTTGAGAGACAAACTTTGAGACAAACTTTGAGACAAACTTTGAGACAAACTTTGAGACAAACTTTGAGAGACAAACTTTGAGAGACAAACTGAGATTTGTGTGATTTATTTTGTTTGTTAACACTGTCTTCTGTACTTACCCCAAGAGCACTGTGGAGCAGGGCTAGGTAAGATACCCTGGGGTCTACATACACACTTAGGAAAAACCTGTTAGAAACACTAGGTTAGAAGCCAGTGGCTGTCACCCAGTGTATTGTAGCAGTTTAGGTAAGTGGTGTGATAGGTTAGATTGTGGTAGGTAGGATTAGAGGAATAGGGAAGTTCAGGGTCCTTTTGTTTTGTTTCTTTGCTTTGACAGACCACTGGCACCGCCCTACTCCACAGGTCTTGCTACCTGTTAGCCCTCCTATCCCCTGTCTACCTATTTGTGTGTGTTTGTATGGTATGTACTGGTTATTTCTTTTCATTATTATTTAGTGGAAAAATAAACCCACCGTTCTGTACTTTTGTAGCAGTGTGTGTTTTTATTGATTGCTATTATAGTGCATCGCATACAGGTTCCGGGCCCAACAGGCGTGGTCTTGGGCAGTTACGCCCCACCTCCTCTTACGAGCCGGGGTGGAGGCGTAACAAGTGGGGGCTCGTCCGGGATTTGTTAATCATTAGCTCAAGTCCACCGTCTGTGGGTTGTGGGCCTGTTGGTTATTGTAGTTGGGTAGAGACCAGGGTTTTGGATGGCTACGACGCTGGCGCAGTTGTTCCTTGCGCAGCCGTCCGTTGAGCTGCTAGAGCAGTGTCGCAAGGCAGACCTGGGCGCGATAATTGACCATTTTTCACTAACTGTGCCCAAGCACCAGGTTAAGCATGAGTTGCGACGCTGTGTCATGGAAGAGCTTGTTATACGAGGTGTGTTGCCTCCAGTTGAGGCGGCAAGTTCTCCTAGCAGAGGAGATGGGCAAGGTGAGCAGTCTGTCAGTGTCTTTGGCTCTCCCACGGGAAGGCAGGCAGAGGAAAAGGATGGGGTGAGAACCCCAGTCACTCTGCCCCGCTTCGATCCATTATCCAGCCAGAGATCCAGTTTGGATGCTCGTGTCAAGGTGAGGCTTGCACGTCTCCAGATGGAGGAGCAGGCTAGGCAAGCAGAGAACAAGTTTAACTTTAGGAAAATGGAACTTGACGCAGAGTACAGGATAAAGCAGCTGGAGATCGACGGGCAAATTGCGGTGGCTCGCGCTGGGCAAACGTCTTCACCCTTGTCCTCTGCGCAGACCACATCCCCAGATCAGATATCTGATCGTTTTGATGTCAGTAAGAACATTGCACTTGTCCCACAGTTCAGAGAATCTGAGGTTGATTCATACTTCGGAGTATTTGAGCGTATTGCTGCTTCGCTAAAGTGGCCCAAAGAAGTTTGGCCATTGCTGGTACAATGTAAGCTCTTTGGTAAAGCCCAAGAGGTTGTGTCTGCGTTTGAGCTGGAGGACAGTTTACAGTATGACTGTGTGAAAAACGCAGTTCTCCGTGCATATGAGTTGGTCCCTGAGGCTTACAGGCAAAAATTCCGAAGCCATAAAAGAAACCCAAATAGGTCCTATGTGGAGTTTGCCCGTGAAAAAAAGACACTGTTTGATAGATGCTGTGCGGTCAGTAAGAGCAGTGACTTCGCGTCCCTGCGGGAACTAGTGTTGTTGGAGGAGTTTAAAAATAGTCTGTCAGACAGGTTGGTAGTGTACCTAAATGAGCAGAAGGTTGCGACATTGTCCCAGGCCGCAGTGCTGGCTGACGAGTTTGCACTAACGCACAAGACAGTGTTCACTTTACCTCATAGTGAGTTTGGGGGTGCTGCCGCCACGTCTGCTGCACCGGTGAGACGCACATCTCCCCGTTCTCCGCCTCGTTCCAGAGAGGAGCGTGAATGTTTTTACTGCCATAGAAAAGGACACTTAATGGCGGATTGTTTGAAGCTGCAACGTAGACAGGCTTCTACCAAACCTGTGGGGTTAGTTCACACTATGCCCCGTACTTCTGTGAAATTGTTGCCTGTGTCACGTCAATCTGCTGATTCTTGTTACGATCCTTTCATATCTGCAGGGACTGTGTCATTAACTGATAAGTCCGAGACGCAGGTTCCTATTCGTATACTGCGAGATACAGGGGCTTCGCAGTCCATTATTCTGTCGGGCGTGTTGCCTTGGTCTGACAGTTCGGCTTGTGGCTACAATGTTTTGTTACAAGGCATTGAGATGGGGTACGTTCTGGTGCCGCTCCACTATGTGTATTTGCAGTCTGAATTGGTTAGCGGACGTTTCAAAGTTGCTGTACAACCGTCTCTCCCAGTCAAAGGGATCACCTTGGTACTGGGAAACGACATTGCTGGGGGTCTGGTGGGTCCAGTATTGGAAGTTTTAAATGCTCCCCAAAAGCTTGCTAACTCTGTTGAGCTTAGCTCTGTGTACCCAGCATGTGTGGTGACGCGTGCACAGTCACGTCGGCTGGGTGATGTGATTGATTTAAATGACACGATTTTTGACTCAGTCTTTCGTACAGATGAAATATCCTCTTTGTCTCCCATTTCACCAGCATCAAAAAAACTGCAGGATCCAAGTTATGCATCTCCCCCTGAGGAGTGCATGTTACCTGTTACACGTGTGAACCTGATTGAGACACAAAAGACAGATCCTACACTTAGTAAATGTTATAGTTCTGCTGTGACGCCAGAGCCAGCTAAGGCACAGGCTGTTGCTTACCTTTGTGAGGAGGGGCTCTTGCTTCGTAAATGGTCCTCACACAAAGACTCAGCGAGATCTGTATTGCAGATTGTGGTGCCGACACTGTTCAGAACACACATTTTGTCCCTCGCCCATGACATTCCATGGGCTGGGCACCTGGGAGTCACGAAAACCTATAACCGTGTGTTGCAAAATTTCTTTTGGCCAGGATTGAAGAAAGATGTGGTCCATTACTGTAAGACTTGTCATACCTGCCAGATCGCCGGAAAGCCGAACCAGGTCATTCCGCAGGCTCCACTCTGCCCGATTCCTGTTATGGGTGAGCCCTTTGAGAGAGTGATTGTCGACTGTGTTGGCCCGTTGCCTAAAACTAGGTCAGGAAACCAATACCTGCTAACAATAATGTGTGCTGCTACCCGGTATCCGGAGGCTATTCCTCTTCGGAAGATCACGTCAAAGGTAGTAGTATCAGCACTAAATCGATTCTTTGCGGTTTTCGGTCTGCCTAAGGTCATTCAGACAGACCAGGGTACTAATTTCATGGCCAACATGTTTGCCCAAGTACTGAAAACACTGTCCATCACGCACAAGGTTTCCAGTGCCTACCACCCTGAAAGTCAGGGAGCGTTAGAACGCTGGCACCAAACACTCAAATCAATGTTGAAGAAATATTGTATGGACACTAAAAAGGACTGGGACGAAGGCATTCCATTTGTGTTGTTTGCCATCCGAGAGGCTGTGCAGGAGTCAATTGGGTTTAGTCCGGCCGAGCTGATTTTCGGACACACTGTTAGAGGGCCACTTAAAGTGTTAAAAGAACACTTGATGGAAGCCCCAGGTTCTCCAAAGAAAGTGCTGGACTACGTCAGTTGGATTCGTGAGCGGTTGCATGCTGCATGTGCACTGGCGAAAGAGACTCTGTCTTCTACGCAGGAACGGATGAAGGGTCATTACGACCGCAAGGCGGTGCCTCGCTCCCTGCAGCCTGGTGACCGTGTCTTGGTGCTTTTACCAGTGCCTGGTTCATCTCTTTCCGCTCGTTTCACTGGTCCGTATAGGGTGCAGGAGAAACTTAGTGAGACTGATTATGTTATTAAAACTCCTGATCGGAGACGACAAAGTCGGGTATGTCACATTAACATGCTGAAGCTCTACCATTCCAGGGATGACTCTCCAGTATCATTGATCATGGCAGCGGAGCCAACTGTCTCTTCAGTGGCAGCAGTTGTGGTGGTGCCACCTGCATGCGAGACGCCTGCAGGAAACGAGGACGGGTTAAGAGTTTGCAATGCTCCCCAGCAGAGTGCCCGATTAAGGAATTCTGAAATGTTATCTAACCTTTCCCCACTCTTGATACATCTAGACCCGGAACAAGGACAGGATATCTTAAATGTTATTCATGGTTTTAAAGTTCTCTTTAGTGACATACCGACTCGCACGATTGTCTTGGAGCATGACGTCAACGTGGATGGTGCTGTCCCTATAAAGCAGCATGCCTACCGTGTGAACTCCACCAAGAGGGCGATAATGAAACAGGAGGTGGTCTACCTATTGGAGAATGGGTTAGCAAAACGGAGCGCTAGTCCTTGGAGCTCGCCCTGTCTGCTAGTCGCAAAACCTGACGGCACCCAGCGGTTCTGCACAGACTACAGAAAGGTAAACTCTGTCACTGTACCTGATTCCTTTCCGTTGCCCCGTATAGATGACTGTGTTGATGCTATTGGTTCTGCGGCGTTTGTCACAAAGCTGGACCT
Source organism: Pungitius pungitius (assembly GCF_949316345.1). Taxonomy (NCBI): domain Eukaryota; kingdom Metazoa; phylum Chordata; class Actinopteri; order Perciformes; family Gasterosteidae; genus Pungitius; species Pungitius pungitius. The sequence continues at coordinate 1,237,972 of NC_084913.1, forward strand.
ACTCAAAGGTTATTGGCAGGTGCCATTGACAGCGCGTGCGTCCGACATATCCGCATTTGTTACTCCTGACGGTTTTATGCAATATACCGTAATGCCTTTTGGGATGTGCAACGCTCCAGCCACTTTCCAGCGTTTGGTGAACATCGTTTTAGGCGACGTCCCGGAATGCTGTGCCTATCTGGATGATGTTGTTATCCATTCAGCGTCCTGGGAAACCCATGTAAATGCATTGAAAGCTGTGTTTACCCGCTTAGCTGCAGCTAAATTGACGCTAAACCTAGCAAAATGCGAGTTTGGTAAGGCTACGGTTACCTACCTTGGGAAGCAGGTTGGGCGGGGGCAGGTACGCCCGGTGGCCGAAAAGGTGGCCGCTATTGCTGGTTTTGTTGTCCCTAGAACACGGCGTGAGTTGCGTCGGTTCCTGGGTATGGCGGGTTACTATCGTTCCTTTTGCAGGAACTTCTCTTCGGTTGTAGCCCCCGCTGACCAGCTTGCTTAGTCCCGCAGTCCCGTTCGAGTGGACAGCGGATTGCCAACGTGCTTTTGATACGGTCAAGGTCCTACTAAGTAGCTCTCCTGTTCTTGCCAGTCCCGATTTCAGCAAGGTGTTCAAAATGGACGTGGACGCAAGTTCTGTTGGAGCTGGAGCCGTTTTACTGCAGGAGGATGAGGAAGGGGTTGACCATCCAGTGTGCTACTTTTCACGCAAGTTTGTTGGTGCCCAAACTCGATACTCCACTATCGAGCAAGAGACCCTGGCATTGTTGATGGCACTTGATTATTTTGAAGTTTATGTTGGCTCTAGCGCTCTGCCTGTAGTAGTCTTCACCGACCACAATCCCTTAGTTTTTTTGAATCGCATGTACAATAACAACCAGCGCCTTATGCGCTGGGCTTTGTTTGTTCAGGGGTACAATATTGAAATCCGGCACAAGAAGGGGGCCGATAACGTGCTCGCCGACGCCTTGTCTCGGGCTTGAGGGGAGGGCGTCTGTACTACAGGGCATTTACAGTTTGTTATGCCAAAGGTTGGTAATGCCTGGTTGTCATTGTTTCTTGGTGGACAGCTTGGTCGCAACCCCCTGGGTTGCTCTTTTTGGGGGGGCGTGTTACGTCCGGCTGCTGGTTGTGTTTTCTCCTTTCTCTCCCCCCCCCCGTGTCTTCCTTTTCAATCTGTTCTTCACAGGTGTGGTGAGTTGCTGCTGATGATGCGGGCGTGGCCAGGTGATTCTCCAGCCAATCCAGCGCGGCTCTCCTCTACAAATGTTTGGTTGTGAGAGCTTGGAGGTGTGGGTTGTGGGGATAGAGGTTTGAGAGACAAACTTTGAGACAAACTTTGAGACAAACTTTGAGAGACAAACTGAGATTTGTGTGATTTATTTTGTTTGTTAACACTGTCTTCTGTACTTACCCCAAGAGCACTGTGGAGCAGGGCTAGGTAAGATACCCTGGGGTCTACATACACACTTAGGAAAAACCTGTTAGAAACACTAGGTTAGAAGCCAGTGTATTGTAGCAGTTTAGGTAAGTGGTGTGATAGGTTAGATTGTGGTAGGTAGGATTAGAGGAATAGGGAAGTTCAGGGTCCTTTTGTTTTGTTTCTTTGCTTTGACAGACCACTGGCACCGCCCTACTCCACAGGTCTTGCTACCTGTTAGCCCTCCTATCCCCTGTCTACCTATTTGTGTGTGTTTGTATGGTATGTACTGGTTATTTCTTTTCATTATTATTTAGTGGAAAAATAAACCCACCGTTCTGTACTTTTGTAGCAGTGTGTGTTTTTATTGATTGCTATTATAGTGCATCGCATACAGGTTCCGGTCCCAACAGGCGTGGTCTTGGGCAGTTACGCCCCACCTCCTCTTACGAGCCGGGGTGGAGGCGTAACAAGTGTTACGCCTCCACCAGCATCCGGACGTAACACACATTATCTGCTTTGTTCCTTTTTAAAGCTTCAGCAAACCTCTGAAAAAAAGCTTTAATGACAGATATTAGTTACTTGTGTTTTTATTAAAGTTACATAGAAGTACAACGTTTAGTCCCTCCATGTAGTACTTTGTGTTGTATAATTGTTAATAAAGGTGTTTAATGTGAAACTTTATTGATGAGCAGCGTTCTGCTCGTCGTGTCATAAACTTTTCTTTCTTCAACAAGAACCTGAGAAACGAGTAAATGTCCATAACGCAGAAGAGCCTTTTTATTTCTATTAATCAATAGTTGGTTTGTGGTGAATCAGATGGTGGCCTGTGAGGGTCACTTTGGTCTCCAGCTCTTTAGTCACATGACTTCTGCTTCTTAAGGGACTTTTCATTGTTAATGTAAAGGTTTTAAATTAACAATAAAACACTCAAGATTTACCTGCAATAAGTTTTAATCCCCAGAGAATGTTGATGAAAGAGCTGCTTCAGTTTCACAGTGACATGATTTATGGTGATGAAGATGAAGAAGATCTGTGTTTTAACTACAAGGTTCATGTTGAATTAAACCAGTCACATTTTGTCAGGAAAACAAAGCAAGTCTTTAATTTTTGACACAATGATGATGATGATGAGCCAGAGGTCAGAGGTCATCCCACTGAGCTCCTCTGGAGAACCCGACTGGACAAACCCTCCACCACGTGGGCCAGTAGCTGAGTGACAGCAGAGAGTCAACGATGACCTCACAGGGGAACGCCATGACGTCATGTGACCCACCAGCTGAGCCAGCTCCTCCCCCAGGGCCGGACCGCGGCGGACTGCGTCCAGCTTCTCCTCCTCCAGCGTCTCCATGAAATCCAGCAGCAGCTCCACCAGAGACCTGAACCACAAGCAGACTCCTGAGACCACCGGGTCCCACCCGGGACCAGAGGGGGCCGGCGGGACCTCACCTGTGCAGGTGGACCCGGAGCGGCAGGTTGGTGCGGCCCAGCGGCCTCAGAGCGCTCTGCTCCTTCAGGAGGTGCTGCAGGTGAGCAGAACATCTGCAGCACCTGGAACCTGGAGGTTTCATGTTTTCATTCAGACACAAAGATCTCCTTCATCTCTCGTGTGTCCCATGTGGTCGACTCCTCCTCCTGAGGCAGCATATCCCAGCATGCAGTGCGGGCCGATGAAGATGTATGTATTAAATATAAATGTATGTTCTGTTGTCAACTTGAAGTCAAGATCACAAAGAATACAGGAAGTATTTATTGGAGCAGACAACAGAAGAGAAATCCTGATGCTGGGAACGAGGCTTAAATACATCAGAGCTCACCTGGTGGCCAGGTGGAGAAATGACCCACTGCATTCCATCTATAACCTTGTTAAGAAAAGTGTGAATGTTCATCAGCAGGCTGTTATGAATGTGTCTACACTGTAGTAGAAATACTTTGACTCATTTATTTACCTCTGTTTATATGTAAAATCACTTTTTGATGAGTTTTAAGTGGTTTTGTGTGGTGCAGTTCAGATTGTGACCACGAGGTGTCGCCCTTTACCTTCTCATCGCCTCAGTGACTGAAGCAGCTTTATTACCATCATCAATACTTCATGAAAAGGAAACCTTGTTTTCTACTTATATTACTGCAGTAGAGTCACTCAACCTGAGGGAAAGATGCACTTACTGGTCAGTTGTCCAGTGATGGGAATGCTCTCCTCGGACCCGTAATAGGAGTTTATGGACACCGAGTGGTCCAAGTCAGGGGTCAGGTCAGTGATTTTAGTCTCTGACTGGTTCATCTAGAAGGAATTTAAGAAGTAAATCAACTCATGTTTTGTGTAGTAAACAGCGCTGTGTAAATAGTGCGCCTACTGACCTGCGTCTGACACCACTTGTAGTCTGAAGCCGTCTATCCGCGACGAGGGTCTCGTCCATGACATTTCCACCGAGTTCTCATTTAGGATTTTAAATTTCATGTCTGAGGGGGTTCCACTGCAAACAAGAGGTGACACGCTGTTGAATGGCGACAGGTATGGGCGCATGTGTGTTAATGTGGTGATATTTGTGACTCAATTAAAAGGCGCATTCACACTGATCCCAACGACAAACACGTTGTGACTGAAGTGGATTTTTCTCGTTGTTGGGGGACAGAAGACACACAGCACTGACGTCCGTTTTTGTGAGGGGGGGGACGAGTAAACGACGCGTGACAACATTGAAAGGTGTGAGAAGCCATTTCGGAGCAAAATGGCGTTTGTTTGAGTTGCTCGACCGAGACGGGGCGCAACTCAAGCTCTGGCACGCTGGCGACTCCACGCCGGAGTCCCCCGAGGTGCAAAAAGTGAGTGGAGCATCCAACGCATGCTGAGTGCAGTCATTACAACAAAACACACACACACACAACAGCAACGACCGTCATTACTGAAACGCACACCAGCACCATTATACAATGGAATCCAGGTTGCCGTGTAGTTGATGACGTAACTCTGGACAGAACTGAACACCATATGTTATATACGCATTGTATATAAACATATTTCAAAGACCAAAAAGTGGTTTTGAACTTTTGACACAAGTGAGTGGCACACATCCATTGCAAACCTTTTAAAAAGACCCTTGTGTACTTTTTCATTGGCAGCATAATGCGTGAGAAGGCACCAGAGAACCAAATGGCTCTGGGCTTACTCAAAAAGGCCCATAATAATAATACTACTACTAATAAATACATTCAGGAAACGATATACAGAGTGACAAGGCCCCAACGCCTTTAACATTGAGCTAACGTGATCCCAGCATCATGCGTCATGTACATGAGAAAGTTGTTTGGATCAACAACTCTGACCAACTGGATGGTAGTTTGCATGTACAGTTACAGTTGGGACCACACACACACACACACACACACACAGATGACAAACATATGATAAAATGATATTCCATTTTAAAGCTTCTAGGCTACCCAGTAGAGTTGGTTAGTAAAGGTGTGCTACTATAGACTGTTTACATGCATAGAAGTTAGAGCTGGAGATAAAAGTACCACGTTCACGTTGTATTAAGCAAGTTACACACCATCAATTAAAAGAGGATCCTATGGTTAGTTCTTCATGGGAGTGTTAATTCCCCTCATTCTTTAGAGAATAAATCAGAAAATGTGTTGTATTGTGTGGGAAAGGAGTGTTTAACAACCAAAGAGGACATAATGGATGATGCTAATGTTGCGCTAATGACCACGATGTCTACCTGCACTCATTAGCAGAGCTCGTTGAGGTAAGTGAGCATGCGTTCGACAGTGAGGCGTCAGCACAGAGCTTCGCCATCTGGGTTCATGCTTGCTGTAAGGTAGGGTAAGAATATCATTATAAAATACCCTTTGAGGGGGGGGGGGGGTACATCTCGGGACACACCGAATGCACAGCAGCCAGATGACAAACAAGGAGCCCACCAAATGATCAAGAACTGAGATGGAGCATCACCAACCTGACGTTATCAACTCAAGGAGCCCCGGGGGGGGGGGGCGCGCCGCGCCTGATTTCTCCACGAGTACTCATCTTCAACAGCCAACGGTGTGTGTGTGTGTGTGTGTGTGTGTGTGTGTGTGTGTGTGTGGTCAATTGAAAAATTCACATTACACTGTTTTCAAACATGGATTCGCTTGTTTGTCCACCTGCTTTTTAAAATATACTGAAGGAACAAAAAGGGGGGGGGGGTTATGTCACATGGCAGATCTCTGAAATGTTATTGGTGGTGTTTCCTCTTGCTCTATGGACCCTCGTGCTCCCAATGGCCACAGTCTGGCTGCGGTTAACAGGCCTCGAGCAGCAGCTACTTCCAGGAGGAAAGAACACCGATCCTCCCAAAGAGGCAGGACAGATGCCAAAGTCATTCCACAACATGTGCTGACATTAAACATTGCAGATAACTTTCCATTTGTATTGCAATTCAGTGTTTTTTTGTTGTTGTTTTTTGCAAAAGTGCCCACAAAGAAGTCCCAGAAGGTCTCTTTTTCTTCTTCTCTTTGTGCTGCCTGAGGATTATTTGACATCTTTGCGTTCCGTTGGTGGAGATGCGTGAGAGGAGTCTAACGTCTCCTCACGCAGCCACAAAGCTTTCAAAAGGAGAAAGAAGATGTGTGGGGTTCCGTAGCATATTTCCATAGTTGCCATGGAAACGTCTGCATATGAAATGACTTTGAGTGATTTTCGGTCAAAACTGCTGACAGATTGTTAACATGTGACATGTACAGAACTCCAAAGCAGCAGTTATTGAGGAACGCCACTCAAGCACCATTTTTAAAGTGCACGCTGTTTCCTTTGATCATTCCAGTAATCTGATTCAATTCCATTAAGCAAGTTAAAGGAGTTTCAAATGTTGAATGCAGTTCAAAGTCTTTGTACATTATGTATTCATTTCATTATTTCGTTTTTCTTGCTGCTAAAGCCCTTCCCCAACCCAGTCCTACAAGAAGCTCAGCGTGACACCTTTAACGCATGCAAAATATAGCATTTCAATGCATAAGAGGCTTGGAAATCTTGCACATTTTACTTTGAAAAAAGTGCAGACGCTTGCTTTCATAAAAGAAGAAAACAGTTTGGCATAAACATTTATGTGGGAAACATTTAACCATGAAATTACTCATTGTTTTCAGTATACATTCCCAGCAGCTCAATGGTAAATTTGCCCCAAAAGTATTGGTTTAAAGGGATCTAAATGACAGACTTAATACAAATAAGTCTTTAGATTTGACATCAAAGCCTGTAATGAATCCTGACAGATAATTCCGACAACAATGAGGAATAAAAAGCATGACAAGTTGTCCAAAAGGCACAAATATCATCCACATAACACAAGGATTACTTTATTCAGGTCATCAATAGAAAGAGTCCAGTGTCCATTTGATTGATTCTCCGACATTCAAGTGAAAGACTGATCCCTGTAGCCCGTGTGTGTGTGTGTGTGTGTGTGTGTGTGTGTGTGCGTTTGTGTGTGTGTGTGTGTGCGTGCGTGCGTGCGTGCGTGCGTGAGAACAGCAGGGCGGCGAGGAAGCGACAGCCCAATCTTCATGTTTGGACGTGAAGGGTCAGCAGATCATCAGTCAGTCTGAGGGCAGAGAGAGAGAGAAAAACAGGTTGGACAGACCCGTCGGTGCAGAGGTTCAGCTGCAGGACGGGGAAGGGTTCGACCTCGACCCCCCCCGAAGCGCTCGATGTACCCGTTGGAACCACGGGGCCCTTTGAGAGCTCAAATGATTTCATCATTACTCGTCATCTCGCTGCTTCCAGTAGATTCCCACACCCTGAGGGGAACACGTAACTTTAGGTGATGACATGAGGAACATCTTAACACATGTTCATGTTGGACATTAATAAGCATCATTGAAAATGAGATATATATATATATATATATATATATATATATATATATATATATATATATATTGCCAGTAGGCATGTAACTGTTGAAGTGCACACCCCTCGTACCGTGAGGAACTATTGAACAGCAATAAATTGATCCCACACGGTAACTGTTCCCAGTAAGAAAAACCACTCTCACACAGTCTAGTCTCAACTCCAGTACTTCCAGTAAAACACTAGAATCTTCCCCGCAGGCTGCTCGCCCCGCCTGGCGCACCAAAACTGCAGCCCCCCGAGGGGTGGTGGTGGGGGGGGGGGCCGGAATGACTGTTGCCCTTGGACACACAGTTTGGACATCATGTGATTCAGATCACACATGGAGCACAATAGATGCGTCTGCCTGCCGTTCACTCTGATTAAAGACGCTTTTTGACTCGATGTAGTTTAACAATTAGATTGAGGTGTAAAATGTTGAAAACAGTAACTGACCCCAAAAGAAAGTTTCAAAAGGTGTGTTAATTATCTAAATGTACGGGGGTCAAATTACTACAAGCATAAAACTATAGAACAAAATTATAATATTATCTGTTATATATTTGTTATTGTAATTAACATTATTAGATAAATAAATATAATTAAAAAAAACTTTTCCCACTCACCTATTTGACCCCCCACCAAAATAAAAGCCTGTCTGTAGCCCCGCTTCTGCAAAGTGAAGTAAGAAGTTCAGGAGCTGCGGCTGGACCCCTCTCTCCTCTCCTCTGCTACTGAAGCTCCTCCAGCAGATGTCCTACAAGGGGGAAGAATCTTTCCACCATCGGCTACTTAAAGAGGGGGGGGGGGGGGGCAGATCCCGACTCTCAGTTCACCGGGACACGGGTATCTTACGAAACCTCCACTCGATGCGTAATGCCCCCCCCCCCCCCCCCACGGCTGGAAGTGACTCTCTTTTTCCTGCATTCCTTTGGTGATTTAATGAGTTTCCAGGGCCAATGTGACGTCACTGCGGGGGGACAGCTGGACACACGAGGCTGGTGTGGGAAGTGTTTCGTGTGCATAACAACAAACAATCACATATTTACTCACATGTCGACGCTCATTAAACAAAAACCTCTTGGCGTTAGTTTATGGCGCCCCCTGGTGTTCAAACCAAAGAGCTGCACTCGATGAAAGAGAACAGGAACTACACACAGCTTTACACACATGGTGCCAAAGAACCTCAGACAGGGGTGACAGGGTGTGGGGCGTCTTTACCAAGTCAAGGGATGGCTATCAACAGGAGAACATCTAATGATCTGGGGCTCCACACAGTGGAGATGTTGGCAGTAAGGATTGCACTGCGACGGGTGGAAGAAACACAGCAGGAACATGTGTTGATCTGCTCCGATTCATCTTCAGCCCTGATGCGTATGAGGTCGTGTCCTTCAAAGAGCCAGCAAGGTCTACTGCACCATGTCCTCCAGTCAGCTCCAAGGAGGAATCATCAGGGAGGTCAGCTTCAACTCGCATGTAGGTGTACGTGGCAATGAGAGGGCAGACCAGCTGGCACTGAAGAAAGGACACAGAAATGCACATTACTATCAGCAACCAGGTCAAATATATGGTTTGGGGACAAAAATCCACAAATTGTGGCAGAAAAGGTGAAGAGGAGAAAGAGAGGAATCTTTACCATTTACCTAAAGCATAAACCATCAAAACCTCAAAGAGAGTCAAAGTGAAGCCTTTTTTGAGAGAGAACAGTACAAACACTACTCAGTGTGAGTGAGAGCACAGGGTGGAACACTGGTCCTTCTTCCATGGGGAGGGAAAGGTGATTTTTGCTCCCCGTTGTAAAACATTGGGGCCGATTGGATTGTTGACGTCACACTGAGGCGTCTTTAGTGTTTTAACTACGTCTCGCTGATGACCTTTTGAACCTGGAAGTCTGAGAATGTCTGTGAAGATCTTGCCAACTTTACCCAACTGTAAACGTTCTACTCAGTCCCCCCCCCTCATAACCCACAGGGAGGGGCTGACCTACAGTGGTCCGCTTTCTGCAGAGTCTAAACTATCTTCAGTAATTTACTAACTGGTGGTGTTACGACCGGCCGAGGGGGGCCGGAAGCAGCATACACAAGAGTCTTCCCCCCCACCACCCCAAAAGTCCACGAGGTGCAGCAGGGCTCCCGGTTGGAAGATGGAGAGACAAAAAAAGGGCAGGCTGGCTCTCACAGGATCCCTCTTATACACCGACCAATCAACTGCAAAGAAGAACAGAGCAAAGCAAAATATAACAGCACCCCCTCAGGCAGGGAGGTGAGCTGCACTTTATTATGACACTCTGGGTCATAACATCCCCCCACTTAAGACCAAACATGTCTTCTATTGGAAGAGATGTTTGTTCAACACCCCATCCGTGATGATGCACCCGCCACGACATTGACATCAAAGTTCATCACATTAAAGACACTGTCTTGAGGGTCTTATCAGTAATGATCAGAGCAAAAGGCGTTTGTGGTTTCAAATACAAGACAGAAACTCAAGCAGATTATGGTCCGAATACACCCGGTGTTGCCTCCTCTCGCGGTTTGGCTCCCCCAAAGATAGCAGAGTTTGGGTTGGCGACCCGGTTCAGCGGCTCAGACGCGGCCCGAGGCCTCTGTGCTCGCTCCTCATCAGAAGGTTCCCTGAAGTCCGGTCTGCGGGGGGGCCTCTCTCTCAAGCGAGCCGGGCCTCCACCTCCAGGTCCTCCAGCTCCGCCCCTTCCGTCTCCAGGGTGACTGCCGCTGGCGCCGCCCCCGGCTCTGCGGGGCCCCCTGCCGCCCCCAAACCTGCAGTAGGCCTGGTGCCGCTCATCGTAGTTGTCAAAGTCCGCCCTTACTGCTGCTTCCGAGTCACCTTTCTGCTCCCGGGCAGCCGACAAGCAGGCAGCTGGAGTCCTATCCGCTTGTTGGGTGATAATTAGCGGACTTCTCTCTACTGCCAAACATAACTCATCGTCCACAGTCACCATCTCGACACTAGGCTCCCCTCGTTTTCCAGTGCCCACGTCTTTAAGTGTGGGAAGATCCACCGAATCACCCAGTTTGAGAGTGTGATCTCTGGTTCCCACACAGACTGGATCATTGGGCGTCATGCAAGGCGGTGCGGCCTCACAAACGGGTACACGAGCGGTAGCGTTTCCAGTTACCTCGCCGGAAATGTTTAGGCGCCCTCGCTTCATTTATAATAGGTACCGGTGGCCCGCACGGCACAGAAGATGGGAAAACACTTTTGTGAGTCAGGACAAACTCATCCGCCTCAGAAACGGTCGTCACTCTCTGCTCATTTAAAAACAAGACGATGCGCTCTGGCAGCCACTTGTTGAACTCTTCCAAGAGCATCAGCTCCCGCAGCTTTACTGGATCGACACCATTAATCCAACAGCATGTCTTTCCCACCTCCACACTCTACGTAGGTCTGGCTCTCATCCTTTACACCATTTCTGAACTTTTCCCTATATGCCTCAGGCACTAGTTCATATGCCCGTAACACTGTCGCCTCAAACAGATCAAAGTCTAACCTCTGCTCAGTGTCAGAGAGTTACACACCTCCTGTGCTTTTCCCACCTATTTACACTCTCTTTTTTTCTCTTTTTTTACATTGATCCGTATCAAGTGTCCACTCATTCTCACAATAGTGATGTATTAATATTATTCAGAGTAATATAAAGTACTTTCTTATTGTTTGAGAAACATCCTTAAAAGAAGTGGTTAAAGAACAGGAAACACACACAGACGTCCTTCCTGCTTTTAAACCTCCACAATAAAGTCACTGAGGATCCTCTCAGAGATCAACATGAGATGTTTATGAGATGTTTAGATCTTTGTGTGACCTTCTTCTTTGGTAAAAGGCTTTTAATGGCCTCATATGAACATTTCATACATCACATATTCAAGCAATAAGGTACGAGAGGCTGTACTTTATTGTCCAATAATGTAACAGTAGGGTTCTGGCATTGAGCGCGACACTCACTCATTTCTTTAGTCACGCACTGTGGCTCCTTGGACCTTCTCTATGTTCTTGTTTGCAGGTTGGAGACGGGTGGAGCTGGGGAAACCCGTTAAGGTGACAGGTTGCACCTGTGGGTGGAGCGAGCCAGGTGTTAAAGTTCCTGGTGCCCAGCCTGAGCTCCATCCCCACCAGCAGCATTTGGATTTAGTCTTTGTTAGAGTATGCGTTTTGTTTAAGGACACCTCTCAATTCCATGACACCCCTCATATGCCCACTTTCACACTTCACCAGTTTATCTTCCGTTGTAGATTCATATTTTGTTGGTTCTTGAATAAAACCTGTTATTTCTTTAAGTCACCGTGTGGACTCCCTTGTTTGTCACTTCCCATGAGCCTCTTTGTGACGCCATATAAGATAGATATCATTTCTAATTGTGTATTTGCAGAAGAGGATTGAATCAGCTACACTTGGATATTCTATGTATATATTTTATAACGCCATCCGTCCTTCTGCAGTCTTTTGCTTGTGGACAATCAATAGACAAGTTATCAGAAACTAGATCGTATGCTGATCTGTGACATAAAACCTTCTCAGTTTATAAAATTGGAAGATTTTATTTATTTCAACAACAAACAAAGTATTGAATAATCTGGTCTTTTCTCGTGTCACATGATTGTAAACTGAATATTTGTATTGGCCACAGGAAGAATCAGTTTGACCCCTAGAGGGCAGCAGCAGTGCAGAGCTGTTCAATCCTTCCCAGCAGGCCTCTTGTTGGAGAAGATCTCAACCTTCAGTAAGGCCTGGAGGTAGGATGAGCAGACCACATGGTGATGGAATGATTGACATTGTGCTTTGCAGGTCTTCCATTATTACGGGTTGAACCCTGATGACAGAAAAACACTAAATGAACATTAGTGAGACATTTCAAACACAAGGAGCCAGAGCCTGGAGGCAAGAGCTCTTAAAAGTCAGTAGGTGGGATCTTCTAGAAGTATTAACGTGAGGTACACTTGACATTTCATGTGTGTAATTACCACAAAGAATAGCAGGATGCTCCACTGCAAATACTGACAAAAGCATGATTTTCTGTCTAAATTCAAGGTGCAACAGCATGACAAAGTAGTATTATGCATTGACAGTGTTTCCCTGAGAAAAGGCCTCGTTGTGGTGTATGTGTGAAATGGATTGGTTCAAAGTGTCAAAGGAAGCCTGAGGATACGTCACAAACGACACACCACGCACACGCCTGCATTCATTTGTCCTGCAGCTTGTTTTTCTTTTCCACTTTGGTCAGAAAATGTTCCATCTGAACATATTGATGTTCCATTGATCAAATAGTCGTTCCTCAGCGGTGTGGCTCTGTGCGACTGCTCGGAATCTCTGCTTTTCATCTTTTATGCACCAGATTCCTCTTTCAAAAAGCCAGAGGACACAAGGGAGCGTGATCAATGAAACGTCCCGGGCGACGCCCTCTTTTGGCCACTTTTAAATCTAAATCACAAGGGAAACATAGAAGAAAATAATCCAATAATAAGGAGCAGATTTCTTTCATTCCAAAGAGAAAAGTTGAACAGATCTTTGCGTGTTCTCAGTGTTTCACTGCTGTCCGTCAAGGTGGAGATTTGATGCAGGATGTGTGACATCCACAGAGGACGCAGCCAAGCATCAAGACCTCTGAGCAGCTCCAGCAACCAACTCCACAGCATGTGATGCTTGATCCGTACGACGTTCACACACATCACAGCTCAGCAGAATGCAGCTAAAGTACAGACAAAAAAAGCATCAAATAAGAGGGGACCCTTGATTCTCACAGTGTTACCGTGACTTTAACAACCTTTAAAAACAACAATACAAGCCATAAAATAAAGTCTGAATGGTACAATAACATTTTGAACTAGGCTTGTAACGAAGGAAAGGAATGACGTCCTTTCCTTCCATGGAGGACTCATAAGTTGTAATTGTCGTCTCTCTTTTCTCCCCTATTTCAGAAAATGTCCGACTTTGAGGATTTCAGCCGGCGAGCGCTTCCCGAAAGTTACCAGCAGAACCCGACCAGCGTGATGGTGTCGGTGGTTTCCTCCCTCATCTTCAGCCTGGTGCCGGCCGTTGAATCGCTGCCACAGACGTGACTCACTGGGAGATTTGCTCCTCAGAAAGTGACTCTAATGGATCACGTTCATCTTCATCAACACTCATGACGCTTGTGTTTCCTTATGAACGTGGTGCAATAATAGAAACGTAGTGACAGAAGCATCGAGAAAAAATAAATAGAAACATGAAAATAAAAATATGATCAAATGTTGAGCTTCTGGAGACGTCATTTGAATATTTACTCATAGTTATAGTTTGTTTTTTAGGTTCCTTCATTAATCAATAATAAAGCTTCACGTGCACTACGTCATCTGCAGAGAAATCTACTGAACTTTATTGGTTACAAGAGTCTTTTCTGTATTGATTGTTTTTCTGTAACTTCTGACAGCTGATGATGTTTCTGTGGTTTTATTTGTCCTTCATGGACAGAAGAGAATATAAAGTTACATTTTGTTGTCTCTTAGTTGCTAAATTCAGTCAATTATTCCCCGTCGGACACAATTCATGTTTGTGTGTGTGTGTGTGTGTGTGTGTGAGTGTGTGCGTGTGCGCGTGTGTGTGTGTGTGTGTGTGAGTGTGCTGTGACAACCCACGGGTGCAGGTCCCTAGGAGCATAAATCAGCACCAAGGTCAGGTGACTAAATGGGGAAACGCCCCGCCCCCCCTCGAGACAACGAGCGGCTCAGCTGCGGCTCATGAGGCTGATGAAGGTTGGCCCCGCTATGAAGGACCAACCATTCCAACAGCAAAGGGGGAATAGACGTGAGTAGAAGCTGGCGTCAGGCCGAGGCCTTCGCTAACACGTGTGCGTTAACCTCAAGGGACTTTTCTTCTGTGTTTCCCGCAGTGAGGAGACGAGTGCTGGACCATCGAGCAGGACCGAGGGACCCGAACCCTCAAAAGAGGAAGAACTTGCTTTTGCCTTTTTTTCTTTTTCCTTTTGTTCGGACGTTTAGAAATAAATCATACCTTTTTTGTGCAACCACTCGTGACTCCAAGCGGATTCTTTTTGCCCAAACCCGTGGATTGCCACAGTGCGTACGTGTGTGTATTCCAAATAAATGATGTGAGCATTTGATGAAATGTGTTTTTATAAAATGATTCTTTCTTCTTCAAGTTCTTCAAGCAGCTTCAGTTTAACTTCCTTCATTGGTGTTGAAGGAGACGAGACCACAAACTCATGTTCAAAACGTTTACTGAGGGAATGGATCAAAAGAGGAGTCACACACACACTTGTTTCCTACATTAGTCCCTTGTTCCTTAGATCCTTCTTTCCTTCTATTTCCTTCGGTCTGCCACTACTTCCATATGTCAATCCCTACAATTACTTTCCTTAAATCCTTCTTCCCTTCCCTAGATCTATTTTTAATTTCCTATATCCTCCTTTCCTTTCCTACATCCTTCTTTGATTCCCTCTCTATATCCTTCATCAGGTCATCTGTCACACAGTGAAAGGACCTTCAGCTCGGTCACGGTTTACATCATTTATAGACGTAACTTATTCACTTCTTTTACAAGCATTTTTTAACCTTATAGTTTTAAACTTTAGTATATGTGGCATATTCCGATTTAACATATTTTGACTATTCTTTCTGAATATTTTTTGACCAAATATTGTTTTACATGACAATTTTTGAACAAATGTTTTTTTCTTTAAATATTTTTTGACCAAATATTGTTTTACATTTGTTTTAATTATCTTTTACATCCAAGATATTCTGACTCATTTTTTGAAACATTTTAAACCTGATATTCTTTTATTTTTTTCCAAACTTGTATTGACTTAATATTTTTAAAACTTTGTTTTCCATGACATATTTCAACCTTAATATATTTCTTCAATGAAATTAAAAAGTTTTTTTTTTAAATAATATTATTTTCGAACTAATGTTTTTTAGTGTTTTTTCCAAACATCTGATATTTATTCACTCTTTTTCCAATTTTTTTCATCTTTCGACTGTCATATTTATGAAAGCAACAGGTTTATCTTGAAATTTCTTGTTGTCATGATAAAAGGGAACATAAGTGAGTGTGTTTGGATGTGAAAATCAGTATATATATTTTGATATTTGTATGGGACACACAAAAAACAGAAGAAACTCAGATTTGCTTGTGAAAAAACTACTTACAGAGGCTTTATCCCCATAAAACATAAAGGACGAAGCCTGGAGTCTCCGTTATGTTAGCCTAGTGTGTGTACAGTATATCTGTAAAGGTTTTACTTTTATTGAGTAAAGCAGAACAAATAGAGAGAGACTTTAGTGGAGGCCTCACGGCCAATTCACGCACAGGGCAAGCAATGCAGCTCCGTTTGCCGGGAAAATGATAAGTCCCGCCTCTCCATGGATTCGTCAGAGCCAATGGAATGGAGCCAGACCCACGTGGGATAGATCGCCCGTTTTCCTGGCCAGTAAAAAGAGGAGACGTGTGGAGCGAGAATTGACGCTCCGCTCTGAAGGCGAAGCCCCGCCCCCCTTTCCCATGTAAACAAGACGTAATGTTCGGGGGGGGGGGGGGGGGGGGGCGGAGTTGCACTCACACAACTTCACAACAACCAAGAGTTTAAGGCGCGTCATTGACTTAGGAGGCTGTGATTGGAAGTCGGGACTGGAGCTGTCAAAAAGCTGGACAAATCAAAATTGCCCATAATTCGGGATGTCCCGGGCTTGCCTACACCCGGAAATTATGCATTCTTTCATTGAAAACTCATAAAAGTAAGGGAATTTATGTTTAAAAAGTCATAATGTGATTCGTGTGCTTTGAGTTTGTTTTGTTTGGCGATTAGTGGCTTTAAGGCTGAACGCTTCTTTACGGTAACGCCCCCACTGGAAGTGTTTTTTTAATAATGCGCCGTTAAAGGCGTTGCGTAGCCACGCTTTCCCAAAGAGACACATTCACCGAGATTATGCTGACCGTCCGCCATGTTTTTCTTTTCGCTACCGGGAAACTTGATAGTCACGTGACCTATTTGCAAAGCAATGTAAATGAATGGGCCAAAAGAAACGTAACATAGTAACGTTATTTTGGGGGAAAACGTAACATGACTACGTTTATCACGGTGGACCAACGTAGCCATTTCACGCTTTTTTTGGAGACTGGGTTGTGTCTACATCATTGTGTCCCTGTGTCCTTCTGTCCCTGCCATCCTTAATTCATCTTTTGTTTTCTGTCCATCATCACTTTTAACTCGTTATTCTTCCCTTCACTTCCTCCTTCTTCCCTTCCCCACGTGCTTCTTTCCTTCCCCGCGTCCTTCTACCCTTAACTATGTCCTTCTTGCCTTCCCCACCTCCTTCCTCCCATTACCTAATTCCTTCCTTCCTTCCTTATTTGCTTGTGGTTGCTGGGTAACTAGGAGGTGACCGTTGATGTCGTCATGCTGTGACGTGATTACGTGGATCTGAGCGGCTCAGAATGATGACGTCATGGTTCACTTCAGAGCAGCAGCCCGATGGACTGGACCCTGAAGCTCTGTCTCCTACGAGGTGGGAAACGTCTAAACGAGCGTTTGTGGGACAAACATCTTTTCCGTGTCCTCCTTCTTCTCCTTCTTTAGTACCTTGTTTCCTTCTGTCTGCCACTAAGTCCTTATTTCCTGCCCTACATCTGTCCCTCTTCCCTTAAAGCCTTCTCTCATGTCCTTCTTGCCTTCCCTATGTCCTTACTTCCTTCCATACATCCTTCACGCCCCGGAAGGTGTCTCTTTGAACTCGTCTGATATTGTAAGAAGACACCGAGCAGCGAAGGAATCAAAGTAGTTTGAGCTCAGAACTTGTTCTCCAGGATCTGAAGGCCGAGAGCCTCTGGAGTCCTTATCGCGTCCAGGTGACCAGTGTACAGGTGCGTTGGACAGG
Organism: Pungitius pungitius; assembly: GCF_949316345.1. NCBI lineage: Eukaryota > Metazoa > Chordata > Actinopteri > Perciformes > Gasterosteidae > Pungitius > Pungitius pungitius. Next base: position 1,255,142 of record NC_084913.1, read on the forward strand.
TGAGAGGAGGGAAGAGCTGAATTCCCCCCCCCCGGTCTCTTTGCGTCTGAACAAACGGCCGCGATGAGACACTAAACTGGTCTCCTCCCAGTGAACAGAACCAGTGGCTTCACCTTCAGTCCAAACAACAAGAAACAGAAGAAAGACTGGGACCAGTGGAGCCAGCAGGGCAGCAGACTGGGGGCAGACTGGGGGCAGACTGGGAGCAGACTGGGAGCAGGGAGAGGTGTTGGCCTCTCCGCATGCAGCAGGCGGAGCGAGGCCTCCACAACAAAAGCTTGGAGAGACCCTGGGAGTCGCCTCCCTGCCCTCCTCATCCTCTCCTCCCTCACAGCGCACAACAGCAGATCATTAGATCTGCATTCCATGCAGGATTAAACTCACACACACACACACACACACACACACACACACACACACACACTAAACAGCAGCCTCGGCGGTACCTACCACATCTCTTCTTCTTCTCTTCAGTCCATCTCGTTCCCTTCTTCTCTCCCTGGGTGTCGGATGTTGGAGGATGCAGAGAGACAGGGAGGGAGGGAGGAGGTGCTTTTAGATGTTGTGGCAATCCCACTGCAGAGAGAGAGAGAGATGGTGCTAGCAGAGAGGATGCTAACGCTAAAGTAGCCACCAGCTCGGTGTGGGACGGGAGGATGGAGGGACGGGAGGGGGGACGGTGATGATGCGGCACCTTTCAGAGTGGAAACAGAGAGGGGTGGTGCCCTGTTGCCTTGGAAACTGAGATGATGTGGTGGGGAAGGTGCAGCTGTGCTCTGATTTTTTTTATTTAAAAAGGAAAAAAATGAAAGCACAATATCCAGTTGAAATGATTATTCTATAATTATTATGTGCAATAAGTTATGTAATTCTAAAATAGGTATTTGATGTTGATGACATCACAGCTCTTCAATGTTAATGACATCACTCATTTATCAGTTTGGTCCCACTTTTGAGTTTGACACTTCATTTTCTTAATACATTACTTTTTTGGGTCAAGTATTATTTATAAGTTAATGTCATGGTGAAAGGGTGAATGGGGTTCACAGAGTGTGGAAGACGTATTCAAGTGAAAGTACTAATACCACATTATAAAAATACTACCGTACACATAAAAGTCCAAGTATCGAAAGGTTACTTAAGTGAAAGTATTCAAAGTATAATCAAGAAAAATGGCTTTGAGTCTTTTTAAAGTGAAAAGAAGTTAAATATTTCTCTGGGATTAGCGTAGATGTAGAATGACATGAGATGTACAAGTACCTCGTGCTCAAGTAGAGTTTGAGTAAGTAGTTACATTTAAAAAATGAGCCAGATTGGCTCATTAAATATTAAACTCAACAGCGCCACCTGGTGGAAGACAAAGACCTGTTTCTCCAGCAGCAGGTGGAAGTAATGACACCATCGATGATGTGTCTCAGAGGCCTTTAAACAGACGCCGGTTAGCTTCACCTGTCCTCACTGTCTTATTGAAATTGACTCCTTGTATTTCTGTGGGTGTCTTATGAAAATAGACTTCACAGGAAACAACTGAGAAAAGATAAAACTATTTAGACTTGTGTCTTGAAGACGTCCACAGGAGTCAATATTGAGTTCAATATTCTGTATGAAATGTGCTGAAATATATATAAATATATACAGACTAGGTATATATGACACCGTTCATATTGATGAATACTGAGAGCAGTTGCACATCGTGAAACGGCAGAAATGGGTTAAATATGGGGCGCCGTTTGTAAAATGTTGCACGTTTTAATATCCTGCACAGTTTGGTACATTTAGCGTTATCATATGAAAAAAAGTTCATTTGTCACTTTTTTAAACATTTAGAGACAAAATCAATGTAAATACATGAAACAACTTTTCCAAGTACAATGTTTGGCAGTCACAAAGTTGTTAAATAATATAAATAATGAATCTAGATGTACATGTTATATGTTATGTATAAATGTTAAATATAAATATAGTTATTTTACATACGGTGCCCCATGATTAAGGAGCACCTGAACGCACCAGCAGGTAGGTCAACAGGAAGTGAAGGCAGTGTGTGTGAGTGTGATAATGAGTCCCTTCTACAATAATCCACGTTTCATTAATACTTATCACTATTCAGCTTCATCGGGTTGCCCCCTTTTGTACAGAAAATAAGGGACGGACGTTACGGGACGGGGGTGACCAGGGCTGGACTGGGACAAAAAAAGGACCCTGGCAATTTAGCTCAGACCGGCCCACCACAATCGGTCGGACACAACCAGCAACCAGTACACTATCCTTACGGTCCCTGTAGATATGCACATCTACTGTTCCGTTCCCAAAAGCCCATACAAAGCTGAGAACTACTGTGAGTGCCATGGACCAGTTTACAATTGGAAGTATAGGTTACTTTGTTTTAAAGGGTTAGTTCACCCAAAAATGAAATTTTTTCTTTCTTTTTTTTACATTTTTACATAATTTTCATTTTTGGGTGAACTATCCCTTTAAAGAGCACAAACCCTCTTTAATATGACACCAAACAACATTTACCTCTAATTGTTGAGATACTTCCCATAAAAAACCCATACAAACAAATTACTCACACAAAACGTCCTGATTATATATATAAAATGTTGATGATATTGTAAATTCAGAAGAAACATTAGAAAATATCTACTTAGTTGAATATACAGCTTTCAAAATGCAAAGTGGGTTTTTATCCCCCAAATAACATACGTTAGTGACCTCTTCTAACGTGTAACTCGTTGTGAGTAATAATTAAAATAATCAAATGGCATCATTTAAGTTTGTTTCTAGAGAAGAAGGGCCGTTATGAGTTTTAAATGGTTACATTAGAATATATAATATATATAATATCCCAAGTTGCAATTGAATAAGTGAACTCTCAACTCTGCTCACTACAAAAACAGAGCTAAATATCTCATGCTGTTATTTGACTTTAGCTGAGTGGCCATTGCAGCAACTTTTAAGTGACAATTTGACAAACCTGACACTCAGACTTTATAATAGCAACAACCGACAACGATTATGTTTGTTGCCTTATTATAATATTCATTAATGGAGGTAACTGTTAAATGGTCATCATCTTGGTTGTAGCCAGGTCCACACACACTGTCCTCATGCACCGCCCTGATTAACACTCCCTCCCTGTTCATGGAGCTACCTGCTTGCTCACCGCTTCAATGACACTCTCCTGCTCACTCTGTCCCTCCTGGACTTCACTGTCACACTGTCACCTGCTGCACCTTCTCCTCTGCTGCACCTCCTCCTCTGCTGCACCTTCTCCTCTGCTGCACCTTCTCCTCTGCTGCACCTCCTCCTCTGCTGCACCTCCTCCTCTGCTGCACATTCTCCTCTGCTGCACCTTCTCCTCTGCTGCACCTCCTCCTCTGCTGCACCTCCTCCTCTGCTGCACCTCCTCCTCTGCTGCACCTCCTCCTCTGCTGCACCTCCTCCTCTGCTGCACCTCCTCCTCTGCTGCCTGCGAAGCGTCCCGTATTACCCGGGACAACCCGAATTATGGGCAATTTTGATTTGTCCCGGCCGGGACAGCTCCAGTCCCAATTTCCAATCACAGCCCGCTAAGTCAATGACGCGCGAAAAACTCCCGGTTGGTGTGAAGTTGTGACGCATCACTCCAGTGTGCGCGCGGGGGCCGGGTGAGAGCTGTCCTCTCTGTGGAAATGAGCAGTGATGCTGGCGCTGCAAAGAAAAAACAGACTGTGCAAGCCCGGCCGCCAGCACCCCCCGTCAGCTCGCGAAAGTGTCCCTGATTTGGGGTTGGGAGAGTTGGCAACCCTATGCTTCTGCAACATGTCGTCAGGTTCTAGAGTAGTTTTGACAACTGAAGCTACAGCACTAAACATGTCGGTCATTTTTGAACACGTTGAGGCATCAACCTGTAGATTTATTTATTTTTGGCCCGCAATTTCTCCGCACCCCCCTTGCTCTTAAGGTTTTGTTTCTCCATCCTAATCCACACATTTCTTACTGGCTCGGAGTCACTGACTGACACACGGAGAGGGAGGGGTGGAGCCTGCTAAGAGATGATTGGGCCGGCCCAGTGTCAGTATGGAAAATGAACCAATGGGCCGCTGTCCCTGCTTTATGGGCCGGTCGAAAGCAAAAAAAGTGCGTCGGCCCACCCCGATTACCAGTCCAGCCCTGGGTGTGAGTCTGCGATCCGCCGGGGACTCACGTCCCTCTCGTCGGTTCTTCCGCCAAGAGACACGCCCCCTGAACAAGGAAATGACGGAGCACTGTGTCATTGGCTGGCTGCTGTCAGGGGGAGGAGCCAGTGAAAGAACCAGGTGAGGTTCACAGGTTCAGTTACCAGACAGTTTCCTTCATCTCAGGGTGAACAAACTGATCCTGCTTCTAGAAACGCGCCGATTATTGATTATCTACCGCCAATAAAGTTAGAAAGAAGAAGAAGAAGAAGTGAGAGAGTCTGCAGGAAGTCACGGAGCTTCACTTTAACATCTTCACGTCCTGTGAGTACGTCCCGTGATACACAGTGTGTGCTTTAGTGTGTGTTTGTTGTTAATGGACGCTACGGCCGACGGGCTATGGATCCAAAAAGGGACCATTGCGTATTTTACGGGACGGATGGAAACACTACGACACACGGAAATACTGTTTTTAATGTTTGTTCGATTTAAACCAACAACAAGAAACACGGAAATACTGTTTTTAATGTTTGTTCCATTTAAACCAACAACAAGAAACACGGAAATACTGTTTTTACTATTTGTTCCATTTAAACCAACAACGAGAAACCGGAAATGTCCTTTTAATATCTTCTCTTAATGGTACTTGTTGGTACGTAGTGGCTGTGACGTCACTGTATAACCGCAAGAGAACATTTGCTCTGATATAAATGTGTTGGTGATGTTTAGTTTCCTGTCGGACAGCATTCCGCAGGCCGGTGTTACACCCACTGGTTTATAAACCTACCTTCCTACCAGTATGGGTGTAACACCGATGTTACTGGTTTATGAACCTGCTGGTTTCCCTCGCGTGCGCGTTTGTGTCCTCTGTTTCCTGATTCTCACATTCACAAAAGTATTGCTGAAAGTCTACAAATCCATTAAGTATAAGTGAGCACTACATCACAACCACGTATGAAAACATTTATTTAAGAAAATATATTAAAGGAAAGATCGAGAAAGATTTATCTTCTAAAAATGTACTGTAAGTTTATTGTTAAGCTCAGCAGGTTGCTAGGCAACGGGAGCAGCGGAGGTGATGCTGAGGAGAATTTAGGAAAACCAGAGTCTGTGTTTACTGACCAAACATGTCGTCCTCACTGCACCCCAACGGGTGGTGGTAACGTGTCGATTATTGATGATCGACCGTAGGATGTAGCTGCGTGTGTGTGTGTGTTGTGGAAGATTTTCTCATGCAATCAGGAATCCGTTTTCTTCAGTTTCTTGTGAATCAAAGTTTCTTTTTCTGTTTATTTCTTGCAGGAAGAAGAGGTCTGCAACAGCTTCACATGGACAGGCAGTGGCAAGATTCTTCTTCTTGATGTCTGAGCACCACAGATATATTTATACATCCACACCTTGGTTTTGTTACGCTAAAGAGTTTGAGACCAGCAAGGAGGTCCCAGACCTTCAGGAACCTCAAGGTGCTTACAACAGATGTTTGATTAGACTTCCTTCACACAGTGGTGTCACGTGGGCGTGGAGGAGCAGACGGAAGGCAGGACTCAGATGCAGGGGTTCCCAAAACAAAGTGCTCTTTATTTGAACGAAAACCAAACGTGCTCCCACGACGAACGACAGTAGACAATGACGCGACAAAGGACAACTGGCACACAGGGCTTAAATACACAAGGGAGGTGCAGGTGATTGGACACAGGTGGAAACACTAAGGCAATCACGGGACAAGGCAGGAAGTGAAGTTACCCAGGAACACAAGAGACATGAAAACTACAAAATAAGACATAGAGCAGAACCAAACCGTGACAGAACCCCCCCCTCAAGGACCGAATTCCAGACGGTCCTAAAGGGGGGCAGAGCCATGAAAATCAGGCAAGGGGCGGGAGGGTGGGGACCCGACAGCTACGGTCCGGCGGCCTGCCGGGGCGGCGGCCGGGCGTGGGGTGCTCTGGGGGTCTGCCGGGTTGGCGCCCGGGCCTCGGGGTCTCGGGGGTCTGCCGGGTCGGCGGCCGGGCCTCGGGGTCTCGGGGGGTCTGCCGGGTCGGCGACCGGGCCTCGGGGTCTCGGGGGGTCTGCCGGGTCGGCGACCGGGCCTCGGGGTCTCGGGGGGTCTGCCGGGTCGGCGCCCGGGCCTCGGGGTCTCGGGGGGTCTGCCGGGTCGGCGACCGGGCCTCGGGGTCTCGGGGGGTCTGCCGGGTCGGCGACCGGGCCTAGGGGTCTCGGGGGGCGCCGAGCTGTGCGGCTCCGGCGTCGTCGTGGCGTGGGGCGCCGAGCTGTGCGGCTCCGGCGTCGTCGTGGCGTGGCGCGCCGAGCTGTGCGGCTCCGGCGTCGTCGTGGCGTGGGGCGCCGAGCTGTGCGGCTCCGGCGCGGTCGTGGCGTGGGGCGCCGAGCTGTGCGGCTCCGGTGCGTCGTGGCGTGGGGCGCCGAGCTGTGCGGCTCCGGCGTCGTCGTGGCGTGGGGCGCCGAGCTGTGCGGCTCCGGCGTCGTCGTGGTGTGGGGCGCCGAGCAGTGCGGCTCCGGCGTCGTCGTGGCGGGGGGCGTCGAGCAGTGCGGCTGCGGCGTCGTCGTGGCGGGGGGCGCCGAGCTGTGCGGCTGCGGCGTCGTCGTGGCGGGGGGCGCCGAGCCAACCCCTGACCCCACCCCCCCTTCAAGGACCGACTTCCAGGCGGTCCCAAGAGGGTGGGAGGGAGGGGTCATGGTCGGGGGCCGTGGGGACGGGGCTGGAGACTGGAGTCTTGGGGCCGGAACGGGCGGAGACTGGAGTCTTGGGGCCGGAACGGGCGGAGACTGGAGCCTTGGGGCCGGAACGGGCGGAGACTGGAGTCTTGGGGCCGGAACGGGCGGAGACTGGAGTCTGGGGGCCGGAACGGGCGGAGACGAGACTCTGGGGGCCGGAACGGGCGGAGACGAGACCCTGGGGGCCGGAACGGGCGGAGACGAGACTCTGGGGGCCGGAACGGGCGGAGACGAGACTCTGGGGGCCGGAACGGGCGTGGGTCTTGGATCTGGGGGCGTGGGTCTTGGATCTGGGGGCGTGGGTCTTGGAGCTGGGGGCGTGGGTCTTGGAGCTGGGGGCGTGGGTCTTGGAGCTGGGGGCGTGGGTCCTGGAGCTGGGGGCGTGGGTCTTGGGGCCGGTTTGGGCGGAGCCGGGCGTCGCTGGCGCCGTCGCTGGCGCCGTCGCTGGCGCCGTCGCTGGCGCCGAATGCGGAGGTCCAGGGCGTGGGGGTCGTACCTGGCCTGGAGGCGGGCGGCCAGCTCCAGCACCTGTTCCCAGCATGCGCTGAGGACTGGGGGCTGGACGCTGGCCTCCATCGGCGAGGCCCAACCTGAAGATGTGAGCTAAGGACTTCAGTGACAAACACACACTTCTAAAATGTTAATACAAATACATCAGAACACAATGGAATAACTGTTAAACCCAGATCAGCTGATTTAACCCATGAGCTGCAGGATTCATCTTACCCTGGCTCTTAGCCTGGTCTGGAGCAGGTTAGCTTCAAAGAATAAATCGCCATGGTTACTTGGCCCGGTTTAATTCAAGCAAGTCAAGCTAAATTCCTCCAGAATAACCTGGATATCCGACTTAATCCCTTATCCGGGCTTGGTGCAACAGCCCCCTGGGGGGTCAGAGCCCAAAGAGGTTTGTTTAGGACTGGACCAAAGTTCTAGGGGGACTCAGGCAGTGCTCTGTGGCTGCAGACCCACCTGAGCTGTAACGTCTTTACCTGCAGACTACAGGTGATAGAAACTGAACCACCTGTGAAACCACAGTGAAGAAGGTCAAAGGTCAATAATACATCAGAAATGGTGTGTTTTTATAATTAATGTCATCAGAACAACACAAGAGGCAATCTGAGCGACTACAAGTTAACACACAGGATATAAATTCCTCCTGAAGTTGAAGCAGAAGAAACATCAGTCAGTGGTCATTGATCACATGATGCATGAAGCAGCTGGTCTTCAGGAGTCAGGCTCCCTGTTAGTGAGGGAAAGTGGTCCAGCTCAAAGAAATGACTTTCAGTCTGTAAAGAATGTGGATTTACTTGAAAATGACTTCCATTGATGCAGCTTGAGCAGTTACACAATGAATAAATTCCCTTTGTCACTCTGCACTGATCCAGCTGCTGAGACACACGAGGTCATTGAAGTTCCACATGATGAAGAACTTCTGTTCTTCTTGTGAACAACATGAGCAGCAGGAGAGAACCTCCTTCCACAGGAGCAGATGTTGTTCTTCAGACTGAGAGTCTGCAGCTCGTCTCTGTTGTTTCACTGTTTCACACAACTTGTGTGTCCTCCTCACGCCGTGCGTGTTGATGCGTGTTGGGAGGCTTCTAAGGACGCTTCGTTCTTCTTCGTTGGTTTGTCCACAGTTCTTCAGCATCAAGGTGCTGAAGTCTGCTGCTCTGGTTGTTTGTATCTGATGTACTTCATGCTCGTAGTACTTTGTGCTCGTAGTACTTCATGCTGGTAGTAGTTTATGTCGGTAGTACTTCATGCTGGTAGTACTTTAGGCCTGTAGTAGGTTTCTAACACGTTAACATGCACTAATCCTAACAGATGATGAATGAGTGAACATGATGAGCTGTGGTCATGGGCCAATCAGAAGAAGAAGAGGTGGTCCATGTGGACATGAAGGACCAAGCTGTGTGTATGAGTGTGATGTCATGTCCATGTCTCCATGCTGCTCTGACCCCCCTCCTCCTTTCAGGGTGGAGCCTGCTGGAGTCCGATGGATGACACCAGGTCTGAGGTGAGCTTTGAGTTGGATTCATCACACTGTGACATCACTCATTCTTGGGGCCGGAACGGGCGGAGACTGGAGTCTTGGGGCCAGAACGGGCGGAGACTGGAGTCTTGGGGCCGGAACGGGCGGAGACTGGAGTCTTGGGGCCGGAACGGGCGGAGACTGGAGTCTGGGGGCCGGAACGGGCGGAGACGAGACTCTGGGGGCCGGAACGGGCGGAGACGAGACTCTGGGGGCCGGAACGGGCGGAGACGAGACTCTGGGGGCCGGAACGGGCGTGGGTCTTGGATCTGGGGGCGTGGGTCTTGGATCTGGGGGCGTGGGTCTTGGATCTGGGGGCGTGGGTCTTGGAGCTGGGGGCGTGGGTCTTGGAGCTGGGGGCGTGGGTCTTGGAGCTGGGGGCGTGGGTCTTGGGGCCGGTTTGGGCGGAGCCGGGAGTCGCTGCCGCCGTCGCTGCCGCCGAATGCGGAGGTCCAGGGCGTGGGGGTCGTACCTGGCCTGGAGGCGGGCGGCCAGCTCCAGCACCTGTTCCCAGCGTGCGCTGAGGACTGGGGGCTGGACGCTGGCCTCCATCGGCGAGGCCCAACCTGGATCTGGAGAGCGGCGAGGGCGGTGACCGGGGCGCTGCCCGGAGCCTGCTTGCGAGCCGGGGTTGGCGTTGCGCCGGGCAGCCAGCTGCATGCCGTGTGGGTCCCCAAACGCCAGGCGAGTTCCCAAAAAGGGGTTTCTCAGGTCAAACCCTGCTGAGTCCTGAGGTGGTCGCGTCATTCTGTCACGTGGGCGTGGAGGAGCAGACGGAAGGCAGGACTCAGATGCAGGGGTTCCCAAAACAAAGTGCTCTTTATTTGAACGAAAACCAAACGTGCTCCCACGACGAACGACAGTAGACAATGACGCGACAAAGGACAACTGGCACACAGGGCTTAAATACACAAGGGAGGTGCAGGTGATTGGACACAGGTGGAAACACTCAGGCAATCACGGGACAAGGCAGGAAGTGAAGTTACTCAGGAACACAAGAGACATGAAAACTACAAAATAAGACATAGAGCAGAACCAAACCGTGACAAGTGGTGTCATGCAAAGACAAATGGGATCAAAGAGAAGAGGTGCTCTGAGGTTCTTCTGCTCAGATAGTTCCCACACAGCTTGTGTTATGGAACCTCCTCAGAATTAAAGTCATGAACCAGGCTTTAGCTGCACCGTTGTATAAGTCACAGGGTTCAATGCGTGAGGAAAAAAGTAGCAGCTTATAGTCCAGAATTTTGGTAAATGTTGTAAATCTGAAGGGACAACACTTTGCTGCTACGTCACTGTGACAACGTCAAAATATATGATTTACAATTGAGGGAATTTATGGTACTTTTTACTCTGATTTGAACGTCTTTTAGGCTCTTTGCTGACGTCATTTTAAGTAATGATGTAAACATGTTATTATACACTTGTCTTCTGACTTCTGACCCTTCAAAGCGCTTTAAGGCTTCATGTCATCATTCACACACTGATGAATGACAGCAGCTACCACACAGAGACACCTGTCCATCAGTGACCAACATTCACACATGACTCACAGCCACAGCAGCAATGTGGGTTAAGTGTCCTGCTCAAGGACACATGGACACAGGTCAACAGGACCTGGGATCCAAGCCACAGTTGCCTGAGGGAGCAGGTTGGGATTGTGTGACAGAGGCCGAAAGCATCTGCTGCTGTGACGTGAATGTGAGGTGAATGAGCTCTGTGAGTTTGTCCTGATGAAGATGAATAATGTGTGAGATCTCCCAGCAGGTTGTTATGAAGGTGTGAAGGTGTGGACTCTGCTATGAATCAGGCTGAGGACCCAGAGGACAGTGTCCCTCCCTCTGAAGCCCCTCTGTGTCAGGGACATGACAGACAGACCAAAGCTCAGAGGTGAGAGGACCATCTCCAACTGTCCTCCACTCGTCTCCATGTCCCAACGTCTTTGACTCACTGACTCTGGTTCTACATGTGTGACCAGGATTCACCAGGGACCAGAACCTCTACCAGGACCTGGACCCAGCTGTGTGTCCATGAAGAGTAACCGGTCTAAGGATCAACCTCTATTCTTCAAAGATGTCCGTCCCACTGCTGATGCAAGGTGAGGGTCTCAGGGTGATGGTAAGGTGTTTCTACCAGACTCTCTGGTGGAGGTTCTGGGTTTCTTGCTCCAGGGCCCTTCAGCAGTGTCCAGTGAGGGAGGGAGAGCTCCATGGAGGACTTGGTGAGACCTGTTGGGACTAAACCAAACTGACTGGTGAAGAACACGGTGAGCTGTTGATTCTCAGTGGGACCAGCAGGACCAGTAGACCTAGACCACTACAGTCATGTGGTCCACATCCAGACCTCACGTCATTGACCTTTACCTTGTTTTGGTCTCTGTGAGGACGAGCACCATGTGAGATGATGCTTCATGATTAGATGATGATGTGATGATGTAATCTCAGTGTTTCTTTCAGTTCACATCAGCAGAGAAGAAAGTCTCCTGAACCCAGATGTGTGTCCATGAAGAGTGATCATTCTATTGGTCGATGGATTGACTTCAAAGATGATCAGTCTATGGATGGAAGGATGAACTTCAAAGATGATCAGTCTATTGATAATTTCATTAACTTCAAAGATGGAGGCCGTTCTTATGACCCACAGTAAGTTCTTAAACAGATGAAGAAGTGTTCAGATTGTCGTTAAGGAATCACAGAAATGTTCATTCATTCTTTAAATTGTTTTTTTTATGACGATCAATCATGACAGAACTCCTTATCTTCATCTAACTGGTCCTTATGTGTTAAAGTGTGAATCATTAACTGTAAACATCCTCAGATGTAAACACTGTCACTCAACTAATAAACTGTCCGTCATCAGTCTTCAGCATCTGGTTTCCATTGTGATCAATCATGACAGAAGCCAATATCTTTACCTGATGTTGTCTTGGTGTTGATGGTCCAAACACCATGTGAGCTGATGGTTCATGTTCCTCCACAGAGAGGACCAGGAGATCTCAGAGGTTCCCACAGAGTCTGCCCAGCAGCATCAAACCCACCTGGACTCCATCTTCATGGTGTGTACATGAACAACTACTTAAACATCTCTCAGTTCACCATCATCTCCATGCTGCACTTTGTAGACCAGTGGATTGTCCATCTGTCCAACATGGACCTGATGGTGGCTTCCATGGTTCTAGTTGGTGTCATTCATAGAATGTTCTGTTCCAGCTGCTGGAGGAGAACATCCTCACCTTTGTGAAGAACGAGCTGAAGAAGATCCAGAAGGTTGTGAGCTCAGATTACCCAGAATGCTTAGAGAAGGAGGATGAGGAGGTGCTGGATGAAGCGCAGAGGAGGAGCAGAGAGGCATTTGTGAAGATCTCAGTGCACTTCCTGAGGAGAATGAAGCAGGAGGATCTGGCTGAGCGTCTGCAGAGCAGTAAGAGGGTTTCTCTAAAGAAGGGTTTTTTCAAATGGGGTGAAGGTGAGCCTCCCCTTAACCCCAGTGTCACCATGACTCCTGTCGTTCCATATCTTTGAAACCTGGTCTAGTTGGTGTCTCACTATATCGTCTACGGGCCTCCTGTTAGCTTCTCCCTCACTCTGTTGAATTGTAACTCATCTACAGGGATATATTCATCTAGTTGTATCCATACTTACCCAATTTCTCTAAAACTGATTATAACATGAATATATGTTGGATAATAAGACACATTTTCCCTCAACACGATGAATGAGACCTTCACTAATGTCTCAAGAGATGGACAGAATATATTCATGGAGTCATTCTCTGAGTAAAGGACATGTTAAAATCTATTCTGTGACTCATTGATCTTCTTGTCTTCATTCAGGACTTCCTGCTGGAGTTTGTCAGCGTGAACTCAAATCCAACCTGAAGAAGAAGTTCCAGTCTGTGTTTGAGGGCATCGCTAAAGCAGGAAACCCAACCCTTCTGAATGAGATCTACACAGAGCTCTACATCACAGAGGGAGGGACTGCAGAGGTCAATGAAGAACATGAGGTCAGACAGATTGAAACAGCATCCAGGAGACCAGCCAGACCAGAAACAACCATTAGACTAGAAGACCTCCTCAAAGCCTCAGCTGGAGGAGAAGAACCAATCAGAACAGTGATGACTAAGGGAGTGGCTGGCATTGGGAAAACAGTCTTAACACAGAAGTTCACTCTGGACTGGGCTGAAGACAAAGACCACCAGGACATACAGTTCACATTTCCATTCACCTTCAGAGAGCTGAATGTGCTGAGAGAGAAGAAGTTCAGCTTGGTGGGACTTGTTCATCACTTCTTCAGTGAAACAGGAATCTGCAGGTTTGAAGAGTTCCAGGTTGTGTTCATCTTTGACGGTCTGGATGAGTGTCGACTTCCTCTGGACTTCCACAACAATGAGATCCTGACTGATGTCACAGAGACCTCCTCAGTGGATGTGCTCCTCACAAACCTCATCAGGGGGAAGCTGCTCCCCTCTGCTCGCCTCTGGATAACCACACGACCTGCAGCAGCCTATCAGATCCCTCCTGAGTGTGTTGGCATGGTGACGGAGGTCAGAGGGTTCACTGACCCCCAGAAGAAAGAGTACTTCAGGAAGAGGTTCAGAGATGAGGAGCAGGCCAGCAGGATCATCTCTCACATCAATACCTCACAAAGCCTCCACATCATGTGCCACATCCCAGTCTTCTGCTGGATCACTGCTACAGTTCTGGAGGACGTGTTGAAGACCAGAGAGGAAGGAGAGCTGCCCAAGACCCTGACTGAGATGTACATCCACTTCCTGGTGGTTCAGTCCAAAGTGAAGAAGGTCAAGTACGATGAAGGAGCTGAGACGGATCCACACTGGAGTCCAGAGAACAGGAAGATGATCGAGTCTCTGGGAAAACTGGCCTTTGATCAGCTGCAGAAAGGCCACCTGATCTTCTATGAATCCGACCTGACAGAGTGTGGCATCGATATCAGAGCAGCCTCAGTGTACTCAGGAGTGTTCACTCAGATCTTCAGAGAGGAGAGAGGACTGTACCAGGACAAGGTGTTCTGCTTCGTCCATCTGAGTGTTCAGGAGTTTCTGGCTGCTTTTCATGTCCATCTGACCTTCTTCAGCTCTGGTGTCAATCTGCTGTCAGGAGAACCTGGACCAATGCGTCTCTACCAGAGTGCTGTGGACCAGGCCTTACAGAGTCATAATGGACACCTGGACTTGTTCCTCCGCTTCCTCCTGGGTCTTTCCCTGGAGACCAATCAGAGTCTCCTACGAGGTCTGCTGACACAGACAGGAAGTACCTCACAGACCAATCAGGAGACAGTCCAGTACATCAAGGAGAAGATCAGTGAGAATGTGTCTCCAGAGAAAAGCATCAATCTGTTCCACTGTCTGAATGAACTGAATGATGGTTCTCTAGTGAAGAAGATCCAATGGTCCATTAGATCAGGACGTCTCTCCACAGATAAACTGTCTCCTGCTCAGTGGTCAGCTCTGGTCTTCATCTTACTGTCATCACAAGAAGATCTGGAGGTGTTTGACCTGAAGAAATTCTCAGCTTCAGAGGAGGCTCTTCTGAGGCTGCTGCCAGTGGTCAAAGCCTCCAACAAAGTTCTGTAAGTAAAGAGTTAGATTCTTTCATCATGACTTCATGTCATCATCATGGTTGTTTATTTCTGATTCAGAACATGAAAAACATGAATACAGAAGATAAAGATTAATTTCTCACTTCGTTCTCTCTTTATCTTTCGTTAAAACGAGTCAGATGGAGGATAGAGAAGCTTAACTTTATATTTTCAGCTCTATTTAACAACATTAAATCTTCCTTCCTCAACCTGATACTGATACTACAGTACTTCCTGTTAACAGTAGAGCAAATTAACTGATGTTTTCCTCTTGTTGTTCTTTGATCATCATGATTTCCTTTTAGTTCAAACTCATCACTAAAGAGAATTTCATTTTAACACAAATGTTATTTTTCTTGTTGGTTGTTGTCTCTTCAGACTCAGTGGCTGTAACCTCTCAGAGAGAAGCTGTGAAGTTCTGTCCTCAGTCCTCAGCTCCCAGTCCTCTAGTCTGAGAGAACTGGATCTGAGTAACAACCACCTGCAGGATTCAGGAGTGAAGCTGCTGTGTGATGGACTGAAGAGTCCACACTGTGACCTGGAGACTCTCAGGTCAGTTTAAGTTTGTCTTTAATGATTTAAATGTGTCTCTAAACAATCAGCTCCATGCAGAGTAAAAAACATCTCTTCCTCAATCTATGAATTAGTTCTTTAAAATTTCAGATTTAATGAAATCACGCTATTCTTAGTAAGATCCCTTTTGTTTGACAAAAAAGGTTCGTTAACATTTTTTTCCCCTGACTAAGACGAGACGAAAAAAGATCTAAAAAAAAATAAAATGATGACTAAATCTATTCTAACTTTAATTATGAGACAGAAATTTTGGTGGTTGAAGAAGTCAATACTTTTTCCCCCTAAATTTGCATGAACCTAACAAATGTGGACAAAGTACGGCCCCCTTACGGCGGTTATTAACGTGTCATAATGACATCATCCACGGACCCAGACCGCTCGCTCACTGTGGGGCAGCGGTGGTTCTTTTCACCGATACGAACCACGACGACTATTTAACACCTCAGTGAGTGTGAGTAAGCTTCCTTGGTTTAGCTCAGCTGTCTCAGTTTAGCTAACTGTTAGCAGGCTAAAGACGAGGAAATAAGAGACCAATGTGGTGGAGATGAAGACCTGTTTAACAGCTCGGGGCTGGTCGGCCAGCAGAGATGTTCATGTGGACCTGGCTGCTCCGTCTTCTGGTGACGGAAGCCAGCGTTTGGAGACACGTGCACTTCAACCAGTTCACACACCACATCGTGAGAAGACGTTGTTAACCCGCCTCATCACCGTACGTCTGTTACTGAGCAACAAAGAACGCGCAAGAACATGTGACAGGTGGAGGCTTTTGAAAGAGCTGCTCCGTGCAGTTGAAGGAAAACCGGAGGACACAAGAGAAACAAACTGGTCATGGAACCTAAAAACAGTTCATGTAGTGGATTTACTTCACGCGACCCAGTGTCTCACCTGAGTTAGATTTATTCATCAGGACCTAAATATGCTGCCATCTTTTCTACTTATTTAAGCTTTGTGATCATAGTTTGATAGAATTAATGAACGAAAAGGAGAAAATCAGAGGTGGGAAAGAGAATACAGCTTGAAGGTCGTTTATTTCTGATTCAGAACATGACAAACGTGAAATCAGAAGATAAAGATTAATTTCTCACTTTGTTCTCTCTTTATCTTTCTTTAAAACGAGTCAGATGGAGGATAGAGAAGCTTAACTTTGTATTTTCATCTCTATTTAACAACATTAAATCTTCCTTCCTCATCCTGATACTGATACTACAGTACTTCCTGTTAACAGTAGAGCAAATCAACTGATGTTTTCCTCTTGTTTTAAAGTAGAAAAAGAACAGTTGTAAAAACATTTACTGAACAAATTTTCTTTGATCATCATGATTTCATTTTAGTTTAAACTCATCACTAAAGAGAATTTCATTTTAACACAAATGGTATTTTTCTTGTTGGTTGTTGTCTCTTCAGACTGAGTGGCTGTAACCTCTCAGAGAGAAGCTGTGAAGTTCTGTCCTCAGTCCTCAGCTCCCAGTCCTCTAGTCTGAGAGAACTGGATCTGAGTAACAACCACCTGCAGGATTCAGGAGTGAAGCTGCTGTGTGATGGACTGAAGAGTCCACACTGTGACCTGGAGACTCTCAGGTCAGGATTCAATGTCCATTTGGTCTTTATTTACATCAATGGTACATTTTTTACTTCATATAATTGTTGTATCATTTAAATACAATATTTATTTCCAAAAATTTCCATAAACATTAGTTAGACTTTGTTTTCACTAAAATGTTAGAAATAGAAATATATTTATCAGTTATAAGATTGTTGATGTACAGTTTAATGGTCTTTTTGTGTGTTTTGTTGTGTCTGTAAACCAGTAAGTAATAATGGTCACATGATCCCTCACTAGCCGACAGTATCTCAGTCCTGCAGTGACCTTCCAGCCCTCATAGCTCCCTCAGGTCATGTGACATGTGTGTTGTTTTGTGTGTCTGCAGCCTGTCAGGCTGTCTGATCACAGAGGAAGGCTGTGCTTCTCTGGTCTCAGCTCTGAGCTCCAACCCCTCCCACCTGAGAGTGCTGGACCTGAGCTACAACCATCCAGGAGACTCAGGAGTGAAGCTGCTGTCTGATGGACTGAAGGATCCTCACTGGAGACTGGAGACTCTCAGGTATGAAGACACCTGCTGCAGCCACAGACCATCAGTCTGGTAGAGGAGGGAGAGCTGGAGACCTTTTCTCTGTCCCACTGTCAGTCTGGTCATGTGACCCTGAGACACCAAGCTGACCTCAAACTACATCAAACTCTTTCCCACATCAGACCATCAACACAGACAGAAGTAGTGAGGAAGAGTAGTCAGGATGACTGTTCCCTAAACAGGGAGGAAGGTGATGAGAGGCTTGTTTCTCTGGAGCCTTGTCTTGTTGTTATCAGAGAGGACAGAGGTGTCTCCTGACAGGTTGACGGCATCATGGTGGGTTGATATGAGTCAACGTCGTCACCTGGATGTTTAGAAGCTGATCATCTGCCTCCAGTGTGTGTTGTCCTTTAGTCACACGTTATTACTAAATGACACAGTTAAAGAAACAATATGTTCAATAAAGAAAGTGATTAAGCTCAGCTTGACTTAGTTTGATCTTAATCTGTTGCACGTTTGCTGAGTCGCGCTGAGAAGGAGGAGCTCAGTGGATCCAGGTGCACATATCTGGGATCAGTGCAGGTCCACAGCTTTCTTAAGTAGACCACGGTGTCCATCACACATTCACTGATGCTGAAATGGAGAAGACGCCGCGCAGCATATTTCTCACCTGCTGATCAGCTACTGATCAAATATATGAGGAGGTGAAGCATATAAGACGCAAAACAAGGAATACGGCAGCTGTAATTAAACAGAGAAAAAGTCTGGCAGACAATCGACTGAATGTGGAAGGATTTAAAAATATCTCCTCACTAGGAAAGTTGTACACTCTGTTTTAGTTGCTTTTAATTTGACTGTTTTATGTGTTGGTTTTATTGCTGTATCTGTGTTCATGTGGTAAATGTGCTGGTTTTACTGTGAAGTGTCTTTGAGTAGCAACATGTAAAGCACTATATGTGTAGTGGCTAAACCGTTTCCTTTTGGCCTTTCCTATGGCTCCTATTTCCTCGTCCTGTTGTTTTCTACCACATGTGGAAATCCTCTTTGATGTGACACATTCTTCTGAGGCCATGAAGGTCATGAAGATGTGAGCTAAGGACTTCAGTGACAAACACACACTTCTAAAATGTTAATACAAATACATCAGAACACAACAGAATAACTGTTAAACCCAGATCAGCTGATTTAACCCATGAGCTGCAGGATTAATCTTAGCCTGGCTCTTAGCCTGGTCTGGAGCAGGTTAGCTTCAAAGAATAAATCGCCATGGTTACTTGGCCCGGTTTAATTCAACCAAGTCAAGCTAAATTCCTCCAGAATAACCTGGATATTCGACTTAATCCCTCATCCGGGTTTGGTGCAACAGCCCCCTGGGGGGTCAGAGACCAAAGAGGTTTGTTTAGGACTGGACCAAAGTTCTAGGGGGACTCGGGCAGTGCTCTGTGGCTGCAGACCCACCTGAGCTGTAACATCTTCACCTGCAGACTACAGGTGATAGAAACTGAACCACCTGTGAAACCACAGTGAAGAAGGTCAAAGGTCAATAATACATCGGAAATGGTGTGTTTTTATTCATAATTAATGTCATCAGAACAACACAAGAGGCAATCTGAGCGACTACAAGTTAACACACAGGATATAAATTCCTCCTGAAGTTGAAGCAGAAGAAACATCAGTCAGTGGTCATTGATCACATGATGCATGAAGCAGCTGGTCTTCAGGAGTCAGGCTCCCTGTTAGTGAGGGAAAGTGGTCCAGCTCAAAGAAATGACTTTCAGTCTGTAAAGAATGTGGATTTACTTGAAAATGACTTCCATTGATGCAGCTTGAGCAGTTACACAATGAATAAATTCCCTTTGTCACTCTGCACTGATCCAGCTGCTGAGACACACGAGGTCATTGAAGTTCCACATGATGAAGAACTTCTCTTCTTCTTGTGAACAACATGAGCAGCAGGAGAGAACCTCCTTCCACAGGAGCAGATGTTGTTCTTCAGACTGAGAGTCTGCAGCTCGTCTCTGTTGTTTCACTGTTTCACACAACTTGTGTGTCCTCCTCACGCCGTGTGTGTTGATGCGTGTTGCTGCTGGTAGTACTTTGTGCTCGTAGTACTTTGCTGGTAGTACTTCATGCTGGTAGTACTTCATGCTGGCAGTACTTTGCTCGTAGTACTTCATGCTGGTAGTACTTCATGCTGGCAGTACTTCCTGCTCGTAGTACTTCATGCTCGTAGTACTTCATGCTTGTAGTACTTTAGGCCTGTAGTACTTCATGCTCGTAGTACTTCATGCTGGTAGTACTTCATGCTGGTAGTACTTCATGCTGGTAGTACTTTATGCTGGTAGTACTTTAGGCCTGTAGTAGGTTTATAACACGTTAACATGCACTAATCCTAACAGATGATGAACGAGTGAACATGATGAGCTGTGGTCATGGGCCAATCAGAAGAAGAAGAGGTGGTCCATGTGGACATGAAGGACCAAGCTGTGTGTATGAGAGTGATGTCATGTCCATGTCTCCATGCTGCTCTGACCCCCCTCCTCCTTTCAGGGTGGAGCCTGCTGGAGTCCGATGGATGACACCAGGTCTGAGGAAGTGTAAGTGAGCTTTGAGTTGGATTCATCACACTGTGACATCACTCATTCACCTCTGTGATGTCACTAGATGAACACATGATTAATAACTGCAGCTGTATTGTGTCTTGTTCTCTCATCAGATTCCTGTGAACTCACAATCGACACAAACACAGTTCACAGAGAACTCAAACTGTCTGACAACAACAGGAAGGTGACACGTGTGAAGGAGGTTCAGTCACATCCTGATCATCCAGACAGATTTGACTACTATCGTCAGCTGCTGTGTAGAACTGGTCTGACTGGTCGCTGTTACTGGGAGGTCGAGTGGAGAGGAAAAGTTTGTGTATCAGTGAGTTACAGAGGAATCAAGAGGAAAGGAAACAGTGGAGGCTGTTTGTTTGGATATGATGATCAGTCCTGGTGTCTCTGGTGCTCTGATAAAGGTTACTCTGTCTGTCACAATAATACAGAAACACGCATCATCACCTCCTCCTCCTCCTCCTCCTCCTCCTCCTCCTCCTCCTCCTCCTCCTCCTCCTCCTCCTCTCATAGAGTAGCAGTGTATGTGGACTGTCCTGCTGGCTCTCTGTCCTTCTACAGAGTCTCCTCTGACTCACTGATCCACCTCCACACCTTCAGCACCACATTCACTGAACCTCTTTATCCTGGGTTTGGGTTCTGGTCCTTTGGTTCCTCAGTGTCTTTGTGTCCTCTTCAGGACGGAGAGACTCCTCCTGGTGGAGAACCTTCCTCTCTGCTCACCACATAGTTCAGTGTGTACAGCTGGTGGAGGTCCATGTGGGTGTAGGTGCAGGTGGAGCAGGTGAGGGGTACCTGAGCTGGTCTGGACTCTGGGGGTCCACAGCTCTCTGGGACTTGTGCTGTTGCAGATGAACGTGTGAAAGAGCTCAGCGAGGTGTGTTTTAATGTCTCTGTGCTCGATGCCTCTGTGGATGAATCAATAATCATCATTTAGATGTTGGCTCCTAATTACAGTTTAATCTTAATCTTTATGTGTCACAATGTTCAAGAAGACATTTTATACGACTAATGTATCTGTTTGATAAATTGTACTCAAATTTTAACTTCAAATGTTTCAATGTGTCACATTAAAGATTATTTCACATTATCTGCTTTGTTCCTTTTTAAAGCTTCAGCAAACCTCTGAAAAAATCTTTAATGACAGATATTAGTTACTTGTGTTTTTATTAAAGTTACATAGAAGTACAACGTTTAGTCCCTCCATGTAGTACTTTGTGTTGTATAATTGTTAATAAAGGTGTTTAATGTGAAACTTTATTGATGAGCAGCGTTCTGCTCGTGGTGTCATAAACTTTTCTTTCTTCAACAAGAACCTGAGAAACGAGTAAATGTCCATAACGCAGAAGAGCCTTTTTATTTCTATTAATCAATAGTTGGTTTGTGGTGAATCAGATGGTGGCCTGTGAGGGTCACTTTGGTCTCCAGCTCTTTAGTCACATGACTTCCTGCTTCTTAAGGGACTTTTCATTGTTAATGTAAAGGTTTTAAATTAACAATAAAACACTCAAGATTTAGCTGCAATAAGTTTTAATCCCCAGAGAATGTTGATGAAAGAGCTGCTTCAGTTTCACAGTGACATGATTTATGGTGATGAAGATGATGAAGATGAAGGTTCATGTTGAATTAAACCAGTCACATTTTGTCAGGAAAACAAAGCAAGTCTTTAATATTTGACACAATGATGATGAGGTCAGGGGTCAGAGGTCATCCCTCTGAGCTCCTCTGGAGAACCCGACTGGACAAACCCTCCACCACGTGGGCCAGTAGCTGAGTGACAGCAGAGAGTCAACGATGACCTCACAGGGGAACGCCATGACGTCATGTGACCCACCAGCTGAGCCAGCTCCTCCCCCAGGGCCGGACCGCGGCGGACTGCGTCCAGCTTCTCCTCCTCCAGCGTCTCCATGAAGTCCAGCAGCAGCTCCACCAGAGACCTGAACCACAAGCAGACTCCTGAGACCACCGGGTCCCACCCGGGACCAGAGGGGGCCGGCGGGACCTCACCTGTGCAGGTGGACCCGGAGCGGCAGGTCAATGTGTCTACACTGTAATAGAAATACTTTGACTCATTTATTTACCTCTGTGTTTATATGTAAAATGACTTTTGATGAGTTTTAAGTGGTTTTGTGTGGTGCAGTTCAGATCTTGACCACGAGGTGTCGCCCTTTACCTTCTCATCGCCTCAGTGACTGAAGCAGCTTTATTACCATCATCAATACTTCATGAAAAGGAACCTTGTTTTCTACTTATATTACTGCAGTAGAGTCACTCAACCTGAGGGGCGCGTCCCTTTGAAGGGCCACATGACTCCTCTGAGGGGTCAGAAGACATAAAGTACCACAAATACTCCAGACTTCAGGTATTTGTACTTTTATGTACTTTTAAGTAGTTTTACATTTGAATGCTACAAAGATTTTCCTTTGTTTAAAGCGGTTTTGCTACTTTAGTGATTTTTATTTCATTTGTTTCTATTGTTTGTGCTGAATGAATTAAATGATATACATATCTCAATATTCTAGCTAGTACTACTACTTCAAACGGTACTACCTAGGATCAGTTGAGTATAAAAGGAATAAAGACGTCTCTATGAACACATGAACTTTACTTTAAAAATAAACACATTCACACCAGATGTTGGAAAAAAAGCGACTTTATTTGGAAACATTATGGAGGGAATCCTAGTTTTAGAGTTTTTCATGAGTGAAAATGCTTTTTATTTCCTATAATACACAGCGGATGGCGTTAGAAGTCAGTGGGTTTGTACACCGGAGCGTCTGGATGAGGGCAGATCGGATCAACAACATGATGAAAGAGAACAAGTCCATTGATTGATTGATGAGAAACACGACAAACAAACAGCTTCATCTTAATCATCTAGCAGCTGCTGACCCCCCCCCCCTTCAGCCCAACATCATTAAACCTTCAAATGCTTTTGTTCGGCTGCGTTCCATTCTGAACATTCGTCTCCTTCACGACTCCAAAGGTTTGGCCGCGTCTCAATCCAGACACGTGTCTCCTTCAAAGTGCCCTTCAAAGGTTCCTCTTGTTCAACCTTTTTACCAGAACACACACACACACACACACACACACACCTTTCCTTGATGACAGACTGGTTTTAATTATAGGAGCCAACGTGTGCCCCCCCACTGACTACCAAAGCAGAAGGTCAGATGTTTGTCTGACTCATTTAGTCTGTGGGAATAAAAACAAACAAACATCAGAAATGGGAAACCGTGGAGAAAAAGGCCCCCTGTCAGATTCCTGTTGACACGAGCGTACTCACTGATAGCGTCTGACTTTGGCTTCTTGACGTGTCCACTGGTGTTACTGGACTGGACTGAAACACAGGAAAGAGTTAGTTAGCACCTCACATCGCCCCGTTCACTGTGTGCGGGTTTCTCCAAAGGGAAAACCGTTAAGAGAGTCCACGCATCATAAAAGCTGGCCGACGGGATCCAAAGCGCATTCACACAAACACATATGGTTATGCAGCATTAGCCATAAACACTGGCTGAGAGGCAGTAAACAGATGGGATTCGGCCATATTCTCCTTTGTCTGGTGGCTTGAAGAATGTGCTAAATGGAATAAGTGATACTGCTACTATAAAAGGGAAGAATCACTTTCTCTGGAATATCACTTGCAGCCAAATGCTATCCGTGCGTTGTAGGATGAAGGAAGAGGTTTGACTGGTGGTCTGATATGTGTGATTAGTGTCATCATGTATTCTTAATCTCACATGAATGAAATATAAATGTGCTGTTTGCCTACAAACCAGCATCACTGTACCATTATTGTAACACTACAGGGACGCTCACGAGTTTCAATTGAGAACTCAAAGTTATGAATTTCATGCAAAGGTTGTAAAAGAAGTTGCTGTGAAAGATGCACTTACTGGTAAGTTGTCCAGTGATGGGAATGCTCTCCTCGGACCCGTAATAGGAGTTTATGGACACCGAGTGGTCCAAGTCAGGGGTCAGGTCAGTGATTTTAGTCTCTGACTGGTTCATCTTTGGAGTCGTGAAGGAGATGAATGTTCAGAATGGAACGCAGCCGAACAAAAGCTGAAGAACGTTAAGGGCAATGGAAGTGTGTGTGTGTGTGTGTGTGTGTGTGTGTGTGTGTGTGTGTGTGTGTGTGTGTGTGTGTGTGTGTGTGTGTGTGTGGTCAATTGAAAAATTCACATTACACTGTTTTCAAACATGGATTCGCTTGTTTGTCCACCTGCTTTTTAAAATATACTGAAGGAACAAAAAGGGGGGGGGGGGTTATGTCACATGGCAAATCTCTGAAATGTTATTGGTGGTGTTTCCTCTTGCTCTATGGACCCTCGTGCTCCCAATGGCCACAGTCTGGCTGCGGTTAACAGGCCTCGAGCAGCAGCTACTTCCAGGAGGAAAGAACACCGATCCTCCCAAAGAGGCAGGACAGATGCCAAAGTCATTCCACAACATGTGCTGACATTAAACATTGCAGATAACTTTCAATTTGTATTGCAATTCAGCGGGTTTTTTTTTTTTGCAAAAGTGCCCACAAAGAAGTCCCAGAAGGTCTCTTTTTCTTCTTCTCTTTGTGCTGCCTGAGGATTATTTGACATCTTTGCGTTCCGTTGGTGGAGATGCGTGAGAGGAGTCTAACGTCTCCTCACGCAGCCACAAAGCTTTCAAAAGGAGAAAGAAAATGTGCGGGGTTCCGTAGCATATTTCCATAGTTGCCATGGAAACGTCTGCATATGAAATGACTTTGAGTGATTTTCGGTCAAAACTGCTGACAGATTGTTAACATGTGACATGTACAGAACTCCAAAGCAGCAGTTATTGAGGAACGCCACTCAAGCACCATTTTTAAAGTGCACGCTGTTTCCTTTGATCATTCCAGTAATCTGATTCAATTCCATTAAGCAAGTTAAACGAGTTTCAAATGTTGAATGCAGTTCAAACTCTTTGTACATTATGTATTCATTTCATTATTTCATTTGTCTTGCTGCTAAAGCCCTTCCCCAACCCAGTCCTACAAGAAGCTCAGCGTGACACCTTTAACGCATGCAATCTAGCATTTCAATGCATAAGAGGCTTGGAAATCTTGCACATTTTACTTTGAAAAAAGTGCAGACGCTTGCTTTCATAAAAGAAGAAAACAGTTTGGCATAAACATTTATGTGGGAAACATTTAGCCATGAAATTACTTTTTTTTTTACTCTGTACCCTGCTGTTTACACTTAGTAGTGCGCTTGTTTTCAGTATACATTCCTAGCAGCTCAATGGTAAATTTGCCCCAAAAGTATTGGTTTAAAGCAGGGGTGTCAAACATACGGCCCGCGGGCCGGAACCGGCCCCCAAGGAGGTTCGATCCGGCCCGCAGGATAATTTGAAAGTGGAAAAAATGCATAAAAGACATGGAATTAATATTTTTAATTCTCTGCAATTCATGGATTATCCGGTAAGGGGCGCACTCTTTCCATCAGAGTAGAAGACAAGCCGCATCACTGAGACAGACTGAAAACAGCAGACGGTATCAATGCGCCATCTGCTGCTTGTTATGACGTTGTTAATACCTTGGTCTCTACCTCTCCGCTACACCCTCATTAGCCAAAATGTCGTTATCCAAACGGAGAAAAGTAGATAAGGAGTGTAGAATTTTCAAAGAAAAATGGACCACGTCCTATTTATTTACAGAGATGCACGGAAAACCTTTGTGCTTGGTGTGTTTGCAACAAGTTTCGATATTGAAGGAATATAATATTCGACGCCACTACGAGACTCATCACAGCGAAAAATATGACGGCTTGCAAGGACAACTGAGAAGAGATAAGATGAACGAATTGCTGGCGGGTCTGAGGAAACAGCAGTCAACTTTCAACCAGAGCCGAGAAGTCAGTGAAGCAGCGGTAAAAGCCAGCTACCTAATTGCTAGCGAAATAGCATTAGCATCGAAGCCGTATTCCGACGGTGACTTTGTTAAACGATGCATGATGAAGGCGGCTGAACTTGTCCCGAGAAGCGACAAGCTTTTGCCAATATTAGCCTGACGAGGAATACTATAGCAGAGAGGATTTCGGAACTATCGGCAGATTTAGAGAGTCAATTGAAACAGAGAGTCAAGTCATTTATTGCATTTTCCGTTGCAATGCATATTTGTGAATGATAAAAGTAAATTGCACATTTGTCTAAGGAAATATGAGGTGTTTCATGAAATGTTTTGTAAAAGGATAGTTCATTAAATTTCAATATTTTCCTGATGTTCTTGTGCTTCTTTACACCAAAACAAAGGAAAGACATGACATTTTGGTTATTTATAGCAGAGTATGGTATAATTTTAATGGTCCGGCCCACTTGACATCTCCCTAGGCCGTATGTGGCCCACGATGCGAAATGAGTTTGACACCCCTGGTTTAAAGGGATCTGTTGGCGCACATTTAAGTTGTTTTGTACTCGTGTTTTGCGGCGTGCTGTTTGTTGCTTAAAATAAAAATAACTTACTTTCAAAACTTCTGAACTTAACATCGGATATGTCAATCCATTTATTTATAACAAAAATAACAAACAATTCGGTTCACAATCCGCCGTGCCTCACGGTCAAAAGTTATCTGCCTCGCTGTGCGCCACACCTGCACTAATTAGCCCTGGTGTTAAATAGGCTGGTCGCAAAAACAGCGCCATCCCATTGCAGTATTCAGAATGGCTCCAACAGGATCTAAATGACAGACTTAATACAAATAAGTATTTAGATTTGACATCAAAGCCTGTAATGAATCCTGACAGATAATTCTGACAACAATGAGGAATAAAAAGCATGACAAGTTGTCCAAAGGCACAAATATCATCCACATAACACAAGGATTACTTTATTCAGCTCATCAATAGAAAGAGTCCAGTGTCCATTTGATTGATTCTCGGACATTCAAGTGAAAGACTGATCCCTGTAGCCCAGGGAAACCCGTTGAGATATAAAGATGAAAGAAGGGAAGAGTGTGTGTGTGTGTGTGTGTGTGTGTGTGTGTGTGTGTGTGTGTGTGTGTGTGTGTGTGTGTGTGTGTGTGAGAACAGCAGGGCGGCGAGGAAGCGACAGCCCAATCTTCATGTTTGGACGTGAAGGGTCAGCAGATCATCAGTCAGTCTGAGGGCAGAGAGAGAGAGAAAAACAGGTTTGACAGACCCGTCGGTGCAGAGGTTCAGCTGCAGGACGGGGAAGGGTTCGACCTCGACCTCGACCCCCCCCCGAAGCGCTCGATGTACCCGTTGGAACCACGGGGCCCTTTGAGAGCTCAAATGATTTCATCATTACTCGTCATCTCGCTGCTTCCAGTAGATTCCCACACCCTGAGGGGAACACTTAACTTTAGGTGATGACATGAGGAACATCTTAACACATGTTCATGTTTGACATTTATAAGCATCATTGAAAATGCAATATATATGTTACGTGGAGAACAGAGGACCCAGATGCAGAGGTGCGGAAAATGTCATTTATTTCTCAAAACTTGAACTAAGGGGGGCTGCCGTCAACGGACGCAGTCCGGGACAAAACTAAAAGTTGATCTCGAACAAGACAACGCTGGCTTGGTAACACAGTGACAGGCGGCAGCTCAGCGTGCAACAACAGTCTGACAGGGGAGTAGAGAAACAGTGGTTTAGAAATAGTCAAACAAATTAAGCAGTGAGCAGAAACAGGTGAGTTGAGAATCAGTGTGAGAGTTGATTGCTATGGAAAGCGGCTGTGGGCGTTTAGGGCGAGTGAAAGCATGAATGGGAATGAGGAGGCGTGTTAATGAGTATCAGCTGGGTGTGCGCGTGTGTGTGTATGTGTGTATGTAGAAAAACAAAACAAGGAGGGATCCGGATCATGACAGTACCCCCCCCTCAACGAGCGCCCCTTGGCGCTCCCGAAGGTGGAGCCTGGCGGGTGCGGTGGAAGTCCTCGATGAGCGAGCGGTCCAGGACGTCCCGGGAGGGAATCCAGCATCTCTCCTCAGGACCGTATCCCTCCCAATCGACCAAATACTGGAAACCATGACCCCGAGGGCGAACATCAAGGAGTCTGCGGACAGTATGAATAGACGACCCACCGGCCAGGGTGGGTGGTGGGGGAACAGGACGGGTGGGCATCCGAACAACGGGTTTAATACACGACACGTGAAAGACCGGGTGGATGCGACGGAGCTTAGGGGGAAGCCTGAGTTTGACAGCCGCAGGGCTAACAACCTTAATGATGGGGAATGGACCGATGAACCGCGGTGAAAGTTTACGGGAGCTAGACTGCAACGGTAAGTTTAGGGTTGACAGCCAGACGCGTTGCCCGCAAACGTATCTCGGAGCCCTTACGCGCCGACGGTTAGCGGATAAGCGAGTGCGTGACTTGGTACGACAGAGGGCAGTTCTCACTCTCTTCCATGTGCGACGGCATCTCCGAATAAAAGCCTCTACAGACGGAACAGAAGCGTCGACCTCTTGGGAAGGAAAAAGCGGAGGTTGATACCCAAGGCAGCAGTTAAAGGGGGATAGACCTGTTGCAGACGATGGCAGGGAATTGTGTGCGTACTCGGCCCATGGTAACTGTTCGCACCAGGACGAAGGATCTTGGAACGCAAGACTGCGGAGCATGCGACCCAGTGTCTGATTAGCTCGTTCAGCCTGCCCGTTAGTTTGGGGGTGAAATCCCGATGACAGACTGGCCGTGGCGCCAATCAGTTTGCAGAATTCCCTCCAGAACTGAGAGACAAACTGCGGACCTCTATCAGAAACAACGTCAGTGGGAAGACCGTGGATTTTGAAAACGTGATTGACCACCGACTGAGCGGTCTCCTTAGCGGAGGGTAGTTTAGGGAGCGGAATGAAGTGAGCGGACTTAGAAAATCTATCGACCACGGTAAGGATGACAGTGTTACCCATGGATGGAGGGAGACCCGTAACGAAATCTAAGGCTATGTGCGACCAAGGACGCGATGGAATCGGGAGAGGGCGGAGCAAACCGGCAGGGGGAGAGTTACCAGACTTGGTCTGGGCGCAGACAGGACAAGAGGATACAAAACGACGGACATCTCGTTCGATGGTGGGCCACCAAAATCTCTGCCGAATGACGGCAAGAGTTCCTCTGACTCCAGGGTGGACAGCCAACTTGGACGAATGACCCCACCGGAGAACGGCCGCGCGAACGGACTGGGGAACAAACAGTGACCGGTCAGGGCACCGAAGGGGCGTGACGGTCCGACTAAGGGCCTGCTTAACGACCCGTTCGATTCCCCAGACCGCAGCTCCCACCACACACTCCTCAGGAAGGATGTTCTCCTTGGTCGAGGCGTTCTCAGAAGACCCAAAAAGACGAGAGAGAGCGTCAGGTTTAATGTTCTTCGATCCGGGTCTGTAGGAAATGGTGAAATTGAATCGACAGAAAAAAAGTGCCCAACGAGCCTGACGAGCGTTAAGTCTCTTAGCAGATCTAATGTATTCGAGGTTTCTGTGATCCGTCCAGACTATGAACGGATGAGACGCCCCCTCCAACCAATGACGCCACTCTCCTAATGCAAGTCTGATCGCTAATAATTCTCGGTTACCCACGTCATAATTCCGTTCTGTAGGGGACAGACGATGGGAGAAGAACGCGCAGGGGTGAACCTTATCATCGAGAGGAGAGCGCTGTGAGAGGACCGCCCCCACCCCCACATCCGACGCGTCAACCTCGACGATGAACTGTCTCTCAGTGTTGGGGTTGATGAGAATAGGAGCGGTGGTGAACAAAGTCTTAAGGTGATCAAACGCGGCTTGTGTCGTCTCGGTCCAAGAGAAGCGAGACTTGACTGAAGTGAGCGCAGTGAGTGGTGCGGCCACCTGACTAAAGTTGCGGATAAACCGTCTATAGAAATTGGCGAATCCTAAGAAGCGCTGAAGTGCGACACGGGAATCGGGGACCGGCCAGTCAGTGACCGCCTTAACTTTAGAGGGATCCATGCCAATCCCGTCAGCGGACACGACCGACCCTAAAAAAGTCACTGACTGAGAATGAAATGTGCACTTCTCAGCCTTGACAAATAAGCGATTCTCTAAGAGGCGCTGTAGGACACGACGAACGTGATGGACGTGCACTTGGAGAGAGGGTGAGAAAATGAGTATGTCGTCGAGATATACAAACACGAAAATGTTAAGCATGTCTCTCAAGACATCATTGATGAGGGCCTGAAAGACGGCGGGGGCGTTTGCGAGACCAAAGGGGAGGACCCGATATTCAAAGTGACCAAGCGGCGTGTTAAATGCGGTCTTCCACTCATCTCCCTCTTTTATACGAACCAAATGGTACGCATTACGCAGATCTAATTTGGTGAAAACCTTAGCCCCCTGCAAGACCTCGAAGGCTGATGACATGAGAGGCAGAGGATACCTGTTCTTAATCGTGATGTCATTCAGCCCTCGATAATCAATGCACGGACGCAGGGATCCGTCCTTCTTCTTCACAAAAAAAAATCCAGCACCAGCGGGAGAGGAGGATGGGACAATGGTGCCCGCGGCAATAGATTCCGAGAGATACTTCTCTAACGCTTCGCGTTCCGGAGCAGATAAAGAGTACAATCGACCGCGAGGGGGAGTGGTACCGGGAATTAGATCAATCGAGCAATCATACGGTCGATGAGGAGGGAGAGAAGTGGCCCGAGAACGGCTGAAGACCGCCCGCAGATCGAGGTACTCCCCCGGCACACCGTTCAAATCCCCGGGCCCCTCCTGAAACACAGAAACAGAGGAGACAGGAGAAACTGCAGAAACAAGACACTCAACATGACACGACAGGCCCCATGAAAGAATGGAGTTATTAGTCCAATTAATCTGAGGGTTGTGTTTAGCTAACCAAGGATGGCCAAGAACAACAGGGCAAAAAGGGGATTGAAAAATATAAAAAAAAATAGTCTCTTGGTGGTTCCCCGATATGGAGAGACTCACCGGCCGGGTGGATAGACGGACCTTGGATATGACACTGCCGTCCAGGGCAAACACCGGCGTGGAGTCCTCAAGGTCAGCCAGGGGTATGCCATGTTCCCGTGCCCACTGCTCGTCGATGAAGCTGGCCTCCGCTCCGGAGTCGATGAGGGCCAAACAGGATGCTGCACCGCCCGACCACCGAAGAGTTACCGGGAATGTAGTGCGAGACTTAACTCCGGGTCTGGGGGAGTGGGTAGTCGCGCTCGCCAGCAATCCCCTGGTCACTGGCGAGCTCTGGCTTTTACTGTGCAGGTGGAGACAAAGTGGGTACTCGAGCCACAGTAAAGGCAGAGACGATTGGCGATTCTTCGCTGTCACTCGGTAGTCGAGATGCGGATACCACCAAGTTGCATGGGCTCAGCCTCCGGCTCGACTCTTGCTGGGACAGAGAAGGTGGGCGGGGCGACCGGTTGTTCCTCTCTCCAACCTCGAGCGTGGCGGCGCATTTCCAAGCGCTTCTCGAGACGGATAGCGAGCTCCACCAACTGGTCGAACCGATCAGGAATCTCACGGCCATATATCTCCTCCTTAAGGGCAGAGTTAAGACCCTCCAAGAAGTGAGCAACCAGGGCTGGTTCGTTCCAGCCAGATGAGGTGGCCAAAGTCCGAAACTCAATGGCGTAATCTGTAACTGGACGTCTACCTTGTCGAAGCACGGCGAGAGCTCGAGAAGCCTCCTGGCCGTGGACGGATCGGTCGAACACCTTGATCATCTCCTCCTTAAATAACTCAAAGCGCTCAGTCAGATCCGAGTCCATTCCCCAGACGGCAGTTCCCCACTCCCGCGCCCTACCCTTCAACAGGGAGATAACAAAAGCGATGCGCACCGAATCACGTGCATAGGTGGTTGGCTGCAGGGAAAAAACGACCTCACACTGCGTGATGAAAGAGCGGCACTCTGTAGGTTCACCGGCATAGCACGGGGGATTGTTGATCCGGGGTTCAGCAGAACCTCCGCGAACACTGGGGCCCTCTAGCTGGAACTGGAGCCGTGATGACAGGTCTGAAACTTGGGTGGAGAGACTCTCCACCGCACGGCGTGTCTCGGAAATCTCCCCATCGTGTCTTCCGAGAAGCGCTCCCTGGGCCTCGATCGCCGAGCGAAAAGGTGCCTCCACCGCTGGGTCCATCGTGGTCAGACTGTTCTGTTACGTGGAGAACAGAGGACCCAGATGCAGAGGTGCGGAAAATGTCATTTATTTCTCAAAAGTTGAACTAAGGGGGGCTGCCGTCAACGGACGCAGTCCGGGACAAAACTAAAAGTTGATCTCGAACAAGACAACGCTGGCTTGGTAACACAGTGACAGGCGGCAGCTCAGCGTGCAACAACAGTCTGACAGGGGAGTAGAGAAACAGTGGTTTAGAAATAGTCAAACAAATTAAGCAGTGAGCAGAAACAGGTGAGTTGAGAATCAGTGTGAGAGTTGATTGCTATGGAAAGCGGCTGTGGGCGTTTAGGGCGAGTGAAAGCATGAATGGGAATGAGGAGGCGTGTTAATGAGTATCAGCTGGGTGTGCGCGTGTGTGTGTGTGTGTGTGTGTATGTAGAAAAACAAAACAAGGAGGGATCCGGATCATGACTATATATATATATATATATATATATATATATTACACTCACCGGCCACTTTATTAGGTACCCCATGCTAGTAACGGGTTGGAACCCCTTTTGCCTTCAGAACTGCCTCAATTCTTCGTGGCATAGATTCAACAAGGTGCTGGAAGCATTCCTCAGGGAGCTTGGTCCATATTGACATGATGGCATCGCACATTTGCCGCAGATTTGTCGGCTGCACATCCATGATGCGAATCTCCCGTTCCACCACATCCCAAAGATGCTCTATTGGATTGAGATCTGGTGATTGTGGAGGCCATTTGAGTACAGCGAACTCATTGTCATGTTCAAGAAACCAGTCTGAGATGATTCCAGCTTTATGACATGGCGCATTATCCTGCTGAAAGTAGCCATCAGAAGTTGGGTACATTGTGGTCATAAAGGGATGGACATGGTCAGCAACAATACTCAGGTAGGCTGTGGCGTTGCAACGATGCTCAATTGGTACCAAGGGGCCCAAAGAGTGCCAAGAAAATATTCCCCACACCATGACACCACCACCACCAGCCTGAACCGTTGATACAAGGCAGGATGGATCCATGCTTTCATGTTGTAGACGCCAAATTCTGACCCTACCATCCGAATGTCGCAGCAGAAATCGAGACTCATCAGACCAGGCAACGTTTTTCCAATCTTCTATTGTCCAATTTCGATGAGCTTGTGCAAATTGTAGCCTCAGTTTCCTGTTCTTAGCTGAAAGGAGTGGCACCCGGTGTGGTCTTCTGCTGCTGTAGCCCATCTGCCTCAAAGTTGGACGTACTGTGCGTTCAGAGATGCTCTTATGCCCACCTTGGTTGTAACGGGTGGTTATTTGAGTCACTGTTGCCCTTCTATCAGCTCGAACCAGTCTGGCCATTCTCCTCTGACCTCTGGCATCAACAAGGCATTTCCGCCCACAGAACTGCCGCTCACTGGATGTTTTTTCTTTTTCGGACCATTCTCTGTAAACCCTAGAGATGGTTGTGCGTGAAAATCCCAGTAGATTAGCAGTTTCTGAAATACTCAGACCAGCCCTTCTGGCACCAACAATCATGCCACGTTCAAAGTCACTTAAATCACCTTTCTTCCCCATACTGATGCTCGGTTTGAACTGCAGGAGATTGTCTTGACAATGTCTACATGCCTAAATGCACTGAGTTGCCGCCATGTGATTGGCTGCTTAGAAATTAAGTGTTAACGAGCAGTTGGACAGGTGTACCTAATAAAGTGGCCGGTGAGTGTATATTGCCAGTAGGCATCATTGATGAAGCCAAATCGTACCGTGAGGAACTATTGAACAGCAATAAATTGATCGCACACGGTAACTGTTCCCAGTAAGAAAAACCACTCTCACACAGTCTAGTCTCATCTCCAGTACTTCCAGTAAAACACTAGAATCTTCCCCGCAGGCTGCTCGCCCCGCCTGGCGCACCAAAACTGCAGCCCCCCGAGGGGTGGTGGTGGTGGGGGGGGGGGCCGGAATGACTGTTGGCCCTTGGACACACAGTTTGGACATCATGTGATTCAGATCACACATGGAGCACAATAGATGCGTCTGCCTGCCGTTCACTCTGATTAAAGACGCTTTTTCACTTGATGTAGTTTAACAATTAGATTGAGGTGTAAAATGTTGAAAACAGTAACTGACCCCAAAAGAAAGTTTCAAAAGGTGTGTTAATTATCTAAATGTACGGGGGTCAAATTACTACAAGACACACTTGAAAGCATAAAACTATAGAACAAAATTATAATAGTATCTGTTATATATTTGTTATTGTAATTAACATTATTAGATAAATAAATATAATTAAAAAAAACTTTTCCCACTCACCTATTTGACCCCCCACCAAAATAAAAGCCTGTCTGTAGCCCCCCTTCTGCAAAGTGAAGTAAGAAGTTCAGGAGCTGCGGCTGGACCCCTCTCTCCTCTCCTCTGCTACTGAAGCTCCTCCAGCAGATGTCCTACAAGGGGGAAGAATCTTTCCACCATCGGCTACTTAAAGAGGGGGGGGGGGGCAGATCCTGACTCTCAGTTCACCGGGACACGGGTATCTTACGAAACCTCCACTCGATGCGTAATGCCCCCCCCCCCCCCCCCCGCTGAGAGAGCCCCACGGCTGGAAGTGACTCTCTTTTTCCTGCATTCCTTTGGTCTGGTGATTTAATGAGTTTCCAGGGCCAATGTGACGTCACTGCGGGGGGACAGCTGGACACACGAGGCTGGTGTGGGAAGTGTTTCGTGTGCATAACAACAAACAATCACATATTTACTCACATGTCGACGCTCATTAAACAAAAACCTCTTGGCGTTAGTTTAT
Source organism: Pungitius pungitius (assembly GCF_949316345.1). Taxonomy (NCBI): domain Eukaryota; kingdom Metazoa; phylum Chordata; class Actinopteri; order Perciformes; family Gasterosteidae; genus Pungitius; species Pungitius pungitius. Next base: position 1,289,795 of record NC_084913.1, read on the forward strand.
GGCGCCCCCTGGTGTTCAAACCAAAGAGCTGCACTCGATGAAAGAGAACAGGAACTACACACAGCTTTACACACATGGTGCCAAAGAACCTCAGACAGGGGTGACAGGGTGTGGGGCGTCTTTACCAAGTCAAGGGATGGCTATCAACAGGAGAACATCTAATGATCTGGGGCTCTACACAGTGGAGATGTTGGCAGTAGCCGTTGCACTGCGACGGGTGGAAGAAACACAGCAGGAACATGTGTCGATCTGCTCCGATTCATCTTCAGCCCTGATGCGTATGAGGTCGTGTCCTTCAAAGAGCCAGCAAGGTCTACTGCACCATGTCCTCCAGTCAGCTCCAAGGAGGAATCATCAGGGAGGTCAGCTTCAACTCGCATGTAGGTGTACGTGGCAATGAGAGGGCAGACCAGCTGGCACTGAAGACAGGACACAGAAATGCACATTACTACCAGCAACCAGGTCAAATATATGGTTTGGGGACAAAAATCCACAAATTGTGGCAGAAAAGGTGAAGAGGAGAAAGAGAGGAATCTTTACCATTTACCTAAAGCATAAACCATCAAAACCTCAAAGAGAGTCAAAGTGAACCCTTTTTAGAGAGAGAACAGTACAAACAGTACTCAGTGTGAGTGAGAGCACAGGGTGGAACACTGGTCCTTCTTCCATGGGGAGGGAAAGGTGATTTTTGCTCCCTGTTGTAAAACATTGGGGCCGATTGGATTGTTGACGTCACACTGAGGCGTCTTTAGTGTTTTAACTACGTCTCGCTGATGACCTTTTGAACCTGGAAGTCTGAGAATGTCTGTGAAGATCTTGCCAACTTTACCCAACTGTAAACGTTCTACTCAGTCCCCCCCCCCCTCATAACCCACAGGGAGGGGCTGACCTACAGTGGTCCGCTTTCTGCAGAGTCTAAACTATCTTCAGTAATTTACTAATTGGTGGTCTGTCTCTTTTTTCACATTGATCCACATCAAGTGTCCACTCATTCTCACAATAGTGATGTATTAATATTATTCAGAGTAATATAAAGTACTTTCTTATTGTTTGAGAAACATCCTTAAAAGAAGTGGTTAAAGAACAGGAAACACACACAGACACATGAGATGTTTGTGAGATGTTTAGATCTTTGTGTGACCTTCTTCTTTGGTAAAAGGCTTTTAATGGCCTCATATGAACATTTCATACATCACATATTGAAGCAATAAGGTACGAGAGGCTGTACTTTATTGTCCAATAATGTAAAAAAAAGTTTAGATATAATTTCTAATTGTGTATTTGCAGAAGAGGATTGAATCAGCTACACTTGGATATTCTATGTATATATTTTATAACGCCATCCGTCCTTCTGCAGTCTTTTGCTTGTGGACAATCAATAGACAAGTTATCAGAAACTAGATCGTATGCTGATCTGTGACATAAAACCTTCTCAGTTTATAAAATTGGAAGATTTTATTTATTTCAACAACAAACAAAGTTTTGAATAATCTGGTCTTTTCTCGTGTCACATCATTGTAAACTGAATATTTGTTTTGGCCACAGGAAGAATCAGTTTGACCACTAGAGGGCAGCAGCAGTGCAGAGCTGTTCAATCCTTCCCAGCAGGCCTCTTGTTGGAGAAGATCTCAACCTTCAGTAAGGCCTGGAGGTAGGATGAGCAGACCACATGGTGATGGGATGATTGACATTGTGCTTTGCAGGTCTTCCATTATTACGGGTTGAACCCGGATGACAGAAAAACACTAAATGAACATTAGTGAGACATTTCAAACACAAGGAGCCAGAGCCTGGAGGCAAGAGCTCTTAAAAGTCAGTAGGTGGGATCTTCTACAAGTATTAACGTGAGGTACACTTGACATTTCATGTGTGTAATTAGGACAAAAAATACCAGGATGCTCCACTGCAAATACTGACAAAAGCATGATTTTCTGTCTAAATTCAAGGTGCAACAGCATGACAAAGTAGTATTATGCATTGACAGTGTTTCCCTGAGAAAAGGCCTCGTTGTGGTGTATGTGTGAAATGGATTGGTTCAAAGTGTCAAAGGAAGCCTGAGGATACGTCACAAACGACACACCACGCACACGCCTGCATTCATTTGTCCTTCAGCTTGTTTTTCTTTTCCACTTTGGTCAGAAAATGTTCCATCTGAACATATTGATGTTCCATTGATCAAATAGTCGTTCCTCAGCGGTGTGGCTCTGTGCGACTGCTCGGAATCTCTGCTTTTCATCTTTTATGCACCAGATTCCTCTTTCAAAAAGCCAGAGGACACAAGGGAGCGTGATCAATGAAACGTCCCGGGCGACGCCCTCTTTTGGCCACTTTTAAATCTAAATCACAAGGGAAACATAGAAGAAAATAATCCAATAATAATACTGCAGATCTGAATCCACCCAATGAAACATGGACTTATTCTGGTTCTGTTGCTGAGACCCATTAAGTGAACAGAAACCATTACAAGCACAGTTTGAGTCACGTCTGGTGACCGCTTAGTTTAGTTTGTACAAATACCTCAAACTACTTCAAACTGAAAGCAAACGGGAGGCTGACAAGTTCAAATGAGGTCGAGTGGAAACCGAGTCTGTGTTGATTGAGTTTGAAACAAAGGAGGTTCCAAAAGAGGTATACTATGGATTTATGAGATACAGCATAAGGGAGAATGTGCCTAAACCATTGAGATGCTATAACTGTCAAGAATCTGGGCACATGGCTAATGTCTGTAAAGGAAAGAGAAGGTGTGCTAGATGCACTGGGGATCATGAATATGGAACGTGTGGAGACGTAAGACCAAAGTGTTGTAACTGTGGAGGGGATCATAGTGTGGCATTTTGGGGGTGTGAAGTGATGAAGAAAGAAGTTAAAGTACAACAGATAAAAACACAGGTAAACATCTCATATAATGAAGCTGTTAAAAGAGTGGAAAAGGAAAAGAAGAAGCAGAGCCAAGAAGTTGAAAAAAGGCCAGTACGAGAAGAAGGAGAAATGGGAAGAGAAGAAGAAAATAGTGACATTCATAGCAGGGCTGATGAATGCTACGGCTGAAGTTAAGTCTAAAACGGAAAGAATTCAGATTATTGTTAAAGCAGCAATACACCATTTAGATATGGCAGGATTAAAGTGGCAGGAAAAAATGAAATGTCAGTGACGAATAAAGAAAAAGCTGAAATGTTGTAAATACATTTGCCGAGGTGCACAGCTCTAATAACATGTCTTTAATATGGGAGAACTAAATAGGGCAGAAAAGATGACATTTGTTATAGCATGTTGAAACGGTTAAGTGAAAAGGAGAAAGAAAAGTTGTTGATGCTGTATAACAAAGTGTGGGAGAAAGGTAAATTACCAAAGAGCTGGAAGGAGGCAACTATTGTTCCGATAAGGAAACCTGGGAAGGACGTTAGTAAACCAGCAAGCTATAGGCCTATTGCCCTGACTTCTCATAGTTGTACATTAATGGAAAAAATGATAAATGAGAGGCTAATGTATATTATGGAAAAAAGGGGTGTGATGGCTGAATGTAAAAGTGGGTTTAGAAAATACTATGAAAATACTATGGATGCAATACTGTGTTTAGAAGATAACATAAGAAAAGCACAAGTACACAAAGAGACAACAGTAGCAGTATTTCTCCATGTAGAAAAAGCACATGACATGTTATGGAGAGAGGGATTAATGATTAAATTATATAATATGGGAATTAGAGGAAATCTTCTGAACTGGATGAAGGATTTCCTGGAAGGAAGAACAATGCAGGTTAAAGTAGGAGAAGACTTGTCAAGGGAGCAGAGTGTAGAGAATGGAACACCTCAGGGAGGGTTGTAAGTCCCACACTGTTTTCAATAATGATTAATGATATATATGTAGACATACCAATGGATATACAGTATATATATAATAGATATGGGAAGATTGCTATTAGCGGATGACATATGGAAAAAAGGAAGAAATATTGAACATATAGTTAAAAAGATGCAAGAAGGGGTCAAACAGGTTGAAAAGTGGGGAACAAAGTGGGGTGTTAAGCTTTCTGTAGAGAAAACTAAAGTGATGTTTTTTACAAGGAAGAAAATCAAGGAAAATATAAATGTTAAACTATATGGAAGTAATTTAGAGAGAGGTAAAACATTCCGTTTTTTAGGAGTACAATTTGACACAAAGTTGACATGGAAAGAGCATATTAAAAATGTAGAAGATAAGTGTAAGAAAGTAATAAATATAATGAGATGTTTAACAGGAACAGAATGGGGAGCAGATTATAACTCATTGAATTACATATATGTCAGGTTAATAAGACCAAGAATGGATTATGGAAGTATGGTGTATGGATCAGAGACCAAAAGGAGGCTTGATGTAATACAGGCAAAAGCATTGAGATTATGTTTAGGAGCAGTTAAGACATGGCCAGTGTGTGCTCTACAGGTGGAAGGGAGAAATGCCATTGAGCATAAGACGAAAACAGTTGATGGTAAATGATTGGGTTGATCTAACAGGACATGGAGATAGTCATCCAACTAAAAGAATATTACAAGATAATTGGGAAAAGGAGAGAGCACAAAAGGTCAGTTTTGGGTGGATAGGGGATCAAGCAGCTACAGGAGTATATGAAAAGGAATTCTGCTCAACTGTAATATGGCCTGATACACCGGTATGGAAGTTAGAAACAATGACTGTTGGTTTTAAATTAAATCGGGCAAAAAAGAAAGGAATAATATTGACTTGGTAGCGGAATGTTATAGACAAATAGAGTTTAAATATAAAGAATATGTTCAGATCTATACAGATGGATCAAAGGATCCAGGAACAGGAAAGACCGGATCTGCAGTTTACATTTTGAATCAAAGAGATGAGATAAGTAGACGAACCACAAATGACCTGAGTGTGTATGCAGTTGAGTTATACGCTATATTGATGCACTAGAATGGATTGAGGAAAACAAAATAAAAAAAGCTTTAATTGGCAGTGATTCAATGTCGGCTTTATACAGTCTCATGACTGGTGTGTCTAAGAGTCATCAGGATTTATTGTATGTGTAGCACCCGTCCCATGTAGCTATATAGTACTAAGTAAATCTGCTAGGTTGTAGTAGTACTATGGGCGGGGCCCTGGGTTCACTTGTAAATATAATGGCGCAATTACCTGGTCTTATACAATTTGTCTTATAATTATAGATTCCTTATTTTGTAAACTAATAACTGGCGGTGCCTCCAATAGAATTTAATCAATAAAACAAAAGGTTAATGATTCTTATTAAAACCTTTTATCATATGTTTTAATGGTGTATTACCACTTTTACCTTTTAACCAGCTCTTAACCGAACACTATTACACTCAACATGGCAAACACACTTCAAAGGCATTTACAATTTGGCAAAACAGTTTGGCATTTATTACACTTGAAGATCAATATAATATGCCCCCCACTTTCTCACACCCATGACACACAAAACCCTCGTTGCAGGCCTGAGTCGATGCTTGGGAGCGTTGAGACCTAAAACTTAATGGCCGCTTCACTTGTTCACACAAGCAATAAACAAAATAGCACGTGCAAGTTAGTCAGTACTCACGTCTCCCATACCCCACGCAAAGGAGAAGATGAGCGGAATCCGGGCGATGGACGGCAGGCAGAACCCGGGAGGGAAAAAAAAAACAGCAGCAAACAGTCGACCACCGGAAGAGCAGACGCGGGAAACCGTTCTCCTTAGTGGTCCACAGGAGTTTTTCCGATCCTCGTCTTAAATATCCGTCTCCTGAATCAGCTCGGGCAGGTCACCACAATCCAAACCATAGACTAACTGGTCGTCAGCCGTCAAGTTATTGATAGGATCTCCGCTTAGATCATTGCAACTTTACCTAATGGTGAATGACTCTTCTCTCTCACTCCGCTACACTGAACCTGACCGCATACGCCGAAGTCCCACCCCTTTTTCCCGAGAACGGAGCCGGATTGGCTGCACTGTCAGCACTAACCAATTAAACACAAACAAAACAAAGATTGACTACTGCCACCAAGTTAGACTGTTAGGGTAAACAAACGAGCTGAATCATGCACATAACACACAAACTATACTCATCTACATAAATGACAACCTTGAAACTGTAAAAATAAGGCTGTTATTGGAATAGCTTTAATTCACCTGTATCTTTTGCACCATATTTATGCACACTTCCAACTTGGTTATAAGAAAACTATTTACATCCTGATGTCTGAGTGAATTTTGTGCCAGGGCTACACCCTCCCCCTTCTAACCGTCTAGATGTCCTCATCAGACACCTTTAACTTTTTGGTCTTATTTATTTGTTTAAGTGGGCCTTTGTCTTGCATCATTGGGCATCCCCCTCGATGGTTTAAACTTGCGCATTGGCTCTTTAACTTCGTTCTCTTGTGGAGCAAGATTGAACTGAATAACCATCCCATGATGCATGATCGTAACAGGCTCCGTAGATGGGTTGCCAAGTTGGTCATAAGTCAAGCGAATAACTGGTTTCAGTTCTCTTTGGGATTTTCTAGTAAACGGAGCCTCTTCCCTCCCTGGAACGCTTGCAGGGTCTGAGCTTGCTCCCTCTTCTAACTCTGGTTCTCCAGCAACATCATCACCAGTCTCTCCTTCATCAGATTCCAGCGAAGACAGGGTGGGGTCTCTAAATACATCTGTTTCCATCACTGGTGGAAGTTCCGATACCAAAGAGCTCACCTCTTTCTCATGGTTTTGGTAGGATTTTGCCAGGTATCTCCTGATCTCCTTCAAAGCAACTGATGGTGGGTTACCAACATTTTAAAACTCTCCATCTGATGAGGCTGTGTCGCTTTCACAGTTTGAGGCAGCAGACGTAGTTGGTCTTTGACTTGGTTGGGTATGCTGTGATCTTGTGACAGGTTTTCTCTTCACATGTCCAACATCTTTGTGAGGGTCGGACATTCTAACCAGATAACCTATAGGCAACAAATGGTCTCTGTGAAATGTTTTGACCACTCCAGGTCCCTGTTCTGGTTTTACCATGTACACTGGCAGGTTCGGTAACTTCTTTACCACAACATAAGGTGTGGCTTTCCATCGGTCTTGCAATTTGTGCTTCCCAGTTAGTCCAAGGTTTCGAATAAGGATTCTGTCACCTTCAGCCAAGGGCAAATCCCTTACACGTTGGTCATAGTGTGCCTTATTTCTCTGGTGACACTTTGTAGCTGCTTCCGATGCCAACCTGTAGGCACTCTCCAATTCTGTCCTCATCCGGCTGACATACTGATTATAAGAGCAGTTATCCTCTCCATCAGGTGAGATACCAAAACATATGTCGACTGGTAACCTTGCTTCCCTGCCAAACATCAGGCAGTATGGGGAATATCCAGTAGCATCATTTTTAGTACAGTTGTACGCATGTACTAGTCTACTGATATGCTGGCTCCAGCATTGCTTCTTTGCCGTGTCCATGGTACCAAGCATAGCCAGCAGAGTGCGGTTGAATCTTTCTGGTTGGGCATCACCCTGCGGATGATAGGGAGATGTGCGGGATTTACGAATCCCTAGCATAGACAGGAGCTCTTTGATCAACCGACTCTCAAAATCTCTCCCCTGATCTGAGTGTATCCTTGCGGGTAGACCATAATGTACAAAGTATTTCTCCCATAGTATTGTTGCTACAGTAATAGCTTTTTGGTCTTTAGTAGGAAATGCCTGAGCATAACGCGTATAATGGTCGGTCACCACTAAAACATTAGTGACGCCTTTCGAATCAGGCTCTATCTGCAGGAAGTCAATACAGACTAGATCCAAAGGTCCATTACTTGTTATCTGATTCAATGGTGAGGCCCGTTGAGGAAGTGTCTTTCTGGAGATACATCTCCCACACGTTTGGATATACTTCTCTACCTGGGTTGTCATACGTGGCCAGTAAAATCTGTCTCTGATCAGTTCAGTGGTTCGTTCCACTCCCATGTGTCCACACTCGTCATGCAGAAACTTTAATACCACTGTTCGGTATATCTCCGGCAACACAAGCTGCCTAATTTTCCTTCCAGAAACTTTCCTTGTCACTCTGAAAAGTATTCCATCCTTTGCCTCAAGTTTACTGCTTTCCCGAATGAGCAATGCAGTATCCGGTGGGTTGCTTCTATCATGAGGTAGTACTTTGTTAGTTTCGATTGCTTTCTTCACTGGTCCAATTACTGGATCCACATCTTGGGCTGTCTGTATGTCCTTGGGGCTCAGCTGATCCAAAATGGTCAGGCCTAAGTTCATTGGAAAGGCATATGCATCTGGTACAGCTGTAGCTGGAGCTCCTAGTTGCTCCACTAGTCTGACTGCAGCATCTATGGTTTCACTGACACAAACTTTCTTACAGATGGCTTTGATACCAGACGGTGATATGTTTGTCCAACCATCACCCTCTCCTTTGGCATATTGCCGTGACAACAGGTCAGCATCAATGTTGTGACGTCCAGGACGATACTGAATGGTGAAGTCATAAGTGGCTAGGGCGGCGAGCCAGCGATGTCCAGTGGCATTAAGCTTGGCTGTAGTTAGCACATATGTCAACGGGTTATTATCGGTTCTCACGGAAAACTTAGCACCATATAGATAATCGTGAAACTTGTCCACGACTGACCACTTTAGTGCCAGAAATTCCAGCTGGTGGACTGGGTAACGCTGTTCAGAAGCACTAAGTTTCCGGCTTGCAAAGGCTACTGGCCTGAGTCCTTCTGGGTACTCCTGATTCAACACCGCACCCAAACCATTTGTGCTGGCATCTACATGTAAAATGTAGGGCTTCTGGGGGTCTGCAAATGCCAATACAGGAGCATGAATCAAGCACTCAATGATTTTTTTGACAGCATCCTGACAGGCCGGGGTCCAACGCTCCCCAAATGGCTCAGACTCTTTAAAGTAGGTTTTAGTTGGGTCTTTCTTCTCATGCCACGTTGGCGGATATCCCTTTGTGAGCTCGGTCAGCGGACGGACAATAGCAGAGTAGTTTGCAATGAACCTACGATAATACCCGCAAAATCCCAGGAATGACTTCAGCGATTTCAGATCGTGGGGCTCCTTCCAATGTTTTATCACCTCCACTTTCTCAGGGTCAGTGGCAACTCCAGACTCCGAAACAATGTGGCCCACGTACTTGACTTTCGTCTGACAAAATTGGCATTTGTCAATCGAGATCTTCAAACCGACCTCTTCTAGCCTATCCAGCACCTTGAGAAGACGCTCCTCATGCTCTTCCAGAGTCGTGCCAAAAACGATGATGTCGTCTAAGTATACCAAGACTTGAAGGAGATGCATGTCACCAACAGCTTTCTCCATCAACCGCTGGAACGTTGCAGGCGCTCCAGTTATTCCTTGTGGCATGCGTTCAAATTGATAGAATCCAAGAGGGCAAATGAAAGCGGTCTTCTCTTTATCCTCCTCCGCCATAGCTATCTGATAGTAGCCACTCCGTAGATCCAATACCGAGAACCACTGGCTGCCTGATAGACAATCTAATGCGTCATCGATGCGAGGCATTGTGTACTGGTCCAGTATGGTGCGCTTATTGAGGGTTCTATATGTCAAGGGGTGTGTAGTCGGTGGACCCAAAAGCACGCACACAACAGCACTATGTCCAGCCGATTCCTTTATTTTGCGCTGTGCCAAGAAGGTGAATCAAAAACAAAGCAGATCTTTCAAAATGTAAAGCAAAATGCTCCTCAGGCTCAACAGGGGTCGGGAGGGCAACTCCACCGACTTCTTGTAGTCCGAGCTGGGGCAGGGTTCTGGTGTGGAAGCCCGCGGTCCGACACCACAATCACGAGTCTCGTACCGCCGTGTACTCCGTGGTACTACGTGGCTCTGCAGGACCCAAAGAACAAAAAATGCAAAACAGTGAACAAACTCCGAGAGCTCTGTAGACGCACCTGAGACCAGCCTGGGAACTGGGACGAACTGACGACGCGCCGGGGAACACTGAAGCCCTTATACCCGCCACAGGTGATCACTGCAATGAGCCACAGCTGAGCTCCCAAGAGAGGGGCAGGGCTGAAGGTGGGGGCCAGAGGTGGAAACTATATGGAAAAAAACAGACAGGGCAAAAAACAACAGATATGCAGATCGGGTTCCTAACAGTACCCCCCCCCTCAACGGGAGCCCCTTGGCGAACCGCTCAGACGATCTGGGTTCCGACGTCGGAAATCTCTAATGAGCTCCGGGTCCATGATCCGGGAACGGGGCACCCAACATCGCTCCTCTGGTCCGTAACCCACCCAGTCCACCAAGTACTGATGCCCCCTGCCCCGACGGCGCACATCCAGAAGTCGATTAACAGTGTAGACGGGCCCCCCCTCAATGAGACGGGGGGGTGGAGGGGGTTCTGGAGGGGGGTTGAGATTGCTGGAGACCACTGGCTTAAGGAGGGAGACATGGAATACTGGGTGAATCCTCATGGAGCGTGGCAACTGTAATTTGACAGAGACTGGGTTGATGATTGAGATGATGGGGAAGGGACCGATATATCTGGCGGAGAGCTTTCTAGACTCAGTGCGCAGGGGGATGTCCTTGGACGAGAGCCACACAGACTGGCCGATCCGGTAGGTGGGGGCGGGTGTGCGTTTTCGGTCCGCCACCCTCCTGTTCTGCTCTGCTGTGCGAAGCAACGCGGCTCGAGCCGCTTTCCAGGCTCTCCTACAACGACGGGCATTGCTCAGGACTGATGGAACAGCAACCTCAACTTCCTGGCTGGGGAACAGGGGGGGCTGATATCCCAAGGAGGCCTCATATGGGGACAGGCCAGTGGCCGTTGACGTGTGGGAATTGTGGGCGTACTCAATCCATGGAAGGTGACGGCTCCATGAGGAGGGATCGGTGGTGGTCGCACACCTGAGGAAGGCCTCAAGCTCCTGGTTCAGCCTCTCTGTCTGACCATTAGTCTGGGGGTGGAATCCTGAGGAAAGGCTGGCCGTGGCTCCGAGGGTGTGACAGAATGCCTTCCAAAGCTGGGAGGAGAACTGCGGGCCACGGTCGGAAACTATGTCTGCAGGGATGCCATGAAGCCGAAAAACATGCTGAACCAGCAAATCGGCGGTCTCACGAGCTGATGGGAGCTTGGGCAAGGGAACGAAATGAGCCGCCTTCGAAAAACGGTCCACCACCGTCAGAATGACAGTGTGGCCGTCGGATGGAGGGAAACCAGTTACAAAGTCCACTGCGATGTGTGACCATGGACGTTGGGGTACCGGGAGTGGTCGCAGCAGACCCATCGGGGTGCGGTGTGATGCCTTGTTGCGGGCACACGTAGTGCAGGCCAGCACATACGAACGAGCGTCCTCCTCAAGGGATGACCACCAGAAACTGCGGCGAAGCCACTGTATCGTTCGTCGGATACCAGGATGACCAGAGAGGCGGGACTCATGGGCCCACCTTAGGACCTTGGAACGGACGGACACCGGAACAAACAGGCGATTCGGCGGGCCCCCCCCGGGGTCGGGTTGGGTGTTCTGGGCCTCACGTACCACCCTCTCGATCTCCCAGGTAACCGCTCCAAGCACGCACGAGGCAGGAAGGATGGTGTCCAGAGTTGAGTCACCCTCCTCGGGGCCAAACTGACGGGGAACTGCAGACCGGAGGCAACGAGAGTGACACGTGGAGCTCCAGCCTGTGATCCTACCCCCTGCCCAATCAATCTGGGGATTATGATCCTTGAGCCAGGGAAGGCCCAAGACCAGCGGTGTTTGAGGGGAAGGGAAAACATAGAACTGGATCCTCTGACTGTGATTCCCAGACACGAGTAGGGAGATGGGTTGAGTCCGATGTGTTATCTCAGCCAATGAACTGCCGTCTAACGCGCTCACCAGCTGAGGCCGTTCTAATGCTTCCAGAGTGATGTCTTGACTCCTAACAAAAGTGGTGTCCAAAAAGTTCTGTTCGGCCCCTGAGTCAATAAGTGCGGAAAGGTGCACAGGTCCAGACGAAAGGTACAGGGTGACAGGAAACAATGATTGGGGCCGGGAAGGGGGAACCTCCCCTGAATCGCTCGCCAGCACCCCCACTCTTACCGGCGAGCTCTCTCTTTTGGCCGACCAGGACAGACGGCCAGGCGGTGTCCCAACTGCCCACAGTAAAGACAGCTTCCGGAGCGAAAACGCCTCTCCCTTTCCTCAGGAGAGAGGTGGGCCCGTCCTAGCTGCATCGGCTCCTCTGGCTCCATGGGGGAGGGTGCTGAGGTGGGAGAGAGGTGGCGTGCAGGGCTGTACTGTTGAAAAGGGCTCGTAAACTGAAAGGTGGAAGTCAGCTGCCGAGCAGGGGTGGTGGGCTTGTAGTTCCTCTCCCGACGGCGTTCCCGAATACGGTTATCAATGTTGATGGAGAGTGTGAGTAGCTCCTCTAATGACTCAGGCACCTCCCGGACAGCAAGCTCATCCTTCAACAGATCCGAAAGACTGTTGCGATAAATCCCCTTTAGCGCCTCCTCGCCCCAACCAGACTCAGTGGCCAGGATTTGGAAATCGACAGCATACTCTGCGGCGTTGGTCGTCCCCTGGCGAAGACTGAGCAGACGCTGGACCACATCCCTGGCGTAAACCGGGTGGTTGAACACCTTCTTGAACTGCTCTATGAAGGACGGGTAGGTGACTCGGTCTGCACTGCGCCTGCTGAGCCACGCTTCAGCCCACACCAGCGCCTTGCCACGCAGTAACCCCACGGTGTAGGCTACCCTAGCATTGTCTGAAGAAAAAGTGCGGGGTTGCTGGTTAAAAACAAATTCACACTGTAGCAGGAACCCTCTGCACTCCCCGGACGCCCCATCAAAAGGTACGGGTGAGGGGACGAAAGATTCACGGATGCTGGATAAGTCCTCATGCACCGGTTCAGGAGGTGGACGTTGGAGCGTCAGGTTCTGCATCATGCCTCCGAGCTCGGTCATCTGGGCCCCGAGGGTACGCTGGGAGTCTTGTAGTTCATGCAGCACCTGCTGGTGTTGCCCGAGAAGAGTACCATGGCTGGAAACCGCCCTCTGCAGGTGGTCCTTAGAGGGGGGTGCTGCTGCGGGGGCTGGGTCCATTATTTGGTCAGTTCGTTCTGTCAAGGGGTGTGTAGTCGGTGGACCCAAAAGCACGCACACAACAGCACTATGTCCAGCCGATTCCTTTATTTTGCGCTGTGCCAAGAAGGTGAATCAAAAACAAAGCAGATCTTTCAAAATGTAAAGCAAAATGCTCCTCAGGCTCAACAGGGGTCGGGAGGGCAACTCCACCGACTTCTTGTAGTCCGAGCTGGGGCAGGGTTCTGGTGTGGAAGCCCGCGGTCCGACACCACAATCACGAGTCTCGTACCGCCGTGTACTCCGTGGTACTACGTGGCTCTGCAGGACCCAAAGAACAAAAAATGCAAAACAGTGAACAAACTCCGAGAGCTCTGTAGACGCACCTGAGACCAGCCTGGGAACTGGGACGAACTGACGACGCGCCGGGGAACACTGAAGCCCTTATACCCGCCACAGGTGATCACTGCAATGAGCCACAGCTGAGCTCCCAAGAGAGGGGCAGGGCTGAAGGTGGGGGCCAGAGGTGGAAACTATATGGAAAAAAACAGACAGGGCAAAAAACAACAGATATGCAGATCGGGTTCCTAACACTATAATCAATACAGATTCTGATGCTTCCATTCTTTTTCCGAACCACTACAATCGGTGAGCCGTAGGGACTACGAGACTCTTTTAGAATCCCAGCTGCTAGCAGCTGTTGTATGTGACGTCGCACATCGTCAATGTCTGCTGGTGCCAATCTGCGTGACCGTTCTCTAAATGGCCTCGGGTCCTCCAGGCGTATGGTGTGTTCAACCCCTTTTGCCAAGCCCACATCCCACTCATCCACGGAGAACACATTTTGCCTCTCGGCTAACTTCTGGCGAATCCGATTCCTCCAATCTTCCGGGATAGGGGAGTCACCAAAATCAAAGAGATTTGGGTCTATAGCATTGTTTGATGGCTTAGATGGCTGTATTGACGTGACTGATTTTACAGTATACATTTCGGCAATTACCGTTCCAATTGGTATGGAGGTTTTCTTTTGAGACTCATTATGAATGAGTACGGTCAAGCCGGTTTCGTCTATATCAGCGTTTGATAATACACCGGGCTGAACCAGCACTCCGGCTGGTAGTGACTGGGAAAGGGGTGCATCAATCAGCACAATGTCTTTTGATACTAGAGTCGGCCTGTCTACTTTGCAGGTGGCATAGTACTTTTCACCTGGGGGTATGGATAGTGGACCAGGTCCTTGCCATTTCACTTGGCCAATGACATCGTCTATTGCCATTGACTGAGCGAGCTGAGTCTGAACCGTTGCATACACCGGTTGGATTCTCATGGAGTGCACCATGTTCTCATCACCACTCTTTTCCACCAGTTCCCATAGTCTGTTGAATAAGGATGCGTTGGTGCCCACAATCACAGGGGCTTGATTGTAATACTTCGGCTCAGGACAGATCAAAGCTAAAACAACTATGGGCCCTTTCACACCTGTCATTTTTTCAGGAAACTCCATTTCCACGACCACATAGCCTTTGTAAGGATAATCACTGTCTGACAGGCCCCAGAGACCCAAACCCGAAATGGGGTGTATAGGAACATTCAGCAAGTGCTCGTTGTACCAGCTCTCAAAAATGATGGTAACGTTAGAGCCACTGTCCATCAACGCCTGGCAGGCCAGGTCATTCACTCTGATGGGATGAATCATGGAAGGACCCACCAGACCCTCCGGCAGGCTGTTTCCTTCTTTAGGGGCCTCCACTTTATGGACCTTAGCCACCACTTGTTCCTCTGCCGGGGGCTTTGGATTTTCTTTTGGTCTTTCTTTTGTCTCTCGCACCACTCCAATGAGTCTTTTAATGACTTTTTGAGGGTTCTCTGGCTCTGTGCACCGTGGAGCTATATGGCCGTTTTCTCCGCATCTGTAGCAAAAGTATTCGTCATTCTTCTTTGATGGCTGGCTTTTGAGTGAAACTTGTTTATGGCTTGACCCGGCTTTATAGTGATTAAAGGGGGTCATAGTCTCGCCCGGGAACTCTGTGGTGGATCTCACAACCATCACACTTATTTTATCTTCCAGCTCTTTCACTTGTTTTCTAAGTGACTGTATTTCACTGTGGGACTCAGTGGTCTGTTTTTTCATTTCCTTGGAACCACTAAGCGGATAACCAGGGAATGGCTGGTACTGGGTGCTTGTTCTCTCATCCATCGTAGTTTTCACTTGTTGAACCTGTGGTCCAAGTTCACGCTGGTAGGCCCACTCAGGTTCCAATTCTTTCTCTGCCCGTACGGTGCGCACATTCGGTCTACGCAGGGGTACTCCTAAGCTTTGCCTGGCGGACTGCCGGCCTTCTTCTTCACGAATCTCCTGCAACAGGTTAAGGAATGTAGGGGGATTGTCTCTCCGCTCCCTAACTTTCAGCTGCAGTAACATGATGTCAGAGGTTGAACCTCTTATCAGCTGCTCTATTCTTGCTTTGTTAGAGTCGCTAACTGGGAGACCACCTCCCTGCACTGCTTTGACAAGGGACCTCTCTACTCTTTGTAGGAATTCGGACAACTTCTCTCCAGGCTGTTGTCGGAGGGACCTGAAAGAAAAGTAGAGATCTTCCCCTGACTCCAACGTACCAAAGATGCTCTCTAGTGCATGAATGTACTCCATTGGGCTAGCATCAGGTTCATTCATACGCACCGCTTGAATGATCTCCAAAGCAGGGCCTTTGACACTCTCGATTATTCTTCTTCGTTTCTCCTTCACAGAGCATTCACCTTCCTCTACCAGGAATTTTGCTTGCTCCAACCAGCTGTCTAAACCTTCTTCTCCGGTGGGAGTGGGAATTATGCCCGAGAAGGTCCTCAGACGTCTATAAGCATGGCTCTCTGACGGTTTGTTGGCTCTGCTCCACACATCACCAACTGCACGAATGATAGACTCTGTGCAACTGTTCCCGGTACTTGGGCCACAAAATCTCTGAATATCATCCATAGTTTTCCCCTCCTGCTGAAGAAGTGTGAACAACTTCGCTGTGAAGTCATCAGGGCCGCCATTGGTGGTATCAACTATGCCGTGCAATGTGTTCCATACACTGCCACCCATTATGGGCATTAACTCGGGGGGAATTGTGGTGGGGTCTAGAGCTTCGCGGCACTCACACAGCACCATTAAAGATTGGTGTTGAGAGTGAAACATTTTGCCCCTTACTCGCACTTTTCCCAACGCCTTGACTGTCTCTGCTGTTTCTTCTATATCCGCTACTGCAATGTTTTCCGGCACTCCATAAATTAATAGGGCATGCTCTACCTCCAGTCCTTCTCCTCTGCACCAGTTAACCAAATCAAGCCGTGTTGGTCGGGTTGCTTGGCCTGCCATACTTGCAACGTGCTGAAAAGAAAAGCTTTACTTCATGGGGAAAACTGATAATTGTTTACAATGCCTAAGAGGTTGTTACTTGTGTTGTCTGATCACTCAATGAATATTAACATCCCAGCGGTGCCTCCATTTATGTAGCACCCGTCCCATGTAGCTATATAGTACTAAGTAAATCTGCTAGGTTGTAGTAGTACTATGGGCGGGGCCCTGGGTTCACTTGTAAATATAATGGCGCAATTACCTGGTCTTATACAATTTGTCTTATAATTATAGATTCCTTATTTTGTAAACTAATAACTGGCGGTGCCTCCAATAGAATTTAATCAATAAAACAAAAGGTTAATGATTCTTATTAAAACCTTTTATCATATGTTTTAATGGTGTATTACCACTTTTACCTTTTAACCAGCTCTTAACCGAACACTATTACACTCAACATGGCAAACACACTTCAAAGGCATTTACAATTTGGCAAAACAGTTTGGCATTTATTACACTTGAAGATCAATATAATATGCCCCCCACTTTCTCACACCCATGACACACAAAACCCTCGTTGCAGGCCTGAGTCGATGCTTGGGAGCGTTGAGACCTAAAACTTAATGGCCGCTTCACTTGTTCACACAAGCAATAAACAAAATAGCACGTGCAAGTTAGTCAGTACTCACGTCTCCCATACCCCATGCAAAGGAGAAGATCAGCGGAATCCGGGCGATGGACGGCAGGCAGAGCCCGGGAGGGAAAAAAAAAACAGCAGCAAACAGTCGACCACCGGAAGAGCAGACGCGGGAAACCGTTCTCCTTAGTGGTCCACAGGAGTTTTTCCGATCCTCGTCTTAAATGTCCGTCTCCTGAATCAGCTCGGGCAGGTCACCACAATCCAAACCATAGACTAACTGGTCGTCAGCCGTCAAGTTATTGATAGGATCTCCGCTTAGATCATTGCAACTTTACCTAATGGTGAATGACTCTTCTCTCTCACTCCGCTACACTGAACCTGACCGCATACGCCGAAGTCCCACCCCTTTTTCCCGAGAACGGAGCCGGATTGGCTGCACTGTCAGCACTAACCAATTAAACACAAACAAAACAAAGATTGACTACTGCCACCAAGTTAGACTGTTAGGGTAAACAAACGAGCTGAATCATGCACATAACACACAAACTATACTCATCTACATAAATGACAACCTTGAAACTGTAAAAATAAGGCTGTTATTGGAATAGCTTTAATTCACCTGTATCTTTTGCACCATATTTATGCACACTTCCAACTTGGTTATAAGAAAACTATTTACATCCTGATGTCTGAGTGAATTTTGTGCCAGGGCTACATATGTTATATTGACAATCTATACTAGAATAAAAGGAAAAAGTTACAACATTCAAATGGCTTGGAGTCCTGCTCATGTTGGTATTGTGGGAAATGAGAGAGTCGACAAGTTAACAAGCTGTTAAAAAAGAATATATTGAGGCAAGTATTAAGCTGTCAAAATCTTAGGGAAAGAGTGTAATATGGAAAGAAACCAGTATAAATTGGCAACAGCAGTGGGATAGGGACAATAATGGAAGACATTTGTATACTATTCAAAATAAAATTGGGGTTGTGAAGAAAAGGGGAGGAAATAGAAGAGAAGAAATTGTTATGAGCAGATTAAGGGTCACAGTAATTTGAACAGAACACTTCATTTATAAGGAAGCACCCAACGGGTTTTTGTGGTTTTTGTCCGGTTGCAGAAACAATAGAACATGTGTTAATGAATTGTAAACAGTATGAAGGACATAGGAAAAAGATGATGGAAGAGTTAGGAAAGATTGGAATAAAAGGGACAGGAGTGAAGGAAATACTAGAGAGTGGGGAGAATGAACAATGTAGAGAAACTATTTTACATTTTTTTTTTAAGAACAGGTCTGGTGAAAAGAATATGAAAAAAGGATATAACAGAAATAAATCCGGAAGATGGCGGTAGTGCAACATAAAAGGATGCAAGCTGCCGATAAACCCTAAAGGGGAGGCGTGGACCGGCAGGTGGCAGGTGGCAGATGGCAGGTGGCAGGTGGCAGGTGGCAGAGGGAAGTGACGTAGCAGGAAGCGAGTCAGGTGAGATGGAATTAGGTGGCGGGAAAGATAGAGAGTGGGAGACTGTGCGGAAAAAGAAACGTCCAAAGATCCAAAGTGACCAATCGGATGACAGTGAATATGCTGATAGAGGAGAAGCAACAGAGAGGAGGAGGGATGAATACAAGGTCATCGTTAAATTGACGCAAGAAGGGGCTTCTTTTGGTGAGTGGAGTCCAATCCGGCTCACTAGATCTATACATAAGGAAATTGGAGAGATAAAGAGTGCTAAAGTGCAGAGAAATGGATCATTGCTGATAATGTGCAGGGATGGAGGACAATTAGGATGAATACGATAAATAGCAAGAAAGTGCAATGTTCCATGGCTGGTGACAAAAAACTAGTCAGGGGGGTCATCTCAGGAGTCCCAGTCAATGTATCCGAGGACGATGTTAAAACAAACCTAAGTAATGCAAAAATAACTGAGTCAAACGGATTAAATCGAACAGAAATGGGATTAAAAGTGACAGCCTTTCAGTCTTGATCACTATCACTCCCTCCAGGAAACACACGAGACCATGATTCGTACTGCCGGATTTATTCCACCATTTGAAAACGTTGGTATCCACCGTCGAACTAAAAAACACGTGACACATGTGGTCGTCTTTTAGCGGACATCATAAGAACATATCAAACAGATAACAGAAAACAAACATACCTCACTGGCTGCACACATCCAAGAGGGAACGAGCAAACTCTAGGAACCACCACCACTTATGGGAGCTACATGAAAATGACAATCTCTTTGCTGAGCTCCATCGCGACTGACCTCACAGCTTTGTAACACCAAAACATGTCCCCCCCGAAACCAACCGCACAATTATAGTTCCCACCCCACAAACCAAACAAACAAATACTTCAGAGAACAAACAAATATACAAGTGCATCAATATACAATAATTCATTGTCATTCATTTAGAATGACAATGTCGTTAACCTTCGTGTTTCTTTTGTCCCTTTGCCATATTTGTCTTTGTTGAAGACTAAGAAGGTACTCCTTTTTCCATCTTGTCCAGAATTCGTTTGCCAAGAACTGTACCTGGCGCCATCTTTTGCGCAGGTAAACATCCTGACTCACAAACTGACCAGGAGGAGGAGATATTATGTTGGACTTCATCGTGAGTATATGGTTGGGCGTGAGAGGTTCAACACTCGTTGGATCGTTTAGGTTCTCTGTTGTCAGAGGTCTGCTGTTAACAATAGCCATCACTTCGTACAGGAAGGTTCTAAGTGATGCACTGTCAAGTCTTTTAGCAGATTGGTCAAGGATTGCTGTGAGAACACTTCTGATGGTTCTTATTTGTCTCTCCCATACACCTCCCATGTGACTTGATGATGGGAAATTCATTACGAACTCGCATCCATGTTTCTTCAATTGTTCATGATCCATGTCCTCCATTGCTTTCATGAACTCTGCCTTGGCGCCAACAAAATTGGTGCCTTGATCACATCTCAGCTGTCTTACATTACCACGTATTGCAATGAATGCGCGGAGTGCATTAATGAAAGCATCTGAAGTGAGGTCATCAAGCATTTCAATATGTATTGCTCTAGAGCACATACAAGTGAAAAGAAGGCCATACCTTTTCAGTTCTTTTCTCCCTTCTTTCACATAGAATGGTCCAAAGCAATCCATGCCACAATATGTGAATGGGGCAGTCGCTTCCAATCTTTCTTCTGGCAAATCTGCCATCTTTGGATCATGTGTACCACGTCTGTACCTTCTGCAGCTTGTGCACTTGTAAATGTGTGAAGCAACTGCACTGCTGCATCCTGTGACCCATATTCCATTGGATCGCAATTCATTTACAGATATTCCTCTTCCTTGGTGATGTACTTTCTCATGGTAGTGTTTGATGAGCAACGAAGACACATGGCTTGCCTTTGGTAAGATAGCAGGATGTTTGACGTGTGGGTGAAGCTCTGATCTGGTTAAACGTCCTCCCACCCTGAGCAAACCATACTCATCTATGAAGGGACATAGCTTGTGTAGCTTGTTTGTTTTGTCTTTTGGGTTGACGTTCTTGCATTTCTTTATGCTTTTGATTTCATTGCCAAATGCTTCCGTTTGAACCAATTTGATTATGAAAAGCTCAGCTTCCTGTCTTTCCCCGACGCTTGTGACTTGACTTGTTTTAGAAATGAGACCTTTGACCTCCTTTGCGTAGTGTTTGAGCCGAGCAATAGCTTTAACAGCTCTTCTCCAGTCAGAGAATTTTGTCAAGCGGTCTAGCAGTGTCCTTTCCTCCTTTGCTTTGGTGTTGAACGCCTGGGCCTTTCGAAGTTCTGGATCGCTGTCAATGACCTCATTCGCTTTAACATCTTCTACGGTCAACTCTTGTTTCCACAGAAACTCTGGGCCTTTGAACCAAGTAGAAGTGACGAGCTGATCTGCCTTTAGACCTCTTGAAGCATGATCCGCCGGATTGTCTTCAGAGCGTACAAATCGCCATTGCTGGGGATCTGAAGTTGATTTAATTCTTTGGATTCTGTTTGCCACAAACACGTGGAACCTTCTTGCCTCATTGTTTATATATCCCAGAACAACCTTTGAGTCCGTCCAAAAGTATTCTTGAAGGCCATTGATCTCGAGCTCATTTCTAAGCATGACACTTATCCTTGCTGCTACTACTGCTGCAGATAACTCAAGTCGGGGTATTGTGGTGACCTTTGTCGGTGCAACACGTGCCTTACCCATGACTAATGAACAGTGTACATCTCCGCTGGTGTTGATGGCTCTGAGATAAGTGCACTCCCCGTAGCCTGTGATGCTGGCGTCGGAGAAGTGGTGAAGCTGGTACTGTTTGACTTCACTGAAGTTTGCTGGAACATAGCACCTTTTGATCCTTACATCAGATAAGTTTTGAAGATCTTGTAGCCATGATTCCCACTGTGTTCTGGTTTCTTCTGGGAGTGGCTCGTCCCAACCAACCTTGTCTCGACACAGTTGCTGCTATATCTGCTTTCCGAGGAGAATAAATGGGGCTACGAACCCTAATGGGTCGTAGATGGAGGCTACCGTAGATAGCACTCCTCTTCTTGTCAATGGGTGCTCCTTGACTGCGACTCTGAACTGAAAGTCATCAGAGGACAGACACCATTGAACACCGAGAGCTCTTTCCATGAGTGGCTCTCCGAGAGCCATGTCGAGGTCTTTGACGCTTTCAGCGCACTCTTCCTTTGGTATGGCTTTTAATACATTGCTGCTGTTAGACACAAACTTATGCAGTCTGAGCTTGCCTGTGCTGCAAAGCTGTCTTGCTTCTTTGATGAGGTTGATTGCCTCAGCATCAGACGCCCCGCTGACCAGTCCATCGTCAACATAGAAATTTCTTTCGATAAATTTAACCGTCTTCTGGTTAAATTGGTCCCGACTTTCAGCGGCTAGATGTTTGAGACCAAAATTGGCACAACCAGGTGAGGAGGCTGCCCCAAACAGGTGAACTTTCATCCGGAAAATTGACGGTGAAGACTCTAAGTCGCCATTCTCCCACCATAAGAACCTCAGGTAGTCTTGTTCTTCAGGTCTTACATGGAACTGATGGAACATTCACTCCACATCGCACATAACCGCAACTGGGCACTTGCGAAATCTGCATAGTACTCCCACCAAGGTGTTTGTGAGCTCTGGTCCTGTAAGAAGGTGATCATTCAGTGATGTGTCTTTGAACCTAGCTGAACAATCAAAAACAACGCGGATCTTCCCAGGCTTGTGAGGGTGGTATACTCCGTGGTGGGGAATATACCAGGCTGGTTGATTGTCGAGTTCTTCTTCTGGAACTCTTTCTGCGTCGCCCCGAGCGATGACATCCTTCATGAAGTTGACGTAGTCTGAGCAGTATTTATGGTCTCTCTTGAGCTTCCGTTCCAAGCACCTTAAACGCTGCACAGCACATGACTTGTTGTTGGGTAGAGTTGGTCTGTCTCGTTTGAATGGTAAGGGCATTTCATAATGACCATCTGGTTTGTGTTTGATTCCCTCTCTCAGCTTGGCCAAGAAGAGGAGGTCCTCCTGAGAGACAGTGACATCTTCCACCAACCTTTCACTGAAGTCAGATTCCAGCACCTTAATTACATCCTCTGGACTGATCACTTCCTTGATCTGAGTCTTGCAGACGTAATGAACTTCTCTTTTGAGCTTGACCTTCGGGTTTGTTTCAGGTGTCACTTGCCTTACGATGATGCGATGGCTTACTCCAATTACATCACTGTAGTGCTCCTGTGGGTCCCCATAACTCACTATGCTCCAACCTAGATCAGTTTTCTGAGCGAAGGGTTGGTCATCTTCCCCACACACGACTGCTCTAGGCATTAGCGCTTGAGGGCAGTTGTACCCAATAAGCAGACCAATTTCGCATTCTTTTTGTGGTGCAATGTGTTCTGCGAGATGTTGCAGATGAGGCCATGCTTTAGCAGTCTCTTGAGTTGGAATATGTGTCCTATTAGCTGATATGAATTCGCGACTGTATATTGTTGGTACTGTTATCTTCTTAGAGGAGAATAGCCCTCTTATTTGTAAGTCTTTGAGTCTTTTACAAGGTACAATCGTTCCCTTTGACGACATTGTCGATAGTTTCAAATTCACTGGTTCCATGTCTGTATCCAGAACGTTTGCTACTTCCTCAAGAATGAATGAAGAATCGCTTTGTGAATCTAGCAGTGCATAGACAAGAACTTCCTTGTTTGAATCACTTGGAGTGGACACATAAACAGGAACTATTGCTGAAGTCTGTGTACTGTTGACATCTTGCACAACTCTGTTAGATGTGCTTTCCTTGATGTTGTCTTGTCGTTGTGTTGATTGTGGCTTTCTTTCATTGCTACAGCTCATTTCTTTAGAAGATTCTCTCCTTTGTTCTTGCTTTGAGCGATCTTCGTGTAAGCATGTAGGATGACGTTTTGAGCAGGTGTCACAGGCCAGCCGGCTACTGCAACTCTTGGATTGATGACCGGGGCTCAAACATCCGAAGCATAGTCTCTCGCTTTGAATGAACTTCACTCGATCAGCTACTGGTGTTTCGACAAATCCGCGACACTTGTGTAGACTGTGTCCTAACTTCTTGCAAAACACACATGTGGGTATGGTTCTTTCACTTGCATTGGTTGTGAAGATCTTTGCACTTTGGGCTTTAGTGGCTACTATGGTTTGGCTCTTGATCTTCGCTTTATCAGGTTGGCTTTGTTGTAATGCATGGTAAGAGGTTATTGGGTTGCATGCAATATTAGCTTCCATTGTCAGGAATGTAACAAAATAATTAAAGCTAGGAAATCTTCTGTGTTCCATTTGATATTGTGTGGCTCTTCGGTTCCATCTAGTACTCAACCAGTCAGGTAGTTTGGCAGTGAGTCTTTGATTTTCAATGTCATCGTTAAGAACCTTTAGGCTTTCAATGTGAACAATAGCAGCTTCACAGCTACGTAAGAAGTCCACAAATCTTCTCAACTCGGCACTCTCTCTAGAGGCTAGTTTTGGCCATGCATGTAACTTGTCTCTGAAGGCTTTGGCAATTACGAACGGATCTCCGTATCGTTCGTTGAGTAGGTTCCATGCTGTGCAATATGAATGTTCTGAATCAATCAGAAAGTAACCTTCCAGAGCTTCCCTTGCTGCTCCTCCCACATATTTCTGAAGGAAGAAGATTTTTTCTGTGGTTGGAATATTTTTTCTCTCCACTAGTGTCTGGAAAGAAGACTTCCAATGGTTGAATTTGAGTGGATCTCCACTAAAGATGGTAGGCTCTGGGATGGGTAGTCTATTTGCTGATATTGCTTCAGCTAGAACCTTTACCAGCTCTCCTGTTTCGTTTTGAAGTATGCTGCTCGGAGCTACTTCTCCTAGAGGTTGACGTTGTGGATTCACAGGGTTCTTCTGATTAATTGCTTGCTCAGGCATAGGCAACTCAAACCTACATGATGTTAGCTCTTGCTCTGGTTGGAACGTATCTTCATCGTAGATTTGAAGCCTTGCTCTGGCTGCATTCAGTCTCTTTAGCTCTTCCAAACGCTCAAGCTCTCTTTTCAGGTCCTCTACAGATTTTTTCCTTTCAGCATTTTCTTCTTGCTGTTTCTTTAAGAGAGTAGCTTCTTGCTTCTCCTTTTCTATCTTACGCTCAGTCTCTTCTCTTTCTTGCTGAAGACGGCGAGTACGTGCAGCTGCTTCTTGGTCTGCAACTATCAGTCTGTCTTCAACTTCAAGTCTTTGCAGTTTCTCTTGCTGGCAATCTTGTTCAGCCATAATCTTTAACACAGCTTGGGTGGCTGCATACTCTGCAGCAGCTTCTTGTCTTTTAATCGAGGATGCATTAGAGCGATTGGAAATGGCCCTCGAACACTTGGAGTTTGGAGATGAAACGCTCGACGTTGTAGAGGCAAATACAGAGCTTGCATCTGGCCAAATCAGTTCTTCTTCTATGCCCTGGATTTGCGACTGTGCGTTTTGTACGACAACTTTTGTGACTGATGTGCAATTGTCCAGCTTGCGGCGCATTTCGTGAGCTGGGCTGTCCATCCTTCTGTATTCGTCATAAACATTATTCAGCTCAGATAATTCTCTTTGAATAGTGTTGATGTTTTCTTGTAGGATGTTACTGGGATCCTGTCTTGTTACAGATTTCTTTGCCAGCTTAGTTAAAGCCTTCCAACGTTCATAGATACTGTCAAAGCGAAGTAGTAGCCCTTTTGTTTTTTCTCTTTGGAATTCTCTTCCTTTTTCTGTTAATGTGCGGGCTCTTTCACCTTTTCGCAGCTCTTCTGGCTGAACTTCTTTTTGTAGGACGCAGGACTCATCGGTCTTCCTTGTCTCTTGTTCTATGAGTGCGCCTTCATAATGACTATCTTTGCTTATTTGTGACATTTTAAATTATTTGTAAGCAGGCTGTACACTATCAAGTTTCACAAATAACCAATACATTTCACAACAAGCATTTACCAAATACCCCAAAATAATAGGTTACTTTCCTTTAACTTAACCCTTTGAACTAGGCATTATAAAGGCTTGCAGATATCATATATTACTCCTGTCAAAATGATACCTTTCTTCGATGCACACAAATTCTTTAAGAAATCAATACTTTTCTCAAATCACAAACGAAAGATAAAGTTCAGCTGTAACACTCACTTGTACATGCTCCTTCATACCTGATAAACACAGTTATGTTAATTGGCTTCACACAGCTCCTTGTGGTACTTTCTTCCCTCTCTATTTTTCAGTCCTTTTGTCCTTTCAGAACACACTTCCGTGCCTGACTTATGGACGTCTGAAAATAGGTGAACTTGTGTGTCCTTTAACGTAAAAGTTGCTTATCTGTGATCCGTCTTGACGAGCAGGTCGGGAACGGTTCACGCAGGTCTGAGTTCGACTATCACTCCCTCCAGGAAACACACGAGACCATGATTCGTACTGCCGGATTTATTCCACCATTTGAAAACGTTGGTATCCACCGTCGAACTAAAAAACACGTGACACATGTGGTCGTCTTTTAGCGGACATCATAAGAACATATCAAACAGATAACAGAAAACAAACATACCTCACTGGCTGCACACATCCAAGAGGGAACGAGCAAACTCTAGGAACCACCACCACTTATGGGAGCTACATGAAAATGACAATGGCCCTTTCTCAATATGCGTTCTTGTGTGGACTTTTGTTCTCGTGGACTCGTGAAACGTCATTAGTCTCAGCCCGAGTACTGTTCCAATTCTAAAGTCCGCATCTGGCCGAGAACGGTCATAATACCCGGATGTGACTCGCCCCGCCCATTTTACCGGGCATGCATCGGAGCAGGCTCGTCTGTTCTTGTGAGAGCCAAATATCCTAGAATGCATTTCACCTCAGCAACAGGCAACAACGACAGAGGAAAATAAACACAACTTTATGTCGAAGTTTATAAATACTACTTTTTTAAAGTAACGTAATGTAATTTTCTGACTGAATAGTAAAATATTTAAGTCAAAAACTAAAATAAAAACGTATTAGCAAGACCAGCTGACGTGGTGACGTCATCAAGTCAGCTGCTGTTCCAATTGCGGAAATGACCGTTCTCCGTTCTCCCGAACTTGCGAGTCAGGACTCCCGAGTCTGTCTCCCGAGTCTATTCTCGCGGGAACGCGAGTCCGTTCTCGCCGTCTTAGGTATTGAGAAACGGCCAATCTCTTTGCTGAGCTCCATCGCGACTGACCTCACAGCTTTGTAACACCAAAACATGTCCCCCCCGAAACCAACCGCACAATTATAGTTCCCACCCCACAAACCAAACAAACAAATACTTCAGAGAACAAACAAATATACAAGTGCATCAATATACAATACAAATGACGTGAGATACATTCATGACAGCTAAAATCACTTTTGGGGAGGGGAAACTACCAGAAACAATCTGTATTGGATACTTGTGTTATGAGGTCAGGCCGTACCTCCCCCTCCACTCAGATGTTACAAGTGTCAGAGATTTGGACATGTGGCGGCTGTGTGTAAAGGAAACCAAAGGTGTGGAAGATGCGGAGGAGACCAGGAGTTCGGCAAATGCACCAAAGGAGCAAAGCTGAAATGTTGCACAGCTCAGCGTGCGGTGGATCTGAGGTGAGCAAAAGAGCAGCACAGGTACAGAGAGTCAAAGTACCTGGAAGTGGAAGGATTAAAGTGGGAAACTGTTAGAGACACTAGATGAAGAAACACAACCATCTCAGACATGGGCTGGATCTTCCTAATGTGCTTATTATATTACAATGGGATGCGAGAAGCTTAACAGCAAATGGACAGGAGTTTAAGAAACACATAGATCATTTAAATGAGAAACCTCATATAATCTGTATTAAAGAGACATGGTTAAAACCACAGTGGGATTTGGGGATTAAAGGGTACTCTGTTGTTAGAAGAGATGGGGAATCTGGCAAAGGTGGAGGAGCAGCAACATTCATACAGAATGAGGTGAGTTATGAGATAATGCAGGTTAATACGGAACATGAATCCACTGTGGTGAAGGTGTGGACTGAAAGAGCTGCTGCTTGTGTTTTCTCCTCCTCATCCTCTTCTGTTTCAATCGGTGCTTCACAGGTGTGGTGAGTTGCTGCTGACGATGTGGGCGTGGCAGGTGATTCTCCAGCCAATTGTATCGGAAAAAGGTTCATTCATTCACTGCATCACAAACTCTATGATGACCTCTGCTGTTGAATACGTGTAGTGCATGTTTCAAATAGACTACCAGTATATTTTGGCCCAGTCTCTGTGGGTTGAACATGATTAAGAAAGGTTGAACCAATAAATCATTAATAAATACATGGATTCCTATATGAATACAACTATTGTTTTTCAGGTTTGAATTGTGTCCTTGTTTGTGTTTTTCAATTCTTTGTACATTGGGAAGAAGTGGAACAAACACTTAACTGTGTCTTTCTGCCCCTTTGTGCATGTGAGTTTGTGATCATACTAGCAGTAGAATTAATAGAATATATATATATATATATATATATATATATATATATATATATATATATATATATGTATAGTTATATGTAAGCAATATAATTTAAAATGTGCACTTCATGGCAGTCACAGGGACTTATCTGGAATGTGGGAAGTGATTCACAGAGGAAAGGTCAGTGGGGCAGTGATTGTACAGGTTTGTTATGACAGGATGTTGAGGTGCTTGTGGACACATGGGATGGGGCATGAAATTATTGATTTTTATTGAGATATAATAAACATCCATAACTGATTAATAATTACACAATACAAAGGACAGACTTGGCCTTCTTATTGCTAACCTTGTTAGAGGAAATCAAAGTGCTCCCACATCTCGGAGCGACCTTTCTTTGCCAAAAGGTTCCATTGTAAATTTGCTCTTTGCTACTCACAACAACACTGACTTTGACTCTCAGACAGACGAGCCCGATCCCTGTTTCGTATGAGGGCGCCGTTTGTAAAATGTAGCACGTTCTAAAATCCTCCGCCATTTTCATACATTTAGCATCATCATATGTATAAAAAAAGCAGGACAATATTCACACTTTTGGAGTAAATTTGGAGTAAAAATCATGTAAATACATAAAATATGTAAAGCATTTTACAAACGGCGCCCCATAGTTTCGCACCCATTTGAATCAAATCGAAGGGGTCACGTGACTGTGCGCCGGAACGAAGCTTCGGACGTCACTGATCACGTGATCAGCAGCCAACGAACCACCGATACATTTGCTTCACCTTTCACTGGTTTCATATTTCCACACAAGCTTCGAAGCAGGAGAGTCGGAGGTAACAACACCAGGGCTACGTAAGACACCCTGAGGTCTACATCCACACGTAGGAAAAACCTGTCAGACCCACTAGGTGAGAAGCCAGTGGCTGTCACCCAGTGTGTTGTAGCAGTTTAGGTAAGTGGTGTGACAGGTTAGATTGTGGTAGGTAGCTTTAGAGGAATAGGGAAGCTCAGGGTCCTTTTGTTTGTTTCTTTGCTTTGACAGACCGCTGGCCCTACTCCACAGGCCTTGCTACCTGTTAGCCCTCCTATCCCCTGTCTACCATTTTGTGTGTGTTTATATGGTATGTACTTGTCCTTTCTTTTCATTATTATTTTGTGTATTGATTGTTATTGTGGTGCATAGGGTACAGGTTCCGGCCTCCAACAGGCGTGGTCTTGGGCAGTTACGCCTCCACCTCCTCTTCCGAGCCGGGGTGGAGGCGTAAAAGAGGTGATATAGATATAATTAACTTTTATGATCCATGTGGGGAGATAAGCAAAGGTATATTAGAGGAGGTAAGGGGAGACGTACAAAACAATGTAATATGGTGTGGGGATTTCAACTCATAATACATCATAATACATTACATAATACATCATAATACATTATGGGGAAGCAAGAGCACAGATGCAAATGGTGTTGAGGTGGAAGAATTTTTAGATGATCTTGGTTTGGTTTGTCTCAACAACGGGGAAGGAACACAATATAAAAGTAATCAAAATACAGAGGCAGCACTTGACCTAACACTTGTAAACAGTACTTTAGCAGGTGTAAGCACATGGAGTGGGCTAGAACATACGACAATGGGCAGCGACCACTACCCCGTAGTGACTAAAGTTGGGGAAACAATGCATTATGAGAAGAGAGAAAATTCCTAAATGGAAATTCGAAAGAGCAAATTGGGACAGTTACAAAGAAATAAGTGCAACAAGATGTGGGGGAATTAAAGAAGGTTATCAAGTGGATATAAATATATTTAATGGTGAATTAGTTCATGAAATCATTCAGTCTGCTGAGGAGACAATCCCTAAAAGTGCAAGTACCAAACGTACCAAGAATGTTCCCTGGTGGAATAATGACTGTAGAAAAGCTATAAAAAACAGAAATAAGGCAAAAGGAAACCACTTGATTCCTAGGAGGCGTTGATCCATTATAAGAGGGCACAGGCAATAGTAAGGGAAACAATAGGAACCCAAAAACGCACATTCTGGAGGCAATATTGTAGCAGCATTGGAAGAGAGGTCCAGCTGTCAGACTCTGGGGCAGGATCAGGAGAATGGGGGGGTCAGAAGGAACTATAAGTTACCAGTGATGAACGGTGGGGACAAAATGGCGGTCAGCAGTAAAGAAAAGGCTGAACTTCTTCACACACGTTTAGGAAGGTGCACAGCTCTGACAACCTAACCGATGAGGCCAGACACTGGAGGGATGAGGCATGTTTGGAGAATTCCAAAATACTAGAGAATAAAGAGGAACCAGACCCGATAGACCTGCCATTTAGGATGTTTAGTAGGACTAGACAAACAACACCAGGGAAAGATGGTATATGCTATAAAATGTTAGAACAAATGGAAGAAAATGCTCTGGGCAACGTGTTAAGACTTTATAATAGAGTTTGGGAAATGGCCAACTGCCATCAGTGTGGAAACAAGCTGTAATAGTTCTAAAACGATCCGTCGGACCCGAATGGCTACAGACCTGCTGCCCTGACCTCTCACTTATGTAAAATCATGGAACGGATGGTCACAGGAAGACTAACGTTCTTAATAGAGAGTAAAGGTCTTTTATCCCCACATCAGAGTGGGTTCCGTAGGGGTCGAAGTACTATGGATTCTGTCAGGAATTCAGCTTCCTGAACCGGGTTTCTGTTACTTTTCCATCCTAACCTGAAGTTGTTTTTTCTGAGTTTCCCCAAACACACCCTGACTGATGATTCAACCATCGACACCTGCTGCCGCCTGCACACCCAGACCTGATTACCATCCCCTTCACCATTTAAGCCGTGACCAGACTACCAGTCCCTGCCGGATCGTTAGCGTACCACCTCATTCCTTTATCGCCCTTTCTCCTGCCTAGCCGCTGCCCCACTCCAGCCCCCACTCATCCCCACCCAACCGGACCAGACCTTCCGCACATTTTTTCCATAATAAAGACCCACTTTTCATTTCTTTGATTCTTCTGTGGTCTGCTTTTGGGTTCCCGTCCTGGACGATTCGTGACAGAACGATCCGGCCAAGATGAACCCAGCGGACCTAGAATCCGTACGACATGCCATTTCCCAGCAGGAAGACACGTTGGGACAGCACAGTCTGGCCCTGCATGAGATAACGACAGCTCTTCGCAGTCTGACCACAAGCCTTACCACGGTCCAGGCTCAGCTCAGCGCTCCAGCAGTTTCCCCACCACCGCCTGCCCTCCCTGAAGCCGCGTCACTCCGAGAGCCCAAGGTTCCAACACCGGACAAGTATGATGGGGATTTGGGAGGATGTCGTTCATTTCTCATGCAATGTGACTTGGTTTTTGACCTACAGCCCTACTCCTATGCTTCTGACAAAGCTAAGATTGCCTTTGTAATTGAACTGCTGCGGGCAAGGGCCCTGGAGTGGGCGTCTGCCCTGTGGGAACGACAGGACCCCTGCCTGGCCTCATACCGTGCCTTCTCAGCTGAGATGAGGGAGCTCTTTCAACACCCCGTCCGAGGTAAGGACGCATCCAAGCGGTTGTGCTCTCTGCGCCAAGGCTCACGCAGCGTAGCCGAGTATGTTATTGAATTCAGAACTCTGGCTGTGGAAGCTGGGTGGAATGAGGAGTCCCTACAGGCTGTGTTTCATCAAGGATTATCCGAACAGATAAAGGATGAACTAATCTCGTATCCCGAGCCAAGTGACTTGGACAAGTTGGTAGCCTTGTCTATTCGCATTGATAACAGGTGCCGAGAGAGGGGGGGAGAGAGACGTGAGAGGTTTTCCAACCATTCCCCGCGTCGCCAACCCTCTAAATCCGCAAATGGAGTGGAGTTGGCGAGCCGAGCTACATTCCAGTGGACGAAGGAGGAACAGCGGTCATCTGACTCCGAACCCATGCAGGTGGGACGTCATGGATTGTCTGTAGAGGAGCGCCAGCATAGACGTGAGTCGAACAGCTGCTTTTACTGTGGTAAGAGGAACCATTACATCTCCTCCTGCCCACAGAGGCCGTTAAACTCCCAGGCTCGCTAAGAGTGGGAGGATTCTTAGCGAGCCGATCTCAGTTTTCAAACTGTCCTGTAAGACCTCCAGTTCCTGTCACACTCACAAACTCTAATCATTCTGTTGAGATTAATGCTTTGATTGATTCAGGGGCGGATGACAGCTTCATGGACGCCAATCTGGTGGAACAGCTGGGGCTCTCCGAGGAAGGTCTCCCGGAGGCCATTGAAGCTACCACACTTAACGGTGACTTATTGGCACGGATAACTAAGAGAACCGGACCCGTTAACATGCGTATTTCTGGAAATCATTCTGAAGTCATATCTTGTTTCATCCTGCACTCTCCTCGCGCTCCTCTGGTCTTAGGTTACCCCTGGCTCCGGGAACACAACCCCACTATTGATTGGACCACCGGCAGGGTAACCAACTGGAGTACGAAGTGTCATAAGGACTGTCTGAGAACTGCCGTTTCCCCCTCTACTTCTAAACAGGATGGGGACTCGCCACCCCCAGACATGTCCATGGTTCCCGATGCCTACCACGACCTTCAGGAGGTGTTTAGCAAACAGAAGGCCCTGTCACTGCCTCCCCACCGACCTTACGATTGTGCTATCAACCTCACACCTGGTGCTACCTACCCTAAGGGCCGCCTCTACAGCATATCTAAACCGGAACGGGAAGCCATGGAAAGCTACATCAAGGATTCGCTCGCTGCTGGCCTCATTCGTCCCTCTTCCTCACCCCTGGGAGCTGGGTTCTTCTTCGTAAGTAAGAAAGACGGCTCCCTGCGGCCTTGCATTGACTACCGTGGGCTTAATGATATTACCATCAAGAACAAGTACCCTCTGCCCTTGATGAGCTCTGCTTTTGACTCCCTGCAGGGGGCGACCATTTTCACAAAGCTGGACCTACGCAATGCTTACCACTTGGTCCGTATTAAAGAGGGTGACGAATGGCTGACAGGATTCAATACTCCGATGGGCCACTTCGAGTATCTGGTCATGCCGTTTGGACTTACTAATGCCCCGGCAGTTTTCCAGAGTATGGTTAACGACGTTCTGAGAGACATGATCGGTCGTTTTGTGTTTGTGTACTTAGATGACATTCTGGTGTTTTCCGAGGATCTACCTAACCATGTCCTGCACGTCAAACAGGTTCTGCAGAGGTTATTGGAGAACAGACTGTTCGTCAAGGCTGAGAAATGTGATTTTCACGCCCAAACCACCTCCTTCCTTGGGTACATCATCTCTGAGGGCCAGTTGAAGATGGATCGTGAGAAGGTTAGGGCGGTGCTTGAGTGGCCCCAGCCCGAGTCCCGGTTGCAACTCCAGAGATTTCTGGGGTTCGCAAATTTCTATAGACGATTCATCCGCGATTACAGCAGAGTGGCCGCTCCACTCACTGCCCTGACTTCTACTTCCAGATCTTTCTGTTGGAACCCGGCGGCTAACGAGGCGTTCCTGGATCTGAAGGGGCGCTTCACTAATGCACCCATCCTCTCTCACCCAGATACATCTCGTCAGTTCGTTGTGGAAGTGGATGCCTCCGATGTGGGAGTCGGTGCCATTCTTTCTCAGCGAAGTTCCAGTGACCATAAGCTTCATCCTTGTGCCTTTTTCTCTCGCCGCCTCTCCCCAGCTGAGAGGAACTATGATGTGGGGAACCGCGAGTTGCTTGCTGCGAAACTCGCCTTGGAGGAGTGGCGCCACTGGCTTGAGGGGGCTGAACAGCCATTTGTGGTTTGGACCGACCACAAAAACCTAGCATATGTGCAATCTGCCAGACGTCTGAACTCGCGTCAAGCCAGGTGGGCCTTGTTTTTTGGACGCTTCAATTTCGCTCTCACCTTTCGACCTGGCTCAAGGAATGGAAAGGCTGACGCCCTTTCCCGGATGTTTTCCAAGGCGGTTAGTGAGGAGGCTACTCCGGAGACCATTCTGCCGCAGAAGCTCATCGTGGGTGTCATCACCTGGAGGATCGAGGACGAGGTGATGACTGCCCTGCGGACTCAGCCTGGGCCTGGAAATGGTCCGCCAGGTCGGCTGTTTGTACCAGACTCTGTCCGTTCGGCTGTGCTTCAATGGGCCCACGCCAGCAAGCTGGCTTGTCACCCTGGAGTGGCTAGGACCATGGCCTTACTGCGCAGACGCTTTTGGTGGCCGGCCATGGGAGACCAGACTCGGAGTTTCGTTGCTGCATGCCCGGTGTGCGCTCAAAATAAGGGTACCAACCGACCCAGCTCTGGACTCCTCCATCCTCTGCCCATCCCTCGGCGACCATGGTCGCATCTGACTCTGGATTTCGTGTCCGGGCTGCCCCTATCTGAGGGAAACACAGTTATCCTGACGGTAGTGGACAGATTCAGCAAGTTCGCTCACTTTCTGCCCCTTCCCAAGCTGCCGACTGCCACTAAGACCGCCAACATCCTGGTCAAGGAAGTGTTTAGGAAGCACGGTCTACCTAGTGACATTGTTTCGGACCGTGGCCCGCAGTTCACCTCAGCCGTTTGGAAGGCCTTCTGCCGAGCCATTGGAGCTACTGTCAGTCTCACATCCGGATTCCATCCCCAGTCTAATGGTCAAGCCGAGAGGGCCAACCAGAAGATGGAGTCTACACTTCGCTGCCTCGTCACCTCTGACCCTACCACCTGGTCCTCTCAGCTACCATGGGCTGAGTATGCCCTTAACACTCTCCCGACTACCGCCACGGGGATGTCGCCCTTTCAGTGTCTCTACGGATATCAGCCACCCCTGTTTCCATCACAGGAGAAGGATCTCTCTGTTCCCTCAGTCCAAGCTCACATTCGCCGCTGCCATAGGACCTGGCATCGTGCCAGGAGGAACCTTCTTAAGGCCTCTGACTGTTACCAGCGTCAAGCCAATCGTCACAGAGTCCCTGCCCCTGCCTACGCGGTGGGGACAAGGTCTGGTTGGCCACCCGGAATCTGCCCCTGTGGACTGAATCAAAGAAATTGTCCTCCAAGTTTACTGGTCCGTTTGTGGTGGAGCGGATCATAAACCCAGCTGTGGTCCGTCTGAAATTGCCCAAGACCCTCAGAGTCCATCCTGCCTTCCATGTCTCCTGCTTGAAGCCTGTTCTCCTCAGCCCCCTGTTGCCCCCTCCTCCCCGTCCGCCCCCCCCCGCGGATGATCGACGGGGGTCTTGTCTACACCGTTCGCCGTATCATGGACGCCAGACGTCGTGGGCGGGGTTTCCAATACCTCGTGGATTGGGAGGGTTACGGCCCTGAGGCGAGACAATGGATACCTCGGCGCCAGATCGTGGATGCCGGTCTGCTCCGGGACTTCTATAGGCTCCATCCTGGTGCTCCGGGTGGTCCGCCCGGTGGCGTCCGTTGGAGGGGGGGTACTGTCAGGAATTCAGCTTCCTGAACCGGGTTTCTGTTACTTTTCCATCCTAACCTGAAGTTGTTTTTTCTGAGTTTCCCCAAACACACCCTGACTGATGATTCAACCATCGACACCTGCTGCCGCCTGCACACCCAGACCTGATTACCATCCCCTTCACCATTTAAGCCGTGACCAGACTACCAGTCCCTGCCGGATCGTTAGCGTACCACCTCATTCCTTGGATCGCCCTTTCTCCTGCCTAGCCGCTGCCCCACTCCAGCCCCCACTCATCCCCACCCAACCGGACCAGACCTTCCGCACATTTTTTCCATAATAAAGACCCACTTTTCATTTCTTTGATTCTTCTGTGGTCTGCTTTTGGGTTCCCGTCCTGGACGATTCGTGACAGATTCTGTCTTATGCTTAGAAGCAACATCAGGAAAGCACAGACTAACAAAGAAGTAGTAATAGCTGTCTTCTTGATGTGGAAAAAGCATATGATATGCTGTGGAAAGAAGGGTTACTGATTAAGTTGAATTCAATGGGAATAGGTGGCAGGGTATATAACTGGGTGAAGGACTTTTTACTTGATAAGAAAATACAGGTAAGAGTAGATACAGAATATTCAAATATATATATATATATTGTGAATAATGGAACTCTGCAAGGTAGTGTATGTAGTCCGTTATTATTAAATATAATGATAAATGATATATTCTCTCAGGTTGAGGAGAACATAAGAAAAGTCTATGTACGCAGATGACAGAGCACTTTGGGTAAGAGGCCGTAATGTTTCATTTGTTAAGAGCAAAATGCAAGCTGCAATAGCGGTGGTGGAGGAATGTGTCAGCAAATGGGGGTTCAAGCTGTCTGTAGCCAAAACACAAGTTATTTGCTTCTCTGATCGCACCCATCGCCCTAAAATTGTATAATAAAAATCTGGAGCAAGTTAAAACTGTCAGATTTCTGGGGATTTGGTTCGATGAAAAGCTCACATGGAACATACATTTAGACAAGGTCAAGAATCGCCTCCCTGCGTTCACTCGTCATCTCATTTTTAACGTCACAATGACTTCTGGGTAATTCCTTTGGGCCGATTCACTCATCCAAAGCTGACTTAAGGAAATGATTCATAAAGGACTCAAACACTGTGACAGATGTGAGTCTGTGAGTCTGTTTGCTAAATGGTGGATGGAATGAACTTGTTTCTCTTTTCTGGTCTTCTGACCCTTCAAAGCGCTTTAAGGTTTCATGTCATCATTCACACACTGATGAATGACAGCAGCTACCACACAGAGACACCTGTCCATCAGTGACCAACATTCACACAGGACTCACAGCCACAGCAGCAATGTGGGTGAAGTGTCCTGCTCAAGGACACATGGACACAGGTCAACAGGACCTGGGATCCAAGCCACAGTCGCCTGAGGGAGCAGGTTGGGATTGTGTGACAGAGGCCGACAGCATCTGCTGCTGTGACGTGAATGTGAGGTGAATGAGCTCTGTGTGTTTGTCCTGATGAAGATGAATAATGTGTGAGATCTCCCAGCAGGTTGTTGTGAAGGTGTGAATGTGTGGACTCTGCTATGAATCAGGCTGAGGACCCAGAGGACAGTGTCCCTCCCTCTGAAGCCCCTCTGTGGGGGGGACATGACAGACAGACCAAAGCTCAGAGGTGAGAGGACCATCTCCAACTGTCCTCCACTCGTCTCCATGTCCCAACGTCTTTGACTCACTGACTCTGGTTCTACATGTGTGACCAGGACCCATCAGAGACCAGAACCTGGACCTGGACCCAGCTGTGTGTCCATGAAGAGTAACTGGTCTATGGATAAACCTCTTGTCTTCAAAGATGTCCGTCCCTCTGCTGATGCAAGGTGAGGGTCTCAGGCTGATGGTGAGGTGTTTCTACCAGACTCTCTGGTGGAGGTTCTGGGTTTCTTGCTCCAGGGCCCTTCAGCAGAGTTCAGTGAGGGAGGGAGAGCTCCATGGAGGACTTGGTGAGACCTGTTGGGACTAAACCAAACTGACTGGTGAAGAACACAGTGAGCTGTTGATTCTCAGTGGGACCAGCAGGACCAGTAGACCTAGACCACTACAGTCATGTGGTCCACATCCAGACCTCACTTCATGGACCTTTATCTTGTTTTGGTCTCTGTGAGGACGGACACCATGTGAGATGATGCTTCATGATTAGATGATGATGTGATGATGTAATCTCAGTGTTTCTTTCAGTTCACATCAGCAGAGAAGAAAGTCTCCTGAACCCAGATGTGTGTCCATGAGGAGTGATCATTCTATTGGTCATCTGATTAACTTCAAAGATGATCGGTCTATGGATGGAAGGATGAACTTCAAAGATGGAGGCTGTTCTTTTGACCCAAAGTAAGTTCTTAAACAGATGAAGAAGTGTTCAGATCCTCAGTTGTTAATCACAGAAATGTTCGTTCATTGTTTAAAGTGTTGTTTCCATGACGATCCATCATGACAGAACTCCTTATCTTCATCTAATTGGTCCTTATATGTTAAAGTGTGAATCTGACACGGGCGTGTGGCGGAGCCAAATGCAGCACAACGGCACAGAGTGTTTGGTTAACGCTTTTATTACACACGGCCTCACAGCAGGCGTTCGGGCACAATAAGAGGCAGGGCAGAGTTCGGTCCTCAGGATCGGGGAGGAGATGCCGGGAGACAGCTGGTGCGAACGCTGGGCCGGTCGGGGATTCGGGGCACCGGAGCAGAAGCGCCGGGCAGTCCAAGGGACAGGCAACAGAAACCCGAGGCGCTCAGGCCGGACTCGTGGTCGGGGACAGAAGGCTGACGTCCTCACCGGGGCGGAGACAGACGAACGGGTCGGGAACAGGCAGGGTCGAAAGCGGGAGATCAGTCCGAGGTAGAGTGCTGGAGAGACTTGCATGACGCGAAGAACAATCTGGCAATGACAGGCTGGGTGTGCATTGCTTATGTAGCGGGGCTGATTGTGAATGCGAAGCAGGTGTGGAAGGCAGGAGAGTGACTGATTGTGGATGCGGGGCAGGTGTGGAAGATCGAGCTGGCAGGTGAGTGTGACAGAACCCCTCCCTCAAGGGGCGTCTCCTGACGTCCCAAAACGATGTCGCCGAGGGAGGGAGGGGAGGGTTTTGGGGGAGTCTCCTCAATACTCCTCAGACTCAGCCCGGTCTGAATTGTGAGCCGGGTGGGAGGGGATCTGGGGGGGGGGGGCGCGTTGTTCTCCTCTGCGGACTCCTCCGATGATGAGGAGTCCTCTGTCTCGTCAAGGCCGGCAGTGTGGGTCTTGGGACGGAGCCTCTTGGCTGCTGGGCGGGTCCTGGAGAGCTGGTCCGGGTGTTGCTGGTGGCAGCTGGTGATAAGTCGTGGGTCGACAATAAAACCGGCGGGGACCCAGGATCTTGTCTCCGGACCATAGCCCTCCCAGTCGACCAGGTACTGGATGCCCCTCCCCCGGCGGCGGGAGCGGATGAGGCGTAGAATAGAGAGGGCCTCCATCTACAATGCGGGGAGGTGTGGGGGCCGGGGTGGCGGGGACGAGAGGGCTCTCCACCACAGGCTTAATCTTAGAGACGTGGAATGTAGGGTGGACACGCATGGTCCGCGGAAGCTTCAGGCGGACTGCAGCAGGGTTGATGATCTTGAGAATCTCAAATGGGCCAATGAACTTCTGGGCCAGTTTCTTGGAGTCGTCACGAAGGGGAAGGTCCTGGGTCGATAACAAGACCTTCTGGCCCACCCGGTAAGTGGGCGCAGTGGAGCGTCGGCGGTTAGCAGAGGCGGAGTATCTAGTCACCAACCGCTGGAGGTTGGCCCTGCCCTGGGCCCAGGTGCGCCGACATTGGCGGATGAAGGTCTGTACGGCTGGGCAGGAGACCTCCCTCTCCAGGGCTGGGAACAGGGGTGGTTGGTACCCATGGGCGCACTGAAAAGGGGAGAGGCCGGTGGACGAGCTCACCAGTGTATTGTGGCCGTACTCCACCCACATTAGTTGTTTGGACCAGGTCGACGGGTGCCTGGAGACTATACACCGGAGAGACGCCTCCAACTCCTGGTTCTTCCGCTCCGTCTGGCCATTGGACTGGGGGTGGAACCCCGAGGACAGGCTGGCCGTGGCCCCGATGAGGGTGCAGAACTCCTTCCAAAAGACAGAGGTGAACTGTGGTCCCCGGTCCGAGACCACGTCCACAGGGAGACCATGGAGTCTAAACACGTCGCGAAGGACCACCTCCGCAGTCTCTTTGGCCGACGGCAA
Source organism: Pungitius pungitius (assembly GCF_949316345.1). Taxonomy (NCBI): domain Eukaryota; kingdom Metazoa; phylum Chordata; class Actinopteri; order Perciformes; family Gasterosteidae; genus Pungitius; species Pungitius pungitius. Next base: position 1,329,320 of record NC_084913.1, read on the forward strand.
CTTAGGCAAGGAAACAAAATGCGCCATCTTGCTGAACCGGTCCACCACCGTGAGGATGGCGGTGTGCCCTTGGGATGGTGGTAGGCCGGTTACAAAGTCCAGGGATACGTGGGACCAGGGGCGATGAGGGACGGGAAGTGGGTGCAGGAGTCCAGCCGGGGCCTGGTTGGAGGACTTGTTCCGGTTACAGACGGGGCAGGCTTTTACAAACTCCTGGACGTCTTTGTTCAGGGACTCCCACCAGAACCGGCGCTGGAGAAATTCCTTGGTTCGCTGGATCCCTGGGTGGCAGGTGAGATGGGTATTGTGGCCCCACTGGAGCACCTCAGACCGGAGTTGCCTCGGGACAAAGAGTCGGTTGGGTGGGCAGGTGCTGGGACCTGGCTGCTCCTCCAGAGCTGCCTGGACCCTCTCCTCGACTCCCCAGGTGATGGCAGCCGCCAGGCGAGCCGGGGGAAGGATGGTGTCCGCCTCTGTAGTACCCTCCTCTTCCCCCTTCAGAAATAGGCGAGACAGGGCGTTGGGCTTGATGTTGCGGCTACCTGGTCGATAGGAGAGGGTGAAATTGAAACGGGTGAGGAAGAGTGACCAGCGGGCCTGCCTGGAATTTAGTCTTCTGGCCGTCCTGATGTACTCCAGGTTCTTGTGGTCGGTCCACACCAGGAACGGCTGTTTGGCCCCCTCCAGCCAGTGCCGCCACTCCTCCAGAGCCGCCTTTACTGCCAGGAGCTCCCGGTTGCCGATGTCGTAGTTTCTCTCTGCGGGGTTCAGACACCGAGAGAAGAAGGCGCAGGGGTGGAGTTTCTGGTCGTCGGCGGCCCGCTGCGACAGGACGGCCCCTACGCCAACATCCGAGGCATCCACCTCCACTACAAATTGCCTTTCTGGATCGGGCATGCGCAGGATGGGAGCGGAGGTGAAGCGGCTCTTCAGGGTCTGGAAGGCGGAGTTGGCCGCAGGTGACCATCGGAAAGGGACCTTGGGGGAGGTGAGAGCCGTGAGAGGGGCTGCCACCGTGCTGTACCCTCGGATGAAGCGGCGATAGAAGTTTGCGAACCCCAGGAACCGTTGTAGCTGTTTTCGGAACTCTGGCACCGGCCAGGCGGTGACAGAGGATACTTTAGCCGGATCCATGCGGATGTCCCCCTGACCGATAATGTACCCAAGGAAGGACACAGAGGGGGCATGGAACTCGCACTTCTCGGCCTTGACGAAGAGCGAGTTTTGCAAGAGTCTTTCGAGGACCGCCTGGACGTGGTGGATGTGGTCCTCCATGGATCTGGAAAACACTAGGATGTCGTCCAGGTATACAAAGACAAACTTGTCAAGCATGTCCCGTAGGACGTCGTTGACCATGGACTGGAAGACGGCAGGGGCGTTGGTGAGGCCAAAGGGCATGACCAGATACTCGTAGTGGCCGGTGGGCGTATTGAAAGCCGTTTTCCACTCGTCCCCTTCTCGGATGCGGACCAGGTGATAAGCGTTTTGAAGGTCCAGTTTGGTGAAAACGGTGGCCCCCTCCAGGAGTTCAAACGCTGAGGAGATGAGGGGGAGCGGGTATCGGTTCTTTACCGTGATGTCATTGAGGCCCCGATAGTCTATGCAGGGTCTCAACGTTTTGTCCTTTTTTTGGACAAAAAAGAACCCAGCCCCAGCCGGGGACGAGGAGGGACGGATGATGCCAGCGGACAGAGAGTCGTTGATGTAATCCTCCATTGCCTTTCTCTCTGGGGCCGAGATGGAGTAGAGGCGGCCCCGGGGAGGGCTAGTGCCAGGGAGGAGGTCAATGGCACAGTCATACGGCCGGTGCGGAGGCAGGGAGGTAGCCTTTGACTTGCTGAAGACCTCCTTGAAATCGTGGTACTCAGCCGGGACGCCCGCCAGGTCCGGGGCTGAAGTGGGGCAGGATGGGGGCTGGGGGACGAGGGCTTGTTTCAGGCAGACTTGATGACAGGCTGTGCTCCACCCCAGGATGGACCCTGTCGCCCAGTCGATGTGCGGGTTATGACGGCGAAGCCAGGGGAACCCCGGGAGGAGCGGGATCCGAGTTGAGTCCAAGATGTGAAAAGAAATCGACTCATGGTGGTTCCCGGAGAACAGCATCTGGACAGGGACAGTCTGGTGGGTCACCATTCCGAGGGCGTGACCATCCAGGGCATTGGCGGGCACGGGCTGAGGCAGAGGCACCCTCTCAATCTCCAACTGCCGGGCTAACTCGCCGTTGATAATGGATACGTCGGCCCCCGAGTCAATGAACACCGCCAGGGTGTGGGAACCCCCTGGCACCAGCAGGCGGCAGTGGCAGATTGGTCTCTTGATGGGGGACAATTTGGAGGGAGGGCTCACCGGTGCGTCCCCAGTCACTGGTGAGCCTTGGCTTTTACCGGGCACTTGGAGACAAAGTGTCCCTCTCCCCCACAGTACATGCACAGATTCAGTCTGCGCCGGCGCTGGCGCTCCACGGTTGACAGGGTGGTCCAGCTGAGTTGCATGGGTTCCGGGTCCTCCACCAGGGGTCCAGATCGAAGGGATGAAGCCTGGTGTGGCGGACTGCTGCGGCGGGTTGGAGGCGTCCAGCCCCTCCCTGTCGCCTCTCCTCCTGCCGGGCAAGGATGCGTCGGTCAACTCGCCGTGTTCGCTCTATGAGCTCATCCAGGGAGGTGGGTAGGTCGAAGGACACCAGCTCGTCCTTTACATAGTCCTCCAGGCCCCGCAGGTAGGCGTCGCACTGAGCCTCAGTGTTCCATCTGCTCAGGCGGGCTCGGGTGCGAAAATCTATGGCGTAATCTGCCACCGCACGGTCTCCCTGGTGGAGGTTCAGGAGACCGCCGGCGGCATCTGGGCCTTGAGCTGGCGGACCGAAAACCTTTCGGACCTCGGCGGCGAAGGACTGGAATGACCTGCAGGCGGGGGTCTGGCGTTCCCATTCCGCCGTTCCCCACAGACGGGCCCTCCCAGTGAGGTGATTAATGGCGAAGGCCACCCAGGCCTCCTTGGAGGCGAAGGTGTGGGGCTGCAGGGCGAAGAGGATGGAGCAGTTAGTCAGGAAGGGAGAGCAGCTCTCTGGGTCTCCGCCGTAGCGCTCTGGAGCTCCTATCCGGGGTTCGAAGGCGGGGCCGGGGGGAGTCGGCGGAGATACAGCTGCGGGAGGTGCAGCTGGAGGGCTCTGTGATTCCGTCTGGGAGATCCTTAGGGCGAGCTGCTGGATCTGGGCGACTAGGGCGGTTAACGTCTGCTCCTGAGCGGCGCTGGCCTGTTGGCTGGCGGCTGTCGCCTGGCGCACCTCAGCCAGGGTGGATGTGAGGAGCGCCTCGTGCTGCATGAGGGCTCCCTCGACTCTCTCCAAGCGCTGCTGTGGTGAACCGGTGTGCGCTGGCTCCATTTTGTGGCCAGATTGTACTGACGCGGGCGTGTGGCGGAGCCAAATGCAGCACAACGGCACAGAGTGTTTGGTTAACGCTTTTATTACACACGGCCTCACAGCAGGCGTTCGGGCACAATAAGAGGCAGGGCAGAGTTCGGTCCTCAGGATCGGGGAGGAGATGCCGGGAGACAGCTGGTGCGAACGCTGGGCCGGTCGGGGATTCGGGGCACCGGAGCAGAAGCGCCGGGCAGTCCAAGGGACAGGCAACAGAAACCCGAGGCGCTCAGGCCGGACTCGTGGTCGGGGACAGAAGGCTGACGTGCTCACCGGGGCGGAGACAGACGAACGGGTCGGGAACAGGCAGGGTCAAAACCGGGAGATCAGTCCAAGGTAGAGTGCTGGAGAGACTTGCATGACGCGAAGAACAATCTGGCAATGACAGGCTGGGTGTGCAGTGCTTATGTAGCGGGGCTGATTGTGAATGCGAAGCAGGTGTGGAAGGCAGGAGAGTGACTGATTGTGGATGCGGGGCAGGTGTGGAAGATCGAGCTGGCAGGTGAGTGTGACAGAATCATTAACTGTAAACATCCTCAGATGTAAACACTGTCACTCAACTAATAAACTGTCCATCATCAGTCTTCAGCATCTGGTTTCCATGGTGATCAATCATGACAGAAGCCAATATCTTTACCTAATGTTGTGTTGGTGTTGATGGTCCAAACACCATGTGAGCTGATGGTTCATGTTCCTCCACAGAGAGGACCAGGAGAGCTCAGAGGTTCCCACAGAGTCTGCCCAGCAGCATCAAACCCACCTGGACTCCATCTTCATGGTGTGTACATGAACAACTACTTAAACATCTCTCAGTTCACCATCATCTCCATGCTGCACTTTGTAGACCAGTGGATTGTCCATCTGTCCAACATGGACCTGATGGTGGTTTCCATGGTTCTAGTTGGTGTCATCCATAGAATGTTCTGTTCCAGCTGCTGGAGGAGAACATCCTCACCTTTGTGAAGAACGAGCTGAAGAAGATCCAGAAGGTTTTGAGTTCAGATTACCCAGAATGCATAGAGAAGGAGGATGAGGAGGTGCTGGATGAAGAGCAGAGGAGGTTCAGAGAGGCATTTGTGAAGATCTCAGTGCACTTCCTGAGGAGAATGAAGCAGGAGGATCTGGCTGAGCGTCTGCAGAGCAGTAAGAGGGTTTCTCTAAAGACTTGCTGATGTTGTGGATTCATTTATTCTTAGATTCAACTATTTTTTAAGTATTCTCTAACTCACTGACTTGATCTATCTGACTGGTGATGAGGACCCACACACCCTCACAGACCAAGAACCTTCAGTAACACACATAGAACCCACTGGAGACCTGAATTATTCAAGTAAAAAATGTATTGGAGCCACAAAACACTCAAATAAACCGAGCTCTTTCCAGAAAGACACCAACGAGGTGATGATACAACACATAGTTCATACATCTTTTGACCATTGATTAAGTGAAGCTCTCCCCTCAATCTAACTACATAACTCTCCTCCTGTTGTCGTCCTACTATTCTTCCTCTTGTCCTTCACTAGACCTTCTATCTGGTTGTTGATGCTGGACTAACTGGCTCAGTCTGGTCAGCTGACCCTCCTGTTCTCCTCCTAGTGTCTACATACACTATATATTAATCTAGTTGTATCCCTACTTATCCAATTTCTCTAAAACTGATTATAACATGAATATATGTTGGATAATAAGACACATTTTCCCTCAACACGATGAATGAGACCTTCACTAATGTCTCAAGAGATGGACAGAATATATTCATGGAGTCATTCTCTGATGAAAAAACATGTTAAAATTTATTCTGTGACTCATTGATCTTCTCTGTTGTCTTCATTCAGGACTTCCTGCTGCAGTTTGTCAGCGTGAACTCAAATCCAACCTGAAGAAGAAGTTCCAGTCTGTGTTTGAGGGCATCGCTAAAGCAGGAAACCCAACCCTTCTGAATGAGATCTACACAGAGCTCTACATCACAGAGGGAGGGACTGCAGAGGTCAATGAAGAACATGAGGTCAGACAGATTGAAACAGCATCCAGGAGACCAGCCAGACCAGAAACAACCATCAGACAAGAAGACCTCCTCAACGCCTCAGCTGGAGGAGAAGAACCAATCAGAACAGTGATGACTAAGGGAGTGGCTGGCATTGGGAAAACAGTCTTAACACAGAAGTTCACTCTGGACTGGGCTGAAGACAAACACCACCAGGACATACAGTTCACATTTCCATTCACCTTCAGAGAGCTGAATGTGCTGAGAGAGAAGAAGTTCAGCTTGGTGGGACTTGTTCATCACTTCTTCAGTGAAACCAGAGCAGCAGGAATCTGCAGGTTTGAAGAGTTTCATGTTGTGTTCATCTTTGACGGCCTGGATGAGTGTCGACTTCCTCTGGACTTCCACAACAATGAGATCCTGACTGATGTCACAGAGACCTCCTCAGTGGATGTGCTCCTCACAAACCTCATCAGGGGGAAGCTGCTTCCCTCTGCTCGCCTCTGGATAACCACACGACCTGCAGCAGCCAATCAGATCCCTCCTGAGTGTGTTGGCATGGTGACAGAGGTCAGAGGGTTCACTGACCCTCAGAAGGAGGAGTACTTCAGGAAGAGGTTCAGAGATAAGAAGCAGGCCAGCAGGATCATCTCTCACATCAAGACCTCACAAAGCCTTCACATCATGTGCCACATCCCAGTCTTCTGCTGGATCACTGCTGGAGTTCTGGAGGACGTGTTGAAGACCAGAGAGAGAAGAGATCTGCCCAAGACCCTGACTGAGATGTACATCCACTTCCTGGTGGTTCAGTCCAAAGTGAAGAAGGTCAAGTACGATGGAGGAGCTGAGACGGATCCACACTGGAGTCCAGAGAGCAGGAAGATGATCGAGTCTCTGGGAAAACTGGCCTTTGATCAGCTGCAGAAAGGTCACCTGATCTTCTATGAATCCGACCTGACAGAGTGTGGCATCGATATCAGAGCAGCCTCAGTGTGCTCAGGAGTGTTCACTCAGCTCTTCAGAGAGGAGAGAGGACTGTACCAGGACAAGGTGTTCTGCTTCGTCCATCTGAGTGTTCAGGAGTTTCTGGCTGCTCTTCATGTCCATCTGACCTTCTTCAGCTCTGGTGTCAATCTGCTGTCAGAAGAACAAACAACCTCCCGGCAGTCTAAACGCTTAAAACACAAACCTGGACCAATGCGTCTCTACCAGAGTGCTGTGGACCAGGCCTTACAGAGTCCTAATGGACACCTGGACTTGTTCCTCCGCTTCCTCCTGGGTCTTTCCCTGGAGACCAATCAGACTCTCCTACGAGGTCTGCTGACACAGACAAGAAGTACCTCACAGACCAATCAGGAGACGGTCCAGTACATCAAGGAGAAGATCAATGAGAATGTGTCACCAGAGAAAAGCATCAATCTGTTCCACTGTCTGAATGAACTGAATGATGGTTCTCTAGTGGAGGAGATCCAACAGTCCCTTAGTTCAGGACGTCTCTCCACAGATAAACTGTCTCCTGCTCAGTGGTCAGCTCTGGTCTTCATCTTACTGTCATCACAAGAAGATCTAGAGGTGTTTGACCTGAAGAAATACTCTGCTTCAGAGGAGGCTCTTCTGAGGCTGCTGCCAGTGGTCAAAGCCTCCAACAAAGTTCTGTAAGTAAAGAGTTAGATTCCTTCATCATGACTTCATGTCAACATCATGGTTGTTTATTTCTGATTCAGAACATGAAAAAACATAAAATCAGAAGATAAAGATTCATTTTTGTATCTTTCTTTAAAACGAGTCAGATGGAGGATAGAGAAGCTTAACTTTGTATTTTCAGCTCTATTTAACAACATTAAATCTTCCTTCCTCATCCTGATACTGATACTACAGTACTTCCTGTTAACAAGAGAGCAAATTAACTGATGTTTTCCTCTTGTTTTAAAGTAGAAAAAGAACAGTTTTAAAAACATTCACTGAACAAATTTTCTTTGATCATCATGATTTCATTTTACTTCAAACTCATCACTAAAGAGAATTTAATTTGAACACAAATGTTATTTTTCTTGTTGGTTGTTGTCTCTTCAGACTCAGTGACTGTAACCTCTCAGAGAGAAGCTGTGAAGTTCTGTCCTCAGTCCTCAGCTCCCAGTCCTCTAGTCTGAGAGAACTGGATCTGAGTAACAACCACCTGCAGGATTCAGGAGTGAAGCTGCTGTGTGATGGACTGAAGAGTCCACACTGTGACCTGGAGACTCTCAGGTCAGGATTCAATGTCCACTTGGTCTTTATTTACATCAATTGTACATTTTTCACTTCATATGATGCTTGTATGATTTAAATAAAATATTGATTTTCCAAAACATTCCATAAACATTTGTTAGACTTATTTTTCACTAAAATGTTAGAAATATAAATTTTGAAAATATATTTATCAGTTATAAGATTGTTGATGTACAGTTTAATGGTCTTTTTGTGTGTTTTGTTCTGTCTGTAAACCAGTAAGTAATAATGGTCACATGATCCCTCACTAGCCAACAGTATCTCAGTCCTCACAGCTCCCTCAGGTCATGTGACATGTGTGTTGGTTTGTGTGTCTGCAGCCTGTCAGGGTGTCTGATCACAGAGGAAGGCTGTGCTTCTCTGGTCTCAGCTCTGAGCTCCAACGCCTCCCACCTGAGAGAGCTGGACCTGAGCTACAACCATCCAGGAGACTCAGGAGTGAAGCTGCTGTCTGATGGACTTGAGGATCCTCACTGGAGACTGGAGACTCTCAGGTATGAAGACACCTGCTGCAGCCACAGACCATCAGTCTGGTAGAGGAGGGAGAGCTGGAGACCTTTTCTCTGTCCCAGTGTCAGTCTGGTCATGTGACCCTGAGACACCAAGCTGACCTCAAACTACCAGAGACTCATCAAACTGTTTCCCACATCAGACCATCAACACAGACAGAAGTAGTGAGGAAGAGTAGTCAGGATGACTGTTCCCTAAACAGGGAGGAAGGTGATGAAAGGCTTGTTTCTCTGGAGTCTTGTCTTGTTGTTATCAGAGAGGACAGAGGTGTCTCCTGACACGTTGACGGCATCATGGTGGGTTGATATGAGTCAACGTCGTCACCTGGATGTTTAGAAGCTGATCATCTGCCTCCAGTGTGTGTTGTCCTTTAGTCACACGTTATTACTAAATGACACAGTTAAAGAAACAATATGTTCAAACCGTCTTGATGGATCATCACAGCAGGAATGTTTGGTGTTTTAAAGGAGCTCAGCTTCAGGTTGTGGTGCTTTGCACTGAGAGCCAGATCCCTGGATGATAAGTTGGACTTGTTGAAACTACAGGTGACAGTCGGCCACAGACACTCAGTGAAGAACCAACAGCTGATTGTGGACCAGGGGGTATTGCACAAAAGTACAATAAAGAAAGTGATTAAGCTCAGCTTGACTTTTCAGTTTGAACTTAATCTGTTGCACGTTTGCTGAGTCGCGCTGAGAAGGAGGAGCTCAGTGGATCCAGGTCACATATCTGGGATCAGTGCAGGTCCACAGCTTTCTTAAGTAGACCACGGTGTCTATCACACATTCACTGATGCTGAAATGGAGAAGATGCCACGCAGCATATTTCTCACCTGCTGATCAGCAACTGATCAAATATATGAGGAGGTGAAGCATATAATACACAAAACAAGGAATATGGCAGCTGTAATTAAACAGAGAAAAAGTCTGGCAGACAATCGACTGAATGTGGAAGGATTTAAAAATATCTCCTAACTAGGAAATTTGTACACTCTGTTTTTTAGTTGCTTTTAATTTGACTGTTTTGTGTGTTGGTTTTATTGCTGTATCTGTGTTCATGTGGTAAATGTGCTGGTTTTACTGTGAAGTGTCTTTGAGTAGCAACATGTAAAGCACTATATGTGTAGTGGCTAAACCGTTTCCTTTTGGCCTTTCCTATGGCTCCTATTTCCTCGTCCTGTTGTTTTCTACCACATGTGGAAATCCTCTTTGATGTGACACATTCTTCTGAGGCCATGAAGGTCATGAAGATGTGAGCTAAGGACTTCAGTGACAAACACACACTTCTAAAATGTTAATACAAATACATCAGAACACAACGGAATAACTGTTAAACCCAGATCAGCTGATTTAACCCATGAGGCCATGCCCTAAGCCATGAAGGAAACTGAACCACCTGTGAAACCACAGTGAAGAAGGTCAAAGGTCAATAATAATTAATTGTTGGGAGGCTTCTAAGGACGCTTCGTTCTTCTTCGTTGGTTTGTCCACAGTTTTTCAGCATCAACGTGCTGAAGTCTGGCTGCTCGGTTTTTTGTATCTGATGTACTTCATGCTGGTAGTACTTTGTGCTGGTAGTACTTTATGCTGGTAGTACTTTGTGCTCGTAGTACTTCATGCTGGTAGTACTTTATGCTGGTAGTACTTAATGCTGGTAGTACTTTGTGCTCGTAGTACTTCATGCTGGTAGTACTTTGTGCTCACAGTACTTTATGCTGGCAGTACTTTGTGCTCACAGTACTTTATGCTGGCAGTACTTTATGTTGGTAGTACTTCATGCTGGTAGTACTTTAGGCCTGTAGTAGGTTTCTAACACGTTAACATGCACTAATCCTAACAGATGATGAATGAGTGAACATGATGAGCTGTGGTCATGGGCCAATCAGAAGAAGAAGAGGTGGTCCATGTGGACATGAAGGACCAAGCTGTGTGTATGAGAGTGATGTCATGTCCATGTCTCCATTCTCCTCCTTTCAGGGTGGAGCCTGCTGGAGTCCGATGGATGACACCAGGTCTGAGGAAGTGTAAGTGAGCTTTGAGTTGGATTCATCACACTGTGACATCACTCATTCACCTCTGTGATGTCACTAGATGAACACATGATTAATAACTGCAGCTGTATTGTGTCTTGTTCTCTTATCAGATTCCTGTGAACTCACAATCGACACAAACACAGTTCACAGAGAACTCAAACTGTCTCACAACAACAGGAAGGTGACACGTGTGGAGGAGGTTCAGTCACATCCTGATCATCCAGACAGATTTGACTACTGGTCTCAGCTGCTGTGTAGAACTGGTCTGACTGGTCGCTGTTACTGGGAGGTCGAGTGGAGAGGATACGTTGAAGTATCAGTGAGTTACAGAGGAATCAAGAGGAAAGGAAACAGTAGAGACTGTTTGTTTGGATACAATGATCAGTCCTGGATTCTGAGATGCTCTGATGAAGGTTACTCTGTCCTTCACAATAAGACATTTACACACATCATCTCCTCCTCCTCCTCCTCCTCCTCCTCCTCCTCCTCCTCCTCCTCTGGTAGAGTAGCAGTGTATGTGGACTGTCCTGCTGGCTCTCTGTCCTTCTACAGAGTCTCCTCTGACTCACTGATCCACCTCCACACCTTCAGCACCACATTTACTGAACCTCTTTATCCTGGGTTTGGGTTTGGGTTCTGGTCCGGTTCTGGTTCCTCAGTGTCTTTGTGTCCTCTTCAAGACGGAGAGTCTCCTCCTGGTGGAGAACCTTCCTCTCTGCTCACCACATAGTTCAGTCTGTACAGCTGATGGAGGTCCATGTGGGTGTAGGTGCAGGTGGAGCAGGTGAGGGGTACCTGAGCTGGTCTGGACTCTGGGGGTCCACAGCTCTCTGGGACTTGTGCTGTTGCAGATGAACGTGTGAAAGAGCTCAGCGAGGTGTGTTTTAATGTCTCTGTGCTCGATGCCTCTGTGGATGAATCAATAATCATCATTTAGATGTTGGCTCCTAATTACAGTTTAATCTTGATCTTTATGTGTCACAATGTTCAAGAAGACATTTTATACGACTAATGGATCTGTTTGATAAATTGTACTCAAATTTTAACTTCAAATATTTCAATGTGTCACATTAAAGATCATTTCACATTATCTGCTTTGTTCCTTTTTAAAGCTTCAGCAAACCTCTGAAAAAAAGCTTTAATGACAGATATTAGTTACTTGTGTTTTTATTAAAGTTACATAGAAGTACAACGTTTAGTCCCTCCATGTAGTACTTTGTGTTGTATAATTGATTGTTAATGTGAAACTTTATTGATGAGCAGCGTTCTGCTCGTCGTGTCATAAACTTTTCTTTCTTCAACAAGAACCTGAGAAACGAGTAAATGTCCATAACGCAGAAGAGCCTTTTTATTTCTATTAATCAATAGTTGGTTTGTGGTGAATCAGATGGTGGCCTGTGAGGGTCACTTTGGTCTCCAGCTCTTTAGTCACATGACTTCCTGCTTCTTAAGGGACTTTTCATTGTTAATGTAAAGGTTTTAAATTAACAATAAAACACTCAAGATTTAGCTGCAATAAGTTTTAATCCCCAGAGAATGTTGATGAAAGAGCTGCTTCAGTTTCACAGTGACATGATTTATGGTGATGAAGATGAAGAAGATCTGTGTTTTAACTAAAAGGTTCATGTTGAATTAAACCAGTCACATTTTGTCAGGAAAACAAAGCAAGTCTTTAATATTTGACACAATGATGATGAGCCAGAGGTCAGAGGTCATCCCACTGAGCTCCTCTGGAGAACCCGACTGGACAAACCCTCCACCACGTGGGCCAGTAGCTGAGTGACAGCAGAGAGTCAACGATGACCTCACAGGGGAACGCCATGACGTCATGTGACCCACCAGCTGAGCCAGCTCCTCCCCCAGGGCCGGACCGCGGCGGACTGCGTCCAGCTTCTCCTCCTCCAGCGTCTCCATGAAGTCCAGCAGCAGCTCCACCAGAGACCTGAACCACAAGCAGACTCCTGAGACCACCGGGTCCCACCCGGGACCAGAGGGGGCCGGCGGGACCTCACCTGTGCAGGTGGACCCGGAGCGGCAGGTTGGTGCGGCCCAGCGGCCTCAGAGCGCTCTGCTCCTTCAGGAGGTGCTGCAGGTGAGCAGAACATCTGCAGCACCTGGAACCTGGAGGTTTCATGTTTTCATTCAGACACAAAGATCTCCTTCATCTCTCGTGTGTCCCATGTGGTCGACTCCTCCCCCCGAGGCAGCATATCCCAGCATGCAGTGCGGGTCGATGAAGATGGATGTATTAAATATATATAAAGTATTTGCTGGAGCAGACAACAGAAGAGAAATCCTGATGTTGGGAACGAGGCTTAAATACATCAGAGCTCACCTGGTGGCCAGGTGGAGAAATGACCCACTGCATTCCATCTATGACCTTGGTAAGAAAAGTGTGAATGTTCATCAGCAGGCTGTTATCAATGTGTCTACACTGTAATAGAAATACTTTGACTCGTTTATTTACCTCTGTGTTTATATGTAAAATCACTTTGTGATGAGTTTTAAGTGGTTTTGTGTGAAAAGTATCTCACCAATAACCTTTGGTCGGGTGAACAATATAACAACAGAATGTGAGGTAGATGATCTGAGGATCTGAGCCAGACACATATTGACATTTGCTTCAGGTCAAAAGAAGAAACAAATGGAGGGGGGTTTGTCTGGTACATTTTAAAGGTCTGTTATGAAAGAGAACAGGAAGTACACACAGCTTTACACACATGGTGCCAAAGAACCTCAGACAGGGGTGACAGGGTGTGGGGCGTCTTTACCAAGTCAAGGGATGGCTATCAACAGGAGAACATCTAATGATCTGGGGCTCTACACAGTGGAGATGTTGGCAGTAAGGGTTGCACTGGGACGGGTGGAAGAAACACAGCAGGAACATGTGTCGATCTGCTCCGATTCATCTTCAGCCCTGATGCGTATGAGGTCGTGTCCTTCAAAGAGCCAGCAAGGTCTACTGCACCATGTCCTCCAGTCAGCTCCAAGGAGGAATCATCAGGGAGGTCAGCTTCAACTCGCATGTAGGTGTACGTGGCAATGAGAGGGCAGACCAGCTGGCACTGAAGAAAGGACACAGAAATGCACATTACTATCAGCAACCAGGTCAAATATATGGTTTGGGGACAAAAATCCACAAATTGTGGCAGAAAAGGTGAAGAGGAGAAAGAGAGGAATCTTTACCATTTACCTAAACCTCAAAAAGAGTCAAAGTGAACCCTTTTTTGAGAGAGAACAGTACAAACACTACTCAGTGTGAGTGAGAGCACAGGGTGGAACACTGGTCCTTCTTACATGGGGAGGGAAAGGTGATTTTTGCTCCTGTTGTAAAACATTGGGGCCGATTGGATTGTTGACGTCACACTGAGGCGTCTTTAGTGTTTTAACTACGTCTCGCTGATGACCTTTTGAACCTGGAAGTCTGAGAATGTCTGTGAAGATCTTGCCAACTTTACCCAACTGTAAACGTTCTACTCAGTCCCCCCCCCCCCCCCCCCTCATAACCCACAGGGAGGGGCTGACCTACAGTGGTCCGCTTTCTGCAGAGTCTAAACTATCTTCAGTAATTTACTAACTGGTGGTCTTTCTCTTTTTTCACATTGATCCATATCAAGTGTCCACTCATTCTCACAATAGTGATGTATTAATATTATTCAGAGTAATATAAAGTACTTTCTTATTGTTTGAGAAACATGCTTGTCCTTAAAAGAAGTGGTTAAAGAACAGGAAACACACACAGACGTCCTTCCTGCTTTTAAACCTTCACAATAAAGTCACTGAGGATCCTCTCAGAGATCAACATGAGATGTTTGTGAGATGTTTAGATCTTTGTGTGACCTTCTTCTTTGGTAAAAGGCTTTTAATGGCCTCATATGAACATTTCATACATCACATATTGAAGCAATAAGGTACGAGAGGCTGTACTTTATTGTCCAATAATGTAAAAAAAAGTTTAGATATAATTTCTGATTGTGTATTTGCAGAAGAGGATTGAATCAGCTACACTTGGATATTCTATGTATATATTTTATAACGCCATCCGTCCTTCTGCAGTCTTTTGCTTGTGGACAATCAATAGACAAGTTATCAGAAACTAGATCGTATGCTGATCTGTGACATAAAACCTTCTCAGTTTATAAAATTGGAAGATTTTATTTATTTCAACAACAAACAAAGTATTGAATAATCTGGTCTTTTCTCGTGTCACATGATTGTAAACTGAATGTTTGTTTTGGCCACAGGAAGAATCAGTTTGACCACTAGAGGGCAGCAGCAGTGCAGAGCTGTTCAATCCTTCCCAGCAGGCCTCTTGTTGGAGAAGATCTCAACCTTCAGTAAGGCCTGGAGGTAGGATGAGCAGACCACATGGTGATGGGATGATTGACATTGTGCTTTGCAGGTCTTCCATTATTACGGGTTGAACCCTGATGACAGAAAAACACAAAATGAACATTAGTGAGACATTTCAAACACAAGGAGCCAGAGCCTGGAGGCAAGAGCTCTTAAAAGTCAGTAGGTGGGATCTTCTACAAGTATTAACGTGAGGTACACTTGACATTTCATGTGTGTAATTACCACAAAAAATACCAGGATGCTCCACTGCAAATACTGACAAAAGCATGATTTTCTGTCTAAATTCAAGGTGCAACAGCATGACAAAGTAGTATTATGCATTGACAGTGTTTCCCTGAGAAATGTGAAATGGATTGGTTCAAAGTGTCAAAGGAAGCCTGAGGATACGTCACAAACGACACACCACGCACACGCCTGCATTCATTTGTCCTTCAGCTTGTTTTTCTTTTCCACTTTGGTCAGAAAATGTTCCATCTGAACATATTGATGTTCCATTGATCAAATAGTCGTTCCTCAGCGGTGTGGCTCTGTGCGACTGCTCGGAATCTCTGCTTTTCATCTTTTATGCACCAGATTCCTCTTTCAAAAAGCCAGAGGACACAAGGGAGCGTGATCAATGAAACGTCCCGGGCGACGCCCTCTTTTGGCCACTTTTAAATCTAAATCACAAGGGAAACATAGAAGAAAATAATCCAATAATAATACTGCAGATCTGAATCCACCCAATGAAACATGGACTTATTCTGGTTCTGTTGCTGAGACCCATTAAGTGAACAGAAACCATTACAAGCACAGTTTGAGTCACGTCTGGTGACCCCTTAGTTTAGTTTGTACAAATACCTCAAACTACTTCAAACTGAAAGCAAACGGGAGGCTGACAAGTTCAAATGAGGTCGAGTGTTTAACGAGTAGATCAATGTAGAACATCAAGACCATGATTGACAGGACTCAGTCTGTCAATCGGCCACAAGGAAAAGGCCCCAAATGGAGGTTTGAAAACAACAGTGACGTCACACCGTCTCCAGCCACTGTCACCAGTTGCCCTTCGGAGTGGTTCCAACACTTTGGAACCACTGGAGCAGCCAAACAAGATGCTCCTTACGTTGTGATGAACCAGTATTAACTTATTTTAAAAGAATCACACTTTTATCAAAAGAGCCCTTTGATTGCACATGTCATTCTATAGTTAGCTGGGAAACAGCGTCACCGATTGGCCAAAGAATGCTTCTCTTTTTCAGAGTCAGCAGGTATCCGACGTGTCGGCATAAAGCTCCTTTCTATTAATTCACCAATTCACTACGACTACTGGCTCAAAGGTCACGGTTCTCCTTTTGTTCCGGTTGGAAATCAATTTGTGGTTGCCATGGAAACTCTCACATCAAAACCACACCCAAAGGAGTTTCTGAATGTTCATTTTTATACCGCAACATAGAGACTGTTCATTCGGCCCAACTGCTCTGTTTCCTTTGGGAAGAAGGTCCGATGCTGTAAGACGAGCAGAATCAGATTAAACATGTCATCTACTGATTATTAGAGGAAGCAGTGTGGCCAACAGGTGCTCGCTAGATGGGGGGGGGGGGGGGTGTACGGGAGATATGATGCATAAAAGGTAGATTGATGACGTTTATTTCAGCTTCATTGAGTCATTATGTCACCTGTTTACTTTTCAAAAGACAAAATGTCAGAATGCGGCACTTGGTGAACGATATCATGACATCAGCGAACAACAGACCGCACACCCAGATGGACTCATTATCGCCGGAGATTTTAATCATGCTAATCTCAAAACTGTACTACCAAAACTCCACCAGCATGTCGATTTCCCAACAAGGGAGAAAAACACCTTGGACTTGGTCTACACCCCACACAAAGGAGCATACAAGGCCTCCCCCCTCCCCCACATTGGACTTTCTGACCACATCACCGTTATGCTAATGCCAGCATACAGACCCAGGGTGAAAGTGGAAAAACCAGTTCGGAAAGAGATTACAGTGTGGCCGGATGGATCAATGTGTGCTCTTCAGGACTGTCCTGTGACAACAGACTGGGACATGTTCAAGCAAGCAGCTACACACAACAACCACATAGACAATGAGGAACTTACAGACACTGTCTGCTCTTACATTTGCAAATGCACAGATGATGTGACCCACACAAAGACCATCGTCACTCGGGCTAACGAGAAGCCAATGGCTGACAGGAGCTGTCCATCGGCTGCTGAGGGCCAGAGACAAAGCCTTCAGAGCCGGGGAGAGAACTGGCCTGAGAACAGCGAGAGCCAGCCTGTCCCGTGGCATCAGAAGAGCAAAACAGGACTACTCCAAAAAAATAACCAGCCACTTCAAAGACAGCAGAGACACTTGCTGTTATATCTATTTGTATAAACATGTCTTGTCTTGTCTTATCTGTTATCTGTTGTTGTGCCTGTGCACTTTATTTGTTTCACCGTGAGAGTGTGGGAAACGTTTTTTCGATTACCAGTATGTCTGACATGCAGAAATTGACAAATAAAGCTACTTTGACTACTTTGACTTTGACACCTGCTGCTTAACAACAAGATGGCTTCTCTCTGCAGGCTGGAAGATGGGTGACCGTTTCCAACCCTTTCCACCACTCGTACCTCTCTTGACGGAGGAAACACACGAGGCACCTCAACCTGCTACAGGAAGGGCCTCGGCGAGGTGCCAGTGCCACGCATGCGCTCCTCACAGAGTGCGACCCCCAGTGGACCTTCTAGGAACAGCAGGTACTTTTATATTCACGCCTCTGTAACTTCATTCAGACTCTCAGGGGGTCGCTTGGCGTTCTGAACACAATCAACGTGCGCGATAAACACAAACGTGTGTATTCAGTGTGTAATCACAAAGAGTGCTTGTTTCCGTTATCTTACATGACACTTTTATATCTACATAGAGCCGCTCCTTCCCACCTGGTCTACCGAGTTTCTAGAGGTCCAGAATGAAAGAAACCACGAGGCTCTGGAGGGATGACCCCCCCAAAGTGAGCTGAAGACGGATGGAGACGTTGTCATGGAAACCTTCTGCGTCTAATTCTGACGGGGTGTTTAGTACTTGTTGTCTGCTGCTTCCTGTTGTGTAAATCCTGTTTCCTGTTTACAATAATCTCTTTAAATTGATTTTATTTGGTGGAAGTCAAATAATGATTTCTATAATTATTGTAGGAGCCGTTTCTTTGTCATTTACAGTAAAGTCACATGGTGTTGGGTATCGCAGAATAAAGGTGTACAGTTTAGTTCGGGAAAGAAAAGGGGTTGAGTCCTATTCTTTCAGCTGAAATGATACTATATCATATATGTTGATTACTAACATGATATTGACATCATTAACTCTGTGAGCACATTATTCATGCAGATAAAGAATATTGAGCTGTCTTGAATGTTTCCTATTCAGTCTTTTATTTTATGTCTGTTTCCATCAGTAAACTACAGAATCTAGTCACTGGATCTTTGACTTATTGAAGATAATCCAACAGTTATTAAACCTACTCTGCCTCAAGTTTGGCAGATGACACAATATTGTAATATACAAAGAGTTATAATGAGCGCAGTGAAACATTATTAAACCCTGTTGAAACACTTGTGCACACGTTGTTGTCGGTTTGGGTTCATGTCCTGTTTTATTTTGTAGTTTCATGTCTCTCGTGTTCCTGGGTAACTTCACTTCCTGCCTTGTCCTGTCTTCCCCTGTGATGGTCTGTAGTGTCCATGATTGTTTCCACCTGTGTCCAATCACCTGCACCTTAATTTAAAAAAGTCATTGAAGTGGCTGGTTGTTCTATGCTTCATAATGAGAATATATATTTATCATGGATTTTTTATTTTCATTTCATCAAATCGATGAATCGACTAATCGTTTCATTCAGGTATAAAGTACAAGGTACAATATATTTGTCTCAGATGTGGAGTAGAAGTACAACACTGAAGGAAAGTAGAGACATGTTTCTTTCTACTTATTTCTGACACTGAAGCTTTAAGTTGTTCATCTTGTTCCGTTGAATAACAACATTCTAAAGGTGTGGTTACAATATTAAGTTTCACTTTGATTCGATAGAATCGATCTGCTTCTTTTATTCAGAAAGAGTCTGAAGGTCGAGTCTCGTCCTGCAGCTGCTGTGTTCATTTCCGTTTATTTCATGAATGTTATTTTCTAACTTGAGCTCCATCCTTCAGCTGCACGACCGCATCTTCACAGGCAGAGGTCCATGCCCATTGGGCCTCTTGTTTGAGGAGCAGCTTGAGAGGGGCAGTGGTGGAGGAATCCTGGAGAAGAAAGCGCCCAAAGTAATAGGTGGTCCTGCCCAAGAAAGAGGCCATTAGGGCAGGGCTGGAGGGCATGGGCATCCGTTGAATAGCCTCCACGTTAGAATGAAGTGGACTGAGGCCTTCAGGGGTCAGACGAAACCCCACAAACTCCTCCCCATCCAGCGTGAGGGCATGGGAGGCCAGTGGGTGGAGCACCCGTGTGAGCCGTTGGTGGTGGATGGCCGGCGTTGATCCGTGCGCCACTATGTCGTCCAGGAACATCACCATCCCTGGTGTGCCAGGGATGATGGTGGACATTATGTTCTGGAAGCAGCTGGGGGCGGAGCATGGACCAAACGGTACCCTGGTGTAGTGTGAGGAAAGCAGTGAGGTTACGGCTCTCTGGCTGCAGAGGTACCTGCAGGTAGCCTTGGTGGAGGTCAAGCTTACAAAAGACCTTGGAGCCGTGAAACTGAAGTCACTTCCTCTGCCGTGGGCAGCGGGTATTTGTCGGGCACAACAGCCTTCAGGTCCACACGCACCCGCAAACCACCTGACTTCTTCTTAGCAGTGACCAAGTTAGAGGTCCAGGTTCAATGATGCCTCTTTCCAGCAGGTCTGTCAGCTCTGCTGTGACGTCGTGGCGTCGTGCGAGGGGAATGCAGCGGAGAGGTCGTATGACCGGGTGGACGTCCTTGTGAAGGAGAGGTTGATGGGTGAAAGTGGAGATGCAGCCCAGGCCAGAAACGAGTGCTGGCCACTGCTGTTCCCATGATGAGCTGACCTGGAGAACCGTTGCTCCACAGCTGTCCATGAAGGTGAAGCCCAAGCCAGGGCTGGACTGGTAATCTGGCATCCCGGGCAAATGCCCTGTGGGCCGAGAAACAAGAACGTGAGAGCAAGGGGGGGGGGGGCGGAGAAATTCTGGGGCAAAAAAACTAAAAAAAACTAGAGGTTGATAGCGATAGCGCTGCTTGTGGCTCGCAGGCTGCAGAGGAGAAGGTGCTGCAGAGGAGAAGGTGCAGCAGAAGAGAAGGTGCAGCAGAGGAGGAGGTGCAGCAGAGGAGAAGGTGCAGCAGAGGAGGAGGTGCAGCAGAGGAGAAGGTGCAGCAGAGGAGGAGGTGCAGCAGAGGAGAAGGTGCAGCAGAGGAGAAGGTGCAGCAGAGGAGGAGGTGCAGCAGAGGAGAAGGTGCAGCAGAGGAGGAGGTGCAGCAGAGGAGAAGGTGCAGCAGAGGAGAAGGTGCAGCAGAGGAGAAGGTGCAGCAGAGCAGAAGGTGCAGCAGAGGAGAGGGTGCAGCAGAGGAGAGGGTGCAGCAGAGGAGAAGGTGCAGCAGAGGAGGAGGTGCAGCAGAGGAGAAGGTGCAGCAGAGGAGAAGGTGCAGCAGAGCAGAAGGTGCAGCAGAGGAGAAGGTGCAGCAGAGCAGAAGGTGCAGCAGAGGAGAGGGTGCAGCAGAGGAGAGGGTGCAGCAGAGGAGAAGGTGCAGCAGAGGAGTAGGTGCAGCAGAAGACAAGGTGCAGCAAAGGAGAAGGTGCAGCAGAGGAGAAGGTGCAGCAGAGGAGAAGGTGCAGCAGAAGAAAAGGTGCAGCAGAGGAGAAGGTGCAGCAGAGGAGAAGGTGCAGCAGAGGAGAAGGTGCAGCAGAGGAGAGGGTGCAGCAAAGGAGAAGGTGCAGCAGAGGAGAAGGTGCAGCAGAAGAGAAGGTGCAGCAGAGGAGAAGGTGCAGCAGAGGAGAAGGTGCAGCAAAGGAGAAGGTGCAGCAGAGGAGAAGGTGCAGCAGAGGAGAAGGTGCAGCAGAGGAGAAGGTGCAGCAAAGGAGAAGGTGCAGCAGAGGAGAAGGTGCAGCAAAGGAGAAGGTGCAGCAGAGGAGAAGGTGCAGCAGAAGAGAAGGTGCAGCAGAGGAGAAGGTGCAGCAGAAGAGAAGGTGCAGCAGAGGAGAAGGTGCAGCAGAGGAGAAGGTGCAGCAGAAGAGAAGGTGCAGCAGAAGAGAAGGTGCAGCAGAGGAGGTGCAGCAGAAGAGAAGGTGCAGCAGAGGAGAAGGTGCAGCAGAGGAGGAGGTGCAGCAGAGGAGGAGGTGCAGCAGAGGAGGAGGTGCAGCAGAGGAGGAGGTGCAGCAGGTGTCTGAGTGTGACAGTGAAGTCCAGGAGGGACAGAGTGAGCAGGAGAGTGTCATTGAAGCGGTGAGCAAGCAGGTAGCTCCATGAACAGGGAGGGAGTGTTAATCAGGGCGGTGCATGAGGATAGTGTGTGTGGACCTGGCCACAACCAAGATGAGGACCATTTAACCTCCATTAATGAATGTTCTAATAAGGCTGTTGTTGCTATTATAAAGTCTGAGTGTCAGGTTGTCATTTGTCAAATTGTCACATAAAAGTTGCTGCAATGGCCACTCAGCTAAAGTCAAATAACAGCATGAGATATTTAGCTCTGTTTTTGTAGCGAGCAGAGTTGAGAGTTCACTTATTCAATTGCAACTTGGGATATTATATATATTATATATTCTAATGTAACCATTTAAAACTCATAACGGCCCTTCTTCTCTAGAAAAAAACGTAAATGATGCCATTTGATTATTTTAATGATTACTCACAACAAGTTACACGTTAGAAGAGGTCACTAACGTATGTTATTTGGGGATAAAAACCCACTTTGCATTTTGAAAGCTGTATATTCAACTAACTAGATATTTTCTAATGTTTCTTCTTAATTTCCAATATCATCAATATGCAATATTACGCCAAGTGAATACTCTACATTTTAAAAATATATTATCAGGACGTTTTGTGTGAGTTATTTGTTTGTTTAGGTTTTTTATGGGAATTATCTCAACAATTGGAGGTAAATGTTGTTTGGTGTCATATTAAAGAGGGTTTGTGCTCTTTAAAGGGATAGTTCATCCAAAAATGAAAATTGTGTCATCATTTATTCACCCCCAAGTTGTTTCAAACCTGTATGAATTTCTTTATTCTGCTAAATAAAAATAAAGATATTTTGAAGAATGTCTGTAATCAGACAGTTGATGGACCCCATTGACTTCCATAGTATTGTTTTCCTACTATGGAAGTCAATGGGGTCCATCAAATGTCTCATTATCATTCTTCTCTTTCTATCTAATTCTATTTAAATTAGCTGTATTGGCATGACTTGTATAGTATTGCCAAAGCATTGACCATTACAGAGGCACTAAGCAAATAATCAATCAGTAAACAAATGCATGTAAACATTTATATATCAAAATATATATTTATTTTTTTTAAATCACACTTGTGTACATTTGTATCAACATCCAGACTTTAGTTTGGTCCACACTGACTCTCTTAGTTTGTGGCATTCTCTCTCTCTGCTTCCTTTGTGTGGCCCTGCTCCACTGCCAGCTTTGATCACCAGGGACTGGGAGTCAGTCAAGAGAGACTGGGTACACTGGTCCATGGCACTCACAGTAGTTCTCAGCTTTGTATGGGCTTTTGGGAACGGAACAGTAGATGTGCATATCTACAGGGACCGTAAGGATAGTGTACTGGTTGCTGGTTGTGTCCGACCGATTGTGGTGGGCCGGTCTGAGCTAAAATGCCAGGGTCCTTTTTTTGTCCCAGTCCAGCCCTGCTGTGACTGGAATTATTGAGAAAAGTATTTTTATATCTGTTCAAATATGGAGAAAACGTATTTTTGAACTCACAATTATAGGGCTTTTTCTTTGGAGAAATCTTTACATTTGTACAGTAATATTTCTGATTGGCTACAGGTCCGTGTTGAAAGAAATGTGTCTGTGAATCTTTCCACGTCAAGTGAGTCTAAAAAAACCCACAAACACAAACGTGAAGCGATCCACAAACAAAGGCAGCAGCTCCATTAAAGCTAAAGGTCAACAGGAAGCAGCAACATGTGACTATTGTGACTAACAGGAAACAACAGGACATGTAACTCTGCAACGTCACCAACATGAGCAGAAAGAGGTGACGAAGACCTCTGAGGACAAAGGGACGGATGGACATGTGGACTTTATGCAAAAGAACCCAAACACTGAGTGTGATCCAGAATGACTTCAACATCTCACATTCATTCATGTTATTAAGAAAATAAGAGTATCGTGTTTACTGAGCACACATGTCGTCCTCACTCCTCACCAGCTGGTGGCGGTAACGCGCCGATTATTGATTATCTACCGACTATAAAGTAGAAGAAGAAGAAGAAGACGCGCACCTACGCGTAGGCAGAAAGTCACCTGAGCTTCACTTTAACATCTGAAAGTGTTCAGATCCTGTGAGTATGTCCGTGATACACAATGTGTGCTTTAGTGTGTGTTTGTTTATGTGTGTGTTTGTGTGTTAACGGGCCGTGAAACGTTTCAAGGTTCATTTAAACCGTTTATACGACAAACCCGGAAATACAGAAACCCGGAAACCAGGTTTCTGCAGTTTGTTCGTTTCAAAACGGAAATGTAAAAAACTTTCTATCTTTCCTTTAATCTTTTCTTAAACGCATTTCTTCGTAAGTGGCTGTGACGTCACTGTTTAACCGTCAGTAGAGAACATCTGCTCTAAATGGCCCTTTCTCAATAACTAAGACGGCGAGAACGGACCTGCGTTCCCGCGAGAACAGACTCGGGAGACGGACTCGCGCTTTCGGGAGATCGGTCGTTTCCGCAATCGGAACAGCAGCTGACTTGATGACGTCACCACGTCAGTTTGTCTCGCTAATACGTTTTATGTTGAGTATTTTACTATTATCAAGCTTTTGTTTTATTTTTATTTTAAATTAGAAACTATATATATATTATATTGATCATTAAATATATATATAATAAGTCATAAAATAATTAGGCAAAGTATGTCAATGGATCAGATCAGAGTTGTTCTACAGTCCAACATCTTTTTAAAGCAGATGAAGAGGAGCAGCTGTAGTTTGTGGTGCTGCTGAACTTTACTGGATTACAATGACAGGTGTCAATCTAATATTGATTCATATTAGATGGAAGAAACAAAAACGTTACTTAGCTGAACGTTTAAATTAGGGCTGTTATATTACATCACACTGCATTAGCTTTATTTTGTATGGTTTCATAAAGGAGGACGTTGGGCACAGTAACAACAATTAAACAGTACATATTTTACTGGATAGTAACACATTCCACACACACCTACCGTTTGTCTCCTTGTTACTCAAACATCAAGAGGCTGATCATCAGTGTGGTGTCATCGTACAGTTAAATGCACAAACATCACTATTAATTAAAATGGTGACGTACCTGAACCTCTTCTGTGTCTCTACATTAATAGTGATTAACCTCATAGTATTGTATGTATATGATGTAGTGATCAATGAGGCTACATACCGTTAGATAGATGACATGATCATTAGTGATTAACAAAGTATTTAAAATCTATGATGCAGTAATCAATGGAAGCTACAGTTAGATAGGTGACATCATTAGTGATTACATAGTATTTAATATCTATGATGCAGTAATCAATGGAAGCTACAGTTAGATAGGTGACATCATTAGTGATTACATAGTATTTAATATCTATGATGCAGTGGTCATAGAGAAAAAAAGTAGCAGATTATAATCCGGAGTTTCCGTAAATGTTGTAAATCTGAATGGACAACACTTTGTTGCTACGTCACCATGACAACGTCAAATTGGTTTATTGTACTTTTTACTCTTATTTGAACTTCTTTTAGGCTGTCTGCTGGCGTCATTTTAAGTACCGTATTTTCGCGACTATACGGCGCACCTTCAATGAATCTCCTATTTTAGAACTATTTTCCTATATAGAGCGCACCGGATTATAAGGCGCATAGAATAGAAGATACTGCAGTAAAAGGTTTGACTGGGGCTGCGTTATGCATCCACTAGATCGGGCTGTGCTAAATCAAACGTTATTAAGCGTTCACTCCCATGGTAACGTTGTTCAAACGTTAATGTGGATATCAACAATATCTCTGAACCTCCAACTTTCCTTCTTGATTCATGGAAACATTCTTGGTAAATGCTTTGGTGCATCTTGCACCGAGAGGCAGCGCTGGAACAGACGGTGGACCGTCAGCTCGATCCCGACATCCAACTACCAGCTTTAAAATACGCTGTTGGAGCTGCTGGCACCAGACTTTCCCTCCAATGGATCCTCGTTAACCAGTATGGATCAACCAATTGATCCATATAGATGGCGCTCCGGATTATAAGGCGCACTGTCGCTTTATGAGAAAAAAAAGGATTTTAAGTGCACCTTTATAGTCGCAAAAATACAATAATGATGTAAACATGTTATTATGACAGCCTGAACACACTTTTTTAACGTCACAATGACTTCTGGGTAATTCCTTTGGGCCGATTCACTTATCCAAAGCTGACTTAAGGAAATGATTCATAAAGGACTCAAACACTGTGACAGATGTGAGTCTGTGAGTCTTTTTGCTAAATGGTGGATGGAATGAACTTGTTTCTCTTTTCTGGTCTTCTGACCCTTCAAAGCGCTTTAAGGCTTCATGTCATCATTCACACACTGATGAATGACAGCAGCTACCACACAGAGACACCTGTCCATCAGTGACCAACATTCACACAGGACTCACAGCCACAGCAGCAATGTGGGTGAAGTGTCCTGCTCAAGGACACATGGACACAGGTCAACAGGACCTGGGATCCAAGCCACAGTCGCCTGAGGGAGCAGGTTGGGATTGTGTGACAGAGGCCGACAGCATCTGCTGCTGTGACGTGAATGTGAGGTGAATGAGCTCTGTGAGTTTGTCCTGATGAAGATGAATAATGTGTGAGATCTCCCAGCAGGTTGTTATGAAG
Source organism: Pungitius pungitius (assembly GCF_949316345.1). Classification (NCBI taxonomy): domain Eukaryota; kingdom Metazoa; phylum Chordata; class Actinopteri; order Perciformes; family Gasterosteidae; genus Pungitius; species Pungitius pungitius. The sequence continues at coordinate 1,354,944 of NC_084913.1, forward strand.
GTGTGAAGGTGTGGACTCTGCTATGAATCAGGCTGAGGACCCAGAGGACAGTGTCCCTCCCTCTGAAGCCCCTCTGTGGGGGGGACATGACAGAAAGACCAAAGCTCAGAGGTGAGAGGACCATCTCCAACTGTCCTCCACTCGTCTCCATGTCCCAACGTCTTTGACTCACTGACTCTGGTTCTACATGTGTGACCAGGACCCATCAGAGACCAGAACCTGGACCTGGACCCAGCTGTGTGTCCATGAAGAGTAACCGGTCTATGAATCATCCTATAGTCTTCAAAGATGTCCGTCCCTCTGCTGATGCAAGGTGAGGGTCTCAGGCTGATGGTGAGGTGTTTCTACCAGACTCTCTGGTGGAGGTTCTGGGTTTCTTGCTCCAGGGCCCTTCAGCAGAGTCCAGTGAGGGAGGGAGAGCTCCATGGAGGGCTTGGTGAGACCTGTTGGGACTAAACCAAACTGACTGGTGAAGAACACATTGAGCTATTGCTTCTCAGTGGGACCAGCAGGACCAGTAGACCTAGACCACTACAGTCATGTGGTCCACATCCAGACCTCACGTCATGGACCTTTACCTTGTTTTGGTCTCTGTGAGGACGGACACCATGTGAGATGATGCTTCGTGATTAGATGATGATGTGATGATGTAATCTCAGTGTTTCTTTCAGTTCACATCAGAAGAGAAGAAAGTCTCCTGAACCCAGATGTGTGTCCATGAAGAGTCATCATTCTAAAGGTGGTTGGATGAACTTCAAAGATGGAGGCTGTTCTTATGACCCACAGTAAGTTCTTAAACAGATGAAGAAGTTTTCTGATCCTCAGTTGTAAATCAGAGAAATGTTTGTTCATTGTTTAAAGTGTTGTTTCCTTGACGATCCATCATGACAGAACTCCTTATCTTCATCTAATTGGTCCTTATGTGTTATAGTGTGAATCATTAACTGTAAACATCCTCAGATGTAAACACTGTCACTCAACTAATAAACTGTCCGTCATCAGTCTTCAGCATCTGGTTTCCATGGTGATCAATCATCACAGAAGCCAATACCTTTACCTAATGTTGTCTTGGTGTTGATGGTCCAAACACCATGTGAGCTGATGGTTGATGTTCCTCCACAGAGAGGACCAGGAGAGCTCAGAGGTTCCCACAGAGTCTGCCCAGCAGCATCAAACAGACCTGGACTCCATCTTCATGGTGTGTACATGAACAACTACTTAAACATCTCTCAGTTCACCATCATCTCCATGCTGCACTTTGTAGACCAGTGGATATTCCATCTGTCCAACATGGACCTGATGGTGGCTTCCATGGTTCTAGTTGGTGTCCTTCATGGAATGTTCTGTTCCAGCTGCTGGAGGAGAACATCCTCACCTTTGTGAAGAACGAGCTGAAGAAGATCCAGAAGGTTTTGAGTTCAGATTACCCAGAATGCTTAGAGAAGGAGGATGAGGAGGTGCTGGATGAAGAGCAGAGGAGGAGCAGAGAGGCATTTGTGAAGATCTCAGTGCACTTCCTGAGGAGAATGAAGCAGGAGGATCTGGCTGAGCGTCTGCAGAGCAGTAAGAGGGTTCCTCTAAATACTTGCTGATGTTGTGGATTCATTTATTCTTAGTTTCAACTATTTTCTACGTATTCTCTAACTTACTGACTTGATCTATCTGACTGGTGATGAGGACCCACACACCCTCACAGACCAAGAACCTTCAGTAACACACATAGAACCCACTGGAGACCTGAATTCTTCAAGTCAGAGATTTATTGGAGCTACAAATAAACCGAGCTCTTTCCAGAAAGACACCAACGAGGTGATGATACAACACATAGTTCATACATCTTTTGACCATTGATTAAGTGAAGCTCTCCCCTCAATCTAACTACGTAACTCTCCTCCTGTTGTCGTCCTACTATTCTTCCTCTTGTCCTTCACTAGACCTTCTACCTGGTTGTTGATGCTGGACTAACTGGCTCAGTCTGGTCAGCTGACCCTCCTGTTCTCCTCCTAGTGTCTACATACACTATATATTAATCTAGTTGTATCCATACTTACCCAATTTCTCTAAAGCTGATTATAACATGAATATATGTTGGATAATAAGACACATTTTCCCTCAACACGATGAATGAGACCTTCACTAATGTCTCCAGAGATGGACAGAATATATTCATGGAGTCATTCTCTGAGGAAAGGACATGTTGATATCTATTCTGTGACTCATTGATCTTCTTTGTCGTCTTCATTCAGGACTTCCTGCTGCAGTTTGTCAGCGTGAACTCAAATCCAACCTGAAGAAGAAGTTCCAGTCTGTGTTTGAGGGCATCGCTAAAGCAGGAAACCCAACCCTTCTGAATGAGATCTACACAGAGCTCTACATCACAGAGGGAGGGACTGCAGAGGTCAAGGAAGAACATGAGGTCAGACAGATTGAAACAGCATCCAGGAGACCAGCCAGACCAGAAACAACCATCAAACGAGAAGACCTCTTCAAAGCCTCAGCTGGAGGAGAAGAACCAATCAGAACAGTGATGACTAAGGGAGTGGCTGGCATTGGGAAAACAGTGTTAACACAGAAGTTCACTCTGGACTGGGCTGAAGACAAAGACCACCAGGACATACAGTTCACATTTCCATTCACCTTCAGAGAGCTGAATGTGCTGAGAGAGAAGAAGTTCAGCTTGGTGGGACTTGTTCATCACTTCTTCAGTGAAACCAGAGCAGCAGGAATCTGCAGGTTTGAAGAGTTCCAGGTTGTGTTCATCTTTGACGGTCTGGATGAGTGTCGACTTCCTCTGGACTTCCACAACAATGAGATCCTGACTGATGTCACAGAGACCTCCTCAGTGGATGTGCTCCTCACAAACCTCATCAGGGGGAAGCTGCTTCCCTCTGCTCGCCTCTGGATAACCACACGACCTGCAGCAGCCAATCAGATCCCTCCTGAGTGTGTTGGCATGGTGACAGAGGTCAGAGGGTTCACTGACCCCCAGAAGGAGGAGTTCTTCAGGAAGAGGTTCAGAGATGAGGAGCAGGCCAGCAGGATCATCTCTCACATCAAGACCTCACGAAGCCTCTACATCATGTGCCACATCCCAGTCTTCTGCTGGATCACTGCTGGAGTTCTGCAGGACGTGTTGAAGACCAGAGAGGGAGGAGATCTGCCCAAGACCCTGACTGAGATGTACATCCACTTCCTGGTGGTTCAGTCCAAAGTGAAGAAGGTCAAGTACGATGGAGGAGCTGAGACGGATCCACACTGGAGTCCAGAGAGCAGGAAGATGATCAAGTCTCTGGGAAAACTGGCCTTTGATCAGCTGCAGAAAGGTCACCTGATCTTCTATGAATCCGACCTGACAGAGTGTGGCATCGATATCAGAGCAGCCTCAGTGTGCTCAGGAGTGTTCACTCAGATCTTCAGAGAGGAGAGAGGACTGTACCAGGACAAGGTGTTCTGCTTCGTCCATCTGAGTGTTCAGGAGTTTCTGGCTGCTCTTCATGTCCATCTGACCTTCTTCAGCTCTGGTGTCAATCTGCTGTCAGAAGAACAAACAACCTCCCTGGAGTCTAAACGCTTAAAACACAATCCTGAACCAATGCGTCTCTACCAGAGTGCTGTGGACCAGGCCTTACAGAGTCCTAATGGACACCTGGACTTGTTCCTCCGCTTCCTTCTGGGTCTTTCTCTGGAGACCAATCAGAGTCTCCTACGAGGTCTGCTGACACAGACAAGAAGATGCTCACAGACCAATCAGGAGACAGTCCAGTACATCAAGGAGAAGATCAGTGAGAATATGTCTCCAGAGAAAAGCATCAATCTGTTCCACTGTCTGAATGAACTGAATGATGGTTCTCTAGTGGAGGAGATCCAATGGTACCTTGGATCAGGACGTCTCTCCACAGAGGAACTGTCTCCTGCTCAGTGGTCAGCTCTGGTCTTCATCTTACTGTCATCACAAGAAGATCTGGAGGTGTTTGACCTGAAGAAATACTCTGCTTCAGAGGAGGCTCTTCTGAGGCTGCTGCCAGTGGTCAAAGCCTCCAACAAAGTTCTGTAAATAAGAGTTAGATTCATTCATCATGACTTCATGTCGACATCATGGTTGTTTATTTCTGATTCAGAACATGACAAACATGAAATCAGAAGAAAAAGATTATTTGTTTTATCTTTCTTTAAAACGAGTCAGATGGAGGATAGAGACGCTTAACTTTGTATTTTCAGCTCAATTTAACAACATTAAATCTTCCTTCCTCATCCTGATACTGATACTACAGTACTTCCTGTTAACAAGAGAGCAAATTAACTGATGTTTTCCTCTTGTTTTAAATTATAAAAAGAACAGTTGTAAAAACATTCACTGAACAAATGTTCTTTGATCATCATGATTTCCTTTTAGTTCAAACTCATCACTAAAGAGAGTTTAATTTTAACACACATGTTATTTTTCTTGTTGGTTGTTGTCTCTTCAGACTCAGTGGCTGTAACCTCTCATGGAGAAGCTGTGAAGTTCTGTCCTCAGCCCTCAGCTCCCAGTCCTCTAGTCTGAGAGAACTGGATCTGAGTAACAACCACCTGCAGGATTCAGGAGTGAAGCTGCTGTGTGATGGACTGAAGAGTCCACACTGTGACCTGGAGACTCTCAGGTCAGGATTCAATGTCCACTTGGTCTTTATTTACATCAATGGTACATTTTTTACTTCTTATGATTCTTGTATGATTTAAATAAAATATTGATTTTCCAAATATTTCCATAAACATTTGTTAGACTTTGTTTTCACTAAAATGTTAGAAATAGAAATTTTGGAAATATATTTATCAGTTATAAGATTGTTGATGTACAGTTTAATGGTCTTTTTTGTGTTTTGTTCTGTCTGGAAACCAGTAAGTAATAATGGTCACATGATCCCTCACTAGCCGACAGTATCTCAGTCCTGCAGTGACCTTGCAGTCCTCACAGCTCCCTCAGGTCATGTGACATGTGTGTTGTTTTGTGTGTCTGCAGCCTGTCAGGCTGTCTGATCACAGAGGAAGGCTGTGCTTCTCTGGTCTCAGCTCTGAGATCCAACCTCTCCCACCTGAGAGAGCTGGACCTGAGCTTCAACCATCCAGGAGACTCAGGAGTGAAGCTGCTGTCTGATGGACTGAAGGATCCTCACTGGAGACTGGAGACTCTCAGGTATGAAGACACCTGCTGCAGCCACAGACCATCAGTCTGGTAGAGGAGGTAGAGCTGGAGACCTTTTCTCTGTCCCACTGTCAGTCTGGTCATGTGACCCTGAGACACCAAGCTGACCTCAAACTACCAGAGACTCATCAAACTGTTTCCCACATCAGACCATCAACACAGACAGAAGTAGTGATGAAGAGTAGTCAGGATGACTGTTCCCTAAACAGGGAGGAAGGTGACGAAAGGCTTGTGTCTCTGGAGCCTTGTCTTGTTGTTATCAGAGAGGACAGAGGTGTCTCCTGACACGTTGAAGGCATCATGGTGGGTTGATATGAGTCAACGTCGTCACCTGGATGTTTAGAAGCTGATCATCTGCCTCCAGTGTGTGTTGTCCTTTAGTCACACGTTATTACTAAATGACACAGTTAAAGAAACAATATGTTCAAACCGTCTTGATGGATCATCACAGCAGGAATGTTTGGTGTTTTAAAGGAGCTCAGCTTCAGGTTTTGGTGCTTTGCACTGAGAGCCAGATCCCTGGATGATAAGTTGGACTTGTTGAAACTACAGGTGACAGTCTGCCACAGACACTCAGTGAAGAACCAACAGATGATTGTGGACCAGGGGGGTATTGCACAAAAGTACAATAAAGAAAGAGATTAAGCTCAGCTTGACTTAGTTTGATCTTAATCTGTTGCACGTTTGCTGAGTCGCGCTGAGAAGGAGGAGCTCAGTGGATCCAGGTCACATATCTGGGATCAGTGCAGGTCCACAGCTTTCTTAAGTAGACCACGGTGTCCATCACACATTCACTGATGCTGAAATGGAGAAGACGCCGCGCAGCATATTTCTCACCTGCTGATCAGCAACTGATCAAATATATGAGGAGGTGAAGCATATAAGACGCAAAACAAGGAATACGGCAGCTGTAATTAAACAGATGTAGCGCCCCCTAGCTGTCCTGGCTTTGTTAAAGGAGTGCGCTGCCCGAATTCTTAACTATTTAATTTATATAATCAATACTAGGTTACTACACTGTTATCCCTATTATTTTAGCACCTTATCACACCAATTATTTAGGAAGACATACCACGTACACAATAGAATACATTTAACCTTTTACTGGACATGGGATTCACAAATACACATAAAATAACACTCAAACATTAGGCTTCTGTCCAACCAATATTTATCTAAGCCGGCAGGTAACTAACTAATATACATAAACCAAACGTGGGTACCCAATCAATTGTCCACTGTACGGTGCAGGCTTGTTGCGCGGGGGAGGGAGCGGGGAAGCCTCCTCACAAGAAAAATGGCTACTTCACGCCAAAGTGCCCCCCGAAAAGGAAACACTCACTCGTCCTCCTCACGGTGTTGGCGAGTCGGAAATCGGGCTGTCGTCGCAGACGGCCGCAGCGGTGTTGGTCCCTCCGGATCCGCGAACCGATGGTTAAAAGAGTGGCCGGGTTGGATACTCTCTCTCCCTCTCGTGCAGGTCCGGATCTCCCAAGCTAAACCCTGGCTCACTCCGCTATTGCCGCGGCGGTCCTATAAACGGCGCAATCGTGCAGATATTGCTGTCTTTTGTAGTGGAGAGTCACTCGCCGTTCCGCTCGTTAATCCCTCTACCGTCTCACTTTACGCTGTCTTGTTATTGTCCGTCATCCTTCTTCGTATCCCCTTCTTCTTCTCTTTCCCTTTTCTCGTGTTTCCCCTTCTTCTTCTTCTTTCCCTCTTTTTCGTCCCTCTTCCTCTTCTTCTTCTCTCCCTCTTTTTCATCCCTCTTCCTCTTCTTCTTCTCTCCCTCTTTTCTCATTGGAGTACTATCCCTTCAATTAATACAATGTTTAAACATGCTCAACATTAACTACAATAACAAACACACAAATAAAATACAATCATTCCAAGATACAACCCAATTGGCCATAGGGCTACATCCTCCCCTTACTAAATGTCTAAATGTCCTCATAGACATAAACCAGGCACTCTTAACATTACATGTTATTTATCCTTTAACTATGTATGAGAAAGAGCCCATCAGAACTGGATACTTATTTGGAACTAAACATGCTCTAGTTTTACCCTAGTTTGATAATGATACCTCTATGCGCAATTGTTAGAGGTTGCTCACTAGCTTTTCCAGGTTCATCATAGGTAAGTCTCAACACTGGTTTTACTGTTCTTTTCCCACGGGTCTGTGACCTAAGTACTCTGTCGGTTTTTGATTTAGAGCTCAGTCTTTGTTTTGGGGCACCAACAGTTTTTCTCCCATCCTCCAGGTCTGTTTCAGAGTTGTAGGAGTCTGTGTTGGTCAGTGCCGGCCCTTCTTTTTCTTCTCCGTCCGCCTCAGGCTCCTCTGCGGCACCGTCAGGAGTCAGTTCTCTGGCCTCCTCGTTCTCTGAGCTCTCCGAATCTCCATCATATTCTTCTCTCCTCTTTAGTAGGTTCTCCAGATACTCCCGGTATGGTCTACAGGACCTGTTACCCTCCACATCAGACGAGGAATCGGACGGCTCTGTGCCCTCTTCTCTTTGACTCCTTATTGGTTGTATTTGTCTTTTATTGATTGAGCGTGTTCTCGGTCTCGGGACTTCCTCACAATCTTCAGCTGGTGGGATCCTCACTGACGGCCCAATTGGTAAGATGTGATCTCGATGGAGGGTCCTAACTCCACCTCGGCCCCCTTCAGGTTTCACACGGAATACAGGTAAGTTCGGCATCTTGCCTACCACCACATGCGGTATGGCACTCCATCGGCCGACCAGCTTGTGTTTCCCTTTGAGTCCTAAATTCTTGAGAAGAACCCGGTCTCCTTCCTGGATGTTCTGAAAACTGACCTTCTGGTCATAGGCTCTCTTGTTGCGCAAGTGAGTCTTGTCGGCAGCTTGGTTGGCCAGTTCGTAGGCTCTTTGCAGGTCACGCTTCAGGCTTTCAACATACTGGTAACGCTCTCTTTCCTGGCTCCCAGGTTGTGTTGTGTTGAAACACAGATCTACTGGTAGTCTTGCTTCCCTACCAAACATCAAGTAGTAAGGAGAGTATCCAGTTGCGTCACTCTTCGTGCTGTTGTATGCATGCACTAATGAGACTAGATGTTGACTCCAGGATCTCTTCTTCTCGTGCCCCAATGTCGCCAACATAGAGAGCAGTGTACGGTTGAAACGCTCCGGCTGTGGATCTCCTTGTGGATGGTACGGAGTCGTTCGTGATATCGGTATGCCCAAGGTTGTCAGCATGTCTTTGATCAGTCTCGACTCAAAATCTCTTCCCTGATCAGAATGAATCCTAGCAGGTAAGCCATAGTGTACAAAATACTTTTCAACCAGGATCCGTGCTACCGTCAGGGCTTTCTGATTCCTCGCAGGGAAGGCTTGAGCATATCTGGTATAATGGTCTGTCACCACCAAGACGTTACTAATGCCTCTGGAATCGGGTTCCATGGACAAAAAGTCAATACACACCAGGTCCAGTGGACCACTGCTAGTTATGTGATGTAGGGGAGCAGCTTTCTTGGCAGGTGCTTTGCGAGTGAGACATAGTCCACAATTTCTGATATACTGCTCTGCATCTTGAGCCATCCTCGGCCAGTAAAATCTTGCTCTTATAAGGTCAGTCAGTCGTTCCACTCCTAAGTGACCCATGTCGTCATGAAGAGAATGGAACACCACTTCTCTGAGATGGGCCGGCAGCACTAACTGAAGTGTCTCCTCTGCAGCTTTCTTACTCGCTCGGAGCAGAAGTCCATCTCTCATCACAAGTCTGCCAACTTCCCTCTTCATCAACCTCATCTCTGGATTTACATCTTTGCCACTAGGCCAAACTCCCCGTTTCACAGCCTCAATCACCTGCCTAACCACTGGATCTCTTTTCTGAGCAGCCACTAATTCTGATTTTGACAGTTGCTCCACTGAGCTCAAGTGTAACTGTGACGGAAAGGCATACACGTCTGGACTACCGGCTGAAGTGTCTTCTAACTGCACCACACATCTCAGGGACGTGTCTGGTGTGTCTTCCACCTGCACCCACTGACATATGGACTTCACCACATTCTGGGCCATGCTATCCCATTCTCCATCCTCTACCTCTTCAGGGATGTTGCGGGACAACAAATCAGCATCTATGTTCGCTTTACCCGGCCGATACTGTATGTCAAAATCATAGGTGGCCAAGGCTGCAAGCCAACGATGATCAGTCGCGTTGAGTTTGGCCGTGGTAAGCACATAGGTCAATGGGTTGTTGTCGGTGCGTACAGTAAACCTGGCTCCATAAAGGTAGTCGTGGAATTTATCAACTACCGCCCACTTCAGTGCCAGGAACTCCAACTGGTGTACTGGATATCGCTGTTCTGGAGAGCTCAACTTTCTGCTGGCAAAGGCGACAGGCCTTAGCCCTTCTGGGTGTTCTTGGTAAAGCACGGCACCAATCCCTTGGAAACTTGCATCAGTATGTAAGACATATGGCTTGCTGGCATCGGCAAATGCCAACACGGGGGCATTAATCAGACATTGAATGATGCGATTGAAAGCGTCCGTGCAGGACTGGTCCCATCTGTCTTTGAACGGTTCTGAAACTTTAAAGTAGGTCTTGTTCTTGTCCAGGACCTGCTTCTTTCCAGGCTGAGTTGGCGCATAGCCCCTGGTCAGTTCAGTGAGGGGCCTAACTATGGAAGAGTAGTTCGCTATGAAGCGTCTGTAATAACCACAAAAACCCAAGAAGGATCGCAGGGACTTAAGGTCTGTGGGTCTTGGCCATCGGAACAGGTTAGCATTGGTGCCTAAAATCACAGGAGTCTGCTCAGGACTTGAGGGACTTGGGCAAATCAGAGCCAAGACTGACAGGTTCTCTTTGGTGCCTGTTACCTTCTCTGGAAATGCCATATCCACCACCACATATCCCAGGTAAGGGTAACTGTTTTCGCTCAACCCCCATATTGCCAACCCGGACACTGGCTGGATTGTGACATCAGGTAAATGACGCTTGTACCAGGACTCAAAGATTATTGTGACTTGGGAGCCGCTATCAAGGAGAGCGTTGCATGGTTGCCAATTTATCTTCACTGGTACAATGTAAGAGGGGCCAATTAATCCCTGGGGAATGTCTCTCTGCACTCTGATTATCTCACTTTTCTTAGCTGAACACACTGTGTGACTGCCTCCTGTTGCTTGAGCTGATGATTCACCCTGTTTAGCTTTCTTTAGAGATTGAATCAACTTCTGGATCACTTTGGCCTGATTCTCTGCATTATGACATTTGGCAGAGAAATGGCCGTTTTCACCACAGCGATAACAAAAGTTCACATCCGAGTCGAAAGACGGACTGCACCTCGCAGCAACTGCTCCACTCGAGCGCGGTTGGCCCGGCCTGGAGGGAGACCTTCACGACGAACCACCTTGCTCAACGACAACTCCAAACGCCTAAGAAAGTCCGACAACTTTTCCTTTGGCTGCTGCTGTAACAACCTAAAGGCAAAATACAAGTCTTCGCCAGTCTCCGCAGATCCAAAAGCACTCTCAATGGCATCTAAGCACCGAGCTGGACTAACCTCTGGATCAGCAGTTCTGACAGCTTTAACCACAGCTAGCGCAGGACCCTTCAGACATTCCATGATACGCCGCCGTTTCTCCTTGAAAGAACACTTGCTCTCTATCCGAGTTCCGTTACACAAAACAAATAGGGCTACACAGAGAAAAAGTCTGGCAGACAATCGACTGAATGTGGAAGGATTTAAAAATATCTCCTCACTAGGAAAGTTGTACACTCTGTTTTAGTTGCTTTTAATTTGACTGTTTTATGTGTTGGTTTTATTGCTGTATCTGTGTTGATGTGGTAAATGTGCTGGTTTTACTGTGAAGTGTCTTTGAGTAGCAACATGTAAAGCACTATATGTGTATTGGCTAAACCGTTTCCTTTTGGCCTTTCCTATGGCTCCTATTTCCTCGACCTATTGTTTTAGCCACACAGGGAGATCGGGTCCAGGTGTCCGACTCGCAGCCCCCCAACAGGAACCAGGAGCACCTTGTTGTCAGCTTGCTTCTCGTTTATTGTAAACAAAAAACATGAAAATAATAGAAAGACATAGATGTTTATGATGCTGATGGTGCCATCAGTCTCCATCAGTCTCCATCAGTTAAAAGTGAACTTACTTTGGATTTACTTGAAAATCACTTCCATTGATGCAGCTTGAGCAGTTACACAATGAATAAATTCACTTTGTCACTCTGGACTGATCCAGCTGCTGAGACACACGAGGTCATTGAAGTTCCACATGATGAAGAACTTCTGTTCTTCTTGTGAACAACATGAGCAGCAGGAGAGAACCTCCTTCCACAGGAGCAGATATTGTTCTTCAGACTGAGAGTCTGCAGCTCGTCACTGTTGTTTCACTGTTTCACACAACTTGTGTGTCCTCCTCACGCCGTGCGTGTTGATGCGTGTTGGGAGGCTTCTAAGGACGCTTCATTCTTCTTCGTTTGTTTGTCCACAGTTCTTCAGCATCAAGGTGCTGAAGTCTGGTTGTTTGTATCTGATGTACTTCATGCTCGTAGTACTTCATGCTGGCAGTACTTTGTACTCGTAGTACTTCATGCTCGTAGTACTTCATGCTGGTAGTACTTTGTGTTCGTAGTACTTCATGCTCATAGTACTTTAGGCCTTGTACGGTGTGGGTGCGTGGGGGCTACAGACACGGCACAGGACCTCAGGGTGGCAGGTTTCAAATGCTTTTTATTTTTGTTCGGACACAATCCGCCGGTATCGCGCTCGCTCGGGGTGGGCCCCTCCTCGCTCGCCCGCCTCACTGTTATTATAGGGGCGAGAGGACAAACGTTAATTCACCCCAGCTGGTTGTCAAGCGTTTGCACCTGGCACTGTTCCCCGAGCCACTCCCCCTCTCTCTCCCTCTGCAGCCGAGCCAAAACCACGCCCGCCACCACATACCCCCACCGCCCGTCTTAGGCCGGGGAGCCGTCCGGCCTAGCTTACTCCCCCCCCCCTCCCTCCAGAGGGCGAGAGAGGACGTCCGCCACGACCATCTGCGTCCCCGGCCTATGGACCACCTTGAAGTTAAAAGGCTGCATGGCCAGATACCACCGAGTGATCCGGGCGTTAGTATCCTTCATGCGGTGGAGCCATTGGAGCGGGGCGTGGTCCGAGCAGAGGGTGAATGGGCGTCCCAGGAGGTAGTAGCGCAGGGAGCCCACCGCCCACCGGATGGCCAGGCACTCCTTCTCCACCGTGCTGTACCTGGCCTCCCTCTCCGACAGTTTCCGGCTGATGTAGACCACGGGGCGGTCGACCCCCTCGACCTCCTGGGACAAAACGGCCCCCAGCCCTCTGTCCGACGCGTCGGTCTGCAGCACAAACGGGAGAGAAAAGTTAGGTGTGTGGAGGAGTGGCTCCCCACAGAGAGTCTGTTTTACCTTCTCAAACGCCCGCTGGCACTGCTCCGACCACTGGACCGGATCTGACGCACCTTTCCGGGTCAGGTCGGTCAAGGGGCTGGTGAGGTCCGCAAACCCGGCGATGAACCGTCTGTAGTAACCTGCCAGCCCCAAAACCCGCCTCACCTCCTTTTTCGTCTTGGGGCGCGGGCAGGCTGCAATTGCCGCTGTCTTGTCCACCTGAGGACGCACCTGCCCCCCCCCCAAGTGGTACCCCAGATACCGTACCTCCCTCCGTCCAACTGCACACTTCCCTGGGTTGGCCGTGAGCCCGGCCCGCCTCAGCGACTCCAGCACCGCACCCACCCGCCGCACATGCTCCACCCAGGTGGTGCTGTGGATAATGACGTCATCCAGGTATGCGGCTGCATATGCGGCGTGCGGACGCAGCACCTTGTCCATGAGGCGCTGGAACGTGGCCGGGGCACCGAACAAGCCAAAGGGAAGCATGGTAAATTGGTACAAACCATACGGAGTGGAGAAAGCAGTTTTCTCTTTGGACTCTGACGACAGGGGGATCTGCCAGTAGCCCTTAGTTAAATCCAGGGTCGTAAAAAAACGTGCAGTGCCCAGCCGGTCCAGGAGTTCGTCGACCCGGGGCATTGGGTAGGCGTCGAATCGTGACACGTCGTTCACCTTGCGGTAGTCCACGCAGAACCGCACAGTCCCATCCTTCTTGGCCACCAGAACGATGGGGCTGCACCAGGCGCTGTTGGACTCTTCTATTACCCCCATCCTTTGCCCCAGCGCGAGCACTGGTTGGGTCGGCATGCCCTGCTGCCCCTCGTCTGTCATCCTCCGCCGAGTTGGGCGCCACTGTACGGTGTGGGTGCGTGGGGGCTACAGACACGGCACAGGACCTCAGGGTGGCAGGTTTCAAATGCTTTTTATTTTTGTTCGGACACAATCCGCCGGTATCGCGCTCGCTCGGGGTGGGCCCCTCCTCGCTCGCCCGCCTCACTGTTATTATAGGGGCGAGAGGACAAACGTTAATTCACCCCAGCTGGTTGTCAAGCGTTTGCACCTGGCACTGTTCCCCGAGCCACTCCCCCTCTCTCTCCCTCTGCAGCCGAGCCAAAACCACGCCCGCCACCACAGGCCTGTAGTACTTTATGCTCGTAGTACTTCATGCTGGTAGTACTTTAGACCTGTAGTAGGTTTCTAACACGTTAACATGCACTAATCCTAACAGATGATGAATGAGTGAACATGATGAGCTGTGGTCATGGGCCAATCAGAAGAAGAAGAGGTGGTCCATGTGGACATGAAGGACCAAGCTGTGTGTATGAGAGTGATGTCATGTCCATGTCTCCATGCTGCTCTGACCCCCCTCCTCCTTTCAGGGTGGAGCCTGCTGGAGTCCGATGGATGACACCAGGTCTGAGGAAGTGTAAGTGAGCTTTGAGTTGGATTCATCACACTGTGACATCACTCATTCACCTCTGTGATGTCACTAGATGAACACATGATTAATAACTGCAGCTGTATTGTGTCTTGTTCTCTCATCAGATTCCTGTGAACTCACAATCGACCCAAACACAGTAAACAGAGAACTCAAACTGTCTGACAACAACAGGAAGGTGACATATGTGGAGAAGGAGGTTCAGTCACATCCTGATCATCCAGAAAGATTTGACAACTGGCCTCAGCTGCTGTGTAGAACTGGTCTGACTGGTCGCTGTTACTGGGAGGTCGAGTGGAGCGAAAGAGTTATTGTATCAGTGAGTTACAGAGGAATCAAGAGGAAAGGAGACAGTGATGACTGTGTGTTTGGATGCAATGATCAGTCCTGGAGTCTGATCTGCTCTTATGGAGTTTACCATGTCTGTCACAATAATACAGAAACACCCATCATCTCCTCCTCCTCCTCCTCTGGTAGAGTAGCAGTGTATGTGGACTGTCCTGCTGGCTCTCTGTCCTTCTACAGAGTCTCCTCTGACTCACTGATCCACCTCCACACCTTCAGCACCACATTTTCTGAACCTCTTTATCCTGGGTTTGGGTTTGGGTTTGGGTTCTGGTTCAGTTCTGGTTCCTCAGTGTCTTTGTGTCCTCTTCAGGACGGAGAGTCTCCTCCTGGTGGAGAAGCTTCCTCTCTGCTCACCACCTAGTTCAGTCTGTACAGCTGATGGAGGTCCATGTGGGTGTAGGTGCAGGTGGAGCAGGTGAGGGGTACCTGAGCTGGTCTGGACTCTGGGGGTCCACAGCTCTCTGGGACTTGTGCTGTTGCAGATGAACGTGTGAAAGAGCTCAGCGAGGTGTGTTTTAATGTCTCTGTGCTCGATGCCTCTGTGGATGAATCAATAATCATCATTTAGATGTTGGCTCCTCATTACAGTTTAATCTTAATCTTTATGTGTCACAATGTTCAAGAAGACATTTTATACGACTAATGTATCTGTTTGATAAATTGTACTCAAATTTTAACTTCAAATATTTCAATGTGTCACATTAAAGATCATTTCACATTATCTGCTTTGTTCCTTTTTAAAGCTTCAGCAAACCTCTGAAAAAAAGCTTTAATGACAGATATTAGTTACTTGTGTTTTTATTAAAGTTACATAGAAGTACAACGTTTAGTCCCTCCATGTAGTACTTTGTGTTGTATAATTGTTAGTAAAGGTGTTTAATGTGAAACTTTATTGATGAGCAGCGTTCTGCTCGTCGTGTCATAAACTTTTCTTTCTTCAACAAGAACCTGAGAAACGAGTAAATGTCCATAACGCAGAAGAGCCTTTTTATTTCTATTAATCAATAGTTGGTTTGTGGTGAATCAGATGGTGGCCTGTGAGGGTCACTTTGGTCTCCAGCTCTTTAGTCACATGACTTCCTGCTTCTTAAGGGACTTTTCATTGTTAATGTAAAGGTTTTAAATTAACAATAAAACACTCAAGATTTAGCTGCAATAAGTTTTAATCCCCAGAGAATGTTGATGAAAGAGCTGCTTCAGTTTCACAGTGACATGATTTATGGTGATGAAGATGAAGAAGATCTGTGTTTTAACTAAAAGGTTCATGTTGAATTAAACCAGTCACATTTTGTCAGGACAACAAAGCAAGTCTTTAATATTTGACACAATGATGATGATGATGAGGAGCCAGAGGTCAGAGGTCATCCCACTGAGCTCTGGAGAACCCGACTGGACAAACGCTCCACCACGTGGGCCAGTAGCTGAGTGACAGCAGAGAGTCAACGATGACCTCACAGGGGAACGCCATGACGTCATCACATGTGACCCACCAGCTGAGCCAGCTCCTCCCCCAGGTCCGGACCGCGGCGGACTGCGTCCAGCTTCTCCTCCTCCAGCGTCTCCATGAAGTCCAGCAGCAGCTCCACCAGAGACCTGAACCACAAGCAGACTCCTGAGACCACCGGGTCCCACCCGGGACCAGAGGGGGCCGGCGGGACCTCACCTGTGCAGGTGGACCCGGAGCGGCAGGTCAATGTGTCTACACTGGAATAGAAATACTTTGACTCATTTATTTACCTCTGTGTTTATATGTAAAATCACTTTTTGATGAGTTTTAAGTGGTTTTGTGTGGTGCAGTTCACAAATACCAACCCTACCACAAATACTCCATACTTCAGGTATTTGTACTTTTATGTACTAAGTAGTTTACATTTGAATGCTACAAAGATTTTACTTTGTTTAAAGCGGTTTTGCTACTTAAGTGATTTTTATTTCATTTGTTTCTATTGTTTGTGCTGAATGAATTAAATAATATACATATCTCAATATTCTAGCTAGTACTACTACTTCAAACGGTACTACCTAGGATCAGTTGAGTATAAAAGGAATAAAGACGTCTCTATGAACACATGAACTTTACTTTAAAAATAAACACATTCACACCAGATGTTGGAAAAAAGAGACTTTATTTGGACTTTATTTTGGTTTTTCATTAGTGAAAATGCTTTTTATTTCCTATAATACACAGCGGATGGCGTTAGAAGTCAGTGGGTTTGTACACCGGAGCGTCTGGATGAGAGCAGATCGGATCAACAACATGATGAAAGAGAACAAGTCCATTGATTGATTGATCAGAAACACGACAGACAAACAGCTTCATCTTAATCATCTAGCAGCTGCTGACCCCCCCCCCCCTTCAGTCCAACATCATTAAACCTTCAAATGCTTTTGTTCGGCTGCGTTCCATTCTGAACATTCGTCTCCTTCACGACTCCAAAGGTTTGGCCGCGTCTCAATCCAGACACGTGTCTCCTTCAAAGTGCCCTTCAAAGGTTCCTCTTGTTCAACCTTTTTACTAAAACTTATTTTAATCATTGTTTAATCTGATTCTGAAAACCTCTGGTTTTATTCTGATTAACCCTCTAACTGCCTGCTCCACATCCAACTTCTGGATTTGCTGCTTAATAAAATGACTAAAACAAATAAATATGAGAAGAGAAATGATGTCTTTTTAAATGAAACTAGTCCCAACAGTTAATTAAAAATCTTTTGCTGCAGGTCAAAAGAAGAAACAAATGGAGGGGGGTTTGTTTAAAGGTCTGTAATGAAAGAGAACAGGAACTACACACAGCTTTACACACATGGTGCCAAAGAACCTCAGACAGGGGTGACAGGGTGTGGGGCGTCTTTACCAAGTCAAGGGATGGCTATCAACAGGAGAACATCTAATGATCTGGGGCTCTACACAGTGGAGATGTTGGCAGTAAGGGTTGCACTGCGACGGGTGGAAGAAACACAGCAGGAACATGTGTCGATCTGCTCCGATTCATCTTCAGCCCTGATGCGTATGAGGTCGTGTCCTTCAAATAGCCAGCAAGGTCTACTGCACCATGTCCTCCAGTCAGCTACAAGGAGGATGTGGTGGCGGGCGTGGTTTCAGCTCGGCTGCAGGGGGGAGAGAGGGGGAGTGGCTCGGGGAACGGTGCCAGGTGAAAACAATAACAACCAGCTGGGGATAATTGTGTGTGTGTGCTCTCCCCTATTTGAGCAGTGAGACGGGGGCGAGCGAGAAGGAGAGACCGACCGAGCGAGCGGCGTGTCATCGCGAGCAGGAACAAAATACTTAAAACAATAAAACCTTTGAAGCCCACCACCCTGGTGTCAGTGCCTGTGTCCGGAGCCGTACCAACCCACACCGTACAGAGGAATCATCAGGGAGGTCAGCTTCAACTCGCATGTAGGTGTTCGTGGCAATGAGAGGGCAGACCAGCTGGCACTGAAGACAGGACACAGAAATGCACATTACTACCAGCAACCAGGTCAAATATATGGTTTGGGGACAAAAATCCACAAATTGTGGCAGAAAAGGTGAAGAGGAGAAAGAGAGGAATCTTTACCATTTACCTAAAGCATAAACCATCAAAGTGAACCCTTTTTTGAGTAAGAGCAGTACAAACACTACTCAGTGTGAGTGAGAGCACAGGGTGGAACACTGTTCCTTCTTACATGGTGTGATGAGCGTCCCAAGCCACATCAGCGTTGCCCTGGAACCTACAAGGAACACCTGCTCACCACTCATCACGAGCTGAGTGGCCACACCTGCAGCTCGTCAGCTCCGCTGCATTTAAGCTGCAGGTTCAGAAGGAAGAAGGGGGCCCACTGGAGAAGACGTAAGGCTAACCCTCTTGTGTGCCATTCTCTCTCTAGAAAGCAGCGAGTGACCCGACGGAACGCCTGGAGCACTGCACCGACTCCCCCACAAGCGGATTCACCACGAGCACCAGGGCCTGCAAAACCTCGCAAGCTGGACCTCTGGATCTCCTAATTAACTCTACGGTTGTAAATAAACCTTGCCCTCCGGGGACTTCACTTGAGCTGTTGTGTAGTGTGTTCCTTTCACCCCGCCACACTGGTGGAGAATGCGGGCATACTGAGTGGGAGGAACATCCGGAGGAAAACCTTTTTTTTTTTTTTTACAAAACTAAATCTTTAATTTTTTTGCTCGGCCCCCCTAGGCAGCCACTCCTTTCCCGGCGACATGGATGAAGTCATTGCACGCCTAACGGAGATCAGCATGCGCCAGCAACAGATAACTGAACATCTGGCGACGCGACAAGGGCAAACCGAGCAAGAGTTAAATGAACTGCGCACGGCTGCTGCACGACATGTTCCACTACCTGATCCCAGAATGAAGGTGACCCAGCTGTTGCCGAAGTTGACAGCTGATGACGATGTGGAATCCTTTCTCCAAATGTTCGAGAATACCGCAACCCAGGAGGGCTGGGACCCTGGTGACTGGGCACGCTTGGTCGCACCCCTCCTCACGGGGGAAGCCCAGCGGGCATACTTCACGCTGCCAACTGAACGGGTAGACGACTACAAGGAGCTAAAAAGGGAAATCCTAGCTCGGCTGGGCCTCTCACCAGTCTGCGCTGCACAGTATTTCCATGACTGGGAGTATAAGCCCCGCCTCCCTGCCCGGGCCCAGGCCGCAGAATTGTCGCGTCTCGCGCAGCATTGGCTGCTGGAAGGAAATCCCACAGCCGCCCTTGTGACAGAGCGTGTTGTCGTCGATCGGTTCCTCCGTGCCCTCCCGAGATCCCCTCGTCAAGCCGTCGGTATGCGGAACCCTAGCACGATTACTGAGCTTGTCGAAGCTGTGGAACTGGCGGAGGCTGTCCAACACCAGGGTGCTGGAGAACGAGCTCCGCCGTTTCCCTGGAGGGTGATCCAGGAGCGACGCAGGCCAGAGGGCAACCTGCGGTCCGAAGGCCGGCCGGGGCCTCCTTCTCAAAGAGACGAATCAATGCCCACCGCAGACCCCACACCGGCTCCAAGAACCTGGCTAGCGGGCTGTATCCTACATCAGGATTTGCCAAAAGGGGCGCCGAGGGTGGACGTAGAAGTCGATGGCCGCCCGTTCGCAGCTCTTCTGGATACCGGCAGCGCGGTCAGTTTGATCCAGTCTCATATCCTATCGCCCCACAGACTAACCAAGGCTACCATCCCGGTCACCTGCGTGCATGGAGACACGCGACATGTTCCAACCAGGAGAGTGACCATCTCCGCTGGCCCTGACTCATGGCCGATGGACGTGGGCCTAGTGAAGGATCTGCCGGTACCCGTCCTTATCGGTAGAGACTGGCCGGGCTTGGATCGCCTGCTGGCCGCGAACGTGCCATTTGCCAGTCCTCGACGGGCCCACCTCCGAAGGCGGCCAGGAAAAGGAACCCGTCATCGTCCCGTCTTGCTGGCCTCCGACAGCGGGAGAGATGGTGAGTCCCCACCCCCTCATTCTAACCTCTACCATGACCTTTTCCAACAGGTGACAGGAGGCGGGTCGTTTGCCAGGGAACAACGGGAAGACGACCGCCTAAAGCACTGCTGGGCTCAGGTGCGCATGGTTGAGGGAAAAGAAACTCAACCGGGGCCCCATCCTCTCCCGCATTTTGTCGTCCAAAACGGCCGGCTCTATTGTGTTGCACAGCGAAGGGGGGAAGAGAAGAAGTTGTTGGTGGTACCCCGAACAAAGACAGAGACGGTCTTAGAGCTGGCACACTCCCATCCCTTGGCGGGCCACCTTGGAGCCAACAACACCATTCAGCGGGTCCGTGACCGATTCCACTGGCCAGGATTGGACGCCGAGGTGAAACGATTCTGCCAGGCCTGCCCCACTTGTCAGAGAACATCTCCACGGACCCCTCCCCCCAGCCCACTGATTCCACTGCCGGTCATTGAGGTACCCTTTGAGCGCATTGGGATGGATCTCGTAGGGCCGTTGCCTAAGTCTGCCCGGGGGCATGAACACATCCTCGTCATTGTGGACTACGCCACCCGGTATCCTGAAGCAGTGCCTCTTAGGAAAGCCACGGCCAAGGCCATCGCCAAGGAGCTCTTCCTTCTCTATAGCCGGGTGGGCATCCCCGCCGAAATCCTGACAGACCAGGGAACCCCTTTCATGTCCCGGCTAATGGCTGACCTGTGCGCCCTCCTTAAAGTGAAACACCTGAGGACCTCTGTCTACCACCCCCAGACGGACGGTCTCGTGGAACGCTTCAACCAGACCCTGAAGCGGATGTTACGGCGGGTTGCAGATGAAGACAAGCGGGACTGGGACCTCATGCTCCCCTACGTGCTCTTCGGAATACGGGAGGTGCCTCAGGCGTCGACAGGCTTCACCCCGTTCGAGCTCTTATTCGGACGCCAGCCCAGAGGCCTCCTAGACGTGGCCAAAGAGGCGTGGGAACATCAGCCTGCCCCCCATCGCTCGGTGGTAGAGCATGTGAAGGAGATGAGGGAAAAGATCGACCGGGTCATGCCGCTAGTCCGGGAACATCTCGTCAAGGCCCAACAGGCGCAGCAACGGTATTACAATCGAGCCGCCCAGCCACGAGAGTTTCAGCCAGGAGACCGGGTCATGGTTCTTGTCCCCAACTCCGCCTGTAAGTTCCTGGCCAGTTGGCAGGGCCCGTACACCGTCATCGAGAAGGTTGGGCCGGTTACGTATCGTGTCCGACAGCCAGGCCGACGAAGAACGGAGCAGCTCTACCACATTAATCTGTTGAAGAAATGGGTGGG
Source organism: Pungitius pungitius (assembly GCF_949316345.1). Lineage (NCBI taxonomy): Eukaryota > Metazoa > Chordata > Actinopteri > Perciformes > Gasterosteidae > Pungitius > Pungitius pungitius. Next base: position 1,376,038 of record NC_084913.1, read on the forward strand.
GACAAGGGACCAGCTCGCCGCCCTCGCCACCGTCGACTCGCCGGTAGTGGACATGGACGCCCAGCTGTCGGCAGCCCAGAAGTCAGAGCTGCAGCACCTGGTCTCGCAGTTCTCGCATGTGTTCTCCTCCAACCCCGGGTGGACCCAGATCCTCCAACATGAGATCCACACACCACCCGGAGTGGTCGTCAGGCAACGGCCCTACCGAATCCCAGAGGCTCGTCGGAAGGCTATTGAGGAGGAAGTCCAACACATGCTGAAGTTAGAGGTGATTGAACCATCCAAAAGCCCTTGGTCCAGCCCGGTTGTCATGGTACCAAAACCGGATGGCACCCTCCGCTTCTGTAACGACTTCCGGCGCCTAAATGGAGTGTCTGAGTTTGACGGATACCCCATGCCTCGAGTGGATGAGCTCCTTGAACGTCTGGGAAGGGCCCGGTATATCTCCACCCTAGATCTGACCAAAGGGTATTGGCAGGTGCCCCTTTCCGAAACAGCCAAACCCAAGACCGCTTTCACTACCCCCAGTGGACACTGGCAATACAGGACCCTTCCCTGTGGCCTACACGGAGCTCCGGCCACCTTCCAACGGATGATGGACATCTTGTTGAGGCCTCACCAGTCCTATGCCGCAGCGTACCTGGATGATGTAGTTATCCACTCCGAGACTTGGGAAGACCACCTAAATCGGTTGCGGAGGGTGCTACTGGAGCTGCGCAGGGCTGGACTCACCGCCAACCCCCGAAAATGCCATCTGGGCCTGTCTGAGGCGAACTATCTGGGTTTCCAGGTGGGAAGAGGAGTCATCAGACCCCAGGAAAAGAAGGTTGAGGCAGTCCGCGCCGCCCCAAGACCCAGTACAAAGTCCCAGGTACGAGCCTTCTTGGGGTTGGCGGGTTATTATCGATGTTTTATACCTAACTTCTCCTCTTTAGCCTCCCCCCTGACAGACCTAACCAGGAAGGGTCAGCCAGAGAAAATCAACTGGACGCCCGAAGCCGAGGAGGCATTGAGAAAAATAAAGATGGCATTGACGGCAGAGCCGGTCCTAAGAGCGCCAGATTTTGGCTGTCCTTTCCTGCTGCAAACAGATGCCTCTGATACAGGACTGGGAGCCGTCCTGTCCCAGATTCAGGAAGATGAGGAGCATCCTGTCTTGTACCTCAGCCGGAAGCTGACCCCGGCCGAAAAAAACTACGCCGCTGTGGAGAAGGAAGCTCTGGCCATCAAGTGGGCAGTTCTGGAATTACGGTATTACCTCCTAGGTAGGCGATTCACTCTCTTTACAGACCACGCGCCCCTCCAGTGGATGGCCCGCGCCAAGGACACGAACGCCAGGGTGACACGGTGGTTCCTGGCACTCCAGGACTTCCACTTTGAAGTCCGGCACCGTTCTGGAGCAGCAAACTCTAATGCGGACGGCCTTTCTCGGATCTGGTCGGCCTTTGTAGGTCTGTCAGGGGTCACTCCCCACCAACCCCGTACATCACCCCTACTAACATCCTATTATTCCACCAGGCCAGGACAACGCTTAAGGGGGGGGGAGTGTGATGAGCGTCCCAAGCCACATCAGCGTTGCCCTGGAACCTACAAGGAACACCTGCTCACCACTCATCACGAGCTGAGTGGCCACACCTGCAGCTCGTCAGCTCCGCTGCATTTAAGCTGCAGGTTCAGAAGGAAGAAGGGGGCCCACTGGAGAAGACGTAAGGCTAACCCTCTTGTGTGCCATTCTCTCTCTAGAAAGCAGCGAGTGACCCGACGGAACGCCTGGAGCACTGCACCGACTCCCCCACAAGCGGATTCACCACGAGCACCAGGGCCTGCAAAACCTCGCAAGCTGGACCTCTGGATCTCCTAATTAACTCTACGGTTGTAAATAAACCTTGCCCTCCGGGGACTTCACTTGAGCTGTTGTGTAGTGTGTTCCTTCCACCCCGCCACAATGGGGAGGGAAAGGTGATTTTTGCTCCTGTTGTAAAACATTGGGGCCGATTGGATTGTTGACGTCACACTGAGGCGTCTTTAGTGTTTTAACTACGTCTCGCTGATGACCTTTTGAACCTGGAAGTCTGAGAATGTCTGTGAAGATCTTGCCAACTTTACCCATCTGTAAACGTTCTACTCAGTCCCCCCCCCTCATAACCCACAGGGAGGGGCTGACCTACAGTGGTCCGCTTTCTGCAGAGTCTAAACTATCTTCAGTAATTTACTAACTGGTGGTCTGTCTCTTTTTTCACATTGATCCACATGAAGTGTCCACTCATTCTCACAATAGTGATGTATTAATATTATTCAGAGTAATATAAAGTACTTTCTTATTGTTTGAGAAACATGCTCGTCCTTAAAAGAAGTGGTTAAAGAACGGGTTTTTGTGGTTTTTGTCCGGTTGCAGAAACAATAGAACATGTGTTAATGAATTGTAAACAGTATGAAGGACATAGGAAAAAGATGATGGAAGAGTTAGGAAAGATTGGAATAAAAGGACAGGAGTGAAGGAAATACTAGAGAGTGGGAAGAATGAACAATGTAGAGAAACTATTTTACATTTTTTTTTATTAAGAGCAGGTCTGGTGAAAAGAATATGAAATAAGGACATGATATAACAGAGAAATAAATCCGGAAGATGGCGGTAGTGCAACATAAAAGGATGCAAGCTGCCGATAAACACTAAAGGAGAGGCGTGGACCGGCAAATGGCAGGTGGCAGATGGCAGAGCGAAGTGACGTAGCAGGAAGAGTCAGGCGAGATGGACGTAGGTGGCGGGAAAGATAGAGAGTGGGAAACTGCGCGGAAAAAGAAACGTCCAAAGATCCAAAGTGACCAATCGGATGACAGTGAATATGCTGATAGAGGAGAAGCAACAGAGAGGAGGAGGGATGAATACAAGGTCATCGTTAAATGGACGCAAGAAGGGGCTTCTTTTGGTGAGTGGAATCCAATCCGGCCCACTAGATCCATACATAAGGAAATTGGAGAGATAAAGAGTGCTAGAGTGCAGAGAAATGGATCATTGCTGATAATGTACAGGGATGGAGGACAACAAGGGAGAGCAATTAGGATGAATACGATAAATAGCAAGAAAGTGCAATGTTCCATGGCTGGTGACAAAAAACAATGTATCCGAGGACGATGTTAAAACAAACGTAAGTAATGCAAAAATAACTGAGTTAAACGGATTAAATCGAACAAAAATGGGATTAAAAGTGACAGCCTTTCAGTTTTGATCACTTTGGGGGAGGGGAAACTACTGGAAACAATCTGTATTGGATACTTGTGTTATGAGGTGTTACGTTCTGCCTCCCCAGGAGGGGAGTGGGATCCACGCCACTGCTTGACGGCGTCCTGTGGCCAATAAACAGCGTGTGGTGTGGAAGGTGCAAGAAACAGACTGTGGCTTGAAGTTGGGGTTAACAGGCTTGTTTTTATTTATAGCGCTGTTAACGGGGGAAATGAGGAGAGCTGGCGGTACCAAAGCAACAAAAAGAACAAAATGCTTCCCACCCCCTTACCTGTCCTATCTCCCAACAAAACCACAACCTAACTGGCACACTACCAAGGCGCCCTAACAAAACTTACATTGGGTGGCCCAGCCAGGTGTAGCTAGTGTTGTTAGACAGGGGAGTAACACTACGTGCAGGTGTGTAAACTCCGGAGCAGGACTAAACTACTCCTCACCCCCCCCCCTGTAATAAAGATAATAAAGAAACCAAAGTACACGTATTAATGGTATACACACTTATATCAAATCACCAGAAATACAACTCTTATACCATCAACCAGCACTCACGTATACACAACCAGAGTGCCACCCACCCCGGTGAAACAAACACAGGGGTACATATACTGACAGAAGGGCATGATGGGATTGGAGATGAGTGAAAACAGCTGAACCGGGTAACGAGCGGGGGTGGAGTCAAGATGAATGGAGATCATGGATGATCAGTACCACCTGTATGCACACACACACAAAACAGAACACAGCCACCAACCGATACACAGAACAGGGGACGTAACAGAGGTCAGGCTGTACATCCCAGAAATACATAGATAATTTAAATGAGAAACCTAATGTTATCTGTATTCAAGAGACATGGTGAAAACCACAATGGGATTTGGGGATAAAAGGGTACTCTGTTGTTAGAAGAGATCGTGAATCTGGCAAAGGTGGAGGAGCAGCAACATTCACACAGAATGAGGTGAGTTATGAGATAATGCAGGTTAATACGGAACATGAATCCACTGTGGTGAAGGTGTGGACTGAAAGAGCTGCTGCTTGTGTTTTCTCCTCCCATCCTCTTCTGTTTCAATCGGTGCTTCACAAGTGTGGTGAGTTGCTGCTGACGATGTGGGCGTGGCAGGTGATTCTCCAGCCAATCCAGCGCGGCTCTCCTCTATGTCTAATGTTTGTTTGTGAGGGCTTGCGAGGAGGGTTGTTGGGATAGAGGTTGAGAGAGAAACTTTGTGATTTATTTGGTTTATGTTGTTTGTTAAAACTGTGTTTTATGTACTTACCCCAAGAGCGCTGTGGAGCAGGGCTAGGTAAGACACCCTGGGGTCTACATACACACGTAGGAAAAACCTGTTAGACCCACTAGGTGAGAAGCCAGTGGCTGTCACCCAGTGTGTTGTAGCAGTTTAAGTAAGTGGTGTGACAGGTTACATTGTGGTAGGTAGCTTTAGAGGAATAGGGAAGCTCAGGGTCCTTCTTTTTGTTTCTTTGCTTTGACAGAGCGCTGGCACCGCCCTACTCCACAGGCCTTGCTACCTGTTAGCCCTCCTATCCCCTGTCTACCATTTTGTGTGTATTTATATGGTATGTACTTGTCCTTTCTTTTCATTATTATTATTTTGTGGAAAATAAACCCACCCTTCTGTACTTTTTCGTAGCAGCGTGTGTTTATTATTGATTGTTATTGTGGTGCATAGGGTACAGGTTCCAGCATCCAACAGGCGTGGTCTTGGGCAGTTACGCCTCCACCTCCTCTTCTGAGCCGGGGTGGAGGCGTAACAGAGGTGATATAGATATAATTAACTTTTATAATCCATGTGGGGAGATAAGCAAAGGTATATTAGAGGAGGTAAGGGGAGACGTACAAAACAATGTAATATGGTGTGGGGATTTCAACTCCTAATACATTACATAATACATCATAATATACTGTATTATGGGGAAGCAAGAGCACAGATGCAAATGGTGTTGAGGTGGAAGAACTTTTAGATGATCACGGTTTGGTTTGTCTCAACAACGGGGAAGGAACACGATATAAAAGTAATCAAAATACAGAGGCAGCACTTGACCTAACACTTGTAAACAGTACTTTAGCAGGTGTAAGAACATACGACAATGGGCAGCGACCACTACCCCAGAGTGACTAAAGTTAAAGAAACAAGTGCAACAAGATGTGGGGGAATTAAAGAAGGTTATCAAGTGGATATAAATATTTAATGGTGAATTAGTTCATGAAATCATTCAGTCTGCTGAGGAGACAATCCCTAAAAGTGCAAGTACCAAACGTACCAAGAATGTTCCCTGGTGGAATAATGACTGTAGAAAAGCTATAAAAAACAGAAATAAGGCAAAAGGAAACCACTTGATTCCCAGGATGCGTTGATCCATTATAAGAGGGCACAGGCAATAGTAAGGAAAACAATAGGACCCCAAAAACGCACATTCTGGAGGCAATATTGTAGCAGCATTGGAAGAGAGGTCCAGCTGTCAGACTGTGGGGCATGATCAGGAGAATGGGGGGGTCAGAAGGAATTCTAAGTTACCAGTGATGAACGGTGGGGACAAAATGGCGGTCAGCAGTAAAGAAAAGGCTGAACTTCTTCACACACGTTTAGGAAGGTGCACAGCTCTGACAACCTAACCGATGAGGCCAGACACTGGAGGGATGAGGCATGTTTGGAGAATTCCAAAATACTAGAGAATAAAGAGGAACCAGACCCGATAGACCTGCCATTTAGGATGTTTGAACTGAGAAGAGCAGTTAGTAGGACTAGACAAACAACACCAGGGAAAGATGGTATATGCTATAAAATGTTAGAACAAATGGAAGAAAATGCTCTGGGCAACGTGTTAAGACTTTATAATAGAGTTTGGGGAAATGGCCAACTGCCATCAGTGTGGAAACAAGCTGTAATAGTTCTAAAACAATCCGTCGGACCCGAATGGCTACGGACCTGCTGCCCTGACCTCTCACTTATGTAAAATCATGGAACGGATGGTCACAGGAAGACTAACGTTCTTAATAGAGAGTAAAGGTCTTTTATCCCCACATCAGAGTGGGTTCCGTAGGGGTCGAAGTACTATGGATTCTGTCTTATGCTTAGAAGCAACATCAGGAAAGCACAGACTAACAAAGAAGTAGTAATAGCTGTCTTCTTGATGTGGAAAAAGCATATGATATGCTGTGGAAAGAAGGGTTACTAATTAAGTTGAATTCAATGGGAATAGGTGGCAGGGTATATAACTGGGTGAAGGACTTTTTACTTGATAGAGTAGATACAGAATATTCAAATATATATATATTGTGAATAATGGAACTCTGCAAGGTGTGATGGCCCAGCTGGCGAGCAGCGCCCCACATGGCTTGGGGTAGCCAGGCAACGGCCACCAAGAAGCGTGGTAGTAGATGGGCGGTACTACAGCAGGTGGCCCTAAGTGCACCTCCCAGGTGTTCTGAATCAGAACCTCAATCAAGAGCCTGTAAAAGGGAGGGTGAGACGACACTGTGGGGGGAAGAAAAGAAGCGGAACGACACTAATCCCTCTGCCCTTCTCACTCCAGGACGAGTCCAGTTGAGCTGCCCGATGCCTCCGGCGATCCCGGTGAACCAAAAGGTCAAAGATGGAAGAAATTTTGAATGCAATGCTGACCTCGCAAGCCAATCTACAGACAGCGGTAGTAGAGCTGTGTAGAGCAACAGGGAGACCGAAAGAGCGGAAGCCAAAAGAGGTGCTGACGAAACTCATGCCAGATGATGATGTCGAGACCTAAATTGCATTGTTTGAAAGGGCAGCAACAAGGGAGAAATGGCCAAGAACCGAATGGGCGAACAACCTCATGCCTTTCCTGACCGGCGAAGCTCAGAAAACCTGCCGGGACCTTTCAGCGGCAGAGGCTGAAAATTATGATAAGGTAAAGACGGCCATCCTAGCTCAATACGGACTTAGCCTCCCCGCTAAAGCACAGCAAGTACATGACTGGAGTTACGACCCTACCCTCCCTGTCCGGGCACAAGTGATGGGGCTAGTCCATCACACCAGGAGCTGGCTGGAAGAAGCAGAGGGGCCACCCATAGTGGAGAGAGTGGCAATTGACCGGTGTATACGAGGCCTACCAAATGACGCAAAGAGGTACGTCGCCCAGCAGGGGCCCCTTGGGCTGGACACATTACTGGCCTTATTGGAAAATCACAGAGTAATGGCTGGTCTGATGCAATCAGAAAATAACAAGCTAACCAATCCTAAAAACAAAGCAGAGAGAGAGATGATAGGCAAAGCTGTCAGTTCCCCGTCACCCCGACCGACGTTTGGAGGGACTGGGCCGGCTGTATAACGAACCCAGTGGCTTCCTCCAATCCCGCGATGTTTCTCTTGTGGCCGAGAGGGACATCTAGCCAGAGGGTGTCCGGATCGGGATGAGCCAATGCCGACAGCCGGGTCCACCGATCACAAAGGCCTCTCCTGCCACGACCTCACTACCTGCTGGGCACATGAGGGAGCCCCCGCCCCAAAGTTCCCAGTGAAGATTGCTGGGAAGGACACAGAGGCACTTTTAGACTACGGAAGTATGGTCTCCCTGGTCCGACCGGAATTTGCCCGTGCCACGGGGGGGGGAGAGATGGCGGTGTCCTGCATCCACGGGGACACGTGGGGATGACGACGGAGGTGAGGTGGTCTGCACCCACACCACAGCAACAGACCCGGAACGGGCAGCGGAGGTTGAGCCCCTGGAAGACGTGCAATCAGACGAGGTGTTCTCGCACTTTCCGGAAGCTGAAATGGAAGGTCACCGGCCAGGACAAGGTCAAGACCTCCGAGAACTGGTTGGCCGGAACGCAGATGTCTTCTCTGAGATCCCAGGTCGAACAACAGCCATCTCCCACGACATCAGAACAGAGCCGGGAAAGACCGTAAGACTACGACCATACAGAATCCCCGAGGCCAGACGGGAGGCCATCAGGGACGAGGTGAGGAAAATGCTTGACCTTGGGGTGGTGGAGGAGTCACACAGTGCCTGGTCCAGTCCTATAGTCCTGGTTGGAAAGCCGGACAGAAGCATTAGGTTCTGCAATGACTACAGAAAATTAAATGCAATTTCTCTGTTTGACACCTACCCTATGCCCCGGGTAGATGAGCTGGTCGAGAGACTAGGACCGGCCCGGTTCATCTCCACGCTAGACTTAACGAAAGGGTACTGGCAGGTACCGCTCACCCCCCAGGCCATGGAGAAGACTGCCTTCTCAACACCAGACGGCGCCTTCCACTATAAAGTGCTCCCATTTGGCCTTCATGGAGCTCCGGCAACGTTTCAGAGGCTAATGGATAAGATACTGCGGCCCCATCAGGAATACGCCGCGGCATACCTCGACGACATCGTCATCCATAGCACGTCATGGGAGAAGCATCTACAGCACCTAGCCGCAGTCCTCCAGGCCTTGCGAGAGGCGGGACTGACAGCCAACCCTGCAAAGTGCTCCCTCGCCTTGGAGGAGGCGAATTACCTTGGGTACACTGTCGGCCGAGGAAATAAGGTAAAGAAGGTGGAGGCCATAACAACCTGGCCCCAACCCCAGACAAAACGACAGGTGAGAACATTTCTAGGGCTAGTTGGGTATTACAGACAGTTCATCCCTAACTTTGCTTCGGTAGCCGCCCCCTTGCATGAACTGACAGGCAAAAACGCACCCAACGGGGTAAAGTGGACGGAGCAGGCCCAGTTGGCCTTCAATGCCTTGAAGACAGCCCTCTGTGGGGAAACCGTACTACACACCCCTGACTTTGGCAAGAGGTTTGTACTACAGACCGATGCATCAGAGGTAGGCCTAGGGGCAGTCCTGTCCCAAGTACATGATGGAAGTGAATACCCCATCACCTTTGTTAGCCGCAAACTACTTCCCCATGAGAAGAATTATGCAACTATTGAAAAGGAGTGCCTAGCAGTTAAATGGGCAATAGGTAAACTAAGGTACCACTTACTAGGCCGAGAGTTTACATTGGTCACAGACCACGCCCCCCTAAAGTGGATGGCCTTTAACAAAGACAAGAATGCCAGAATAACCCGTTGGTTTTTGCACCTACAGGACTTTAAGTTCACAGTGGAGCACAGAGCGGGTGGGCTACATGGGAATGCCGATGCCCTGTCAAGAAGGGACGACTGCCTGTGGACTGCCGCTCCCCACCGTAGTTCGGAGCGGAGGGGGGGGGTACGTGATGGCCCAGCTGGCTTGGGGTAGCCAGGCAACGGCCACCAAGAGGCGTGGTAGTGGATGGGCGGTACTACAGCAGGTGGCCCTAAGTGCACCTCCCAGGTGTTCTGAATCAGAACCTCAATCAAGAGCCTGTAAAAGGGAGGGTGAGACGACACTGTGGGGGGAAGAAAAGAAGCGGAACGACACTAATCCCTCTGCCCTTCTCACTCCAGGACGAGTCCAGCTGAGCTGCCCGATGCCTCCGGCGATCCCGGTGAACCCGGCGTTTTGAGTTTGTTTATGCCCCCTCCCCTCTTCCCCTCAGGTTATAATAAATAAAATTTCCGTTTGACTTCACTGCAATCCTGGGGTCTCGGCTGAACTCTTATTCCCACTGTTAGGAATTTAAGTAGAAGTGCACCCCTAGCGGTGAGAAGTATGTTACGTATAACAATGTTTAGAATAGAATTGTAGTTGTTGTGATGTTAGATAGTAGATATTACATTTGTATGTTAAATAAAGTGAATGTATTATAGACAATAACAATTTAAAGTCATATAAATCATATAAATACTCTACACATTAACATCCTGTCATGATGTAATGTTAAAACCTGGGGACGTAAGCTATAGGCCGTTCTTTATGGATTTCTCCTACTTTTCCCCAGAGAGGGTTTTTAGTAGGAGTTTTTCTCTCCTGTCAGGTATTAATTTAGCAATGTAAGACAGCCAAATGAGGCAATGTGTTGCACCAGATAAACTGTGATAAACCATTAAGTACTGTGATCCTATATGTTGTGTGGTAACTGAAGTGTACTAGTTATAAAATGAAGACAAACTATGTATATGATGTTATTTTCACTCTTTGAGGCATAAAGCCGAGATGTGTTTAAATAGAATGAATTGGACAGGGAGAGATGAGACAGAGAGGGGGATCCAGAGACACACGTGGCAGTTCACACCTTGATGTGAAAAGGCTGGACCAGGAAGGAGCCAATGACATTCAAATACACCCAGAAGACCACCCCCCCCCGGGAGCTTCAAATCAGCAAACCAAGGAACAAGAAGATTAGATTTATCCTGCAGCCGTCCTGAGGAGTCACTTTTGACTGGGCCGGGGAAATCTCTATTTCGCAAAATATATCACTATTCACATTGTTTTTTCACTTTGTAATTGTAGGCCTTACTCTTTGTTTAGTTATTAAATACTTTTTGATTTTTAAAACGCAAGCTAGTTGACTTTTGATTCACCGTATCCTGCCTGGACGAGAACAAAGGGAAGCTGGTCTCCCCTTCGGCCTTCAGAACCTAACAACTGCTGGGAACATAGAGAACCCAACCACACAAGCTTTGGGTGGGTAGGCCATGTAATGGCGGGAAAAGCAGGGTTGTGTCAACTACAGTATCGCCCTGCAGTCTCCATCTCCTCCATCTCTCCCTGGTTATTCCCATCTCCAAAGGTAGACTTTAGGATACAGCAAAAATTGAAGGATAAGTCGAAGCAAAAGCCAGCATGGCGCATAGTACAGAATTATTTTGATCAGCACTTCTCTGACGTTACGTTCATATTTACGGACGGATCGAAAGACCCCAAAACAGGATGTGCAGGAGCAGCAGTTTATATCCCGTGTGAGAGTGAGATCTGCATCAGGCAAAGAGTATTAGATCATGTGTCAGTTTATACCACAGAGCTATTAGCGATTCTATTGGCCCTGCAGTGGCTGGATAAGGGGAATTAACAACACCGTCATTGCATCTGACAGTTTCTCAGCACTTTCCAGCATAGAATCCAGTAGATCAGATATCAGGAATGATATAATCAATAAAATATCCTTCATAATGTATAGGATGGAAAGTAGAGGTCAAACCATGCAATTCATCTGGGTACCAGCCCATGTTGGTGTGGAGGGGAAGGAACACGTTGATATTCTGGCCAAACAAACACTCAGAATTAATCATTAATCAGTTTTTAAGAGAAACGAATTTAGTTAAACGGATCTAGTTTTTTTTTTTCCTGTACTTTAGTTCATCTCTTAGTGTTCTGCATAATCTCCTGCTCCACCCTCCAGTCCAGATGGTGGCGGTAATGCACCGAACCGCCAATAAGCACTAAAAGAAGAAGAAGAAGAAGAAGAAGAAGCGCAACAGCGCGTAAGCAGAAAGTTACCGGAGCTTCACTTTAACATCTCAAAGTGTTCAGATCCTGTGAGTATGTCCGTGATACACAATGTGTGCTTTAGTGTGTGTTTGTTTATGTGTGTGTTTGTGTGTTAACGGGCCGTGAAACGTTTCAAGGTTCATTTAAACCGTTTATACGACAAACCCGGAAATACAGAAACACGGAAACCAGGTTTCTGCAGTTTGTTCGTTTTAAAACGGAATTGGAAAAACACGTTCTATCTTTCCTTTAATCTTTTCTTAAACGCATTTCTTCGTAAGTGGCTGTGACGTCACTGTATAACCGTCAGTAGAGAACATCTGCTCTAAATGGCCCTTTCTCAATAACTAAGACGGCGAGAACGGACCTGCGTTCCCGCGAGAACAGACTCGGGAGACGGACTCGCGCTTTCGGGAGATCGGTCGTTTCCGCAATCGGAACAGCAGCTGACTTGATGACGTCACCACGTCAGTTGGTCTCGCTAATACGTTTTATGTTAAGTATTTTACTATTATCAAGCTTTTGTTTTATTTTTATTTAAAATGAGAAACTATATATATATATATTATATTGATCATTAAATATATATATATATATATAATAAGTCATAAAATAATTAGGCAAAGTATGTCAATTGATCAGATCAGAGTTGTTGTACAGTCCAACATCTTTTTAAAGCAGATGAAGAGGAGCAGCTGTAGTTTGTGGTGCTGCTGAACTTTACTGGATTACAATGACAGGTGTCAATCTAATATTTATTCATATTAGATGGAAGAAACAAACGTTACTTAGTTGAACGTTTAAATTAGGGCTGTTGTATTACATCACACTGCATTAGCTTTATTTTGTATGGTTTGATAAAGGAGGACGTTGGGCACAGTAACAACAATTAAACAGTACATATTTTACTGGATAGTAACACATTCCACACACAGCTACCGTTTGTCTCCTTGTTACTCAAACATCAAGAGGCTGATCATCAGTGTGGTGTCATCGTACAGTTAAATGCACAAACATCACTATTAATTAAAATGGTGATGTACCTGAACCTCTTCTGTGTCGCTACATTAATAGTGATTAACCTCATAGTATTGTATGTATATGATGTAGTGATCAATGAGGCTACATACCGTTAGATAGATGACATGATCATTAGTGATTAACAAAGTATTTAATATCTATGATGCAGTAATCAATGGAAGCTACAGTTAGATGACATCATTAGTGATTAACAAAGTATTTAATATCTATGATGCAGTAATCAATGGAAGCTACAGTTAGATAGATGACATCATTAGTGATTAACATAGTATTTAATATCTATGATGCAGTAATCAATGGAAGCTACAGTTAGATAGGTGACATCATTAGTGATTACATAGTATTTAATATCTATGATGCAGTGATCAATGGAAGCTACAGTTAGATAGGTGACATCATTAGTGATTACATAGTATTTAGTATCTATGATGCAGTAATCAATGGAAGCTACAGTTAGATAGGTGACATCATTAGTGATTACATAGTATTAAATATCTATGATGCAGTAATCAATGGAAGCTACAGTTAGATAGGTGACATCATTAGTGATTACATAGTATTTAATATCTATGATGCAGTGATCAATGGAAGCTACAGTTAGATAGGTGACATCATTAGTGATTACATAGTATTTAATATCTATGATGCAGTAATCAATGGAAGCTACAGTTAGATAGGTGACATCATTAGTGATTACATAGTATTTAATATCTATGATGCAGTGGTCATAGAGGAAAAAAGTAGCAGCTTATAGTCCGGAATTTCCGTAAATGTTGTAAATCTGACACTTTGTCGCTACGTCACCGTGACAACGTCAAATTGGTTTATTGTACTTTTTACTCTGATTTGAACGTCTTTTAGGCTCTTTGCTGACGTCGTTTTAAGTAATGATGTAAACATGTTTTTATGACAGCCTGAACACACTTGTGCCTCTTTACCTTTTTTTACGCCTCCCTGCGTTCACTTGTCGTCTCATTTTTAAAGTCACAATGACTTCTGGGTAATTCCTTTGGGCCGATTCAGTCATCCAAAGCTGACTTAAGGAAATGATTCATAAAGGACTCAAACACTGTGACAGGTGTGAGTCTGTGAGTCAGTTTGCTAAATGGTGGATGGAATGAACTTGTTTCTCTTTTCTAGTCTTCTGACCCTTCAAAGCGCTTTAAGGCTTCATGTCATCATTCACACACTGATGAATGACAGCAGCTACCACACAGAGACACCTGTCCATCAGTGACCAACATTCACACAGGACTCACAGCCACAGCAGCAATGTGGGTGAAGTGTCCTGCTCAAGGACACATGGACACAGGTCAACAGGACCTGGGATCCAAGCCACAGTCGCCTGAGGGAGCAGGTTGGGATTGTGTGACAGAGGCCGACAGCATCTGCTGCTGTGACGTGAATGTGAGGTGAATGAGCTCTGTGTGTTTGTCCTGATGAAGATGAATAATGTGTGAGATCTCCCAGCAGGTTGTAATGAAGGTGTGAAGGTGTGGACTCTGCTATGAATCAGGCTGAGGACCCAGAGGACAGTGTCCCTCCCTCTGAGGCCCCTCTGTGGGGGGGACATGACAGACAGACCAAAGCTCAGAGGTGAGAGGACCATCTCCAACTGTCCTCCACTCGTCTCCATGTCCCAACGTCTTTGACTCACTGACTCTGGTTCTACATGTGTGACCAGGATTTACCAGGGACCAGAACCAGGACCTGGACCCAGCTGTGTGTCCATGAAGAGTAACCAGTCCATGGAGCCTCCTCTAGTCTTCAAAGATGCCCGTCCCTCTGCTGATGCAAGGTGAGGGTCTCAGGCTGATGGTGAGGTGTTTCTACCAGACTCTCTGGTGGAGGTTCTGGGTTTCTTGCTCCAGGGCCCTTCAGCAGAGTCCAGTGAGGGAGGGAGAGCTCCATGGAGGACTTGGTGAGACCTGATGGGACTAAACCAAACTGACTGGTGAAGAACACAGTGAGCTGTTGATCCTCAGTGGGACCAGCAGGACCAGTAGACCTAGACCACTACAGGCATGTGGTCCACATCCAGACCTCACGTCATGGACCTTTACCTTGTTTTGGTCTCTGTGAGGACGGACACCATGTGAGATGATGCTTCATGATTCGATGATGATGTGATGATGTAATCTCAGTGTTTCTTTCAGTTCACATCAGCAGAGAAGAAAGTCTCCTGAACCCAGATGTGTGTCCATGAAGAGTCATCATTCTAAAGGTCATTTCATTAACTTCAAAGATGGAGGCCGTTCTTATGACCCACAGTAAGTTCTTAAACAGATGAAGAAGTGTTCAGATTGTCGTTAATGAATCACAGAAATGTTCATTCATTCTTTAAATTGTTGTTTCCTTGACGATCCATCATGATTTCTTATCTTCATCTAATTGGTCCTTATGTGTTAAAGGGTGAATCATTAACTGTAAACATCCTCAGATGAACACTGTCACTCAACTAATAAACTGTCCGTCATCAGTCTTCAGCATCTGGTTTCCATGGTGATCAATCATGACAGAAGCCAATATCTTTACCTAATGTTGTCTTGGTGTTGATGGTCCAAACACCATGTGAGCTGATGGTTCATGTTCCTCCACAGAGAGGACCAGGAGAGCTCAGAGGTTCCCACAGAGTCTGCCCAGCAGCATCAAACCCAGCTGGACTCCATCTTCATGGTGTGTACATGAACAACTACTTAAACATCTCTCAGTTCACCATCATCTCCATGCTGCACTTTGTAGACCAGTGGATTGTCCATCTGTCCAACATGGACCTGATGGTGGCTTCCATGGTTCTAGTTGGTGTCCTTCATAGAATGTTCTGTTCCAGCTGCTGGAGGAGAACATCCTCACCTTTGTGAAGAACGAGCTGAAGAAGATCCAGAAGGTTTTGAGTTCAGATTACCCAGAATGCTTAGAGAAGCAGGATGAGGAGGTGCTGGATGAAGAGCAGAGGAGGAGCAGAGAGGCATTTGTGAAGATCTCAGTGCACTTCCTGAGGAGAATGAAGCAGGAGGATCTGGCTGAGCGTCTGCAGAGCAGTAAGAGGGTTTCTCTAAAGACTTGCTGATGTTGTGGATTCATTTATTCTTAAATTCAACTATTTTCTACGTATTCTCTAACTTACTGACTTGATCTATCTGACTGGTGATGAGGACCCACACACCCTCACAGACCAAGAACCTTCAGTAACACACATACACTCACCGGCCACTTTATTAGGTACACCTGTCCAACTGCTCGTTAACACTTAATTTCTAAGCAGCCAATCACATGGCGGCAACTCAGTGCATTTAGGCATGTAGACATTGTCAAGACAATCTCCTGCAGTTCAAACCGAGCATCAGTATGGGGAAGAAAGGTGATTTGAGTGACTTTGAACGTGGCATGATTGTTGGTGCCAGAAGGGCTGGTCTGAGTATTTCAGAAACTGCTAATCTACTGGGATTTTCACGCACAACCATCTCTAGGGTTTACAGAGAATGGTCCGAAAAAGAAAAAACATCCAGTGAGCGGCAGTTCTGTGGGCGGAAATGCCTTGTTGATGCCAGAGGTCAGAGGAGAATGGCCAGACTGGTTCGAGCTGATAGAAGGGCAACAGTGACTCAAATAACCACCCGTTACAACCAAGGTGGGCATAAGAGCATCTCTGAACGCACAGTACGTCCAACTTTGAGGCAGATGGGCTACAGCAGCAGAAGACCACACCGGGTGCCACTCCTTTCAGCTAAGAACAGGAAACTGAGGCTACAATTTGCACAAGCTCATCGAAATTGGACAATAGAAGATTGGAAAAACGTTGCCTGGTCTGATGAGTCTCGATTTCTGCTGCGACATTCGGATGGTAGGGTCAGAATTTGGCGTCTACAACATGAAAGCATGGATCCATCCTGCCTTGTATCAACGGTTCAGGCTGGTGGTGGTGGTGTCATGGTGTGGGGAATATTTTCTTGGCACTCTTTGGGCCCCTTGGTACCAATTGAGCATCGTTGCAACGCCACAGCCTACCTGAGTATTGTTGCTGACCATGTCCATCCCTTTATGACCACAATGTACCCAACTTCTGATGGCTACTTTCAGCAGGATAATGCGCCATGTCATAAAGCTGGAATCATCTCAGACTGGTTTCTTGAATATGACAATGAGTTCGCTGTACTCAAATGGCCTCCACAATCACCAGATCTCAATCCAATAGAGCATCTTTGGGATGTGGTGGAACGGGAGATTCGCATCATGGATGTGCAGCCGACAAATCTGCGGCAACTGTGTGATGCCATCATGTCAATATGGACCAAACTCCCTGAGGAATGCTTCCAGCACCTTGTTGAATCTATGCCACGAAGAATTGAGGCAGTTCTGAAGGCAAAAGGGGGTCCAACCCGTTACTAGCATGGGGTACCTAATAAAGTGGCCGGTGAGTGTAGAACCCACTGGAGATCTGAATTCTTCAAGTCAGAGATTTATTGGAGCTACAAATAAACCGAGCTCTTTCCAGAAAGACACCAACGAGGTGATGATACAACACATAGTTCATACATCTTTTGACCATTGATTGAGTGAAGCTCTCCCCTCAATCTAACTACGTAACTCTCCTCCTGTTGTCGTCCTACTATTCTTCCTCTTGTCCTTCACTAGACCTTCTATCTGCTTGTTGATGCTGGACTAACTGGCTCAGTCTGGTCAGCTGACCCTCCTGTTCTCCTCCTAGTGTCTACATACACTATATATTAATCTAGTTGTATCCATACTTACCCAATTTCTCTAAAACTGATTATAACATGAATATATGTTGGATAATAAGACACATTTTCCCTCAACACGATGAATGAGACCTTCACTAATGTCTCAAGAGATGGACAGAATATATTCATGGAGTCATTCTCTGAGGAAAAAACATGTTGAAATCTATTCTGTGACTCATTGATCTTCTCTGTTGTCTTCATTCAGGACTTCCTGCTCCAGTTTGTCAGCGTGAACTCAAATCCAACCTGAAGAAGAAGTTCCAGTCTGTGTTTGAGGGCATCGCTAAAGCAGGAAACCCAACCCTTCTGAATGAGATCTACACAGAGCTCTACATCACAGAGGGAGGGACTGCAGAGGTCAATGAAGAACATGAGGTCAGACAGATTGAAGCAGCATCCAGGAGACCAGCCAGACCAGAAACAACCATTAGACAAGGAGACCTCCTCAAAGCCTCAGCTGGAGGAGAAGAACCAATCAGAACAGTGATGACTAAGGGAGTGGCTGGCATTGGGAAAACAGTCTTAACACAGAAGTTCACTCTGGACTGGGCTGAAGACAAAGACCATCAGGACATACAGTTCACATTTCCATTCACCTTCAGAGAGCTGAATGTGCTGAGAGAGAAGAAGTTCAGCTTGGTGGGACTTGTTCATCACTTCTTCAGTGAAACCAGAGCAGCAGGAATCTGCAGGTTTGAAGAGTTCCAGGTTGTGTTCATCTTTGACGGTCTGGATGAGTGTCGACTTCCTCTGGACTTCCACAACAATGAGATCCTGACTGATGTCACAGAGACCTCCTCAGTGGATGTGCTCCTCACAAACCTCATCAGGGGGAAGCTGCTTCCCTCTGCTCGCCTCTGGATAACCACACGACCTGCAGCAGCCAATCAGATCCCTCCTGAGTGTGTTGGCATGGTGACAGAGGTCAGAGGGTTCACTGACCCCCAGAAGGAGGAGTACTTCAGGAAGAGGTTCAGAGATGAGGAGCAGGCCAGCATGATCATCTCTCACATCAAGACCTCACAAAGCCTCCACATCATGTGTCACATCCCAGTCTTCTGCTGGATCACTGCTGGAGTTCTGGAGGACGTGTTGAAGACCAGAGAGAGAAGAGATCTGCCCAAGACCCTGACTGAGATGTACATCCACTTCCTGGTGGTTCAGTCCAAAGTGAAGAAGGTCAAGTACGATGGAGGAGCTGAGACGGATCCACACTGGAGTCCAGAGAGCAGGAAGATGATCGAGTCTCTGGGAAAACTGGCCTTTGATCAGCTGCAGAAAGGTCACCTGATCTTCTATGAATCCGACCTGACAGAGTGTGGCATCGATATCAGAGCAGCCTCAGTGTGCTCAGGAGTGTTCACTCAGATCTTCAGAGAGGAGAGAGGACTGTACCAGGACAAGGTGTTCTGCTTCGTCCATCTGAGTGTTCAGGAGTTTCTGGCTGCTCTTCATGTCCATCTGACCTTCTTCAGCTCTGGTGTCAATCTGCTGTCAGGAGAACCTGGACCAATGCGTCTCTACCAGAGAGCTGTGGACCAGGCCTTACAGAGTCCTAATGGACACCTGGACTTGTTCCTCCGCTTCCTCCTGGGTCTTTCTCTGGAGACCAATCAGAGTCTCCTACGAGGTCTGCTGACACAGACAGGAAGTACCTCACAGACCAATCAGAAGACAGTCCAGTACATCAAGGAGAAGATCAGTGAGAATGTGTCTCCAGAGAAAAGCATCAATCTGTTCCACTGTCTGAATGAACTGAATGATGGTTCTCTAGTGGAGGAGATCCAACGGTTCCTTAGTTCAGGACGTCTCTCCACAGATAAACTGTCTCCTGCTCAGTGGTCAGCTCTGGTCTTCATCTTACTGTCATCACAAGAAGATCTAGAGGTGTTTGACCTGAAGAAATACTCTGCTTCAGAGGAGGCTCTTCTGAGGCTGCTGCCAGTGGTCAAAGCCTCCAACAAAGTTCTGTAAGTAAAGAGTTAGATTCATTCATCATGACTTCATGTCAACATCATGGTTGTTTATTTCTGATTCAGAACATGAAAAACATGAAATCAGAAGATAAAGATTTATTTTTGTATCTTTCTTTAAAACGAGTCAGATGGAGGATAGAGAAGCTTAACTTTGTATTTTCAGCTCTATTTAACAACATTAGATCTTCCTTCCTCATCCTGATACTGATACTACAGTACTTCCTGTTAACAAGAGAGCAAATTAACTGATGTTTTCCTCTTGTTTTGAAGTAGAAAAAGAACAGTTTTAAAAACATTCACTGAACAAATGTTCTTTGATCATCATGATTTTATTTTAGTTCAAACTCATCACTAAAGAGAGTTTAATTTTAACACAAATGTTATTTTTCTTGTTGGTTGTTGTCTCTTCAGACTCAGTGGCTGTAACCTCTCAGAGAGAAGCTGTGAAGTTCTGTCCTCAGTCCTCAGCTCCCAGTCCTCTAGTCTGAGAGAACTGGATCTGAGTAACAACCACCTGCAGGATTCAGGAGTGAAGCTGCTGTGTGATGGACTGAAGAGTCCACACTGTGACCTGGAGACTCTCAGGTCAGGATTCAATGTCCACTTGGTCTTTATTTACATCAATTGTACATGTTTTACTTTATATGATTCTTGTATGGTTTAAATAAAATATTTATTTCCAAATATTTCCATAAACATTTGTTGGAATTTGTTTTCACTAAAATGTTAGAAATCGAAATTTTGGAAATATATTTATCAGTTTATAAGATTCTTTATGTACAGTTTAAAGTAGAAAAAGAACAAATGGAAAAACATTCACTGAACAAATGTTCTTTGATCATCATGATTTCATTTTAGTTCAATCTCATCACTAAAGAGAATTTAATCTTAACACAAATGTTATTTTTCTTGTTGGTTGTTGTCTCTTCAGACTCAGTGGCTGTAACCTCTCAGAGAGAAGCTGTGAAGTTCTGTCCTCAGTCCTCAGCTCCCAGTCCTCTAGTCTGAGAGAACTGGATCTGAGTAACAACCACCTGCAGGATTCAGGAGTGAAGCTGCTGTGTGATGGACTGAAGAGTCCACACTGTGACCTGGAGACTCTCAGGTCAAGATTCAATGTCTTTATTTACTTCATATGATGCTTGTATGATTTAAATAAAATATTGATTTTCCAAATATTTCTATAAACATCTGTTAGACTAAAATGTTAGAAATAGAAATGTTGGTAAAATATATTTATCAGTTATAAGATTGTTGATGTACAGTTTAATGGGCTTTTTGTGTGTTTTGTTCTGTCTGTAAACCAGTAAGTAATAATGGTCACATGATCCCTCACTAGCCGACAGTATCTCCGTCCTGCAGTGACCTTCCAGCCCTCACAGCTCGATCAGGTCATGTGACATGTGTGTTGTTTTGTGTGTCTGCAGCCTGTCAGGCTGTCTGATCACAGAGAAAGGCTGTGCTTCTCTGGTCTCAGCTCTGAGCTCCAACCCCTCCCACCTGAGAGAGCTGGACCTGAGCTACAACCATCCAACAGACTCAGGAGTGAAGCTGCTGTCTGATGGACTGGAGGATCCTCACTGGAGACTGGAGACTCTCAGGTATGAAGAGGCTGCAGCCACAGACCATCAGTCTGGTAGAGGAGGGAGAGCTGGAGACCTTTTCTCTGTCCCACTGTCAGTCTGGTCATGTGACCCTGAGACACGAAGCTGACCTCAAACTACCAGAGACTCATCAAACTGTTTCCCACATCAGACCATCAACACAGACAGAAGTAGTGAGGAGGAGTAGTCAGGAGGACTGTTCCCAAAACAGGGAGGAAGGTGACGAAAGGCTTGTGTCTCTGGAGCCTTGTCTTGTTGTTATCAGAGAGGACAGAGGTGTCTCCTGACACGGTGAAGGCATCATGGTGGGTTGATATGAGTCAACGTCGTCACCTGGATGTTTAGAAGCTGATCATCTGCCTCCAGTGTGTGTTGTCCTTTAGTCACACGTTATTACTAAATGACACAGTTAAAGAAACAATATGTTCAAACCGTCTTGATGGATCATCACAGCAGGAATGTTTGGTGTTTTAAAGGAGCTCAGCTTCAGGTTTTGGTGCTTTGCACTGAGAGCCAGATCCCTGGATGATAAGTTGGACTTGTTGAAACTACAGGTGACAGTCTGCCACAGACACTCAGTGAGGAACCAACAGCTGATTGTGGACATCGGGGGTATTGCACAAAAGCACAATAAAGAAAGAATTTGACTGTTTTATGTGTTGGTTTTATTGCTGTATCTGTGTTGATGTGGTAAATGTGCTGGTTTTACTGTCAAGTGTCTTTGAGTAGCAACATGTAAAGCACTATATGTGTAGTGGCTAAACCGTTTCCTTTTGGCCTTTCCTATGGCTCCTATTTCCTCGTCCTGTTGTTTTCTACCACATGTGGAAATCCTCTGATGTGACACATTCTTCTGAGGCCATGAAGGTCATGAAGATGTGAGCTAAGGACTTCAGTGACAAACACACACTTCTAAAATGTTAATACAAATACATCAGAACACAACGGAATAACTGTTAAACCCAGATCAGCTGATTTAACCCATGAGCTGCAGGATTCATCTTAGCCTGGCTCTTAGCCTGGTCTGGAGCAGGTTAGCTTCAAAGAATAAATCGCCATGGTTACTTGGCCCGGTTTAATTCAACCTCCTTTGGTGCAACCAAATCAAGCTAAATTCCTCCAGAATAACCTGGATATCCGACTTAATCCCTTATCCGGGTTTGGTGCAACAGCCCCCTGGGGGGTCAGAGCCCAAAGAGGTTTGTTTAGGACTGGACCAAAGTTCTAGGGGGACTCAGGCAGTGCTCTGTGGCTGCAGACCCACCTGAGCTGTAACATCTTCACCTGCAGACTACAGGTGATAGAAACTGAACCACCTGTGAAACCACAGTGAAGAAGGTCAAAGGTCAATCATAATTAATTGTTGGGAGGCTTCTAAGGACGCTTCGTTCTTCTTCTTTGGTTTGTCCACAGTACTTTGTGTTCGTAGTACTTCGTCCTCATAGTACTTCATGCTGGTAGTACTTTAGGCCTGTAGTACTTTGTGCTGGTAGTACTTCATGCTGGCAGTACTTTGTGCTCACAGTACTTCATGCTGGCAGTACTTTGTGCTCACAGTACTTTATGTCGGTAGTACTTCATGCTGGTAGTACTTTAGGCCTGTAGTAGGTTTCTAACACGTTAACATGCACTAATCCTAACAGATGATGAATGAGTGAACATGATGAGCTGTGGTCATGGGCCAATCAGAAGAAGAAGAGGTGGTCCATGTGGACATGAAGGACCAAGCTGTGTGTATGAGAGTGATGTCATGTCCATGTCTCCATGCTGCTCTGACCCCCCTCCTCCTTTCAGGGTGGAGCCTGCTGGAGTCCGATGGATGACACCAGGTCTGAAGAAGTGTAAGTGAGCTTTGAGTTGGATTCATCACACTGTGACATCACTCATTCACCTCTGGGATGTCACTAGATGAACACATGATTAATAACTGCAGCTGTATTGTGTCTTGTTCTCTCATCAGATTCCTGTGAACTCACAATCGACACAAACACAGTAAACAGAGAACTCAAACTGTCTGACAACAACAGGAAGGTGACATGTGTGAAGAAGGAGGAGGTTCAGTCATATCCTGATCATCCAGACAGATTTGACTTCTATCCTCAGCAGCTGTGTAGAACTGGTCTGACTGGTCGCTGTTACTGGGAGGTCGAGTTCAGAGGAAGTGTTTATGTATCAGTGAGTTACAGAGGAATCAAGAGGAAAGGAGGCAGTAGAGACTGTTTGTTTGGACACAATGATCAGTCCTGGAGTCTGAGATGCTCTAATGAAGGTTACTATGTCTGTCACAATGAGACACAAACACCCATCATCTCCTCCTCCTCCTCCTCCTCCTCCTCTGGTAGAGTAGCAGTGTATGTGGACTGTCCTGCTGGCTCTCTGTCCTTCTACAGAGTCTCATCTGACTCACTGATCCACCTCCACACCTTCAGCACCACATTTACTGAACCTCTTTATCCTGGGTTTGGGTCCTGGTCCGGTTCTGGTTCCTCAGTGTCTTTGTGTCCTCTGTAGGACGGAGAGTCTCCTCCTGGTGGAGAACCTTCCTCTCTGCTCACCACCTAGTTCAGTCTGTACAGCTGATGGAGATCCATGTGGGTGCAGGTGAGGGGTACCTGAGCTGGTCTGGACTCTGGGGGTCCACAGCTCTCTGGGACTTGTGCTGTTGCAGATGAACGTGTGAAAGAGCTCAGCGAGGTGTGTTTTAATGTCTCTGTGGATGAATCAATAATCATCATTTAGATGTTGGCTCCTAATTACAGTTTAATCTTAATCTTTATGTGTCACAATGTTCAAGAAGACATTTTATACGACTAATGTATCTGTTTGATAAATTGTACTCAAATTTTAACTTCAAATATTTCAATGTGTCACATTAAAGATCATTTCACATTATCTGCTTTGTTCCTTTTTAAAGCTTCAGCAAACCTCTGAAAAAAAGCTTTAATGACAGAGATTAGTTACTTCAATTCATTTTATTTTGTATAGCCCAAAATCGCAAATTACAAATTTGCCTCAGAGGGCTTTACAGTCTGTACACATGCAACATCCTCTGTCCCGAAAACCTCACATCGGCACAGGAAAAACTCCCCTCCATGGGGAAAAAAGGGAAGAAACCTTAGGGAGAACGTCAGAGGAGGGATCCCTCTCCCGGGATGGACAGACTGCAATGGATGTCATGTGTACAGAATCAACAATGTAAAAGATGTACAATACATTCAATTCCTCTAAAGAAAATGATACAAGTAATTGCAAGTAGCAGAACAGGTGTACGGCAGGACCACTGCAGGGACAACCTCCATCAGATAGAACCACCATCCACAGAGGCTTCTGTGGGGAGGGAGAGCAGAAAGATGTTGGTTTTTGATGACAGTAATATGAATCATATTTAAAGTAATGATGAAGGCAGCAGCAGGTGTCAGCAGAGCCAGGAGTCAGAACCGGGGTCCGCACAAAACTATGATCCACGGAGACCTGCGAGGCGAGAAAGCACAAAAAACTCCCGGAAAGAAGCTTAATTAGTGATGTACATTATTAAAACATGGATGATTGTGGGAGTGAGAGAGTGAGAGTGTGAGAGTGAAAGAGGGGCTCGGTGTGTCCTAAGAAGTCCCCCGGCAGTCAAAGCCTAGAGCAGCTTAACTAAGGGCTGGTCCAGGCTAACCTGAGCCAGCCCTAACTATAAGCAATATCAAAGAGGAACGTTTTAAGCTTTATCTTAAATGAACTGAAGCTGGAAGTGGAAGCTGGTTCCACAAAAGAGGAGCTTGATAACTGAAGGCTCTGGCCCCCATCCTACTTTTTAAAACTCTAGGAACCACAAGTAGTCCAGCATCTACGGAGCGTAGATGCCTTGTAGGGTAATACGGTGTAACAAGCTCTTTAAGATAAGACGGTGCCTCACCAGCAAGTGCCTTGTAGGTGAGGAGAAGTACCTTAAATTCTATTCTTGATTTAACAGGAAGCCAGTGGAGAGAAGTTAATACAGGAGTTATATGATCCTATTTCTTAGTTCTTGTTAATACACGTGCTGCAGCATTCTGAATCAGTTGGAGAGGTTTAAGCGATTTACAAGAGCAGCCTGATAACAAAGAATTACAGTAATCCAGTCTAGAAGTAACAAATGCATGAACTAGTTTTTCTGCATCACTTTGAGACAGGAAGTTCCTGATTTTCGATATATTCCGTAGATGAAAAAAGGCAGTCCTTGAAGTCTTCTTTATATGAGAGTTGAAGGACATATCCTGGTCAAAGAGAACTCCAAGATTTCTGACGGTGCTGTTGCATACCAGAGCAATTCCATCCATAGAGACTGTATCACGTGACAGCTGACTTCGAAGGCGCTCTGGGCCTATCATGATAACTTCCGTTTTTTGACATCAGGAAGTTGCAGGTCATCCAAGTTTTGATGTCTCCAAGACAGTCCTGAAGTCTAACAAGTTGGTTGGTGTCTTCTGGCTTGATCGATAGAGTTGATGATACAGTTGAGTATCGTCTGCATAACAATGGAAGTTTATGCGGTGTTTTCTGATAACGTCGCCCAAAGGAAGCATGTACAGGGTAAATAAAATCGGTCCAAGCACAGAACCTTGTGGGACTCCGTGACCAACATTTGTGGTCCTCAATGATTCACCGTTCACAAACACAAACTGGGATCGATCCGATGATTAAGATTTAAACCAGCTGAGTGCAGTTCCTTTGATGCCAATCAAGTGTTCCAGTCTCTGCAGCAGGATACGGTTATCGATGGTGTCAAATGCAGCACTGAGGTCCAGCAATACAAGAAAAGATACAAGTCCTTGGTCCGATGCAAGTAGAAGATCATTTGTAATTTTCACCAGTGCCGTTTCTGTGCTGTGACGCATTCGAAATCTTGACTGGAAATCCTCAAACAAAGCATTGTTTTGTAGAAAGTCACATAATTGATTCGTGACAGATTTCTCCAGGATCTTAGCGAGGAAGGGAAGATTAGAGATGGGTCTGTAGTTAGCCAACACCTCTGGAGCTAGGGTAGGTTTCTTCAGAAGAGGTTTAATTACAGCTACCTTGAAGGACTGTGGTACATGTCCTGTCAACAAAGACAGATTCATAATATCCAGTAGGGATGTGCTAATTAACGGAAAAACTTCCTTAAGCAGCTTAGTTGGAATCGGATCCAGGAGACAAGTGGAAGAGTTGGATTTCAAAATTGTAGAAGTCAGTTGATCAAGGTTGATGGAAGAGAAACCATCCAAGTAGGTATCAGGGCCCACGGCTGCATCCAAGGATCCTACATCCGCGGACGGGTTGGCTCCGGTTGGGAGTAGGAGGCCATCAATTTTCTCTTTGATAGTCAGAATCTTATTATTGAAGAAGTTCATAAAGTCGTTACTGTAGGAGCCATTTTGAAGCAAAGTTAATTGACGCCTGCTGGTCGAAGTTGCACACCTGTGGCAATTAGTGGGCAGAGGAAGACAAACGATCCTGGAAGTTGTCTCTTTTGTTTCGGTGTTGAGTGTTGGGAAGACGTGGACGCCAGCAGGCATATGGTTTTTCAATTGTTGTTAGTTTTTTTTTTTTTTTTTCACTTGTAACATTTTGAATTTTTTAATGTGGAAAACAGAAACATAACTGACGGACATCAACAAAACCAATACCTGCTGGCGTCCACGTCTTCCCAACACTCAACACCGAAACAAAAGAGACAACTTCCAGGATCGTTTGTCTTCCTCTGCCCACTAATTGCCACAGGTGTGCAACTTCGACCAGCAGGCGTCACCCAATTAACTTTGCTTCAAAATGGCTCCTACACACCGGCCCTCTTATTGCTACCGACTAAATAGGTACAATAACAAAGAAACGAAACAAAATATGGAGCCATTTCACAATATACACAGTAAAGATATAAATCTGTCGAATCATCAATGATCACGATTGGTCACTCATACAAACATAAATACGTTGGTTTCATTTGAAACACGTCAAGTGTTTTTCCAGTTCATTTGTGACCATATTCATTTCAATTCAAATTAAAGTCCATCAATGAAATAGTAATGCAATCAATGCTCCTTTTTCAGAGTCCTTCTTCAGTGTATAACACAAATAGTCCATTATGCCACAAAGGCGTTGTGCGTTCAAAGGTCCATGTTTGTGTGCATTGGTATATTTATGTACGCATGTGTGCAGGTTGCAAGAGATTCCTTGCTTGAATTGTCCATAGTCCATTGTGCGTGTGTAAAGATCAGTGTACATGTCAATTCCTACATGGTGGAGTAAACATTACACATACATTGGACATTCATACCCACATGTGATTTTCCAACAATAAGCAAACCTTTGTTATCGGTCTGTCTATAACGCTAGTCTTTGTTTTTAAAGTCAAGCTACGAACGATCCCTTTTGAATCTTTCTTTGTGTCAATAACTCTCCCCAACATCCAAGATCCCCTAGGGGCAGTAGGATCTGCAATTAACACGATGTCACCATTTGCATAGTTTCTTTTCTCTTTAAACCAATTTTGTCTTTCTTGTAGGTTTGGAATATACTCTCTAACCCATCTTTTCCAAAACATATCAGCTAAGTACTGTACTTGCTTCCATCTGCGTCTACTATATACATCTGCTTTCTGAAATAAGCCAGGGGGGTAATGTGGGTTGTCCTTTAATAATAATAATAATACATTTTATTTATATTGCGCTTTACATGTGAGGACACATCTCAAAGTGCATTACACGAGCAGAAACATTAAAAGGCATTGAAAATTAAAAGTACATATTCACATTCAGAGGTAGCTAAAAGCAGTTATACTAAGAGAAAGCAATAAAAAATAAATAGGTCTTTAATTTGTTTTTAAAAACTTCTAAAGACTGTGGCGCCCTCAGGTGGTCGGGGAGGGCATTCCACAGTCGAGGCGCAGTCACCCGGAAGGCCCTGTCTCCCATGGCGCAGAGTTTAGACATGGGTACCTGGAGTTTGTGGCTGTCGGAGGAGCGGAGATGACGGGTAGGGTTATGTGTAGTGAGTAGTTCTTTAAGGTACAATGGTGCGCTGCCGTGAACACATTGATAGGTCAGGAGACAGATCTTGTAGTCAATCCTGAACCTGACAGGAAGCCAGTGAAGTTTATGGAGGATGGGCGTGATGTGATCAGATTTACGCACCCTCATCAGGACCCTGGCAGCACAGTTCTGAATATACTGCAGTCTCCTGCCAGGGAGCCCGATGAGGAGCGAATTACAGTAGTCAAGCCTGGAGGAGACAAAGGCATGGACCAGCCACTCTGCATCAGGAAGAGAGAGTGAGGGACGAAGTTTTGAAATATTGCGGAGATGAAAGAATGCGGTCTTACAGATATGTTGGATGTGGGTGTTAAATGATAGGTGTGGGTCAAATCGAACCCCCAGGTTTGTTATAGCGGACTTTCAGTGGGATGTCATGGCCAGCGAATGAATAAACAGTCAAAGGGGAAGATCGGAGTTGGTGTGGGGTCCCAATGAGGAGACCTTCGGTTTTGGAGTTGTTTAGCTGGAGGAAGTTGTCAGTCATCCATGTCCTTATCTCCTCAAGGCAGGCAGTTAGCATGGAGAGAGATGATGCAGAGGATGTGGGGTCCAATCTGACATAAAGCTGCGTATCATCAGCATAGCAGTGAAAAGCAACTCCATGCCTGCTGATGATATGGCCCAAGGGGAGCATATAGATAGAAAAGAGAGTAGGGCCGAGAACCGAACCCTGAGGTACCCTGCATGCCATCAGTCAGGTAGGACCGGAACCACTGAAGTGCTGTGTGTGAAATGCCGATGAAGTGTTGAAGACGATGAAGTAGGATGGCATGGTCAACAGTGTCAAAGGCGGCTGAGAGGTCCAGGAGCAGGAGGAGAGATGATGAGCCCTGGTCAGCAGCCACGAGCAGATCGTTTGTGACCCTGACCAGGGCTGTCTCTGTACTATGGCCGGGGCGGAAACCGGACTGAAATTTTTCATAGAGACTGTGTGAGTGAGTGAGTGGGTGGTTGTGGATTTGGGTGACAATTACTTTTTGGATGACTTTGGAGAGAAATGGAAGGTTAGAGATGGGCCGGTAGTTTGATAGAATATCGGAGTCGAGGGAGGGTTTTTTAAGCCGAGGGATGATAAGTGCAGTTTTAAGAGAGATTGGGAGATGGCCAGATTGCAGGGAAGAGTTTATGATGGTGGTGATGAGCGCGCTTAAGAAAGTCATATTTGATTTGATTAGGTCAGTGGGGAGAGGATCTAATGAGCAGGTTGAGGGTCTCATACTGTGTATGAGAGTCTCAACCTGTCTGTTTGTAGGGGGAATGAAGTGAGAGAACACTGGTACTGAGGTTGGGGGGATGGATGGACTGACAGTGCCAGGTATTAGGTTCGAGCGAATGGTAGTTATTTTTGTGGTGAATGAGTCAAGGAATTTGTTGCACTTGTCGTCGGTACAGTTTTGTTGCCTCAGGGGAGGTGGACTGAGAAGATAGTTTATTGTTTTAAAAAGCTGTTTTGCGTTTCCGGGATTATTGTTAATGATGTTGGAATAGTATTGTGACCGTGCCAGACTAAGCAGGTTGGAATATGATCTTTGGTGATCTCTATAAGCAGTTTTATGGACAGTCAGCCCAGAGGCAACATAGCGCCTCTCAAGGACCCTCCCAGCCGCCTTCTGTCTACGCAGCGCACCAGTGTACCACGGAGCAGAGCGTGTAAATGTTACAGTACGTGTTTTGAGGGGAGCGTGGTCGTCAAGTATCTCTCGCAGTCCAGTATTGTAATGGTCGACAAGCTTGTCAGTAGCAGAGTGATGGGCAGATGTGGCCAAGTTTTGTAGGTCGTAGGACAGATGTTCAGGGTTAATGTCTTTTGTTTTGCGAAAGCAAATTTTCTGTTTAGGTTTATTGAGCGAGGTCAAGGATGAGAAGTCAAATGATATGGCATTGTGATCAGATATGCCAAGATCATGTACTTGAACGTTGTCAACAGGGAAGTTTGTTATGATGAGGTCTAATGTATGCCCTTTGAGAAGTAAGAGGTGGTTGGGTGTTAAAGGTTCGAGGTCATTTGGACTATCTGAGTTTGAGGTAAGTGGGCGACTATTCATTATGGCTTCTACCTCACAGATGAAAGTGTGAAGGGATTTGTCGTCTACTATTTGATCCTTTGTTAGTGATAGAAGTATTAGTTTGACCTGTTTTATTAACCTCTCCCATACTCCTCCAAAGTGTGAAGCGGCAGGTGGATTATAAATCCATTCTATGCCATTTTGTTGCAGAGCAACTTGAAGTTTGTTGCTTTGGTTCCATTCCTTTAGGGCAATTTTTAGTTCACGATCAGCTGAAGTCAGGTTAGTTCCATTGTCAGATCTTATTTGGCGTACTTGCCCTCGTCTGCTTATAAATCTGCGGATTGCGTTGATACATGAATCTGTGTCAAGTGAATTGGCTATTTCCAAATGTATTGCTCGAGTTGTGAAACACGTAAAAATGACACCATATCTTTTCACTTCACTGCGTCCTCTTTTTACTATGATTGGACCAAAGAAGTCTGCTCCAACAAAGGTAAATGGTGGTAAATCTGGTGTTATTCTTTCTTTTGGCAAATCTGCCATTTTTTGTTCTCCCAAATTTGAATGTAGGCGTCTACAGAACACACACTCAGATCGTATCCTTCTAGCAAGGGAAGTTGCTGCTGGAATCCAGTACTGCTGTCGCAGTTTGGCCAACATATGGTTCCTTCCACAGTGGTCTAGTTGTTCGTGAATGTGTTTTAACACCAGCTTGGACACATGATGGTGTTTTGGAAGAATTGTAGGATGTTTTCGATCCTCGGGCATAGCCATTCGGCTTAATCTTCCTCCTGTACGAAGTAATCCGTCTTGCAGAATAGGATCCAGTTTACGAATGTGGCTCTGATGACTGCCATGAGGGTTTTCCCTTTGCAAGGTTTTGATTTCTCCTGGAAATGCCTCCATTTGTGTAAAGTGTACGATTGCCTTTTCTGCCCTTTTGACGTCTTCTAAAGTAATCTGCTGCACATTCATGCGTTTTTTGACTGTTTGCATTTTACTTTCCATCAGACGTTGTTTCTCTGCATCTAAGGTTTTAATACTCATGTTGGTAAGTATTTCCTTTCTTTTCAGACTTAATTGCAAGAGAACGTCTTTTAACTTAAGTAGCCATGCTACTGCTCTGGTTAGATTGTTCCACTTTGAGTGATAATGTATGAATGTGTGAGTAGGATTTTGTTCTTCTTTTACAATCAAGTTCATGGTGAGAACATCTTTCTTCACATCCGCCTCATCATCATCATCATCTCTATGTGTTTGTATGGCAATGTCAGAATTTGTCCATTCAGATTCCTGACGTTTGAGAAATTCTGGACCATTCAGCCACACCTTTTGAATTCAGAAGAGCACTGGCTTTGAGACCACGGGATGCACAATCTGCAGGATTTTGTTTAGTGTTTATGTATCTCCATTGTTTTACTTTGCTCATTTCCCTGATTGTGTTCACTCTATTAGCCACGAATGTTTTAAATCTTTTGTTCTTATTCTGAATGTACTTCAGTGTTGATGTACTATCTGTCCAAAACATGGAATTCTCAAGAGCAAGTTGTAACTCTGCTTTGATCAGTTTATCCATTTGTACTGCTTGTGCTGCTGCAGTAAGTTCCATTCTTGGCATTGTAGTTTGTTTTAGTGGCGCAACGCGTGATTTCCCCATTATAAAGGAGGTGTGCACTTCATGCTCTGAATTTGTGAGACGGAGATACGTGACACAGCCGTAACACTAAAGTGATGTAGTTGTGCAGATGTTATCGGATCAAAGCCTTTTGGCTTGAAACATCTGTTGACACGGAGCTCTCCAATGCAACTTAGGCCTGCCATCCATTCATGCCACAGCTGTATGTAGTGGCTTGGTACAGTTTTGTCCCAGGCGTAATTCAGTTTGCAGAGATCTTGCAGAATGTTCTTAGCAGTAAGGACGAATGGAGAGATGAAGCCGAGGGGGTCGTATACTGAGGATACAATGGACAGTATTCCCCTTTGAGTACATGGCTGTTGTTTCGGGCTCACTGCGAAGGTGAGTTTGTCACTTTCTATGTGCCATTGTATACCAAGAGTCCTTTCTGTAGGAAGATCACTGGATTCCAAGTTAAGGTCTTTGACTTCTTTTGATCTGGCTGCTTGTGGGATGGACGTTAGGACTGTTCTGCTGTTACTTATCCATTTGTGCAAATGAAAGCCTCCCATTGAGCAAGCTCTTTCAAGCTCTTTGCACAACTTCGCAGCATCGGCTTCAGTAGCCACAGCTTTCAAGCAATCATCTACGTAGAAATGTTGCTTAATTGTTTCCACTGTTTCGGGCAAAAAGAGATCTTTGAAATCTTCGGCAGTTTGTCTGAGGGCGAAACTTGCACAACTTGGTGAAGACGTTGCCCCGAATAAGTGCACTGTCATTCTGTGTTCTTTGAGTGGTTGACCCGTATCACCATTTGGCCACCATAAAAAGCGCAAAAAGTCCACGTGCTTCTCCATAATTCTTATCTGGTGGAACATGCTTTCCACGTCTGCCATAAGAGCGATTGGCTCCTGGCGAAAGCGCAACAAGACGCCTACCAAGTTACTGGTGAGATTTGGACCTTGCATCAATTTTCTATTCAAGGATACCCCCTGGAAGGATGCGGAGCAATCGAATACAACTCTCAGGGAACCCTTCTTCGGATGGTGCACTCCATGATGTGGAATATACCACACCTTTCCACTTTGTGTTTCCAGTTCATCAGATGGCACGACTTCTGCGTGGCCCTTCTCAAGCATTCCTTTTAGAAATGCAGTGTATTCTCTGTGAAATTGTTCATTCTTTTCAAATTTTCTTTTCAGAGACATGATACGTTGCTGTGCCTGTTGGTAGTTGTTTGGCATCATTACATAATTTTCTTTAAAGGGTAACGGTAAGTAATAATGACCATTTCTTAGTTCTTTTGAACTTTCCATCATAGACATGAACTGTTTGTCTTCGACTGACATCTCTGATTTCTCCTCAGCTGCCATTTCTGGAAAATCTTGATGATACTGTTTAATCAACAAGTCATTTCAAGTCAGTTTTTCAGTTGTTGTTAGTTTTTTGCTTGTTTATGTGTTGGTTTATTTATAAGTTTAGTGACAGTTTATTTTTGTTATTATATGTGAAAGAACGAAACACTGGTGTTACGTTCCCACCTAGGTTGGAACTCGTTTTACAGGTGGGGAACGTAAAAACCTGTGCTGGCGCCCCCTGTATAATCAGCAGTGGACAGTGAAGTAGTGTGGAGAGGGGGTGCAGCTGAAACAAATGAGTCCTGACACGTAAAATTTGTGTTTGGTCCCCGTGGGACATTTAGTAGGTGACACAAACAAACAACAAAACAAAAGGTACACACATAACCAAATCAGGGAGGAGAAGGGGATTGTGGGGATTGGGGTCAAAGTAAGGAAATAAACAAAAGGTCCCTTTTGTTCTACACCCCTTTCCCTGCCTAACACAATCTATCCCTAACCAGCTCACCTCTCTATTGCAAAAACTACAGGGGTGACCCCACCCAGCTAACTTAGTGTGTGTAACAAAGGTTTACCTACGTGATGGAAAATGTACACCCATGGGCAGAACTACCTACCCCTTCTCCAGAACAGAGGTAGAGTACCATTGGGTCTCACTCGACCAGATCCCAAACAAAACAATGTCAGCCAGGCCATACAACAAAACACAGCCTCTCCTTTCGCTTTCTCTCTCTCTTCTGTTCCTCAACCAGGCTGGTTATATAGGCCACCAGCTCGTGAGCTGATTGCTCCCCAGGTTTTATATGGCCACGCCTCCTCGCCAACAGCCAACCAGCACTGCACACCTGTAAGCCATGACAAAAAACAAAACACTACCCCCACTCACAGTTAAAGGCCGAGACACAAAACATGGGGACATGTAACACGCGCCCTCCAAAAAGAGTAAACCCGTGGGATTACGACATGGTCTGTACCTGACTTTACAGTGGTCACAACAAAAGTTCAGGTATCGAACACAAAAAAAAAAAAAAAAAAAAATCACAGACCTATTTATTTAAACCCGAGACAGAGCATCAGCAACCACATTTTCTGACCCCTTTATGTGTCAAATCTCTAAATTATAACTTTGTATAACCAACGCCCAACACATGAGACGCTGGTTGTGGTTGTACATGCGGCCCAAAAAAACTAAAGGATTGGGGTCAGTATACACCACAACAGGCAACACACTGGAGCCAACATAAACTTCGAAAAACTGTAATGCAAACAACAGCGCCAGAGTCTCCTGTTCTATGGTGGAGTAACGGGACTGGCAACTGTTGAATTTTTTAGAGTAGTAACAAACTGGGTGATCTACTCCATCATGTTCCTGCAACAGTACAGCACCCGCACCCACAGAACTGGCATCCACCTCCAACTTAAACGGTTTTTCAAAATCTGGGGCAGACAGAACCGGAGAAGTGCACAATAGGTCTTTCACAGACTCAAAAGCAGACTGACACTCATCAGTCCACTTAAATGACACCGAAGGACTAAGTAATTGGGTCAGTGGGGCTACGACAGTGGAGAAATTCTTGCAAAAGGTTCGGTAATACCCAGTCATGCCCAAGAACCTGCGCAATTCACGCCGAGTAGCAGGAGCAGGAAACCGTGTGATAGCTTCTACCTTGGAAGTTGGGGTGCGAACCTGACCTCTTCCCACCTCCTTACCCAAGTACGTTACGGTTGCTTTTCCAAATTCGCATTTGGCCAAGTTGAGGGTTAACGATGCGCTGGCCAAGCGTGCAAACACAGCCCTCAACGTGTCTATGTGATCAGCCCAGGTAGTGGAATGAATCACTAGGTCATCCAGGTACAATCAGGAATATCCAGGTACAATAAGGAATATCAGCCAATACTATATTTACCAACCGTTGAAAGGTGGCCGGGGCGTTCCTCATTCCAAACGCCATCACCGTGTACTGGCAGAAACTGTCCGGAGTTACAAAAGCAGACACCCCAGAAGCATGCGGGGTTAAAGGTACCTGCCAATACCCTTTTAATAAATCAAGCTTGGTGACATGAGCAGCTGAGCCAATGGTGTCAATACAGTCATCCATGCGAGGTAAAGGAAATGAGTCAGGGATCGTAACCTTATTCACTTTCCGGTAGTCCGTGCAAAACCTTTGAGTCCCGTCTGGCTTTGGAATCAGCAAGCAGGGAGAACTCCAAGGACTGCTACTGGGGACTGCCATTCCATTTTTTATCAAATAGTTTACCTCGGCTTTCATTGCTGATCTCTTACTTAAATTAACACGATATGGATGTTGTTTGATTGGCGCAGCATCGCCTACCTTTATATCGTGTTCCAACACAGTTGTCCGACTCGGGACATCCTTAAAGAGACTCAGAAAATCAGCAATTAGTAACTGTATATCAGCACTCTGCTGATCACTCAAATGCTCCAGATGTGAGGGAAGAGACGCTAACATCTCAGAATTACCCAAATGAGCACACTGCTCTGGAGTATTTCGCATCGCTAAACTGTCCTCATCAGTTACCCAGAGTCCAGGTTGGGTATCCTGCTTAACAGCGGCAACAGCGGCAACCACCGGACTTGTACTGGTACCAGATTTGGAACCATCTCTAACCTGATATGATATGAAAAGAACGGGACACAGCTTTTAGATCAAAGTGACGTTTCATTTTCTTCTGAGTGGAAGACAGTTTCTCTCTAGCTGCTGCCCATGCATCATGCAGCCTTTCTCGGACTTGATTTACATAGTCTAGGACGTTAGTAGAAGACTCTGTTGAATCGCTAGCCATAATTTGTTCTTTTAGTATCTTTAGAGGCCCTCTCACCGTGTGACCAAAGACTAGCTCAGCGGGGCTAAACCCAAGAGACTCTTGCACAGTCTCCCGAATCGCAGACAGCACATATGGAATCCCTTCATCCCAATCCTTCTCGGTGTCCTTGCAGTATTTACTTAACATGGCCTTTAGGGTCTGATGCCAACGTTTCAGCGCACCCTGACTCTCCGGGTGGTAAGCGCTGGACAACTTATGGGTCACCTACAAGGTCTTCAACACTCCCTCAAACAATTTAGATGTAAAATTTGTTCCTTGATCTGTTTGTATGGTTTTTGGGAACCCAAAAGTAGAGAAATACTTAATCAGGGCTTTCACCACTGCCTTACTGGTGACTGTACGCATAGGAATTGCTTCAGGGTACCTAGTAGCAGTGCACATTATGGTAAGCAGAAATTGGTTTCCAGACTTAGTCCGTGGTAAGGGACCAACACAATCAATTAACACCTTCTCAAACGGCTCTCCCATGACCGGAATCGGGCATAAAGGAGCCGGGGGAACTACCTGGTTAGGCTTCCCTACCACTTGGCACGTACTACATGTACGGCAGAAACAAGCCACATCCTGTTTCATTCCCGGCCAAAAGAAATGACGGAGGAGGCGATCATACGTTTTAGTCACCCCTAAATGACCAGACCAGGGAATATCATGAGCTAAAGACGTTACATGTGTCCGAAACAAGGCTGAAACTACAATCCGGAAAACCGAACTCCAATCCTTCCCTGGATCCGTGCGGGGAGTCCATTTTCTCATTAGCAGACCGTCCTTCAAGTAATATTTCACACCCGTCGTAGTGGTTTCC
Organism: Pungitius pungitius; assembly: GCF_949316345.1. Classification (NCBI taxonomy): domain Eukaryota; kingdom Metazoa; phylum Chordata; class Actinopteri; order Perciformes; family Gasterosteidae; genus Pungitius; species Pungitius pungitius. The sequence goes on from NC_084913.1 coordinate 1,412,645, forward strand.
TCCAACTTCACAACAGAGGCAAAACATTTAGCTAAGCTCAGATCCTCTTTTTGGGAAGCTATTAGCTTTTCCCTAGTCAATGGTACTCTTAAATCGTCACCCGAGGAATCCATTTTCTTTTCTACCTCAAGAGCAACCTTAGCTGAACTACTTGGGATCACAGAAGTAGAACACGGGACTTCTTCTCCAGTCCACATAGGTGCAAGCACAGAGTCAGATAGGTCAAGCATGCTACCCAAGCGACGCGACTGGGCACGCGTAATTACGCATGCAGGAAAGGCCTCAGGAAATGTAGTGGCCAAAACATCTCCGCTAGACTGCACATCTGGCTTGTCTATTACCTCTAACACTGGCACAACTTTACCTCCTGCTAGATCATTACCCATGATTAGAGCCACCCCATTTATGGGAAGTTGGGACTGTACACCAACTCTGAAGCATTCACTCACCAAATGGACAGTGTGTAAGGGGACAGGGACACAACCCATTTCAATCCCCCTCAACAATACACTAGAACCACAGTAAGACTCAGCTGACCAGGGCAGAACACTTGAGAGAATTATAGACTGAGCCGCCCCAGTATCTCTCAATATCAAAATGGGCTCCTGGTCTTTAGAATCACCTGTCAGGGAAACAAAGCCTTTAAATATGAACGGGTCATACGTTGGGTCACAACCACTCGGTCGAACGGCAGAACTCTCTTGTACCGTGCCCTGTGTAGCCATCTTGATTAACCCCACACCTTTGGGGTGTTTAGGGGTTGATGGCGGGGACTTGCGTTTTAAAGTCACACAATCGTCAATGATATGCCCAACCTTATGACAGTAAAAGCATGCACGCTCCTCCTTTTGAGATGGTCGTGCATGTACCGTGTAACGAGGGGAGTTATAGGCAGGTGCAGAAACAACTGGTCTAGTTTCACTACGGTGAGTGGGAAACACAGTTTTATGTGTTAACACGAATTCATCGGCCAGCACCGCGGCTTCCGATAACTTATTAACCTTTTGTTCGTTAATGTATACAACCAACCGCTCTGGAAGGCTGTTTTTAAATTCCTCCAACAAAATTAACTCACGAAGACTTTCAAAAGTTTTAACTTTACTTGCCAAACACCATTTGTCCAATAGGGACTCCTTTTCTCTCGCAAATTCGACAAAGGTTTTTATAGTGGATTTGGTGTGCCGTCGAAACTTTTGGCGATAAGCCTCTGGCACCAGCTCATATCCACGTAGCACAGTAGCCTTAACAATGTCATAGTTAAGACTATCAGCAAGGGAGAGGGTACCCAGCACCTCCTGCGCCTTACCAGACAATTTACACTGAAGTAACAGTGGCCACACGTCCCTAGGCCAATTTAAGGCCACTGCTATACGTTCAAATGCACTAAAGTACGAATCCACCTCAGACTCACAAAATTGAGGAACTAAAGCAATATGCCGGCTGATGTCAAATGTGTTTGCAGCGCTCTGAGCGGAAGATCCCCCAGTGGGCATGGCAGAAGCAGCTGCAAGCCTCGCCCTCTCTGCGTCCAATTCCAACTTTCGCAGTTCAAAATCCATCTGCCTTATTCGGATATCCCTCTCAGCTTCCAACTCCAGTTTACGCATCTCCAACTTGTGCTGGAGCTCCTCTTTTCGGATCTGAGCCCTCTCTTCGGCGTCCAGCTGTAGCGGTACAGCAGGAGGCATGGGAGAGAAGGGATCAAACCGAGGCAAGGTGGCCGGGGCCTTATACTCAGCCTCAGGAGGTCTATCCGGGGACCCCGGAGTATCCACCCCCTCCTCAAACACAGGTTGAGACAAAACTAGCACCTGCTGTTCAAGCAGTGCGGCCAACACTAAAGCACGTACCTCCGCCTTAACAAATCCCCTTGGCACAGAGACACCCAACTGGGCTGCCAAGGATTCTAAATCCACTCTCCTACAATTTTCAAAATCCTCCCATGTAGGGTTATCCAGAAAGTCTTTTACATCAAAGGTGGCCATTTTATGAGTCACCCTAAACAAACACACTAAACCCACTACCACACTTTACACAATCCAAAGCTACAAACACAGAGTGTGTGCACAGGCTGATTTAAAATATCCCGGACGAGCCCCCATGTTACGTTCCCACCTAGGTTGGAACTCGTTTTACAGGTGGGGAACGTAAAAACCTGTGCTGGCGCACCCTGTATAATCAGCAGTGGACAGTGAAGTAGTGTGGTGGGGGGGGGGTGCAGCTGAAACAAATGAGGCCTGACACGTAAAATTTGTGTTTGGTCCCCGTGGGACATTTAGTAGGTGACACAAACAAACAACAACAAAACAAAAGGTACACACATAACCAAATCAGGGAGGAGAAGGGGATTGGGGGGATTGGGGTCAAAGTAAGGAAATAAACAAAAGGTCCCTTTTGTTCTACACCCCTTTCCCTGCCTAACACAATCTATCCCTAACCAGCTCACCTCTCTATTGCAAAAACTACAGGGGTGACCCCACCCAGCTAACTTAGTGTGTGTAACAAAGGTTTACCTACGTGATGGAAAATGTACACCCATGGGCAGAACTACCTACCCCTTCTCCAGAACAGAGGTAGAGTACCATTGGGTCTCATTCGACCAGATCCCAAACAAAACAATGTCAGCCAGGCCATACAACAAAACACAGCCTCTCCTTTCGCTTTCTCTCTCTCTTCTGTTCCTCAACCAGGCTGGTTATATAGGCCACCAGCTCGTTAGCTGATTGCTCCCCAGGTTTTATATGGCCACGCCTCCTCGCCAACAGCCAACCAGCACTGCACACCTGTAAGCCATGACAAAAAACAAAACACTACCCCCACTCACAGTTAAAGGCAGAGACACAAAACATGGGGACATGTAACACTGGAATAAATGAACAAGCCTATTGAAACCCTTGAGGCGTCCGAAGTGACCTTAATGGAATGCACTACAGTTACTACTGAGGTCCACAGGAATACACGGCTCGACAGCGCTGTGACTCTCTGTCAGTCTGGCTACAGTGCTGAAGAGAAACCTGGAGTTGTTTTTATTTTTCTCGATTAATGATGAGTAATAAGATGCTCTTGCGTTACGGAGAGCCTTCTTATATGTTTTAACGCTGTCTTGCCAAGTTAGCCTAGATCCTTCTGATTTGGTGGAACGCCATGACCGCTCAAGTTTCCGCACAGTTTGCTTTAAGTTCCGGGTTTGAGAGTTATACCAAGGGGCGAACTTCCTTCTTGTTGCCATTCTTCTTTTGAGGGGAGCAATACCGTCCAGTGCCATTCTCAAAGAGCCTGTGGCAGTATCGACAAGATGGTCGATTTGTGACGGACTGAAGTTTTCACAGGAGTCTTCTGATATCTTGAGACAGGACACTGAACTTAGAGCAGAGGGAATGGCTTCTTTAAATGAGGCTACAGCGGTGTCCGATAAACATCGACTGTAGAAACCCTTGGCAGGAGGAGGAGAATCTGGCAGTAGAAATTCAAAGGTTATCAGACAATGGTCGGACAGGAGAGGGTTCTGTGGAAAGATTGTTATGTGTTAAGTTTAAGTTTAAGTAAGGGTTGAAGAGGAGATCCGGGGCGGGACTAAAGCTCAACACGAGACCCTCATGACGGTTACAAACTGTCTGTGGATCGAACAGAAGACGTTTCTTCATCCACCACTATATATAATAATAATATTCATAATAATAGACTTTGTTATACAACACATTTAAAACCCACTTTACCAAGTCGTCAGTCCGCTGGTTTTCATTTCCTGACTTCTTTGGTTCGTGCCCCCCCCCCCAACTGTTAGAATGATGGGAAACATGAGTGACTGATTTATGTCGCTACATTCATTCATTCATTGTTCCGTTCTGAAAAACCTGAAAATGTGGCCTTAGAGAAAGGAAACTTATCGGAACCTGCCTTTCTACAAAGGGCCCATTTGATCTCCTCATTTAAAAATACTAAAGCGGCTGTGGTGCCGCTGCGTCGTGTGTCCACCTGGGGGCGCCAGATGAACGTCAACATCCCACTATCGTCCTTCAAAGTCATAGTGAGAAACCATCTAAGATGCTGAGATGAACCATTTGGCATTCCCCTTTATTATAAGGGGGGTTCCTCACATGATTTTATTTGTCACATTGTATACCGCTCCATCACAGTTTGTAGTGGGGGGGGGGCAAGAGGCTCAAATGATAATGTCCAGGTCCGGGGGGAGGACCATATCCAGAGAGAACCAGGTGCAGAGAGGACCAGGTACAGGAAGGACCAGGTGCAGAGAGGACCAGGTACAGGGAGGACCAGGTGCAGGGAGGACCAGGTGCAGGAAGGACCAGGTGCAGCGTGGACCAGGGGCAGGGAGGACCAGGTGCAGAGTGGACCAGGTACAGGGAGGACCAGGTACAGGAAGGACCAGGTGCAGCGTGGACCAGGTACAGGGAGGACCAGGTGCAGCGTGGACCAGGTACAGGAAGGACCAGGTGCAGCGTGGACCAGGTACAGGGAGGACCAGGTGCAGAGTGGACCAGGTGCAGCGTGGACCAGGTACAGGGAGGACCAGGTGCAGAGTGGACCAGGTGCAGCGTGGACCAGGTGCAGGGAGGACCAGGTGCAGAGTGGACCAGGTGCAGAGTGGACCAGGTACAGGGAGGACCAGGTACAGGAAGGACCTGGTGCAGCGTGGACCAGGTACAGGGAGGACCAGGTGCAGAGTGGACCAGGTGCAGAGTGGACCAGGTACAGGGAGGACCAGGTGCAGAGTGGACCAGGTGCAGAGTGGACCAGGTACAGGGAGGACCAGGTGCAGAGTGGACCAGGTGCAGAGAGGACCAGGTACAGGGAGGACCAGGTGCAGAGTGGACCAGGTGCAGCGTGGACCAGGTACAGGGAGGACCATGTCCAGAGAAGACCATGTGCGAAGACAGCTAGCCACAGGAAAGACCAGGTGCGGGGGGAGGGGCCCAGATGTCCTGGGCCTTCCCCATTGGGGGTGCTCTCGGTCTCCCGGGCTAATGGACCACTTTACCCCTCAGCGCCCCCCCTCGGCTCATCGTCATGGAGATCTCCACGGAGATGGGGACCACCAACCATCGGGACCACAGCAGGTTGTGGGATACACCCTCTGGGCAGGTCTTGGGCCGCCCCCCCTCCCCCGGTGCTGGAGCATCATCGCTCCATATTGTGAAGAGGAGTTGTGCTCCGCTCGCCCGGGACGTCACAAGAACAGAAAACAAGCATCCTCTCCAGATTTGGGCAGATAACTCCGTTAACCTTTGACCTCTACTCAATAGAGAAATCTGTTATATTCAATGAAAGAAGGAACGTCTGGCTTTGTTACGTGGAACAAACACACACACACACATACACACACACACACACACACACACACACACACACACACTTAAAATGTTTGTAATCCACTCTACTGATTGGAGCTGCTCCTGAAAGTCATCAACAATGTGTGGAACCTCATTATTCTTCTCACCACTCACACATACGTTGGAATTATCCTGGTGATGCTTACAAAGTCAAAATAATGAGGTACTTCCTCAATGATTTTAGTAACTGGATTGTTATTTTTCATGTGACCTGATGACCCTGCGTTGTCTTACAGGGAATATGTCTGACAAGGTTGGATCAAATGGAACTTGTGGCTGTGAAGAACATCCGTGAGTCCTTATTACTTTATAATTGACTTTAATTGACCTGATTTCTTCTTTTATAATCTAATATTTTTACCAGGAGCATGATGTTCGATGAAGCTGAAGCTGCAGCCCGATTCTTCCCGACCCGGAGGGAGAGACTTCGATCCTGTTCCACAGAAAGACCTCGCAGTAAGCTCTCACTCACCATACCACATACTCAGTGTGTAGTCACAATAAACACATGTAGTATCAATAAGTATGTGTACTCAGTGTGTAGTCACAATAAACACATGTAGTATCAATAAGTGTGTGTACTCAGTGTGTAGTCACAATAAACACATGTAGTATCAATAAGTATGTGTACTCAGTGTGTAGTCACAATAAACACATGTAGTATCAATAAGTATGTGTACTCAGTGTGTAGTCACAATAAACACATGTAGTATCAACAAGTATGTGTACTCAGTGTGTAGTCACAATAAACACATGCAGTATCAATAAGTATGTGTACTCAGTGTGTAGTCACAATAAACACATGTAGTATCAATAAGTATGTGTACTCAGTGTGTAGTCACAATAAACACATGTAGTATCAATAAGTATGTGTACTCAGTGTGTAGTCACAATAAACACATGTAGTATCAATAAGTATGTGTACTCAGTGTGTAGTCACAATAAACACATGTAGTATCAATAAGTATGTGTACTCAGTGTGTAGTCACAAAGAACACATGTAGTATCAATAAGTATGTGTACTCAGTGTGTAGTCACAATAAACACATGTAGTATCAATAAGTATGTGTACTCAGTGTGTAGTCACAAAGAACACATGTAGTATCAATAAGTATGTGTACTCAGTGTGTAGTCACAATAAACACATGTAGTATCAATAAGTGTGTGTACTCAGTGTGTAGTCACAATAAACACATGTAGTATCAATAAGTGTGTGTACTCAGTGTGTAGTCACAAAGAACACATGTAGTATCAATAAGTATGTGTACTCAGTGTGTAGTCACAAAGAATACATGTAGTATCAATAAGTATGTGTACTCAGTGTGTAGTCACAATAAACACATGTAGTATCAATAAGTATGTGTACTCAGTGTGTAGTCACAATAAACACATGTAGTCTCAATAAGTATGTGTACTCAGTGTGTAGTCACAAAGAACACATGTAGTATCAATAAGTATGTGTACTCAGTGTGTAGTCACAAAGAACACATGTAGTATCAATAAGTATGTGTACTCAGTGTGTAGTCACAATAAACACATGTAGTATCAATAAGTATGTGTACTCAGTGTGTAGTCACAATAAACACATGTAGTATCAATAAGTATGTGTACTCAGTGTGTAGTCGATGACACTTTTCTAACTACACAGGGAGCAGCTCCTATGAAACGGGTCGACTGAATTTCTAAAGAACAGAAGAAATGCTCTGGAGGAACGACCCCCGCAAAGTGACCTAAAGATGGATGGAAACGTTGCCATGGAAACCTTCTGCGTCTAATTCAGACGAGTTTATTTAGCACCCGTCGTCTACTCTTATTTTGTTCATCTTTTTTCCTGTTTATAATAATTGCTTTATAAAAGTATTATTTAGTGGAACTCCAATAAAGAGGCTGCATGTCGGCCAAATGTCAACTAACGGTCCCACAAAATGTAACTTTGAGTTTGCAGTGATATGGAACAATGGGTCAATGTGAACAGCACCTGTACATTATCGCTCAATGATGCACCCTGTGACTCGCTCTCAACCAACCACAGCGCTGGATTTCATCTACCCGCGTTATAAAGATGTATAAAATGTCTGGAAATTTGATGAATATTGCACTTTCTTATTACTTGTTCTTCTGCGTTTGTATCTCTGGTTGAAATGCTTCCTTTGGATAAAATCTATAAACCTCAATAAACTACTGCAATGCAATCACTGGATCTTTGACTCATTGAAGCAAACGCGTCCGCAACGGAATCCAACAATTATTAAACCTACTCTGTTTCAAGTTTGGCAGATGACAGAATTTCGTATAACAAAAAGTTGCAATGAGCGCAGACACAGATTATTAATATGTTGGGACCCTGTTGCATAGGGTCACAGATTATTTGTTTTTTTTCATATAGTATGTGAAGCTGGTGGGACTTAACAAAGTCAGTTGTTGTAACTGACTAAAGCTCAGATGCTTAATTTGGGCTTTCAAGTTGTTGATCCTCTTAGGATAAAAAAAGAATAAGATAAGGTAAAAATAAAAAAACTACACATGATAATATGGAGATAAAAGTTACAACATACTACATTGTTGCTCACTGTTACAAACTTGCCAGCTCACTAAGTGTTATATTTATAAAAAAAAAGACATGCAAGCTAAACATGGTGAAAGAAGAATAAAGAAATAGAAACAATTTTAAATCATACTTTTTTCTTCCTCTCAGCCATTAAACATAATAGTACTTGCTATCAGGGACATAAGAAGTGCTTTTACATAAGTAGGGGATTCCGTTGTGGGTGTAAAGTCTTGTTTGATAACCTTGTGCTTATTTTTACATTTATTTGACTTCCAACGTAATGTTATCGGCAGGTCTGGCCCTCTCGTTTCTAGAAATCTCCCCACTTGTCCCATTTTTAGGTTAATTAATCAACACCGTGACACCACCTCACCCCCCCCTCCGGCTCGAGTTGGTCTCGCCCGTGGAGCCACAGCTTTAACTTAAACGCACATGTCGGGTGTGTTGTGGGCGAGAGCCTGTCAGCTGGGGACAAGCCGGCGGGCTGTTACTGGCTGGAGGCGTGGACCGGGAGGTGGCAGGTGGCAGGTGGCAGGTGGCAGGTGGCAGGTGGCAGGTGGCAGGTGGCAGGTGGCAGGTGGCAGAGGGAAGTGACGTAGCAGGAAGCGAGTCAGGCGAGATGGACGTAGGTGGCGGGAAAGATAGAGAGTGGGAAACTGCGCGGAAAAAGAAACGTCCAAAGATCCAAAGTGACCAATCGGATGACAGTGAATATGCTGATAGAGGAGAAGCAACAGAGAGGAGGAGGGATGAATACAAGGTCATCGTTAAATGGACGCAAGAAGGGGCTTCTTTTGGTGAGTGGAATCCAATCCGGCTCACTAGATCCATACATAAGGAAATTGGAGAGATAAAGAGTGCTAGAGTGCAGAGAAATGGATCCTTGCTGATAATGTGCAGGGATGGAGGACAACAAGGGAGAGCAATTAGGATGAATACAATAAATAGCAAGAAAGTGCAATGTTCCATGGCTGGTGACAAAAAACTAGTCAGGGGGGTCATCTCAGGAGTCCCAGTCAATGTATCCGAGGACGATGTTAAAACAAACGTAAGTAATGCAAAAATAACTGAGTTAAACGGATTAAATCGAACAGAAATGGGGTTAAAAGTGACAGCCTTTCAGTTTTGATCACTTTTGGGGAGGGGAAACTACTGGAAACAATCTATATTGGATACTTGTGTTATGAGGTCAGGCCGTACATCCCCCTCCACTCAGATGTTACAAGTGTCAGAGATTTGGACATGTGGCGGCTGTGTGTAGAGGAAACCAAAGGTGTGGAAGATGCGGAGGAGACCAGGAGTACGGCAAATGCACCTAAGGAGCAAAGCTGAAATGTTGCACAGCTCAGCGTGCGGTGGATGTGAGGAAAGCAAAAGAGCAGCACAGGTACAGAGAGTCAAAGTACCTGGAAGTGGAAGGATTAAAGTGGGAAACTGTTAGAGACACTAGATGAAGAAACACAACCATCTCAAACATGGGCTGGATCTTCCCAATGTGCTTATTATATTACAATGGGATGCGAGAAGCTTAACAGCAAATGGACCGGAGTTTAAGAAACACATAGATAATTTAAATGAGAAACCTAATGTTATCTGTATTTAAGAGACATGGTGAAAACCACAATGGGATTTGGGGATAAAAGGGTACTCTGTTGTTAGAAGAGATCGTGAATCTGGCAAAGGTGGAGGAGCAGCAACATTCACACAGAATGAGGTGAGTTATGAGATAATGCAGGTTAATACGGAACATGAATCCACTGTGGTGAAGGTGTGGACTGAAAGAGCTGCTGCTTGTGTTTTCTCCTCCCATCCTCTTCTGTTTCAATCGGTGCTTCACAGGTGTGGTGAGTTGCTGCTGACGATGTGGGCGTGGCAGGTGATTCTCCAGCCAATCCAGCGCGGCTCTCCTCTATGTCTAATGTTTGTTTGTGAGGGCTTGCGAGGAGGGTTGTTGGGATAGAGGTTGAGAGAGAAACTTTGTGATTTATTTGGTTTATGTTGTTTGTTAAAACTGTGTTTTATGTACTTACCCCAAGAGCGCTGTGGAGCAGGGCTAGGTAAGACACCCTGGGGTCTACATACACACGTAGGAAAAACCTGTTGGACCCACTAGGTGAGAAGCCAGTGGCTGTCACCCAGTGTGTTGTAGCAGTTTAAGTAAGTGGTGTGACAGGTTACATTGTGGTAGGTAGCTTTAGAGGAATAGGGAAGCTCAGGGTCCTTCTTTTTGTTTCTTTGCTTTGACAGACCACTGGCACCGCCCTACTCCACAGGCCTTGCTACCTATTAGCCCTCCTATCCCCTGTCTACCATTTTGTGTGTATTTATATGGTATGTACTTGTCCTTTCTTTTCATTATTATTTTGTGGAAAATAAACCCACCCTTCTGTACTTTTTCGTAGCAGCGTGTGTTTATTATTGATTGTTATTGTGGTGCATAGGGTACAGGTTCCAGCATCCAACAGCCGTGGTCTTGGGAAGTTACGCCTCCACCTCCTCTTCTGAGCCGGGGTGGAGGCGTAAAAGAGGTGATATAGATATAATTAACTTTTATAATCCATGTGGGGAGATAAGCAAAGGTATATTAGAGGAGGTAAGGGGAGACGTACAAAATGTAATATGGTGTGGGGATTTCAACTCCTAATACATGACATAATACATCATAATATACTGTATTATGGGGAAGCAAGAGCACAGATGCAAATGGTGTTCAGGTGGAAGAATTTTTAGATGATCACGGTTTGGTTTGTCTCAATAACGGGGAAGGAACACGATATAAAAGTAATCAAAATACAGAGGCAGCACTTGACCTAACACTTGTAAACAGTACTTTAGCAGGTGTAAGCACATGGAGTGGGATAGAACATACGACAATGGGTAGCGACCACTACCCCAGAGTGACTAAAGTTAAAGAAACAAGTGCAACAAGATGTGGGGGAATTAAAGAAGGTTATCAAGTGGATATAAATATTTAATGGTGAATTAGTTCATGAAATCATTCAGTCTGCTGAGGAGACAATCCCTAAAAGTGCAGGAACCAAACGTACCAAGAATGTTCCCCGGTGGAATAATGACTGTAGAAAAGCTATAAAAAACAGAAATAAGGCAAAAGGAAACCACTTGATTCCCAGGAGGCGTTGATCCATTATAAGAGGGCACAGGCAATAGTAAGGAAAACAATAAGACCCCAAAAACGCACATTCTGGAGGCAATATTGTAGCAGCATTGGAAGAGAGGTCCAGCTGTCAGACGTGTGGGGCATGATCAGGAGAATGGGGGGGTCAGAAGGAACTATAAGTTACCAGTGATGAACGGTGGGGACAAAATGGCGGTCAGCAGTAAAGAAAAGGCTGAATTTCTTCACACACGTTTAGGAAGGTGCACAGCTCTGACAACCTAACTGATGAGGCCAGACACTGGAGGGATGAGGCATGTTTGGAGAATTCCAAAATACTAGAGAATAAAGAGGAACCAGACCCGATAGACCTGCCATTTAGGATGTTTGAACTGAGAAGAGCAGTTAGTAGGACTAGACAAACAACACCAGGGAAAGATGGTATATGCTATAAAATGTTAGAACAAATGGAAGAAAATGCTCTGGGCAACGTGTTAAGACTTTATAATAGAGTTTGGGGAAATGGCCAACTGCCATCAGTGTGGAAACAAGCTGTAATAGTTCTAAAACGATCCGTCGGACCCGAATGGCTACGGACCTGCTGCCCTGACCTCTCACTTATGTAAAATCATGGAACGGATGGTCACAGGAAGACTAACGTTCTTAATAGAGAGTAAAGGTCTTTTATCCCCACATCAGAGTGGGTTCCGTAGACGATGACAATAAAAACACTCACGTGTCTCCTGTGCAGATCTGGTCTCACCCAGAGAAACCCGGCTGGCATGAGATGCTGTTGTAGGCGTTGTTGGCGGTCGAGCCTCTTGTCGCGGTGCAGTAAACATTATTTTGTGGGTCAAAGCATACTCATCCGCTAACACAGCGGCTCGAGACAATGTCGGCACTTTCTGTTCATTTAAATGCACAACAATTCTGTCAGTTAGATGGTTTTTAAAATCTTCTAAAAGGACCAGCTCCCTTATCTCAGCAAACGTCTTGACCTTGCTAGCCGCACACCAGCGATCGAATAGTGTCTCTTTATCCCTGGCGAACTCTACAAAAGTGCAGGTCTGAGGCTTTTTGTGGTTCCTAAAACGTTGTCTATATGCCTCTGGAACCAACTCGTAGGCCCTTAACACAGTTGCTTTAACTATTTCGTAATCCCCACTCTCTTCTAGAGAGAGAGACGCCACAACCTCCTGGGCTTTGCCAGACAGTTTGCACTGTAGGAGGATGGACCAAACCTCCCGTGGCCAGTGCAGCGCCGTAGCCACACGCTCAAATGCTGAAAAGTATGAATCTACTTCAGCCTCCCGGAAAAGCGGCACCACAGCAATATTCTTGCTCACCTCAAACCGACCGAGGTTGGGAGCTAACTGAACCCCAACACCAGCCTCTAACTCGAGCTGCCTGATTCGCACCTCTTTCTCTGCGTCTATTTCTTTCTTTCTAATTTCAAATTGTCTGTCCTTTTCCCTCTCCTCTCGTTCCATCTCTAGGCGAGCCAGCCGGTACTCGAGCCTAGCCGCAGCACTTCTGGCCCCAGAGGAACGAGGCGAAAGGTCGGCCCTAGGTAAAACCACTGGTGCAGCGGCCCCCAACCCCTGTTCATCACCCAGCAGTGCACCCACAGTCTTTTCATCCCCAGACTCTTCACCTGAGGCCTCACTGCCCTCGCCCATCCCCTCACAAACCCCCTGGTGAACCAACCCTTTTTTTATCAACTCCAACATCTCTGCCTTGAGGGCCTGCCTTGGGATGGAGATTTTATAATGATCGGCGACGGCGAATAACTCTGACCTGCGCATCCCTCCCAGCTGGTCAAGGGATGGAGCCGCTAGAAAAACAGCCAGTGCTGGAGCAGCCATTCTAGTAGGTACACACGCCACCACCACAAACCAAACTAGCAACTTGTTGCTGAAATCACACTACAACACCACCCCTTCGCACCAGCACCCACCAGGACCTCGTGTTCACAGGGAAGTCGGGAGATTGACAATCCCGGACGAGCCCCCACTTGTTACGTCTCCCCTAGTCTAGGTATAAGGGAGCGCAACCCCCGCAAACATGAGCCCTGATGAACGCGGCGACCAGAGGTATGGGGTCGTGGTGTGAGTGACTACTACGAACACATAGGCAAACGGTGCAAACAAAATAGGAGGTTTATTCTCTCCTTACAAGGAAAAACCAAACAAATGTTCAGGGGAAAAGGGGCTGGGCGAGACCAAAGCAAAGAAACAAACAAAAAGGGTGAACACTTCCCTAACTGACCTAATTTCCTCCCCCCCCTTTACTCTACCTCGGGCACGGATTAGGCCCGCTAACCAAAAGTACAGGGAGTGGTCCGCCCAGGTCTTGCCTAGTGTATCTAGACAGGCAGTCAGCTACGGGTGGTGTATACCCATGGGTCTCTTCCCTAACAATACCCCTTTTTCCCCCCCTTTGCAACACAGGAAGAAAAAATGTGTAACTCAAATAACAAACGGTATACACAACAAATGTAACATACACACTAACCCAAAAAGCCCACGCTCTGGGACTACCTTTTAACAAAAAAAACCTCTCTCTCGCTCTCTCTCTCTCTCTCTCTCTCTCTCTCTCTCTGAACAAGATACTCACAAACCCCAAACGACGGAAATAAACACAGAACCATGAGCGAGGACACCAGCGATCCACCAGAAGCGCTCTGCCATCAGAGCTGCAAAACCCTCCTCTCCGTTCGTCCTCACGATCTACAATGACAGGTCTTTATAGACCTGCACCAGCTGCATCCAATAATGAAGGGGAGGAGTCCAGGTTGGTCGTATCCAATCGGCTGCACCTTGGTTGAAGGGTAGCCATCTTACCTGCAGATTTCCTGTACCTGGAGAAACAGGACACAAACCAACACAAACACCCCCCAAAACGTAACATGAGATTAGAGTACAAGGAAAGCGGTAGCGAATAAATGTTTGATAATTTTTTGTCCCTGAGAGATGCTCACAGTGAACTGTGAGCAAGGAGGGAATTTGTTAGGAATTTAAGTAGAAGTGCACACCTAGTGGTGGGAAGTATGTTACGTGTAACAATGTTTAGAATAGAATTGTAGTTGTTGTGATGTTAGATAGTAGATATTACATTTGTATGTTAAATAAAGTGAATGTATTATAGACAATAACAATTTAAAGTCATATAAATCATATAAATACTCTACACATTAACATCCTGTCATGATGTAATGTTAAAACCTGGGGACGTAAGCTATAGGCCGTTCTTTATGGATTTCTCCTACTTTTCCCCAGAGAGGGTTTTTAGTAGTAGTTTTTCTCTCCTGTCAGGTATTAATTTAGCAATGTAAGACAGCCAAATGAGGCAATGTGTTGCACCAGATAAACTGTGATAAACCATTAAGTACTGTGATCCTATATGTTGTGTGGTAACTGAAGTGTACTAGTTATAAAATGAAGACAAACTATGTATATGATGTTATTTTCACTCTTTGAGGCATAAAGCCGAGATGTGTTTAAATAGAATGAATTGGACAGGGAGAGATGAGACAGAGAGGGGGATCCAGAGACACACGTGGCAGTTCACACCTTGATGTGAAAAGGCTGGACCAGGAAGGAGCCAATGACATTCAAATACACCCAGAAGACCACCCCCCCCGGGAGCTTCAAATCAGCAAACCAAGGAACAAGAAGATTAGATTTATCCTGCAGCCGTCCTGAGGAGTCACTTTTGACTGGGCCGGGGAAATCTCTATTTCGCAAAATATATCACTATTCACATTGTTTTTCACTTTGTAATTGTAGGCCTTACTCTTTGTTTAGTTATTAAATACTTTTTGATTTGTAAAACCCGAGCTAGTTGACTTTTGATTCACCGTATCCTGCCTGGACGAGAACAAAGGGAAGCTGGTCTCCCCTTCGGCCTTCAGAACCTAACAACTGCTGGGAACATAGAGAACCCAACCACACAAGCTTTGGGTGGGTAGGCCATGTAATGGCGGGAAAAGCAGGGTTGTGTCAACTACAGTATCGCCCTGCAGTCTCCATCTCCTCCATCTCTCCCTGGTTATTCCCATCTCCAAAGGTAGACTTTAGGATACAGCAAAAATTGAAGGATAAGTCGAAGCAAAAGCCAGCATGGCGCATAGTACAGAATTATTTTGATCAGCACTTCTCTGACGTTACGTTCATATTTACGGACGGATCTAAAGACCCCAAAACAGGATGTGCAGGAGCAGCAGTTTATATCCCGTGTGAGAGTGAGATCTGCATCAGGCAAAGAGTATTAGATCATGTGTCCGTTTATACCACAGAGCTATTAGCGATTCTATTGGCCCTGCAGTGGCTGGATAAGGGGAATTAACAACACCGTCATTGCATCTGACAGTTTCTCAGCACTTTCCAGCATAGAATCCAGTAGATCAGATATCAGGAATGATATAATCAATAAAATATCCTTCATAATGTATAGGATGGAAAGTAGAGGTCAAACCATGCAATTCATCTGGGTACCAGCCCATGTTGGTGTGGAGGGGAATGAACACGTTGATATTCTGGCCAAACAAACACTCAGAATTATTCATTAATCAGTTTTTAAGAGAAACGAATTTAGTTAAACGGATCTAGTTTTTTTTTTTTTCCTGTACTTTAGTTCATCTCTTAGTGTTCTGCATAATCTCCTGCTCCACCCTCCAGTCCAGATGGTGGCGGTAATGCACCGAACCGCCAATAAACACTAAAAGAAGAAGAAGAAGAAGAAGAAGACGCGCAACAGCGCGTAAGCAGAAAGTTACCGGAGCTTCACTTTAACATCTCAAAGTGTTCAGATCCTGTGAGTATGTCCGTGATACACAATGTGTGCTTTAGTGTGTGTTTGTTTATGTGTGTGTTTGTGTGTTAACGGGCCGTGAAACGTTTCAAGGTTCATTTAAACCGTTTATACGACAAACCCAGAAATACAGAAACACGGAAACCAGGTTTCTGCGGTTTGTTCGTTTTAAAACGGAATTGGAAAAACACGTTCTATCTTTCCTTTAATCTTTTCTTAAACGCATTTCTTCGTAAGTGGCTGTGACGTCACTGTATAACCGTCAGTAGAGAACATCTGCTCTAAATGGCCCTTTCTCAATAACTAAGACGGCGAGAACGGACCTGCGTTCCCGCGAGAACAGACTCGGGAGACGGACTCGCGCTTTCGGGAGATCGGTCGTTTCCGCAATCGGAACAGCAGCTGACTTGATGACGTCACCACGTCAGTTGGTCTCGCTAATACGTTTTATGTTAAGTATTTTACTATTATCAAGCTTTTGTTTTATTTTTATTTAAAATGAGAAACTATATATATATATATTATATTGATCATTAAATATATATATATATATATATAATAAGTCATAAAATAATTAGGCAAAGTATGTCAATGGATCAGATCAGAGTTGTTGTACAGTCCAACATCTTTTTAAAGCAGATGAAGAGGAGCAGCTGTAGTTTGTGGTGCTGCTGAACTTTACTGGATTACAATGACAGGTGTCAATCTAATATTTATTCATATTAGATGGAAGAAACAAAAACGTTACTTAGTTGAACGTTTAAATTAGGGCTGTTGTATTAGATCACACTGCATTAGCTTTATTTTGTATGGTTTCATAAAAGAGGACGTTGGGCACAGTAACAACAATTAAACAGTACATATTTTACTGGATAGTAACACATTCCACACACACCTACCGTTTGTCTCCTTGTTACTCAAACATCAAGAGGCTGATCATCAGTGTGGTGTCATCGTACAGTTAAATGCACAAACATCACTATTCATTAAAATGGTGATGTACCTGAACCTCTTCTGTGTCTCTACATTAATAGTGATTAACCTCATAGTATTGTATGTATATAATGTAGTGATCAATGAGGCTACATACCGTTAGATAGATGACATGATCATTAGTGATTAACAAAGTATTTAATATCTGATGCAGTAATCAATGGAAGCTACAGTTAGATAGGTGACATCATTAGTGATTACATAGTATTTAATATCTATGATGCAGTAATCAATGGAAGCTACAGTTAGATAGGTGACATCATTAGTGATTACATAGTATTTAATATCTATGATGCAGTAATCAATGGAAGCTACAGTTAGATAGGTGACATCATTAGTGATTACATAGTATTTAATATCTATGATGCAGTAATCAATGGAAGCTACAGTTAGATAGGTGACATCATTAGTGATTACATAGTATTTAATATCTATGATGCAGTAATCAATGGAAGCTACAGTTAGATAGGTGACATCATTAGTGATTACATAGTATTTAATATCTATGATGCAGTAATCAATGGAAGCTACAGTTAGGTGACATCATTAGTGATTACATAGTATTTAATATCTATGATGCAGTAATCAATGGAAGCTACAGTTAGATAGGTGACATCATTAGTGATTACATAGTATTTAATATCTATGATGCAGTAATCAATGGAAGCTACAGTTAGATAGGTGACATCATTAGTGATTACATAGTATTTAATATCTATGATGCAGTGGTCATAGAGGAAAAAAGTAGCAGCTTATAGTCCGGAATTTCCGTAAATGTTGTAAATCTGACACTTTGTCGCTACGTCACCGTGACAACGTCAAATTGGTTTATTGTACTTTTTACTCTGATTTGAACGTCTTTTAGGCTCTTTGCTGACGTCGTTTTAAGTAATGATGTAAACATGTTTTTATGACAGCCTGAACACACTTGTGCCTCTTTACCTTTTTTTACGCCTCCCTGCGTTCACTTGTCGTCTCATTTTTAAAGTCACAATGACTTCTGGGTAATTCCTTTGGGCCGATTCAGTCATCCAAAGCTGACTTAAGGAAATGATTCATAAAGGACTCAAACACTGTGACAGGTGTGAGTCTGTGAGTCAGTTTGCTAAATGGTGGATGGAATGAACTTGTTTCTCTTTTCTGGTCTTCTGACCCTTCAAAGCGCTTTAAGGCTTCATGTCATCATTCACACACTGATGAATGACAGCAGCTACCACACAGAGACACCTGTCCATCAGTGACCAACATTCACACAGGACTCACAGCCACAGCAGCAATGTGGGTGAAGTGTCCTGCTCAAGGACACATGGACACAGGTCAACAGGACCTGGGATCCAAGCCACAGTCGCCTGAGGGAGCAGGTTGGGATTGTGTGACAGAGGCCGACAGCATCTGCTGCTGTGACGTGAATGTGAGGTGAATGAGCTCTGTGTGTTTGTCCTGATGAAGATGAATAATGTGTGAGATCTCCCAGCAGGTTGTTATGAAGGTGTGAAGGTGTGGACTCTGCTATGAATCAGGCTGAGGACCCAGAGGACAGAGTCCCTCCCTCTGAAGCCCCTCTGTGGGGGGGACATGACAGACAGACCAAAGCTCAGAGGTGAGAGGACCATCTCCAACTGTCCTCCACTCGTCTCCATGTCCCAACGTCTCTGACTCACTGACTCTGGTTCTACATGTGTGACCAGGACCCATCAGAGACCAGGACCTGGACCCAGCTGTCTGTCCATGAAGAGTAACCGGTCTATGGATCATCCTCTATTCTTCAAAGATGTCCGTCCCTCTGCTGATGCAAGGTGAGGGTCTCAGGCTGATGGTGAGGTGTTTCTACCAGACTCTCTGGTGGAGGTTCTGGGTTTCTTGCTCCAGGGCCCTTCAGCAGAGTCCAGTGAGGGAGGGAGAGCTCCATGGAGGACTTGGTGAGACCTGATGGGACTAAACCAAACTGACTGGTGAAGAACACAGTGAGCTGTTGATCCTCAGTGGGACCAGCAGGACCAGTAGACCTAGACCACTACAGTCCTGTGGTCCACATCCAGACCTCACGTCATGGACCTTTACCTTGTTTTGGTCTCTGTGAGGACGGACACCATGTGAGATGATGCTTCATGATTCGATGATGATGTGATGATGTAATCTCAGTGTTTCTATCAGTTCACATCAGCAGAGAAGAAAGTCTCCTGAACCCAGATGTGTGTCCATGAAGAGTGATCAGTGTATTGATCATCTGATTAACTTCAAAGATGATCATTCTATGGGTCATCCTCTAGTCTTCAAAGATGGAGGCCGTTCTTATGACCCACAGTAAGAACTAAAAACAGATGAAACTGATGGCTGTCACTCAACTAATAAACTGTCCGTCATCAGTCTTCAGCATCTGGTTTCCATGGTGATCAATCATCACAGAAGCTAATATCTTTACCTAATGTTGTCTTGGTGTTGATGGTCCAAACACCATGTGAGCTGATGGTTCATGTTCCTCCACAGAGAGGACCAGGAGAGCTCAGAGGTTCCCACAGAGTCTGCCCAGCAGCATCAAACCCACCTGGACTCCATCTTCATGGTGTGTACATGAACAACTACTTAAACATCTCTCAGTTCACCATCATCTCCATGCTGCACTTTGTAGACCAGTGGATTGTCCATCTGTCCAACATGGACCTGATGGTGGCTTCCATGGTTCTAGTTGGTGTCATTCATAGAATGTTCTGTTCCAGCTGCTGGAGGAGAACATCCTCACCTTTGTGAAGAACGAGCTGAAGAAGATCCAGAAGGTTGTATGTTCAGATTACCCAGAATGCTTAGAGAAGGAGGATGAAGACGTGCTGGATGAAGAGCAGAGGAGGAGCAGAGAGGCATTTGAGAAGATCTCAGTGCACTTCCTGAGGAGAATGAAGCAGGAGGATCTGGCTGAGCGTCTGCAGAGCAGTAAGAGGGTTTCTCTAAAGACTTGCTGATGTTGTGGATTCATTTTTTCTTAGTATTCTCTAACTTACTGACTTGATCTATCTGACTGGTGATGAGGACCCACACACACTCACAGACCAAGAACCTTCAGTAACACACATAGAACCCACTGGAGACCTGAATTCTTCAAGTCAGAGATTTATTGGAGCTACAAATAAACTGAGCTCTTTCCAGAAAGACACCAACGAGGTGATGATACAACACATAGTTCATACATCTTTTGACCATTGATTGAGTGAAGCTCTCCTCCTCAATCTAACTACGTAACTCTCCTCCTGTTGTCGTCCTACTATTCTTCCTCTTGTCCTTCACTAGACCTTCTATCTGCTTGTTGATGCTGGACTAACTGGCTCAGTCTGGTCAGCTGACCCTCCTGTTCTCCTCCTAGTGTCTACATACACTATATATTAATCTAGTTGTATCCCTACTTATCCAATTTCTCTAAAACTGATTATAACATGAATATATGTTGGATAATAAGACACATTTTCCCTCAACACGATGAATGAGACCTTCACTAATGTCTCAAGAGATGGACAGAATATATTCATGGAGTCATTCTCTGAGGAAAGGACATGTTGAAATCTATTCTGTGACTCATTGATCTTCTCTGTTGTCTTCATTCAGGACTTCCTGCTGCAGTTTGTCAGCGTGAACTCAAATCCAACCTGAAGAAGAAGTTCCAGTCTGTGTTTGAGGGCATCGCTAAAGCAGGAAACCCAACCCTTCTGAATGAGATCTACACAGAGCTCTACATCACAGAGGGAGGGACTGCAGAGGTCAATGAAGAACATGAGGTCAGACAGATTGAAGCAGCATCCAGGAGACCAGCCAGACCAGAAACAACCATTAGACAAGGAGACCTCCTCAAAGCCTCAGCTGGAGGAGAAGAACCAATCAGAACAGTGATGACTAAGGGAGTGGCTGGCATTGGGAAAACAGTCTTAACACAGAAGTTCACTCTGGACTGGGCTGAAGACAAAGACCACCAGGACATACAGTTCACATTTCCATTCACCTTCAGAGAGCTGAATGTGCTGAGAGAGAAGAAGTTCAGCTTGGTGGGACTTGTTCATCACTTCTTCAGTGAAACCAGAGCAGCAGGAATCTGCAGGTTTGAAGAGTTCCAGGTTGTGTTCATCTTTGACGGTCTGGATGAGTGTCGACTTCCTCTGGACTTCCACAACAATGAGATCCTGACTGATGTCACAGAGACCTCCTCAGTGGATGTGCTCCTCACAAACCTCATCAGGGGGAAGCTGCTTCCCTCTGCTCGCCTCTGGATAACCACACGACCTGCAGCAGCCAATCAGATCCCTCCTGAGTATGTTGGCATGGTGACAGAGGTCAGAGGGTTCACTGACCCCCAGAAGGAGGAGTACTTCAGGAAGAGGTTCAGAGATGAGGAGCAGGCCAGCAGGATCATCTCTCACATCAAGACCTCACAAAGCCTCCACATCATGTGCCACATCCCAGTCTTCTGCTGGATCACTGCTGGAGTTCTGGAGGACGTGTTGAAGACCAGAGAGGAAGGAGAGCTGCCCAAGACCCTGACTGAGATGTACATCCACTTCCTGGTGGTTCAGTCCAAAGTGAAGAAGGTCAAGTACGATGGAGGAGCTGAGACGGATCCACACTGGAGTCCAGAGAGCAGGAAGATGATCGAGGCTCTGGGAAAACTGGCCTTTGATCAGCTGCAGAAAGGTCACCTGATCTTCTATGAATCCGACCTGACAGAGTGTGGCATCGATATCAGAGCAGCCTCAGTGTGCTCAGGAGTGTTCACTCAGATCTTCAGAGAGGAGAGAGGACTGTACCAGGACAAGGTGTTCTGCTTCGTCCATCTGAGTGTTCAGGAGTTTCTGGCTGCTCTTCATGTCCATCTGACCTTCTTCAGCTCTGGTGTCAATCTGCTGTCAGGAGAACCTGGACCAATGCGTCTCTACCAGAGTGCTGTGGACCAGGCCTTACAGAGTCCTAATGGACACCTGGACTTGTTCCTCCGCTTCCTCCTGGGTCTTTCCCTGGAGACCAATCAGAGTCTCCTACGAGGTCTGCTGACACAGACAGGAAGTACCTCACAGACCAATCAGGAGACAGTCCAGTACATCAAGGAGAAGATCAGTGAGAATGTGTCTCCAGAGAAAAGCATCAATCTGTTCCACTGTCTGAATGAACTGAATGATGGTTCTCTAGTGAAGAAGATCCAACGGTTCCTTAGTTCAGGACGTCTCTCCTCATATGAACTGTCTCCTGCTCAGTGGTCAGCTCTGGTCTTCATCTTACTGTCATCACAAGAAGATCTGGAGGTGTTTGACCTGAAGAAATACTCAGCTTCAGAGGAGGCTCTTCTGAGGCTGCTGCCAGTGGTCAAAGCCTCCAACAAAGTTCTGTAAGTAAAGAGTTAGATTCATTCATCATGACTTCATGTCAACATCATGGTTGTTTATTTCTGATTCAGAACATTAAAAAACATGAAATCAGAAGATAAAGATTAATTTCTCACTTCATTCTCTCTTTATCTTTCTTTAAAACGAGTCAGATGGAGGATAGAACATTCACTGAACAAATGTTCTTTGATCATCATGATTTCATTTAGTTCAAACTCATCACTAAAGAGAGTTTAATTTTAACACAAATGTTATTTTTCTTGTTGGTTGTTGTCTCTTCAGACTCAGTGGCTGTAACCTCTCAGAGAGAAGCTGTGAAGTTCTGTCCTCAGTCCTCAGCTCCCAGTCCTCTAGTCTGAGAGAACTGGATCTGAGTAACAACCACCTGCAGGATTCAGGAGTGAAGCTGCTGTGTGATGGACTGAAGAGTCCACACTGTGACCTGGAGACTCTCAGGTCAGATTAAGTTTGTCTTCAATGATTTAAATGTGTCTCTAACGGATCAGCTCCATGCAGAGTAAAAAGCATCTTCCTCAATCTATGAATTAGTTCTTCAAGACGATTTCAGATTTAATTAACTTTATATCGCAAGTTCCCAATCTCACGCTATTCTTAGTTTGATCCCTTCTTTTGTTTGACAAAAAAGGTTCGTTAACAACCTTTTTCCATGACTAAGACAAGACGAAAAAAGATCTTAAAACTAAACTATGACTAAATCTATTCTAACTTTAATTATGAGACGGAAATGTTGTTGGTTGAAGAAGTCAATACTTTTCCCCCCTAAATTTGCATGAACCTAACAGACGTGGACAAAGTACGGCCCCCGTACGGCGGTTATTAACGTGTCATAATGACATCATCCACGGACCCAGACCGCTCGCTCACTGTGGGGCAGCAGTGGTTCTTTTCACCGATACGAACCACGACGACTATTTAACACCTCAGTGAGTGTGAGTGAGCTTCCTTGGTTTAGCTCAGCTGTCTCCGTTTAGCTAACTGTTAGCAGGCTAAAGACGAGGAACTAAGAGACCGATGTGGTGGAGATGAAGACCTGTTTAACAGCTCGGGGCTGGTTGGCCAGCAGAGATGTTCATGTGGACCTGACTGCTCCGTTTTCTGGTGACAGAAGCCAGAGTTTGGAGACACGTGCACTTCAACCAGTTCACATCCACATCATGAGAAGACAGTGTTAAACCGTCTCATCACCGTACCTTTGTTACTAAGCAACAAACAACGCACAAGAACATGTGACAGGTGGAGGCTTTTGAAAGAGCTGCTCAGTGCAGGTGAAGGATGTGGAGGCACAGAGCAGGTGGAGGAAAACCGGAGGACACAAGAGGAACAAAATGGTCATGAAACCTAAAAACAGTTCATGTAGTGGATTTACTTCAGTTAGATTCATTCATCAGGACCTAAATATCTACCTATATCTACTTATTTAGGCTTTGTGATCAGAGTTTTATAGAATGAATGAACGAAAAGGAGAAAATCACAAGTGGGAAAGAGAATGAAGACTTTAATGTGTGTCTCTACTGTGACGATCACTGACAGTTTGATGGTTGTTTATTTCTGATTCAGAACATGAAAAACATGAAATCAGAAGATGAAGATTAATTTCTCTTTTTTACCCACTTTGTCTACAGGATAGAGACGCTTAACTTTGTATTTTCATCTCTATTTAACAACATTAAATCTTCCTTCCTGATACTGATACTACAGTACTTCCTGTTAACAGTAGAGCAAATTAACTGATGTTTTCCTCTTGTTTTAAAGTAGAAAAAGAACAGTTGTAAAAACATTCACTGAACAAATGTTCTTTGATCATCATGATTTCCTTTTAGTTCAAACTCATCACTAAAGAGAATTTCATTTTAACACAAATGTTATTTTCCTTGTTGATTGTTGTCTCTTCAGACTCAGTGGCTGTAACCTCTCAGAGAGAAGCTGTGAAGTTCTGTCCTCAGTCCTCAGCTCCCAGTCCTCTAGTCTGAGAGAACTGGATCTGAGTAACAACGACCTGCAGGATTCAGGAGTGAAGCTGCTGTGTGATGGACTGAAGAGTCCACACTGTGACCTGGAGACTCTCAGGTCAGGATTCAATGTCCACTTGGTCTTTATTTACATCAATGGTACATTTCTTACTTCATATGATTCTTGTATGATTTAAATGAAATATTTATTTTCCAAATATTTCCATAAACATTTCTTGGACTTTGTTTTCACTAAAATGTTAGAAATAGAAATCTTTGAAATATATTTATCAGTTATAAGATGGTTGATGTACAGTTTAATGGGCTTTTTGTGTGTTTTGTTCTGTCTGGAAACCAGTAAGTAATAATGGTCACATGATCCCTCACTAGCCGACAGTATCTCAGTCCTGCAGTGACCTTCCAGCCCTCACAGCTCCCTCAGGTCATGTGACATGTGTGTTGTGTTGTGTGTCTGCAGCCTGTCAGGCTGTCTGATCACAGAGGAAGGCTGTGCTTCTCTGGTCTCAGCTCTGAGATCCAACCCCTCCCACCTGAGAGAGCTGGACCTGAGCTACAACCATCCAGGAGACTCAGGAGTGAAGCTGCTGTCTGATGGACTGGAGGATCCTCACTGGAGACTGGAGACTCTCAGGTATGAAGACACCTGCTGCAGCCACAGACCATCAGTCTGGTAGAGGAGGTAGAGCTGGAGACCTTTTCTCTGTCCCACTGTCAGTCTGGTCATGTGACCCTGAGACACCAAGCTGACCTCAAACTACCAGAGACTCATCAAACTGTTTCCCACATCAGACCATCAACACAGACAGAAGTAGTGAGGAAGAGTAGTCAGGATGACTGTTCCCTAAACAGGGAGGAAGGTGATGAAAGGCTTGTGTCTCTGGAGCCTTGTCTTGTTGTTATCAGAGAGGACAGAGGTGTCTCCTGACACGTTGACGGCATCATGGTGGGTTGATATGAGTCAACGTCGTCACCTGGATGTTTAGAAGCTGATCATCTGCCTCCAGTGTGTGTTGTCCTTTAGTCACACGTTATTACTAAATGACACAGTTAAAGAAACAATATGTTCAATAAAGAAAGAGATTAAGCTCAGCTTGACTTAGTTTGATCTTAATCTGTTGCACGTTTGCTGAGTCGCGCTGAGAAGGAGGAGCTCAGTGGATCCAGGTCACATATCTGGGATCAGTGCAGGTCCACAGCTTTCTTAAGTAGACCACGGTGTCCATCACACATTCACTGATGCTGAAATGGAGAAGACGCCGCGCAGCATATTTCTCACCTGCTGATCAGCAACTGATCAAATATATGAGGAGGTGAAGCATATAAGACGCAAAACAAGGAACACGGCAGCTGTAATTAAACAGAGAAAAAGTCTGGCAGACAATCGACTGAATGTGGAAGGATTTAAAAATATCTCCTTACTAGGAAAGTTGTACACTCTGTTTTAGTTGCTTTTAATT
This sequence comes from Pungitius pungitius, assembly GCF_949316345.1. Classification (NCBI taxonomy): domain Eukaryota; kingdom Metazoa; phylum Chordata; class Actinopteri; order Perciformes; family Gasterosteidae; genus Pungitius; species Pungitius pungitius. The sequence goes on from NC_084913.1 coordinate 1,438,269, forward strand.
TGACTGTTTTATGTGTTGGTTTTATTGCTGTATCTGTGTTCATGTGGTAAATGTGCTGGTTTTACTGTGAAGTGTCTTTGAGTAGCAACATGTAAAGCACTATATGTGTAGTGGCTAAACCGTTTCCTTTTGGCCTTTCCTATGGCTCCTATTTCCTCGTCCTGTTGTTTTCTACCACATGTGAAAATCCTCTTTGATGTGACACATTCTTCTGAGGCCATGAAGGTCATGAAGATGTGAGCTAAGGACTTCAGTGACAAACACACACTTCTAAAATGTTAATAAAAATACATCAGAACACAACGGAATAACTGTTAAACCCAGATCAGCTGATTTAACCCATGAGCTGCAGGATTCATCTTAGCCTGGCTCTTAGCCTGGTCTGGAGCAGGTTAGCTTCAAAGAATAAATCGCCATGGTTACTTGGCCCGGTTTAATTCAACCAAGTCAAGCTAAATTCCTCCAGAATAACCTGGATATCCGACTTAATCCCTCATCCGGGTTTGGTGCAACAGCCCCCTGGGGGGTCAGAGCCCAAAGAGGTTTGTTTAGGACTGGACCAAAGTTCTAGGGGGACTCAGGCAGTGCTCTGTGGCTGCAGACCCACCTGAGCTGTAACATCTTCACCTGCAGACTACAGGTGATAGAAACTGAACCACCTGTGAAACCACAGTGAAGAAGGTCAAAGGTCAATAATACATCAGAAATGGTGTGTTTTTATTCATAATTAATGTCATCAGAACAACACAAGAGGCAATCTGAGCGACTACAAGTTGATATAAATTCCTCCTGAAGTTGAAGCAGAAGAAACATCAGTCAGTGATCATTGATCACATGATGCATGAAGCAGCTGGTGTTCAGGAGTCAGGCTCCCTGTTAGTGAGGGAAAGTGGTCCAGCTCAAAGAAATGACTTTCGGTCTGTAAAGAATGTGGATTTACTTGAAAATCACTTCCATTGATGCAGCTTGAGCAGTTACACAATGAATAAATTCACTTTGTCACTCTGCACTGATCCAGCTGCTGAGACACACGAGGTCATTGAAGTTCCACATGATGAAGAACTTCTCTTCTTCTTGTGAACAACATGAGCAGCAGGAGAGAACCTCCTTCCACAGGAGCAGATGTTGTTCTTCAGACTGAGAGTCTGCAGCTCGTCACTGTTGTTTCACTGTTTCACACAACTTGTGTGTCCTCCTCACGCCGTGCGTGTTGATGTGTGTTTGGAGGCTTCTAAGGACGCTTCATTCTTCTTCGTTGGTTTGTCCACAGTTCTTCAGCATCAAGGTGCTGAAGTCTGCTGCTCTGGTTGTTTGTATCTGATGTACTTCATGCTCGTAGTACTTTATCCTCGTAGTACTTCATGCTGGTAGTACTTCATGCTCACAGTACTTCTTGCTCTTAGTACTTCATGCTGGTAGTACTTTAGGCCTGTAGTAGGTTTATAACACGTTAACATGCACTAATCACAACAGATGATGAATGAGTGAACATGATGAGCTGTGGTCATGGGCCAATCAGAAGAAGAAGAGGTGGTCCATGTGGACATGAAGGACCAAGCTGTGTGTATGAGAGTGATGTCATGTCCATGTCTCCATGCTGCTCTGACCCCCCTCCTCCTTTCAGGGTGGAGCCTGCTGGAGTCCGATGGATGACACCAGGTCTGAGGAAGTGTAAGTGAGCTTTGAGTTGGATTCATCACACTGTGACATCACTCATTCACCTCTGTGATGTCACTAGATGAACACATGATTAATAACTGCAGCTGTATTGTGTCTTGTTCTCTCATCAGATTCCTGTGAACTCACAATCGACACAAACACAATAAACAGAGAACTCAAACTGTCTGACAACAACAGGAAGGTGACACGTGTGAAGGAGGTTCAGTCACATCCTGATCATCCAGACAGATTTGACTACTATCATCAGCTGCTGTGTAGAACTGGTCTGACTGGTCGCTGTTACTGGGAGGTCAAGTGGAGAAGAGGAGTTTGTGTATCAGTGAGTTACAGAGGAATCAAGAGGAAAGGAGGCAGTGATGACTGTGGGTTTGGATACAATGATCAGTCCTGGAGTCTGTGGTGCTCTGATAAAGGTTACTATGTCTGTCACAATAATACAGAAACACACATCATCTCCTCCTCCTCCTCCTCCTCCTCCTCCTCCTCCTCTCATAGAGTAGCAGTGTATGTGGACTGTCCTGCTGGCTCTCTGTCCTTCTACAGAGTCTCCTCTGACTCACTGATCCACCTCCACACCTTCAGCACCACATTCACTGAACCTCTTTATCCTGGGTTTGGGCTCTGGTTCAGTTCAGGTTCTGGTTCCTCAGTGTCTTTGTGTCCTCTTCAGGACGGAGAGTCTCCTCCTGGTGGAGAACCTTCCTCTCTGCTCACCACATAGTTCAGTGTGTACAGCTGATGGAGGTCCATGTGGGTGTAGGTGCAGGTGGAGCAGGTGAGGGGTACCTGAGCTGGTCTGGACTCTGGGGGTCCACAGCTCTCTGGGACTTGTGCTGTTGCAGATGAACGTGTGAAAGAGCTCAGCGAGGTGTGTTTTAATGTCTCTGTGCTCGATGCCTCTGTGGATGAATCAATAATCATCATTTAGATGTTGGCTCCTAATTACAGTTTAATCTTAATCTTTATGTGTCACAATGTTCAAGAAGACATTTTATACGACTAATGTATCTGTTTGATAAATTGTACTCAAATTTTAACTTCAAATATTTCAATGTGTCACATTAAAGATCATTTCACATTATCTGCTTTGTTCCTTTTTAAAGCTTCAGCAAACCTCTGAAAAAAAGCTTTAATGACAGATATTAGTTACTTGTGTTTTTATTAAAGTTACATAGAAGTACAACGTTTAGTCCCTCCATGTAGTACTTTGTGTTGTATAATTGTTAGTAAAGGTGTTTAATGTGAAACTTTATTGATGAGCAGCGTTCTGCTCGTCGTGTCATAAACTTTTCTTTCTTCAACAAGAATCTGAGAAACGAGTAAATGTCCATAACGCAGAAGAGCCTTTTTATTTCTATTAATCAATAGTTGGTTTGTGGTGAATCAGATGGTGGCCTGTGAGGGTCACTTTGGTCTCCAGCTCTTTAGTGTCCATGAAGTCCAGCAGCAGCTCCACCAGAGACCTGAACCACAAGCAGACTCCTGAGACCACCGGGTCCCACCCGGGACCAGAGGGGGCCGGCGGGACCTCACCTGTGCAGGTGGACCCGGAGCGGCAGGTTGGTGCGGCCTCAGAGCGCTCTGCTCCTTCAGGAGGTGCTGCAGGTGAGCAGAACATCTGCAGCACCTGGAACCTGGAGGTTTCATGTTTTCATTCAGACACAAAGATCTCCTTCATCTCTCGTGTGTCCCATGTGGTCGCCTCCTCCCCCTGAGGCAGCATATCCCAGCATGCAGTGCGGGTCGATGAAGATAGATGTATTAAATATATATAAAGTATTTCTTGGAGCAGACAACAGAAGAGAAATCCTGATGCTGGGAACGAGGCTTAAATACATCAGAGCTCACCTGGTGGCCAGGTGGAGAAATGACCCACTGCATTCCATCTATAACCTTGTTAAGAAAAGTGTGAATGTTCATCAGCAGGCTGTTATCAATGTGTCTACACTGTAATAGAAATACTTTGACTCATTTATTTACCTCTGTGTTTATATGTAAAATCACTTCTTGATGAGTTTTAAGTGGTTTTGTGTGGTGCAGTTCAGATCTTGACCACGAGGTGTCGCCCTTTACCTTCTCATCGCCTCAGTGACTGAAGCAGCTTTATTACCATCATCAAAACTTCATGAAAAGGAACCTTGTTTTCTACTTATATTACTGCAGTAGAGTCACTCAACCTGAGGGGCGCGTCCCTTTGAAGGGCCACATGACTCCTCTGAGGGGTCAGAAGACATAAAGTACCACAAATACTCCAGACTTCAGGTATTTGTACTTTTATGTACAAGTTAGTTTACATTTGAAAGATTTTCCTTTGTTTAAAGCGGTTTTGCTACTTTAGTGATTTTTATTTCATTTGTTTCTATTGTTTGTGCTGAATGAATTAAATAATATACATATCTCAATATTCTAGCTAGTACTACTACTTCAAACAGTACTACCTAGGATCAGTTGAGTATAAAAGGAATAAAGACGTCTCTATGAACACATGAACTTTACTTTAAAAATAAACACATTCACACCAGATGTTGGAAAAAAAGAGACTTTATTTGGAAACATTATGGAGAGAATCCTAGTTTTAGAGTTTTTCATTAGTGAAAATGCTTTTTATTTCCTATAATACACAGCGGATGGCGTTAGAAGTCAGTGGGTTTGTACACCGGAGCGTCTGGATGAGAGCAGATCGGATCAACAACATGATGAAAGAGAACAAGTCCATTGATTGATTGATGAGAAACACGACAGACAAACAGCTTCATCTTAATCATCTAGCACCTGCTGACCCCCCCCCCCCTTCAGTCCAACATCATTAAACCTTCAAAGGCTTTTGTTCGGCTGCGTTCCATTCTGAACATTCGTCTCCTTCACGACTCCAAAGGTTTGGCCGCGTCTCAATCCAGACACGTGTCTCCTTCAAAGTGCCCTTCAAAGGTTCCTCTTGTTCAACCTTTTTACTAAAACTTATTTTAATCATTGTTTAATCCTTTTGATTCTGAAAACCTCTGGTTTTATTCTGATTAACCCTCTAACTGCCTGCTCCACATCCAACTTCTGGATTTGCTGCTTAATAAAATGACTAAAACAAATAAATATGAGAAGAGAAATGACGTCTTTTTAAATGAAACTAGTCCCAACAGTTAATTAAAAATCTTTTGCTGCAGGTCAAAAGAAGAAACAAATGGAGGGGGGTTTGTCTGGTACATTTTAAAGGTCTGTTATGAAAGAGAACAGGAACTACACACAGCTTTACACACATGGTGCCAAAGAACCTCAGACAGGGTGTGGGGCGTCTTTACCAAGTCAAGGGATGGCTATCAACAGGAGAACATCTAATGATCTGGGGCTCCACACAGTGGAGATGTTGGCAGTAAGGATTGCACTGCGACGGGTGGAAGAAACACAGCAGGAACATGTGTCGATCTGCTCCGATTCATCTTCAGCCCTGATGCGTATGAGGTCGTGTCCTTCAAATAGCCAGCAAGGTCTACTGCACCATGTCCTCCAGTCAGCTCCAAGGAGGAATCATCAGGGAGGTCAGCTTCAACTCGCATGTAGGTGTACGTGGCAATGAGAGGGCAGACCAGCTGGCACTGAAGAAAGGACACAGAAATGCACATTACTACCAGCAATCAGGTCAAATATATGGTTTGGGGACAAAAATCCACAAATTGTGGCAGAAAAGGTGAAGAGGAGAAAGAGAGGAATCTTTACCATTTACCTAAAGCATAAACCATCAAAACCTCAAAGAGAGTCAAAGTGAACCCTTTTTTGAGAGAGAACAGTACAAACACTACTCAGTGTGAGTGAGAGCACAGGGTGGAACACTGGTCCTTCTTCCATGGGGAGGGAAAGGTGATTTTTGCTCCTGTTGTAAAACATTGGGGCCGATTGGATTGTTGACGTCACACTGAGGCGTCTTTAGTGTTTTAACTACGTCTCGCTGATGACCTTTTGAACCTGGAAGTCTGAGAATGTCTGTGAAGATCTTGCCAACTTTACCCAACTGTAAACGTTCTACTCAGTCCCCCCCCCCCTCATAACCCACAGGGAGGGGCTGACCTACAGTGGTCCGCTTTCTGCAGAGTCTAAACTATCTTCAGTAATTTACTAACTGGTGGTCTTTCTCTTTTTTTACATTGATCCACATCAAGTGTCCACTCATTCTCACAATAGTGATGTATTAATATTATTCAGAGTAATATAAAGTACTTTCTTATTGTTTGAGAAACATCCTTAAAAGAAGTGGTTAAAGAACAGGAAACACACACAGACGTCCTTCCTGCTTTTAAACCTCCACAATAAAGTCACTGAGGATCCTCTCAGAGATCAACATGAGATGTTTGTGAGATGTTTAGATCTTTGTGTGACCTTCTTCTTTGGTAAAAGGCTTTTAATGGCCTCATATGAACATTTCATACATCACATATTGAAGCAATAAGGTACGAGAGGCTGTACTTTATTGTCCAATAATGTAACAGTAGGGTTCTGGCATTGAGCGCGACACTCACTCATTTCTTTAGTCACGCACTGTGGCTCCTTGGACCTTCTCTATGTTCTTGTTTGCAGGTTGGAGACGGGTGGAGCTGGGGAAACCCGTTAAGGTGACAGGTTGCACCTGTGGGTGGAGCGAGCCAGGTGTTAAAGTTCCTGGGGCCCAGCCTGAGCTCCATCCCCACCAGCAGCATTTGGATTTAGTCTTTGTTAGAGTATGCGTTTTGTTTAAGGACACCTCTCAATTCCATGACACCCCTCATATGCCCACTTTCACACTTCACCAGTTTATCTTCCGTTGTAGATTCATATTTTGTTGGTTCTTGAATAAAACCTGTTATTTCTTTAAGTCACCGTGTGGACTCCCTTGTTTGTCACTTCCCATGAGCCTCTTTGTGACGCGATATAAGATAGATATCATTTCTAATTGTGTATTTTAGATCGTATGCTGATCTGTGACATAAAACCTTCTCAGTTTATGAAATTGGAAGATTTTATTTATTTCAACAACAAACAAAGTATTGAATAATCTGGGGCCTGTTTCAATAAGGAGGTTCAACCAACTCTGAGTTAAAACTTGAACTCTGAGTTGACTTACCCTGAGATGGGAAACTCTGAGTTTTCGGTTACAGAACAGCTGAAATGAGTTAGTTCAATCAACTCTGAGTTGACCTACTCTGAGTTAAGCGCGTGCACCACAACTATAAAAAGCCATTATCAATGGAGCGCAGATATTACGAGTCATCATGGCAACAGCGCCAGACAAAAAGAGGTCTTCATATTTTTCACCAGCAGAACTGGATGTGCTTATGCAAGCATATGGAGAGTACGAACATATATTTTAAAAAAAAGCAACACGGCTGCAGCGGCGAAGGACAGAGAGTTAGCTTGGGAGAAAATAGCTGCTCGAGTCAATGCGTAAGTTTACATTTGAATTACTGTTATACAGTGTTGTGTGTAATTCATTTCTATGTAATCTAAAAACTGTAATTTAATTCCGTAATTTAAAGTAAAATCTGATGTAATTGCATTAAATGCTGCATAAACTATAAAGCAATTCTGTATAAAACAATAGTGGATTTAACATCAAATTTTAAAAGATATATTTTTTCAAGAATAATTCATGCAATTGTATAATGTTTATTTGAAAGCATTAAAAGTGCAGTTTCTTGTCTCTCCTTGTATTGTTCAAGTGGTTGAAGTTGATATGGGATTTAGAAAGTAATTAGTAATAAGTAGACCAATACTTTCTAGAGATAGTCATTATTACATTAATCTAATTACACTGTTGAAGAAGCCAGTTGTAGTTAGTAATATAAGTGACTTGCCCAACTGTTATAATATCAGAAGTGAAACTGGAAGAAGAGTGTGTTATTCAACCTAATTTTAATTTTCATGTAGGTGCAATCTTGCACATTATTACTGTGGATGGACCTCCTGTTGACATAGTCCGCTTCATTTTCGGAAGGTGCAATGATGGGAATATGTGTGCCATCAATGCATCCAACCACATTCGGAAATCCTAAAAGGAATTCTATTATTAGTTTACTTCCAGGGGTCGCAGCAATATGCTCTTAACTGAACGTCATTTATCAGGTTAGCCTCATTTAAACCGATTTATACATCACTGACCTGCAATCCTGTGAAACTCCTCTTTGATGGCTTTCACGGGTTTGTGCCCAGGAAACAGCACAAAAATTTGGAGAAAGCGCTTAAGAGCGAGGCACACTTTCCATACAACTCTGCAAACAGTAGCCTTACTGATATGTTCTGCATCCCCAATGTTATACAGAAAACTACCATTTGCAAAGAAACGTAATGCAACGCAAAGCATCTGCTCGGATGTTAGAGCACGGCCGCGATGGCTGATGTTTCTGATGTAAGGATGGATGAGATTATGGATGTATCTTATTGACTGTAAAGAAAAACGGTACCGCTCAAATAAAAATGAATATGGATATGACAAAAAATCCACTCTGGGTCTCAAAATCCTCTCCCGACGTAAATGCAACTCCCTACGGATTAATGCAGCCTCTTCATCCACAGGATCGTCCATAAAAGGACATGCCATTTCATTCACTTGATTTGATGCGCTCTGCGTGACTGAAATGTGCGCAATGAATGAATACCGAAAGAATGAATGAGGTGATTAAATACCACTTCCTCTTTAAAAAAGGGGAGGAGACGAAATAAACTCTGGGTTTCCCGAAGAAAACCTGCTCCCGACCAGGTTAGGTTCACAGAGTAAGTTGCCATGGTAACTGACTCTGAGTATAAGTTACCTCTCTTTCTGAAACAGGCTTGACTTACTCTGCTTTCTCAGGTTTAACATACCTCCCATTCTGAAACAGAAAACTCAGAGTTTCCCTCATTTCAGGGTTAACATACTCAGAGTTTTCACTTAACCTCCTTTCTGAAACAGGCCCCTGGTCTTTTCTCGTGTCACATGATTGTAAACTGAATATTTGTTTTGGCCACAGGAAGAATCAGTTTGACCACTAGAGGGCAGCAGCAGTGCAGAGCTGTTCAATCCTTCCCAGCAGGCCTCTTGTTGGAGAAGATCTCAACCTTCAGTAAGGCCTGGAGGTAGGATGAGCAGACCACATGGTGATGGAATGATTGACATTGTGCTTTGCAGGTCTTCCATTATTACGGGTTGAACCCTGATGACAGAAAAACACTAAATGAACATTAGTTGGACATTTCAAACACAAGGAGCCAGAGCCTGGAGGCAAGAGCTCTTAAAAGTCAGTAGGTGGGATCTTCTACAAGTATTAACGTGAGGTACACTTGACATTTCATGTGTGTAATTACCACAAAAAATACCAGGATGCTCCACTGCAAATACTGACAAAAGCATGATTTTCTGTCTAAATTCAAGGTGCAACAGCATGACAAAGTAGTATTATGCATTGACAGTGTTTCCCTGAGAAAAGGCCTCGTTGTGGTGTATGTGTGAAATGGATTGGTTCAAAGTGTCAAAGGAAGTGTTACGGGCGGTCGGACACCACCCTTAACATGACGCAGAGACGCACACAACCAGCTCGCATCAAATTCATCTAGGGGTATTTTATTTAAATATATAACATATCTTTAGTAATTTACTGATATCCCAAAACAAATCAACAGGTTCGGACGGTTCTCCACCGCCGGGTTGGCGGCTGAACGGCAATCTTAAGCACGGTCAAACTGCGACTGTCGAGGATCTCCCGTACAAATGGTCCAGGAAGCCTTTTGTAGCCCTGTCACAAGCTCCGCTCAGGTGTGGCTCATCTGCAAATTAACACACACACACACATGTGCGCACACAAAAGCATGTAGCAACAAGCACCAGAGCTGGGGGACGTAACACTCCCACCCCAAAATGGTGACGTGTCGCCATACATTGAATTTGAACTGTTGTTCTGTGTTCAGCTCACTGTTTGAACCAACCCAGACAATCAAATTACCTCCGACCGAGGGGTACCTGCATGAAGCTGATTTGGAATTACACCAATAAGGAAATCGATAAGGAAGCATGCCAAAAAAAATAAAAATAAATACATACATACATTTTTCTTCTTTTTTTTTTTTCAAGCAAAATCAGATCTACACCTTAATGTTACGCATCCACTCTAGACAACGCATCCGCAATAATGTTGTCTATTCCCCGGACATGCACAATCTGGAGGTTAAACGGTTGAAGCAATAGACTCCAGCGCATTAACCTACGGTTTGAATTGTACATGCGACTGAGGAATTTGAGTGGGTCATGGTCAGTATAGACCTTAGTTGGATGTACTGTAGAGCCTAAGTACACTTCGAAGTGTTGAAGGGCTAGGACTAAGGCCAAGGTCTCTGCTTCAATAGTGGAGTACTGTCGCTGGGCAGGATTAAATTTCTTAGAGAAGAAACTCACAGGATGATTTATGTTGTCTGCACCCGATTGTAAAAGTACGGCACCGGCGCCTACGTTGCTGGCGTCTACCGCAAGCTGAAACGGTTTGCTGAAGTCTGGTGCAGCCAGTACGGGAGCCGTCAACAAGAGAGCTTTAATGTTTTCAAACGCTTTATTACAGCCTTCCGTTCAGTCAAACTCAGTTTTGGGGCTCAATAAGTTAGTGAGGGGGCAAACCACAGTGGAAAAGTTCTTACAAAAACTACGATAGTAGCCTACCATTCCTAAGAATCGGCGTAGTGCACGGCGATCGCAGGGCACAGGAAAGTCTTGACTGGCCGCCACTTTAGCCATTACTGGCAAAACATGTCCTCTGCCAACTATTCGCCCCAAGTAAGTGATGGTGGCTTTTCCAAACTCACATTTTGCTAGATTAATTGTGAGAGTTGCATTTGACAAGCTATGGAAAAGCTCTCGAAGTTGTTTAATGTGTTCGGACCAGTGTGTACTATACAGGACTATGTCGTCTAAATACGCCTCGCAATTTGACATTCCTGCTAGAACAATGTTCACTAAACGCTGGAACGAGGCAGGAGCGTTTCGCATTCCATTTTAAATTTGTTGCGACACGCTCAAAGTGTGGAAAATATTTTTCCACATCTTTTTCCACAAAGGGTGGCACAAGTCTGATGTGGCGAGTGACATCAAATGAATCAGGGGCAGACGGAGTAACACCTTCCCTCTGGGCCTCGTGTTCTAACTTTCTCAAAGCCAGTTGATGTCCGAGTTCATTTTCACGGGCCTGAGCTTGCATACGCTCCCGCTCAAACTCAATTTCCTTCTCTTTGAGATTCAACTCTCTCAACCGAATCTGCAGCTGTAACGCCTCTGTAGACACGGTAGATTGTGTAGTTATAGGCAGAATGCCCTGATTAACCAAAGCAGCTTGTAAGGCGGCTTTGATGGTGTCTTTGGCGCGCTTTTCAGTAGAAGTGAGCTCAACTTTATAAGTTACTGCCAAATTCAGCAACTGCTCTTTTGAAAATTTCCAAAGTAACTCATTAGAGGGATCTTTAATAAATTCTTCCTCTGTTGCCATTTTAACGCAAAACAACGGTTAAAACAATTAAACCGCGAGAATAAAGTGCATAAAGTGCGCACCAAAATCAGGAAAACAAGTTAATAAAAATGAGGGGAAAAAAAAAAAAAAAACACTCACCAAGCAGTTTAACTGCAACAAAACTACAAGGTGGCGAATATCTAAAGTGGTCAAACAAAAGCCCAAATATAGGCTACAAACGACCACGCCTTGTAACCAATACGCTCGTATTACCAGAATACCAGCGCTCACTAATTAGGCAATATGCCTATCACAAGCTATACAGCGACACTTAACGGTATTGTCCAACTACCCTAACTAACTATACAGAAAACCAAAACAAAATTCTAAATGCCTACGCATCTTCAGTGGCTTACTCAGCTCGAGGCATTCGAGGGCCCCCTCCTGAGATATCCACCAAAATAAAATAAACATCGACTAAGATAGATAAACAGACAGCCATAATTGCCCACCAGAATACTTACCCACAAGTTGTAGCTTTCTAACCTTACAGTCCGATTTAATCAAAATATAGATCCCGGACGAGCCCCCACTATGTTACGGGCGGTCGGACACCACCCTTAACATGACGCACACAACCAGACGCACACAACCAGCTCGCATCAAATTCATCTAGGGGTATTTTATTTAAATATATAACATATCTTTAGTAATTTACACAAATGGTCCAGGAAGCCTTTTGTAGCCCTGTCACAAGCTCCGCTCAGCTGTGCGCACACAAAAGCATGTAGCAACAAGCACCAGAGCTGGGGGACGTAACAGGAAGCCTGAGGATACGTCACAAACGACACACCACGCACACGCCTGCATTCATTTGTCCTTCAGCTTGTTTTTCTTTTCCACTTTGGTCAGAAAATGTTCCATCTGAACATATTGATGTTCCATTGATCAAATAGTCGTTCCTCAGCGGTGTGGCTCTGTGCGACTGCTCGGAATCTCTGCTTTTCATCTTTTATGCACCAGATTCCTCTTTCAAAAAGCCAGAGGACACAAGGGAGCGTGATCAATGGAACGTCCCGGGCGACGCCCTCTTTTGGCCACTTTTAAATCTAAATCACAAGGGAAACATAGAAGAAAAAAATCCAATAATTATACTGCAGATCTGAATGAAACATGGACTTATTCTGGTTCTGTTGCTGAGACCCATTAAGTGAACAGAAACCATTACAAGCACAGTTTGAGTCACGTCTGGTGACCCCTTAGTTTAGTTTGTACAAATACCTCAAACTACTTCAAACTGAAAGCAAACGGGAGGCTGACAAGTTCAAATGAGGTCGAGTGGAAACAGAGTCTGTGTTGATTGACTTTGAAACAAAGGAGGTACCAAAAGAGGTATACTATGGATTTATGAGATACAGCATAAGGGAGTATGTGCCTAAACCATTGAGATGCTATAACTGTCAAGAATCTGGGCACATGGCTAATGTCTGTAAAGGAAAGAGAAGGTGTGCTAGATGCACTGGGGATCATGAATATGGAACGTGTGGAGAAGTAAGACCAAAGTGTTGTAACTGTGGAGGGGATCATAGTGTGGCATTTTGGGGATGTGAAGTGATGAAGAAAGAAGTTAAAGTACAACAGATAAAAACACAGGGAAACATCTCATATAATGAAGCTGTTAAAAGAGTGGAAAAGGAAAAGAAGAAGCAGAGCCAAGAAGTTGAAAAAAGGCCAGTACGAGAAGAAGGAGAAATGGGAAGAGAAGAAGAAAATAGTGACATTCATAGCAGGGGTGATGAATGCTACGGCTGAAGTTAAGTCTAAAACGGAAAGAATTCAGATTATTGTTAAAGCAGCAATACACCATTTAGATATGGCAGGATTAAAGTGGCAGGAAAAAATGAAATGTCAGTGACGAATAAAGAAAAAGCTGAAATGTTGTAAATACATTTGCCGAGGTGCACAGCTCTAATAACATGTCTGAGGAAGAGAAGAGAGAAAAAACTACATGTGAAAATGTAGAGGCACCTGCAGAGATGGGAAAAGTAGAGGATGAGCTAAATGTATTATTTAATATGGGAGAACTAAATAGGGCAGAAAAGATGACATTTGTTGTAGCATGTTGAAACGGTTCAGTGAAAAGGGGAAAGAAAAGTTGTTGATGCTGTATAACAAAGTGTGGGAGAAAGGTAAATTACCAAAGAGCTGCAAGGAGGCAACTATTGTTCCCATAAGGAAACCTGGGAAGGACGCTAGTAAACCAGCAAGCTATAGGCCTATTGCCCTGACTTCTCATAGTTGTACATTAATGGAAAGAATGATAAATGAGAGGCTAATGTATATTATGGAAAAAAGGGGTATGATGGCTGAATGTCAAAGTGGGTTTAGAAAATACTATGAAAATACTATGGATGCAATACTGTGTTTAGAAGATAACATAAGAAAAGCACAAGTACACAAAGAGACAACAGTAGCAGTATTTCTCCATGTAGAAAAAGCACATGACATGTTATGGAGAGAGGGATTAATGATTAAATGATATAATATGGGAATTAGAGGAAATCTTCTGAACTGGATGAAGGATTTTCTGGAAGGAAGAACAATGCAGGTTAAAGTAGGGGAAGACTTGTCAAGGGAGCAGGGTGTAGAGAACGGAACACCTCAGGGAGGGTTGTAAGTCCCACACTGTTTACAATAGTGATTAATGACATATGTGTAGACATACCAATGGATATATATATATAATAGATATGGGAAGATCGCTATTCGTGGATGACATATGGAAAAAAGGAAGAAATATTGAACATATAGTTAAAAAGATGCAAGAAGGGGTCCAACAGGTTGAAAAGTGGGGAACAAAGTGGGGTGTTAAGCTTTCTGTAGAGAAAACTAAAGTCATGTTTTTTACAAGGAAGAAAATCAAAGAAAATATAAATGTTAAACTATATGGAAGTAATTTAGAGAGAGGTAAAACATTCCGTTTTTTAGGAGTACAATTTGTAATACAGGCAAAAGCATTGAGATTATGTTTAGGAGCAGTTAAGACATCGCCAGTGTGAGCTCTACAGGTGGAAGGGAGAAATGCCATTGAGCATGAGACGAAAACAATTGATGGTAAATGATTGGGTTAATCTAAAAGGACATGGAGATAGTCATCCAACTAAAAGAATATTACAAGATAATTGGGAAAAGGAGAGAGCACAAAAGTTCAGTTTTGGGTGGATAGGGGATCAAGCAGCTAGAGGAGGATATGAAAAGGAATTCTGCTCCACTGTAATATGGCCTGATACACCGCTATGGAAGTTAGAAACAATGACTGTTGATTTTAAATTAAATCGGGCAAAAAAAGAAAGGAAGAATATTGACTTGGTAGCGGAATGTTATAGACATTTAGAGGTTAAATATAAAGAATATGTTCAGATCTATACAGATGGATCAAAGGATCCAGGAACAGGAAAGAGCGGATCTGCAGTTTACATTTTGAATCAAAGAGATGAGATAAGTAGACGAACCACAAATGACCTGAGTGTGTATGCAGTTGAGTTATACGCTATATTGATGCACTAGAATGGATTGAAAAACAAAATAAAAAAAGCTTTAATTGGCAGTGATTCAATGTCAGCTTTATACAGTCTCATGACTGGTGTGTCTAAGAGTCATCAGGATTTATTATATGCTATATTGACAATCTATACTAGAATAAAAGGAAAAAGTTACGAGATTCAAATGGCTTGGATTCCTGCTCATGTTGGCATTGTGGGAAATGAGAGAGTCGACAAGTTAACAAGCTGTTAAAAAAGAGTATATTGAGGCAAATATTAAGCTGTCGAAATCTGAAGGAAAGAGTGTAATATGGAAAGAAACCATTAGAAACTGGCAACAGCAGTGGGATAGGGAAAATATAGGAAGACATTTGTATACTATTCAAAATAAAATTGGGGTTGTGAAGAAAAAGGGAGGAAATAGAAGAGAAGAAATTGTTATGAGCAGATTAAGGGTCACAGTAATTTGAACAGAACACTTCATTTATAAGGAAGCACCCAATGGGTTTTTGTGTTTTTTGTCCGGTTGCAGAAACAATAGAGCATGTGTTAATGAATTGTAAACAATATGAAGGACATAGGAAAAAGATGATGGAAGAGTTAGGAAAGATTGGAATAAAAGGGACAGGAGTGAAGCAAATACTAAAGAGTGGGGAGAACGAACAATGTAGAGAAACTATTTTACATTTTTTATTAAGAACAGGTCTGGTGAAAAGAATATGAAAAAAGGATATAACAGAGAAATAAATCCGGAAGATGGCGGTAGTGCAACATAAAAGGATGCAAGCTGCCGATAAACACTAAAGGGGAGGCGTGGACCGGCAGGTGGCAGGTGGCAGGTGGCAGGTGGCAGATGGCAGGTGGCAGGTGGCAGGTGGCAGAGGGAAGTGACGTAGCAGGAAGAGAGTCAGGCGAGATGGAAGTAGGTGGCGGGAAAGATAGAGAGTGGGAGACTGTGCGGAAAAAGAAACGTCCAAAGATCCAAAGTGACCAATCGGATGACAGTGAATATGCTGATAGAGGAGAAGCAACAGAGAGGAGGAGGGATGAATACAAGGTCATCGTTAAATTGACGCCAGAAGGGGCTTCTTTTGGTGAGTGGAGTCCAATCCGGCTCACTAGATCTATACATAAGGAAATTGGAGAGATAACGAGTGCTAAAGTGCAGAGAAATGGATCCTTGCTGATAATGTGCAGGGATGGAGGACAATTAGGATGAATACGATAAATAGCAAGAAAGTGCAATGTTCCATGGCTGGTGACAAAAAACTAGTCAGGGGGGTCATCTCAGGAGTCCCAGTCAATGTATCCGAGGACGATGTTAAAACAAACGTAATGCAAAAATAATTGAGGTCAATCAATCTATATTGGATACTTGTGTTATGAGGTCAGGCCGTACATCCCCCTCCACTCAGATGTTACAAGTGTCAGAGATTTGGACATGTGGCGGCTGTGTGTAAAGGAAACCAAAGGTGTGGAAGATGCGGAGGAGACCAGGAGTTCGGCAAATGCACCAAAGGAGCTAAGATGAAATGTTGCACAACTCAGCGTGCGGTGGATGTGAGGTGAGCAAAAGAGCAGCACAGGTACAGAGAGTCAAAGTACCTGGAAGTGGAAGGATTAAAGTGGGAAACTGTTAGAGACACTAGATGAAGAAACACAACCATCTCAGACATGGGCTGGATCTTCCTAATGGTGCTTATTATATTACAATAGAATGCGAGAAGCTTAACAGCAAATGGACAGGAGTTTAAGAAACACATAGATAATTTAATTGAGAAACCTAATGTAATCTGTATAAAACCACAATGGGATTTGGGGATTAAAGGGTACTCTGTTGTTAGAAGAGATGGGGAATCTGGCAAAGGTGGAGGAGCAGCAACATTCATACAGAATGAGGTGAGTTATGAGATAATGCAGGTTAATACGGAACATGAATCCACTGTGGTGAAGGTGTGGACTGAAAGAGCTGCTGCTTGTGTTTTCTCCTCCCATCCTCTTCTGTTTCAATCGGTGCTTCACAGGTGTGGTGAGTTGCTGCTGACGATGTGGGCGTGGCAGGTGATTCTCCAGCCAATCCAGCGCGGCTCTCCTCTATAAATGTTTGTTTGTGAGGGCTTGCGAGGAGGGTTGTTGGGATAGAGGTTGAGAGAGAAACTTTGAGATTTATTTGGTTTATGTTGTTTGTTAACACTGTGTTTTATGTAGTGATGGCAAAGTGAAGCTTTCCAGCCAATTGTATCGGAAGAAGGTTCATTCATTCAATGCATCGCAAACTCTATGCTGACCTCTGCTGATGAAAACTTGTAGTGCATGTTTCAAATAGACTACCAGTATCATTTGGCCCAGTCTCTGTGGGTTGAACCAATAAATCATTAATAAATACATGGATTCCTATATGAATACAACTATTGATTTTCAGGTTTGAATTGTGTCCTTGTTCGTGTATTTTAATTCTTTGTACATTGAGAAGAAGTGGAACAAACACTTATCTGTGTGTCTTTCTGCACCTTTGTGCGTGTGAGTTTGTGATCATACTAGCAGAAGAATTAATAGAAGATTCCCAACAACACTGACTTTGACTGTATCAGACAGACAAGCCTGAACCCTGTTTCGCACCCATTTGAATCAAATCGAAGCGGTCACGTGACTGTGCGCCGGAACGAAGCTTGGGACGTCACTGATCACGTGATCAGCTGCGAACGAACCACCGATACGTTTGCTTCACCTTGCACTGGTTTCATATTTCCACACAAGCTTCGAAGCAGGAGAGTTGGAGGTAACAACACCAGGGCTACGTAAGACACCCTGAGGTCTACATCCACCTGTAGGAAAAACCTGTCAGACCCACTAGGTGAGAAGCCAGTGGCTGTCACCCAGTGTGTTGTAGCAGTTTAGGTAAGTGGTGTGACAGGTTACATTGTGGTAGGTAGCTTTAGAGGAATAGGGAAGCTCAGGGTCCTTTTGTTTGCTTCTTTGCTTTGACAGACCGCTGGCCCTACTCCACAGGCCTTGCTACCTGTTAGCCCTCCTATCCCCTGTCTACCATTTTGTGTGTATTTATATGGTATGTACTTGTACTTTCTTTTCATTATTATTTTGTGTATTGGTTGTTATTGTGGTGCATAGGGTACAGGTTCCGGCCTCCAACAGGCGTGGTCTTGGGCAGTTACGCCTCCACCTCCTCTTCTGAGCCGGGGTGGAGGCGTAAAAGAGGTGATATAGATATAATTAACTTTTATGATCCATGTGGGGAGATAAGCAAAGGTATATTAGAGGAGGTAAGGGGAGCCGTACAAAACAATGTAATATGGTGTGGGGATTTCAACTCATAATACATTACATAATACATCATAATACATTACATAATACATCATAATACATTACATAATACATCATAATACATTATGGGGAAGCAAGAGCACAGATGCAAATGGTGTTGAGGTGGAAGAATTTTTAGATGTTCACGGTTTGGTTTGTCTCAACGGGGAAGGAACACGATATAAAAGTATTCAAAATACAGAGGCAGCACTTGTAAACAGTACTTTATCAGGTGTAAGCACATGGAGTGGGCTAGAACATACGACAATGGGCAGCGACCACTACCCCGTAGTGACTAAAGTTGGGGAAACAATGTGTTTTGAGAAGAGAGAGAAAATTCCTAAATGGAAGTTGGAAAGAGCAAATTGGGACAGTTACAAAGAAATAAGTGCAACAAGATGTGGGGGAATTAAAGGTTATCAAATGGATATAAATATATTTAATGGGGAATTAGTTCATGAAATAATTCAGTCTGCTGAGGAGACAATCCCTAAAAGTGCAGGAACCAAACGTACCAAGAATGTTCCCTGGTGGAATAATGACTGTAGGAAAGCTATAAAAAACAGAAATAAGGCAAAATGAAACCACTTGATTCCCAGGAGGCGTTGATCCATTATAAGAGGGCACAGGCAATAGTAAGGGAAACAATAAGAACCCAAATACGCACATTCTGGAGGCAATATTGTAGCAGCATTGGAAGAGAGGTCCAGCTGTCAGACGTGTGGGGCAGGATCAGGAGAATGGGGGGGTCAGAAGGAACTATAAGTTACCAGTGATGAACGGTGGGGACAAAATGGCGGTCAGCAGTAAAGAAAAGGCTGACGGTGCACAGCTCTGACAACCTAACCGATGAGGCCAGACACTGGCGGGATGAGGCATGTTTGGAGAATTCCAAAATACTAGAGAATAAAGAGGAATCAGACCCGATAGACCTGCCATTTAGGATGTTTGAACTGAGAAGAGCAATTAGTAGGAATAGACAAACAACACCAGGGAAAGATGGTATATGCTATAAAATGTTAGAACAAATGGAAGAAAATGCTCTGGGCAACGTGTTAAGACTTTATAATAGAGTTTGGGAAAATGGCCAACTGCCATCAGTGTGGAAACAAGCTGTAATAGTTCTAAAACGATCCGTCGGACCCGAATGGCCACAGACCTGCTGCCCTGACCTCTCACTTATGTAAAATCATGGAACGGATGGTCACAGAAAGACTAACGTTCTTAATAGAGAGTAAAGGTCTTTTATCCCCACATCAGAGTGGGTTCCGTAGGGGTCGAAGTACTATGGATTCGGTCTTATGCTTAGAAGCAACATCAGGAAAGCACAGACTAACAAAGAAGTAGTAACAGCTGTCTTCTTTGATGTGGAAAAAGCACATGACGTGCTGTGGAAAGAAGGTTACTAATTAAGTTGAATTCAATGGGAATAGGTGGCAGGGTATATAACTGGGTGAAGGACTTTTTACTTGATAGGAAAATACAGGTAAGAGTAGATACAGAATATTCAAATATATATATATTGTGGATAATGGAACTCTGCGAGGTAGTGTATGTAGTCCGTTATTATTTAATATGATGATAAATGATATATTCTCTCAGGTTGAGGAGAACATAAGAAAAGTCTATGTACGCAGATGACGGAGCACTTTGGGTAAGAGGCCGTAATGTTTCATTTGTTAAGAGCAAAATGCAGGCTGCAATAGCGGTGGAGGAGGAATGGGTCAGAAAATGGGGATTCAAGCTGTCTGTAGCCAAAACACAAGTTATCTGCTTCTCTGATCGCACCCATCGCCCTAAAATTGTATAATAAAAATCTGGAGCAAGTTAAAACTGTCAGATTTCTGGGGATTTGGTTCGATGAAAAGCTCACATGGAACATACATTTAGACAAGGTCAAGAATAAATGTAAAAAGTCGTCAATATACTCCGGTGTTTGACAGGAAGGGAGTGGGGAGCAAGTAGAGCATCGTTGCAAAATACATACTGGGCATCATGAGATGTGTGTGTAGCTTACATGTCAGCAGCAGAAACAAACCTCAACAAATTGGATGTAAGCTCAAGCGTTGAGAATCATCAGTGGATCATTCACAACATCTCCGGTATCAGCAATGCAAGTGGAAGTGGGAGAGATGCCCCTGAGGATTAGAAGAGTTAAATGAATGCTGGCACACTGGGTTCATCTCCAGGGGCATCGTGGAACTCACCCAACCAAAAGCATTCTGACAGACTGCTGGGAACATAGAGAACCCAACCACACAAGCTTTGGGTGGGTAGGTGATGTAATGGCGGGAAAAGCAGGGTTGTGTCAACTACAGTATCGCCCTGCAGTCTCAATCTCCTCCATCTCTCCCTGGTTATTCCCATCTCCAAAGGTAGACTTTGGGATACAGCAAAAATTGAAGGAGAAGTCGAAGCAAAATCCAGCATGGCGCATAGTACAGAATTATTTTGATCAGCACTTCTCAGACTTTACGTTCATATTTACGGACGGATCTAAAGACCCCAAAACAGGATGTGCAGGAGCAGCAGTTTATATCCCGAGTGAGATCTGCATCAGGCAAAGAGTGTCAGATCATGTGTCAGTTTATACCACAGAGCTATTAGCGATTCTATTGGCCCTGCAGTGGCTGGATAAGAGAGAAATTAACAACACCGTCATTGCATCAGTGGCGGCTGGTGATGGAAAAAGTAGGGGGGGCTGAGGGAGATTTCTGCTGTTTATTACATTAACACCAAAGTAACGATTTAAAAACAAATAGCATCTAATGTAATTATTAAACTATGAAGCTCCGTCATAAACTTGAGCTATTAATTTTGTCTTGTCTTTGGGTGGGATCAATGCACTCATCCTTTCCAAAAGTGCTTGAGCGATGTTTTCAGCATTCGCGTTTTCAATCGGCATGAACTCATAAAAGCGCTCTTGAATGACGTTGTAGCGGTCGATGTAGCGAAGTACAAGGGCAAGTTGGCACTGGACAGACACGTCAGATGTTTCATCGGCTTGAATGGCAATATAATCAGCCGCAGTCACCTCCTCGTGAATGTACTCCTTAACAACAGTCAGCATACAGTCCAGCAGCTCATTCTGAATCGTTTTGGACGTACCTCTGAACACAGTAGCTCCCTCCAAGTGCTCCTTCAGAGCAGCGTCCAACGACGAGGCGAAGTTAACAAGGCCCCTAAAAATGCCTGGGTTTTCAGAGGCTTCAGTCTCGTCGTGGCCACGCAAAGCCAATTCAAAGGCACCACAAAATTTAACACAGTCAATCAGTTTAGAAAGAATATATTGATTCTTGTCCACTTCCTCATTGTGCCTTCTTATACAAAGTCGATGGCCATCATCCTACTGAGTAGCAATGTTAGCCTTCCCCAGCAACGCAAATTTCAGGCAGTTGTCCATATGCGTCTTTGTGTGTTTGTGTTTTTTAATTTTTTCCGAAAAATGTTTCATGTCCTGAACACCGTTTTCACACCAGGCTCGATCGGTCGCTGCAGTTTTAAAAAGCAAACAAGGGAAGCAAAACAGCGAGTTAGTTACTCCACAGCCGGTTAGCCACGGCTTCCTAGTGTACCATGTCCGCGAAAAGCCTCTAGTGTACGACGCTTCCTTGTCTTTCACCTGCTGTCTGATGTTAATTTGTGGCTGGTCCGGTCCCATTTCTTTTATTTTTTGTTTTTCAGCCAGTGGTCTTCTTTCAAACGGAGTTTGAAGAAGAGATTGCACGGTTTCTTTCTCGTGTGACGCCGGCGCCATTGTCAACTCGAATCTCACTGCCGCGTGACCACACAAAACTCATGTTATTCTCCGATGGGCGCAGAGGCAAAGCGCCCATCGGAGAATTATTACTGCGCGTCACTGATTGGTTGAATTGATCATATTTAGTGACGTGTTATAGCATATCAGAGCTCCATTGGTTAGATAGTGAGGGCGCCCTTTCTCGGCGCCCCGAGCGTAAAACTACCATAGACTGTAAAAAGAAAACTACACATTTATGATGTTATGCGGCACATGATGAAGCTGGCAAACAAAAAGACCCCCCCCCACCCCACCCCCTCTCCCTCATTCTAGTGTGAAAAACACGTACAGAAGAAAGTCATGTTTTTTTTTTTCAAACTTAATTATTTTTATATTTTTTTTACTTGGTAGGAGGGGCGGCGCCCCAGCGCCCATAATAGATCAGCCGCCCCTGCATTGCATCTGACAGTTTCTCAGCACTTTTCAGCATAGAATCCGGTAGATCAAATATCAGGAATGATATAATCAATGAAATATCCCTCATAATGTATAGGATGGAAATTAGAGGTCAAACCATGCAATTCATCTGGGTACCAGCCCATGTTGGTGTGGAGGGGAAGGAACACGTTGATATTCTGGCCAAACAAACGCTCAGAATTATTCATTATTCAGTTTTTAAGAGAAACGAATTTAGTTAAACGGATCTAGTTTTTTATTTTATTTTTTTTCCTGTACTTTATCTCATCTCTTAGTGTTCTGCATAATCTCCTGCTCCACCCTGCAGTCCAGATGGTGGCGGTAATGCACCGAACCGCCAATAAACACTAAAAGAAGAAGAAGAAGAAGAAGAAGAAGAAGCGCAACAGCGCGTAAGCAGAAAGTTACCTGAGCTTCACTTTAACATCTCAAAGTGTTCAGATCCTGTGAGTATGTCCGTGATACACAATGTGTGCTTTAGTGTGTCTTTATGTGTGTGTTTATGTGTGTGTTTATGTGTTAACGGGCCGAGAAACGTTTCAAGGTTCATTTAAACCGTTTATACGACAAACCCGGAAATACAGAAACACGGAAACCAGGTTTCTGCAGTTTGTTCGTTTTAAAACGGAATTGGAAAAAAACTTTCTATCTTTCCTTTTATCTTTTCTTAAACGCATTTCTTCGTCAGTGGCTGTGACGTCACTGTATAACCGTCAGTAGAGAACATCTGCTCTAAATGGCCCTTTCTCAATAACTAAGACGGCGAGAACGGACCTGCGTTCCCGCGAGAACAGACTCGGGAGACGGACTCGCGCTTTCGGGAGATCGGTCGTTTCCGCAATTGGAACAGCAGCTGACTTGATGACGTCACCACGTCAGTTGGTCTCGCTAATACGTTTTATGTTAAGTATTTTACTATTATCAAGCTTTTGTTTCATTTTTATTTAAAATTAGAAACTATATATATTATATTGATCATTAAATATATATAATCAGTCATAAAATAATTAGGCAAAGTATGTCAATGGATCAGATCAGAGTTGTTATACAGTCCAACATCTTTTTAAAGCAGATGAAGAGGAGCAGCTGTAGTTTGTGGTGCTGCTGAACTTTACTGGATTACAATGACAGGTGTCAATCTAATATTTATTCATATTGGATGGAAGAAACAAAAACGTTCAAATTAGGGCTGTTGTATTACATCACACTGCATTAGCTTTATTTTTGTATGGTTTCATAAAAGAGGACGTTGGGCACAGTAACAACAATTAAACAGTACATATTTTACTGGATAGTAACACATTCCACACACACCTACCGTTTGTCTCCTTGTTACTCAAACATCAAGAGGCTGATCATCAGTGTGGTGTCATCGTACAGTTAAATGCACAAACATCACTATTAATTAAAATGGTGATGTACCTGAACCTCTTCTGTGTCTCTACATTAATAGTGATTAACCTCATAGTATTGTATGTATATAATGTAGTGATCAATGAGGCTACATACCGTTAGATAGATGACATGATCATTAGTGATTAACAAAGTATTTAATATCTATGATGCAGTAATCAATGGAAGCTACAGTTAGATAGGTGACATCATTAGTGATTAACAAAGTATTTAATATCTATGATGCAGTAATCAATGGAAGCTACACTTAGATAGGTGACATCATTAGTGATTACATAGTATTTAATATCTATGATGCAGTGGTCATAGAGGAAAAAGTAGCAGCTTATTGTCCGGAATTTCCGTAAATGTTGTAAATCTGAAGGGACACTTTGTTGCTACGTCACCGTGACAACGTCAAATTGGTTTATTGTACTTTTTACTCTGATTTGAACGTCTTTTAGGCTCTTTGCTGACGTCGTTTTAAGTAATGATGTAAACATGTTATTATGACAGCCTGAACACACTTGTGCCTCTTCTTTACCTTTTTTTACGCCTCCCTGCGTTCACTTGTCGTCTCATTTTAACGTCACAATGACTTCTGGGTAATTCCATGTCATCATTCACACACTGATGAATGACCGCAGCTACCACACAGAGACACCTGTCCATCAGTGACCAACATTCACACAGGACTCACAGCCACAGCAGCAATGTGGGTGAAGTGTCCTGCTCATGGACACATGGACACAGGTCAACAGGACCTGGGATCCAAGCCACAGTCGCTGAGGGAGCAGGTTGGGATTGTGTGACAGAGGCCGAAAGCATCTGCTGCTGTGACGTGAATGTGAGGTGAATGAGCTCTGTGAGTTTGTCCTGATGAAGATGAATAATGTGTGAGTTCTCCCAGCAGGTTGTTGTGAAGGTGTGAAGGTGTGGACTCTGCTATGAATCAGGCTGAGGACCCAGAGGACAGTGTCCCTCCCTCTGAAGCCCCTCTGTGGGGGGGACATGACAGACAGACCAAAGCTCAGAGGTGAGAGGACCATCTCCAACTGTCCTCCACTCGTCTCCATGTCCCAACGTCTCTGACTCACTGACTCTGGTTCTACGTGTGTGACCAGGACCCAACAGAGACCAGGACCTGGACCCAGCTGTGTGTCCATGAAGAGTAACCAGTCTATGAATCATCCTATAGTCTTCAAAGATGTCCGTCCCTCTGCTGATGCAAGGTGAGGGTCTCAAGCTGATGGTGAGGTGTTTCTACCAGACTCTCTGGTGGAGGTTCTGGGTTTCTTGCTCCAGGGCCCTTCAGCAGTGTCCAGTGAGGGAGGGAGAGCTCCATGGAGGACTTGGTGAGACCTGTTGGGACTAAACCAAACTGACTGGTGAAGAACACAGTGAGCTGTTGATTCTCAGTGGGACCAGCAGGACCAGTAGACCTAGACCACTACAGTCATGTGGTCCACATCCAGACCTCACGTCATGGACCTTTACCTTGTTTTGGTCTCTGTGAGGACGGACACCATGTGAGATGATGCTTCATGATTAGATGATGATGTGATGATGTAATCTCAGTGTTTCTTTCAGTTCACATCAGAAGAGAAGAAAGTCTCCTGAACCCAGATGTGTGTCCATGAAGAGTCATCATTCTATTGGTCATCTGATTAACTTCAAAGATGATCAGTCTATTGATCATCCGATTGACTTCAAAGATGGAGGCCGTTCTTCTGACCCACAGTAAGTTCTTAAACAGATGAAGAAGTGTTCAAATCGTCGTTAATGAATCACAGAAATGTTCATTCATTGTTTAAAGTGTTGTTTCCATGACGATCAATCATGACAGAACTCCTTATCTTCATCTAACTGGTCCTTATGTGTTTAAGTGTGAATCATTAACTGTAAACATCCTCAGATGTAAACACTGTCACTCAACTAATAAACTGTCCGTAATCAGTCTTCAGGATCTGGTTTCCATGGTGATCAATCATCACAGAAGCCAATACCTTTACCTAATGTTGTGTTGGTGTTGATGGTCCAAACACCATGTGAGCTGATGGTTCATGATCCTCCACAGAGAGGACCAGGAGATCTCAGAGGTTCCCACAGAGTCTGCCCAGCAGCATCAAACCCACCTGGACTCCATCTTCATGGTGTGTACATGAACAACTACTTAAACATCTCTCAGTTCACCATCATCTCCATGCTGCACTTTGTAGACCAGTGGATTGTCCTTCTGTCCAACATGGACCTGATGGTGGCTTCCATGGTTCTAGTTGGTGTCATTCATAGAATGTTCTGTTCCAGCTGCTGGAGGAGAACATCCTCACCTTTGTGAAGAACGAGCTGAAGAAGATCCAGAAGGTTGTGAGTTCAGATTACCCAGAATGCTTAGAGAAGGAGGATGAGGAGGTGCTGGATGAAGAGCAGAGGAGGAGCAGAGAGGCATTTGTGAAGATCTCAGTGCACTTCCTGAGGAGAATGAAGCAGGAGGATCTGGCTGAGCGTCTGCAGAGCAGTAAGAGGGTTTCTCTAAAGACTTACCATGCTGATGAATGAGACCTTCACTAATGTCTCAAGAGATGGACAGAATATATTCATGGAGTCCTTTTCTGAGGAAAGGACATGTTGAAATGTATTCTGTGACTCATTGATCTTCTCTGTTGTCTTCAGGACTTTCTGCTGCAGTTTGTCACCGTGAACTCAAATCCAACCTGAAGAAGAAGTTCCAGTCTGTGTTTGAGGGCATCGCTAAAGCAGGAAACCCAACCCTTCTGAATGAGATCTACACAGAGCTCTACATCACAGAGGGAGGGACTGCAGAGGTCAATGAAGAACATGAGGTCAGACAGATTGAAACAGCATCCAGGAGACCAGCCAGACCAGAAACTACCATCAGACAAGAAGACCTCCTCAAAGCCTCAGCTGGAGGAGAAGAACCAATCAGAACAGTGATGACTAAGGGAGTGGCTGGCATTGGGAAAACAGTCTTAACACAGAAGTTCACTCTGGACTGGGCTGAAGACAAAGACCACCAGGACATACAGTTCACATTTCCATTCACCTTCAGAGAGCTGAATGTGCTGAGAGAGAAGAAGTTCAGCTTGGTGGAACTTGTTCATCACTTCTTCAGTGAAACCAGAGCAGCAGGAATCTGCAGGTTTGAAGAGTTCCAGGTTGTGTTCATCTTTGACGGTCTGGATGAGTGTCGACTTCCTCTGGACTTCCACAACAATGAGATCCTGACTGATGTCACAGAGACCTCCTCAGTGGATGTGCTCCTCACAAACCTCATCAGGGGGAAGCTGCTTCCCTCTGCTCGCCTCTGGATAACCACACGACCTGCAGCAGCCAATCAGATCCCTCCTGAGTGTGTTGGCATGGTGACAGAGGTCAGAGGGTTCACTGACCCCCAGAAGGAGGAGTACTTCAGGAAGAGGTTCAGAGATGAGGAGCAGGCCAGCAGGATCATCTCTCACATCAAGACCTCACAAAGCCTCCACATCATGTGTCACATCCCAGTCTTCTGCTGGATCACTGCTGGAGTTCTGGAGGACGTGTTGAAGACTAGAGAGGGAGGAGAGCTGCCCAAGACCCTGACTGAGATGTACATCCACTTCCTGGTGGTTCAGTCCAAAGTGAAGAAGGTCAAGTACGATGGAGGAGCTGAGACGGATCCACACTGGAGTCCAGAGAGCAGGAAGATGATAGAGTCTCTGGGAAAACTGGCCTTTGATCAGCTGCAGAAAGGCCACCTGATCTTCTATGAATCCGACCTGACAGAGTGTGGCATCGATATCAGAGCAGCCTCAGTGTGCTCAGGAGTGTTCACTCAGATCTTCAGAGAGGAGAGAGGACTGTACCAGGACAAGGTGTTCTGCTTCGTCCATCTGAGTGTTCAGGAGTTTCTGGCTGCTCTTCATGTCCATCTGACCTTCTTCAGTTCTGGTGTCAATCTGCTGTCAGAAGAACAAACAACTTCCCTGGAGTCTAAACGCTTAAAACACAATCCTGAACCAGTGCGTCTCTACCAGAGTGCTGTGGACCAGGCCTTAAAGAGTCCTAATGGACACCTGGACTTGTTCCTCCGCTTCCTTCTGGGTCTTTCTCTGGAGACCAATCAGAGTCTCCTACGAGGTCTGCTGACACAGACAGGAAGTCAATCACAGACCAATCGGGAGACAGTCCAGTACATCAAGGAGAAGATCAGTGAGAATGTGTCTCCAGAGAAAAGCATCAATCTGTTCCACTGTCTGAATGAACTGAATGATGGTTCTCTAGTGGAGGAGATCCAACGGTCCCTTAGATCAGGACGACTCTCCACAGATAAACTCTCTCCTGCTCAGTGGTCAGCTCTGGTCTTCATCTTACTGTCATCACAAGAAGATCTGGAGGTGTTTGACCTGAAGAAATACTCTGCTTCAGAGGAGGCTCTTCTGAGGCTGCTGCCAGTGGTCAAAGCCTCCAACAAAGTTCTGTAAGTAAAGAGTTAGATTCATTCATCATGACTTCATGTCAACATCATGGTTGTTTATTTCTGATTCAGAACATGAAAAACATGAAATCAGAAGAAAAAGATTATTTGTTTTATCTTTCTTTAAAACGAGTCAGATGGAGGATAGAGAAGCTTAACTTTGTATTTTCAGCTCTAATTAACAACATTAAATCTTCCTTCCTCATCCTGATACTGATACTACAGTACTTCCTGTTAACAGTAGAGCAAATTAACTGATGTTTTCCTCTTGTTTTAAAGTAGAATAAGAAAAATTGTAAAAACATTCACTGAACAAATGTTCTTTGATCATCATGATTTCCTTTTAGTTCAAACTCATCACTAAAAATAATTTCATTTTAACACACATGTTATTTTTCTTGTTGGTTGTTGTCTCTTCAGACTCAGTGACTGTAACCTCTCAGAGAGAAGCTGTGAAGTTCTGTCCTCAGTCCTCAGCTCCCAGTCCTCTAGTCTGAGAGAACTGGATCTGAGTAACAACGACCTGCAGGATTCAGGAGTGAAGCTGCTGTGTGATGGACTGAAGAGTCCACACTGTGAACTGGAGACTCTCAGGTCAGGATTCAATGTCCACTTGGTCTTTATTTACATCAATGGTACATTTCTTACTTCATATGATTCTTGTATGATTTAAATGAAATATTTATTTTCCAAATATTTCCATAAACATTTCTTGGACTTTGTTTTCACTAAAATGTTAGAAATAGAAATTTTTGAAATATATTTATCAGTTATAAGATTGTTGATGTACAGTTTGTGTGTTTTGTTCTGTCTGGAAACCAGTAAGTAATAATGGTCACATGATCCCTCACTAGCCGACAGTATCTCAGTCCTGCAGTGACCTTCCAGCCCTCACAGCTCCCTCAGGTCATGTGACATGTGTGTTGTTTTGTGTGTCTGCAGCCTGTCAGGCTGTCTGATCACAGAGGAAGGCTGTGCTTCTCTGGTCTCAGCTTTGAGCTCCAACCCCTCCCACCTGAGAGAGCTGGACTTGAGCTTCAACCATCCAGGAGACTCAGGAGTGAAGCTGCTGTCTGATGGACTTGAGGATCCTCACTGGAGACTGGAGACTCTCAGGTATGAAGACACCTGCTGCAGCCACAGACCATCAGTCTGGTAGAGGAGGAAGAGCTGGAGACCTTTTCTCTGTCCCACTGTCAGTCTGGTCATGTGACCCTGAGACACCAAGCTGACCTCAAACTACCAGAGACTCATGAAACTGTTTCCCACATCAGAACATCAACACAGACAGAAGTAGTGAGGAAGAGTAGTCAGGATGACTGTTCCCTAAACAGGGAGGAAGGTGATGAAAGGCTTGTGTCTCTGGAGCCTTGTCTTGTTGTTAGAGAGGACAGAGGTGTCTCCTGACACGTTGAAGGCATCATGGTGGGTTGATATGAGTCAACGTCGTCACCTGGATGTTTAGAAGCTGATCATCTGCCTCCAGTGTGTGTTGTCCTTTAGTCACACGTTATTACTAAATGACACAGTTAAAGAAACAATATGTTCAAACCGTCTTGATGGATCATCACAGCAGGAATGTTTGGTGTTTTAAAGGAGCTCAGCTTCAGGTTGTGGTGCTTTGCACTGAGAGCCAGATCCCTGGATGATAAGTTGGACTTGTTGAAACTACAGGTGACAGTCGGCCACAGACACTCAGTGAAGAACCAACAGCTGATTGTGGACCAGGGGGGTATTGCACAAAAGTACAATAAAGAAAGAGATTAAGCTCAGCTTGACTTAGTTTGATCTTAATCTGTTGCACGTTTGCTGAGTCGCGCTGAGAAGGAGGAGCTCAGTGGATCCAGGTCACTTATCTGGGATCAGTGCAGGTCCACAGCTTTCTTAAGTAGACCACGGTGTCCATCACACATTCACTGATGCTGAAATGGAGAAGACGCCGCGCAGCATATTTCTCACCTGCTGATCAGCAACTGATCAAATATATGAGGAGGTGAAGCATATAAGACGCAAAACAAGGAATACGGCAGCTGTAATTAAACAGAGAAAAAGTCTGGCAGACAATCGACTGAATGTGGAAGGATTTAAAAATATCTCCTTACTAGGAAAGTTGTACACTCTGTTTTAGTTGCTTTTAATTTGACTGTTTTATGTGTTGGTTTTATTGCTGTATCTGTGTTCATGTGGTAAATGTGCTGGTTTTACTGTGAAGTGTCTTTGAGTAGCAACATGTAAAGCACTATATGTGTAGTGGCTAAACCGTTTCCTTTTGGCCTTTCCTATGGCTCCTATTTCCTCGTCCTGTTGTTTTCTACCACATGTGAAAATCCTCTTTGATGTGACACATTCTTCTGAGGCCATGAAGGTCATGAAGATGTGAGCTAAGGACTTCAGTGACAAACACACTTCTAAAATGTTAATAAAAATACATCAGAACACAACGGAATAACTGTTAAACCCAGATCAGCTGATTTAACCCATGAGCTGCAGGATTCATCTTAGCCTGGCTCTTAGCCTGGTCTGGAGCAGGTTAGCTTCAAAGAATAAATCGCCATGGTTACTTGGCCCGGTTTAATTCAACCAAGTCAAGCTAAATTCCTCCAGAATAACCTGGATATCCGACTTAATCCCTCATCCGGGTTTGGTGCAACAGCCCCCTGGGGGGTCAGAGCCCAAAGAGGTTTGTTTAGGACTGGACCAAAGTTCTAGGGGGACTCAGGCAGTGCTCTGTGGCTGCAGACCCACCTGAGCTGTAACATCTTCACCTGCAGACTACAGGTGATAGAAACTGAACCACCTGTGAAACCACAGTGAAGAAGGTCAAAGGTCAATAATACATCAGAAATGGTGTGTTTTTATTCATAAT
The DNA here is from genome assembly GCF_949316345.1 of Pungitius pungitius. Taxonomy (NCBI): domain Eukaryota; kingdom Metazoa; phylum Chordata; class Actinopteri; order Perciformes; family Gasterosteidae; genus Pungitius; species Pungitius pungitius. The sequence goes on from NC_084913.1 coordinate 1,469,185, forward strand.
TAATGTCATCAGAACAACACAAGAGGCAATCTGAGCGACTACAAGTTGATATAAATTCCTCCTGAAGTTGAAGCAGAAGAAACATCAGTCAGTGATCATTGATCACATGATGCATGAAGCAGCTGGTGTTCAGGAGTCAGGCTCCCTGTTAGTGAGGGAAAGTGGTCCAGCTCAAAGAAATGACTTTCAGTCTGTAAAGAATGTGGATTTACTTGAAAATCACTTCCATTGATGCAGCTTGAGCAGTTACACAATGAATAAATTCACTTTGTCACTCTGCACTGATCCAGCTGCTGAGACACACGAGGTCATTGAAGTTCCACATGATGAAGAACTTCTCTTCTTCTTGTGAACAACATGAGCAGCAGGAGAGAACCTCCTTCCACAGGAGCAGATGTTGTTCTTCAGACTGAGAGTCTGCAGCTCGTCACTGTTGTTTCACTGTTTCACACAACTTGTGTGTCCTCCTCACGCCGTGCGTGTTGATGTGTGTTTGGAGGCTTCTAAGGACGCTTCATTCTTCTTCGTTGGTTTGTCCACAGTTCTTCAGCATCAAGGTGCTGAAGTCTGCTGCTCTGGTTGTTTGTATCTGATGTACTTCATGCTCGTAGTACTTTATCCTCGTAGTACTTCATGCTGGTAGTACTTCATGCTCACAGTACTTCTTGCTCTTAGTACTTCATGCTGGTAGTACTTTAGGCCTGTAGTAGGTTTATAACACGTTAACATGCACTAATCACAACAGATGATGAATGAGTGAACATGATGAGCTGTGGTCATGGGCCAATCAGAAGAAGAAGAGGTGGTCCATGTGGACATGAAGGACCAAGCTGTGTGTATGAGAGTGATGTCATGTCCATGTCTCCATGCTGCTCTGACCCCCCTCCTCCTTTCAGGGTGGAGCCTGCTGGAGTCCGATGGATGACACCAGGTCTGAGGAAGTGTAAGTGAGCTTTGAGTTGGATTCATCACACTGTGACATCACTCATTCACCTCTGTGATGTCACTAGATGAACACATGATTAATAACTGCAGCTGTATTGTGTCTTGTTCTCTCATCAGATTCCTGTGAACTCACAATCGACACAAACACAATAAACAGAGAACTCAAACTGTCTGACAACAACAGGAAGGTGACACGTGTGAAGAAGGTTCAGACATATCCTGATCATCCAGACAGATTTGACTACTGGCCTCAGCTGCTGTGTAGAACTGGTCTGACTGGTCACTGTTACTGGGAGGTCAAGTGGAGAGGAGACGTTGAAGTATCAGTGAGTTACAGAGGAATCAAGAGGAAAGGAAACAGTGATGACTGTGAGTTTGGACGCACTGATCAGTCCTGGAGTCTGTGGTGCTCTGATGGAGGTTACTCTGTCCTTCACAATAATACAGTAACACCCATCACCTCCTCCTCCTCCTCCTCCTCCTCCTCTGGTAGAGTAGCAGTGTATGTGGACTGTCCTGCTGGCTCTCTGTCCTTCTACAGAGTCTCCTCTGACTCACTGATCCACCTCCACACCTTCAGCACCACATTCAGTGAACCTCTTTATCCTGGGTTTGGGTTTGGGTTCTGGTTCAGGTCTGTTTCCTCAGTGTCTCTGTGTCCTCTGTAGGACGGAGAGTCTCCTCCTGGTGGAGAACCTTCCTCTCTGCTCACCACATAGTTCAGTGTGTACAGCTGATGGAGGTCCATGTGGGTGTAGGTGCAGGTGGAGCAGGTGAGGGGTACCTGAGCTGGTCTGGACTCTGGGGGTCCACAGCTCTCTGGGACTTGTGCTGTTGCAGATGAACGTGTGAAAGAGCTCAGCGAGGTGTGTTTTAATGTCTCTGTGCTCGATGCCTCTGTGGATGAATCAATAATCATCATTTAGATGTTAACTCTTAATTACAGTTTAATCTTAATCTTTATGTGTCACAATGTTCAAGAAGACATTTTATACGACTAATGTATCTGTTTGATAAATTGTACTCAAATTTTAACTTCAAATATTTCAATGTGTCACATTAAAGATTATTTCACATCATCTGCTTTGTTCCTTTTTAAAGCTTCAGCAAACCTCTGAAAAAAAGCTTTAATAACAGATATTAGTTACTTGTGTTTTTATTAAAGTTACATAGAAGTACAACGTTTAGTCCCTCCATGTAGTACTTTGTGTTGTATAATTGATAATAAACGTGTTTAATGTGAAACTTTATTGATGAGCAGCGTTCTGCTCGTCGTGTCATAAACTTTTCTTTCTTCAACAAGAACCTGAGAAACGAGTAAATGTCCATAACGCAGAAGAGCCTTTTTATTTCTATTAATCAATAGTTGGTTTGTGGTGAATCAGATGGTGGCCTGTGAGGGTCACTTTGGTCTCCAGCTCTTTAGTCACATGACTTCCTGCTTCTTAAGGGACTTTTCATTGTTAATGTAAAGGTTTTAAATTAACAAAAAAACACTCAAGATTTACCTGCAATGAGTTTTAATCCCCAGAGAATGTTGATGAAAGAGCTGCTTCAGTTTCACAGTGACATGATTTATGGTGATGAAGATGAAGAAGATGAAGGTTCATGTTGAATTAAACCAGTCACATTTTGTCAGGAAAACAAAGCAAGTCTTTAATATTTGACACAATGATGATGATGATGAGGAGCCAGAGGTCAGAGGTCATCCCACTGAGCTCCTCTGGAGAACCCGACTGGACAAACCCTCCACCACGTGGGCCAGTAGCTGAGTGACAGCAGAGAGTCAACGATGACCTCACAGGGGAACGCCATGACGTCATGTGACCCACCAGCTGAGCCAGCTCCTCCCCCAGGGCCGGACCGCGGCGGACTGCGTCCAGCTTCTCCTCCTCCAGCGTCTCCATGAAGTCCAGCAGCAGCTCCACCAGAGACCTGAACCACAAGCAGACTCCTGAGACCACCGGGTCCCACCCGGGACCAGAGGGGGCCGGCGGGACCTCACCTGTGCAGGTGGACCCGGAGCGGCAGGTTGGTGCGGCCCAGCGGCCTCAGAGCGCTCTGCTCCTTCAGGAGGTGCTGCAGGTGAGCAGAACATCTGCAGCACCTGGAACCTGGAGGTTTCATGTTTTCATTCAGACACAAAGATCTCCTTCATCTCTCGTGTGTCCCATGTGGTCGACTCCTCCTCCCAAGGCAGCATATCCCAGCATGCAGTGCGGGTCGATGAAGATGGATGTATTAAATATAAATGTATATTCTGGTGTCAACTTGAGGTCAAGATCACAAAGAATACAGGAAGTATTTGTTGGAGCAGACAACAGAAGAGAAATCCTGATGCTGGGAACGAGGCTTAAATACATCAGAGCTCACCTGGTGGCCAGGTGGAGAAATGACCCACTGCATTCCATCTATAACCTTGTTAAAAAAGTGTGAATGTTCATCAGCAGGCTGTTATCAATGTGTCTACACTGTAATAGAAATACTTTGACTCGTTTATTTACCTCTGTGTTTATATGTAAAATCACTTCTTGATGAGTTTTAAGTGGTTTTGTGTGGTGCAGTTCAGATTGTGACCACGAGGTGTCGCCCTTTACCTTCTCATCGCCTCAGTGACTGAAGCAGCTTTATTACCATCATCAAAACTTCATGAAAAGGAACCTTGTTTTCTACTTATATTACTGCAGTAGAGTCACTCAACCTGAGGGGCGCGTCCCTTTGAAGGGCCACATGACTCCTCTGAGGGGTCAGAAGACATAAAGTACCACAAATACTCCAGACTTCAGGTATTTGTACTTTTATGTACAAGTTAGTTTACATTTGAATTCTAAAAAGATTTTTCTTTGTTTAAAGCGGTTTTGCAACTTTAATAATTTTTATTTCATTTGTTTCTATTGTTTGTGCTGAATGAATTAAATAATATACATATCTCTATAGTCTAGCTAGTACTACTACTTCAAACGGTACTACCTAGGATCAGTTGAGTATAAAAGGAATAAAGACGTCTCTATGAACCCATGAAATTTACTTCAAAGAGGATTTAAAAATAAACACATTCACACCAGATGTTGGAAAAAAAGAGACTTTATTTGGAAACATCATGGAGAGAATCCTAGTTTTAGAGTTTTTCATTAGTGAAAATGCTTTTTATTTCCTATAATACACAGCGGATGGCGTTAGAAGTCAGTGGGTTTGTACACCGGAGCGTCTGGATGAGAGCAGATCGGATCAACAACATGATGAAAGAGAACAAGTCCATTGATTGATTGATGAGAAACACGACAGACAAGCAGCTTCATCTTAATCATCTAGCAGCTGCTGACCCCCCCCCCCCCCCCCCCCCCTTCAGTCCAACATCATTAAACCTTCAAATGCTTTTGTTCGGCTGCGTTCCATTCTGAACATTCGTCTCCTTCACGACTCCAAAGGTTTGGCCGCGTCTCAATCCAGACACGTGTCTCCTTCAAAGTGCCCTTCAAAGGTTCCTCTTGTTCAACCTTTTTACCAGAACACACACACACACACACACACACACACACACACACACACACACACCTTTCCTTGATGACAGACTGGTTTTAATTATAGGAGCCAACGTGTGCCCCCCCACTGACTACCAAAGCAGAAGGTCAGATGTTTGTCTGACTCATTTAGTCTGTGGGAATAAAAACAAACAAACATCAGAAATGGGAAACCGTGGAGAAAAAGGCCCCCTGTCAGATTCCTGTTGACACGAGCGTACTCACTGATAGCGTCTGACTTTGGCTTCTTGACGTGTCCACTGGTGTCACTGGACTGGACTGAAACACAGGAAAGAGTTAGTTAGCACCTCACATCGCCCCGTTCACTGTGTGCGGGTTTCTCCAAAGGGAAAACCGTTAAGAGAGTCCACGCATCATAAAAGCTGGCCGACGGGATCCAAAGCGCATTCACACAAACACATATGGTTATGCAGCATTAGCCATAAACACTGGCTGAGAGGCAGCAAACAGATGGGATTCGGCCATATTCTCCTTTGTCTGGTGGCTTGAAGAATGTGCTAAATGGAATAAGTGATACTGCTACTATAAAAGGGAAGAATCACTTTCTCTGGAATATCACTTGCAGCCAAATGCTATCCGTGCGTTGTAGGATGAAGGAAGAGGTTTGACTGGTGGTCTGATATGTGTGATAAGTGTCATCATGTATTCTTAATCTCACATGAATGAAATATAAATGTGCTGTTTGCCTACAAACCAGCATCACTGTACCATTATTGTAACACTACAGGGACGCTCACGAGTTTCAATTGATAACTCAAAGTTATGAATTTCATGCAAAGGTTGTAAAAGAAGTTGCTGTGAAAGATGCACTTACTGGTCAGTTGTCCAGTGATGGGAATGCTCTCCTCGGACCCGTAATAGGAGTTTATGGACACCGAGTGGTCCAAGTCAGGGGTCAGGTCAGTGATTTTAGTCTCTGACTGGTTCATCTAGAAGGAATTTAAGAAGTAAATCAACTCATGTTTTGTGTAGTAAACAGCGCTGTGTAAATAGTGCGTCTACTGACCTGCGTCTGACACCACTTGTAGTCTGAAGCCGTCTGTCCGCGACGAGGGTCTCGTCCATGACATTTCCACCGAGTTCTCATTGAGGATTTTAAATGTCATGTCTGAGGGGGTTCCACTGCAAACAAGAGGTGACACGCTGTTGAATGGCGACAGGTATGGGCGCACGTGTGTTAATGTGGTGATATTTGTGACTCAATTAAAAGGCGCATTCACACTGATCCCAACGACAAACACGTTGTGACTGAAGTGGATTTTTCTCGTTGTTGGGGGACAGAAGACACACAGCCCTGACGTCCGTTTTTGTGAGGGGGGGGACGAGTAAACGACGCGTGACAACATTGAAAGGTGTGAGAAGCCATTTCGGAGCAAAATGGCGTTTGTTTGAGTTGCTCGACCGAGACGGGGCGCAACTCAAGCTCTGGCACGCTGGCGACTCCACGCCGGAGTCCCCCGAGGTGCAAAAAGTGAGTGGAGCATCCAACGCATGCTGAGTGCAGTCATTACAACAAAACACACACACACACAACGGCAACGACCGTCATTACTGAAACGCACACCAGCACCATTATACAATGGAATCCAGGTTGCCGTGTAGTTGATGACGTAACTCTGGACAGAATTGAACGCCATATGTTATATACGCATTGTATATAAACATATTTCAAAGACCAAAAAGCGTTTATTTGGTTTTGAACTTTTGACACAAGTGAGTGGCACACATCCATTGCAAACCTTTTAAAAAGACCCTTGTGTACTTTTTCATTGGCAGCATAATGCGTGAGAAGGCACCAGAGAACCAAATGGCTCTGGGCTTACTCAAAAAGGCCCATAATAATAATACTACTACTAATAAATACATTCAGGAAACGATATACAGAGTGACAAGGCCCCAACGCCTTTAACATTGAGCTAACGTGATCCCAGCATCATGCGTCATGTACATGAGAAAGTTGTTTGGATCAACAACTCTGACCAACTGGATGGTAGTTTGCATGTACAGTTACAGTTGGGACCACACACACACACACACACACACACACACAGATGACAAACATATGATAAAATGATATTCCATTTTACAGCTTCTAGGCTACCCAGTAGAGTTGGTTAGTAAAGGTGTGATACTATAGACTGTTTACATGCATAGAAGTTAGAGCTGGAGATAAAAGTACCACGTTCACGTTGTATTAAGCAAGTTACACACCATCAATTAAAAGAGGATCCTATGGTTAGTTCTTCATGGGAGTGTTAATTCCCCTCATTCTTTAGAAAATAAATCATTGTGTCATGCAACCTTATCAGAAAATGTGTTGTATTGTGTGGGAAAGGAGTGTTTTAACAACCAAAGAGGACATAATGCATGATGCTAATGTTGCGCTAATGACCACGATGTCTACCTGCACTCATTAGCAGAGCTCGTTGAGGTAAGTGAGCATGCGTTCGACAGTGAGGCGTCAGCACAGAGCTTCGCCATCTGGGTTCATGCTTGCTGTAAGGTAGGGTAAGAATATCATTATAAAATACCATTTGAGGGGGGGCGGGGGGGTACATCTCGGGACACACCGAATGCACAGCAGCCAGTGTGTGTGTGTGTGTGTGTGTGTGTGGGTGTGTGTGTGTGTGTGTGTGTGTGTGTGTGTGTGTGTGTGTGGGTGTGTGTGTGTGTGTGTGTGTGTGTCTGTGTGTGTGTGGTCAATTGAAAAATTCACATTACACTGTTTTCAAACATGGATTCACTTGTTTGTCCACCTGCTTTTTAAAATATACTGAAGGAACAAAAAGGGGGGGGGGGGGGTTATGTCACATGGCAGATCTCTGAAATGTTATTGGTGGTGTTTCCTCTTGCTCTATGGACCCTCGTGCTCCCAATGGCCACAGTCTGGCTGCGGTTAACAGGCCTCGAGCAGCAGCTACTTCCAGGAGGAAAGAACACCGATCCTCCCAAAGAGGCAGGACAGATGCCAAAGTCATTCCACAACATGTGCTGACATTAAACATTGCAGATAACTTTCCATTTGTTTTGCAATTCAGTGGGTTTTTTGTTGTTGTTTTTTGCAAAAGTGCCCACAAAGAAGTCCCAGAAGGTCTCTTTTTCTTCTTCTCTTTGTGCTGCCTGAGGATTATTTGACATCTTTGCGTTCCGTTGGTGGAGATGCGTGAGAGGAGTCTAACGTCTCCTCACGCAGCCACAAAGCTTTCAAAAGGAGAAAGAAGATGTGCGGGGTTCCGTAGCATATTTCCATAGTTGCCATGGAAACGTCTGCATATGAAATGACTTTGAGTGATTTTCGGTCAAAACTGCTGACAGATTGTTAACATGTGACATGTCCAGAACTCCAAAGCAGCAGTTATTGAGGAACGCCACTCAAGCACCATTTTTAAAGTGCACGCTGTTTCCTTTGATCATTCCAGTAATCTGATTCAATTCCATTAAGCAAGTTAAAGGAGTTTCAAATGTTGAATGCAGTTCAAACTCTTTGTACATTATGTATTCATTTCATTATTTAATTTGTCTTGCTGCTAAAGCCCTTCCCCAACCCAGTCCTACAAGAACCTCAGCGTGACACCTTTAACGCATGCAATCTAGCATTTCAATGCATAAGAGGCTTGGAAATCTTGCACATTTTACTTTGAAAAAAGTGCAGACGCTTGCTTTCATAAAAGCAGAAAACAGTTTGGCATAAACATTTATGTGGGAAACATTTAGCCATGAAACTACTCATTGTTTTCAGTATACATTCCCAGCAGCTCAATGGTAAATCTGCCCCAAAAGTATTGGTTTAAAGGGATCTAAATGACAGACTTAATACAAATAAGTATTTAGATTTGACATCAAAGCCTGTAATGAATCCTGACAGATAATTCTGACAACAATGAGGAATAAAAAGCATGACAAGTTGTCCAAAGGCACAAATATCATCCACATAACACAAGGATTACTTTATTCAGGTCATCAATAGAAAGAGTCCAGTGTCCATTTGATTGATTCTGGGACATTCAAGTGAAAGACTGATCCCTGTAGCCCAGGGAAACCCGTTGAGATATAAAGATGAAAGAAGGGAAGAGTGTGTGTGTGTGTGTGTGTGTGTGTGTGTGTGTGTGTGTGTGTGTGTGTGTGTGTGTGTGTGAGAACAGCAGGGCGGCGAGGAAGCGACAGCCCAATCTTCATGTTTGGACGTGAAGGGTCAGCAGATCATCAGTCAGTCTGAGGGCAGAGAGAGAGAGAAAAACAGGTTTGACAGACCCGTCGGTGCAGAGGTTCAGCTGCAGGACGGGGAAGGGTTCGACCTCGACCTCGACCCCCCCCGAAGCGCTCGATGTACCCGTTGGAACCACGGGGCCCTTTGAGAGCTCAAATGATTTCATCATTACTCTTCATCTCGCTGCTTCCAGTAGATTCCCACACCCTGAGGGGAACACGTAACTTTAGGTGATGACATGAGGAACATCTTAACACATGTTCATGTTGGACATTAATAACCATCATTGAAAATGCAATATATATATATATATATATATATATATATATATATATATATTGCCAGTAGGCATGTAACTGTTGGAGTTGATGAAGCCAAATCGTACCGTGAGGAACTATTGAACAGCAATAAATTGATCCCACACGGTAACTGTTCCCAGTAAGAAAAACCACTCTCACACAGTCTAGTCTCATCTCCAGTACTTCCAGTAAAACACTAGAATCTTCCCCGCAGGCTGCTCGCCCCGCCTGGCGCACCAAAACTGCAGCCCCCCGAGGGGTGGTGGGGGGGCCCGGAATGACTGTTGGCCCTTGGACACACAGTTTGGACATCATGTGATTCAGATCACACATGGAGCACAATAGATGCGTCTGCCTGCCGTTCACTCTGATTAAAGACGCTTTTTCACTCGATGTAGTTTAACAATTAGATTGAGGTGTAAAATGTTGAAAACAGTAACTGACCCCAAAAGAAAGTTTCAAAAGGTGTGTTAATTATCTAAATGTACGGGGGTCAAATTACTACAAGCATAAAACTATAGAACAAAATTATAATATTATCTGTTATATATTTGTTATTTGTTTTAACATTATTAGATAAATAAATATAATTAAAAAAAACTTTTCCCACTCACCTATTTGACCCCCCACCAAAATAAAAGCCTGTGTGTAGCCCCCCTTCTGCAAAGTGAAGTAAGAAGTTCAGGAGCTGCGGCTGGACCCCTCTCTCCTCTCCTCTGCTACTGAAGCTCCTCCAGCAGATGTCCTACAAGGGGGAAGAATCTTTCCACCATCGGCTACTTAAAGAGGGGGGGGGGCAGATCCCGACTCTCAGTTCACCGGGACACGGGTATCTTACGAAACCTTCACTCGATGCGTAATGCCAGGAGAACATCTAATGATCTGGGGCTCCACACAGTGGAGATGTTGGCAGTAAGGATTGCACTGCGACGGGTGGAAGAAACACAGCAGGAACATGTGTCGATCTGCTCCGATTCATCTTCAGCCCTGATGCGTATGAGGTCGTGTCCTTCAAATAGCCAGCAAGGTCTACTGCACCATGTCCTCCAGTCAGCTCCAAGGAGGAATCATCAGGGAGGTCAGCTTCAACTCGCATGTAGGTGTACGTGGCAATGAGAGGGCAGACCAGCTGGCACCGAAGACAGGACACAGAAATGCACATTACTATCAGCAATCAGGTCCATATATGGTTTGGGGACAAAAATCCACAAATTGTGGCAGAAAAGGTGAAGAGGAGAAAGAGAGGAATCTTTACCATTTACCTAAAGCATCACCCATCAAAGTGAACCCTTTTTTGAGAGAGAGCAGTACAAACACTACTCAGTGTGAGTGAGAGCACAGGGTGGAACACTGGTCCTTCTTCCATGGGGAGGGAAAGGTGATTTTTGCTCCTGTTGTAAAACATTGGGGCCGATTGGATTGTTGACGTCACACTGAGGCGTCTTTAGTGTTTTAACTACGTCTCGCTGATGACCTTTTGAACCTGGAAGTCTGAGAATGTCTGTGAAGATCTTGCCAACTTTACCCATCTGTAAACGTTCTACTCAGTCCCCCCCCCCTCATAACCAACAGGGAGGGGCTGACCTACAGTGGTCCGCTTTCTGCAGAGTCTAAACTATCTTCAGTAATTTACTAACTGGTGGTCTTTCTCTTTTTTCACATTGATCCACATCAAGTGTCCACTCATTCTCACAATAGTGATGTATTAATATTATTCAGAGTAATATAAAGTACTTTCTTATTGTTTGAGAAACGTCCTTAAAAGAAGTGGTTAAAGAACAGGAAACACACACAGACGTCCTTCCTGCTTTTAAACCTCCACAATAAAGTCACTGAGGATCCTCTCAGAGATCAACATGAGATGTTTATGAGATGTTTAGATCTTTGTGTGACCTTCTTCTTTCGTAAAAGGCTTTTAATGGCCTCATATGAACATTTCATACATCACATATTGAAGCAATAAGGTACGAGAGGCTGTACTTTATTGTCCAATGATGTAACAGTAGGGTTCTGGCATTGAGCGCGACACTCACTCATTTCTTTAGTCACGCACTGTGGCTCCTTGGACCTTCTCTATGTTCTTGTTTGCAGGTTGGAGACGGGTGGAGCTGGGGAAACCCGTTAAGGTGACAGCTTGCACCTGTGGGTGGAGCGAGCCAGGTGTTAAAGTTCCTGGTGCCCAGCCTGAGCTCCATCCCCACCAGCAGCATTTGGATTTAGTCTTTGTTAGAGTATGCGTTTTGTTTAAGGACACCTCTCAATTCCATGACACCCCTCATATGCCCACTTTCACACTTCACCAGTTTATCTTCCGTTGTAGATTCATATTTTGTTGGTTCTTGAATAAAACCTGTTATTTCTTTAAGTCACCGTGTGGACTCCCTTGTTTGTCACTTCCCATGAGCCTCTTTGTGACGCGATATAAGATAGATATCATTTCTAATTGTGTATTTGCAGAAGAGGATTGAATCAGCTACACTTGGATATTCTATGTATATATTTTATAACGCCATCCGTCCTTCTGCAGTCTTTTGCTTGTGGACAATCAATAGACAAGTTATCAGAAACTAGATCTGTGACATAAAAGCTTCTCAGTTTCTAAAATTGGAAGATTTTATTTATTTCAACAACAAACAAAGTATTGAATAATCTGGTCTTTTCTCGTGTCACATGATTGTAAACTGAATATTTGTATTGGCCACAGGAAGAATCAGTTTGACCACTAGAGGGCAGCAGCAGTGCAGAGCTGTTCAATCCTTCCCAGCAGGCCTCTTGTTGGAGAAGATCTCAACCTTCAGTAAGGCCTGGAGGTAGGATGAGCAGACCACATGGTGATGGAATGATTGACATTGTGCTTTGCAGGTCTTCCATTATTACGGGTAGAACCCTGATGACAGAAAAACACTAAATGAACATTAGTGAGACATTTCAAACACAAGGAGCCAGAGCCTGGAGGCAAGAGCTCTTAAAAGTCAGTAGGTGGGATCTTCTACAAGTATTAACGTGAGGTACACTTGACATTTCATGTGTGTAATTAGGACAAAAAATACCAGGATGCTCCACTGCAAATACTGACAAAAGCATGATTTTCTGTCTAAATTCAAGGTGCAACAGCATGACAAAGTAGTATTATGCATTGACAGTGTTTCCCTGAGAAAAGGCCTCGTTGTGGTGTATGTGTGAAATGGATTGGTTCAAAGTGTCAAAGGAAGCCTGAGGATACGTCACAAACGACACACCACGCACACGCCTGCATTCATTTGTCCTTCAGCTTGTTTTTCTTTTCCACTTTGGTCAGAAAATGTTCCATCTGAACATATTGATGTTCCATTGATCAAATAGTCGTTCCTCAGCGGTGTGGCTCTGTGCGACTGCTCGGAATCTCTGCTTTTCATCTTTTATGCACCAGATTCCTCTTTCAAAAAGCCAGAGGACACAAGGGAGCGTGATCAATGAAACGTCCCGGGCGACGCCCTCTTTTGGCCACTTTTAAATCTAAATCACAAGGGAAACATAGAAGAAAATAATCCAATAATAATACTGCAGATCTGAATCCACCCAATGAAACATGGACTTATTCTGGTTCTGTTGCTGAGACCCATTAAGTGAACAGAAACCATTACAAGCACAGTTTGAGTCACGTCTGGTGACCCCTTAGTTTAGTTTGTACAAATACCTCAAACTACTTCAAACTGAAAGCAAACGGGAGGCTGACAAGTTCAAATGAGGTCGAGTGTTTAACGAGTAGATCAATGTAGAACATCAAGACCATGATTGACAGGACTCAGTCTGTCAATCGGCCACAAGGAAAAGGCCCCAAATGGAGGTTTGAAAACAACAGTGACGTCACACCGTCTCCAGCCACTGTCACCAGTTGCCCTTCGGAGTGGTTCCAACACTTTGGAACCACTGGAGCAGCCAAACAAGATGCTCCTTACGCTGTGATGAACCAGTATTCACTTATTTTAAAAGAATCACACTTTTATCAAAAGAGCCCTTTGATTGCACATGTCATTCTATAGTTAGCTGGGAAACAGCGTCACCGATTGGCCAAAGAATGCTTCTCTTTTTCAGAGTCAGCAGGTATCCGACGTGTCGGCATAAAGCTCCTTTCTATTAATTCACCAATTCACTACGACTACTGGCTCAAAGGTCACGGTTCTCCTTTTGTTCCGGTTGGAAATCAATTTGTGGTTGCCATGGAAACTCTCACATCAAAACCACACCCAAAGGAGTTTCTAAATGTTCATTTTTATACCGCAACATAGAGACTGTTCATCCGGCCCAACCGCTCTCTTTCCTTTGGGAAGAAGGTCCGATGCTGTAAGACGAGCAGAATCAGATTAAACATGTCATCTACTCATTATTAGAGGAAGCAGTGTGGCCAACAGGTGCTCGCTAGATGGGGGGGGGGGGGTGTACGGGAGATATGATGCATAAAAGGTAGATTGATGACGTTTATTTCAGCTTCATTGAGTCATTATGTCACCTGTTTACTTTTCAAAAGACAAAATGTCAGAATGCGGCACTTGGTGAACGATATCATGACATCAGCGAACAACAGACCGCACACCCAGATGGACTCATTATCGCCGGAGATTTTAATCATGCTAATCTCAAAACTGTACTACCAAAACTCCACCAGCATGTCGATTTCCCAACAAGGGAGAAAAACACCTTGGACTTGGTCTACACCCCACACAAAGGAGCATACAAGGCCTCCCCCCTCCCCCACATTGGACTTTCTGACCACATCACCGTTATGCTAATGCCAGCATACAGACCCAGGGTGAAAGTGGAAAAACCGGTTCGGAAAGAGATTACAGTGTGGCCGGATGGATCAATGTGTGCTCTTCAGGACTGTCCTGTGACAACAGACTGGGACATGTTCAAGCAAGCAGCTACACACAACAACCACATAGACAATGAGGAACTTACAGACACTGTCTGCTCTTACATTTGCAAATGCACAGATGATGTGACCCACACAAAGACCATCGTCACTCGGGCTAACGAGAAGCCATGGCTGACAGGAGCTGTCCATCGGCTGCTGAGGGCCAGAGACAAAGCCTTCAGAGCCGGGGAGAGAACTGGCCTGAGAACAGCGAGAGCCAGCCTGTCCCGTGGCATCAGAAGAGCAAAACAGGACTACTCCAAAAAAATAACCAGCCACTTCAAAGACAGCAGAGACACTTGCTGTTATATCTATTTGTATAAACATGTCTTGTCTTGTCTTATCTGTTATCTGTTGTTGTGCCTGTGCACTTTATTTGTTTCACCGTGAGAGTGTGGGAAACGTTTTTTCGATTACCAGTATGTCTGACATGCAGAAATTGACAAATAAAGCTACTTTGACTACTTTGACTTTGACACCTGCTGCTTAACAACAAGATGGCTTCTCTCTGCAGGCTGGAAGATGGGTGACCGTTTCCAACCCTTTCCACCACTCGTACCTCTCTTGACGTAGGAAACACACGAGGCACCTCAACCTGCTACAGGAAGGGCCTCGGCGAGGTGCCAGTGCCACGCATGCGCTCCTCACAGAGTGCGACCCCCAGTGGACCTTCTAGGAACAGCAGGTACTTTTATATTCACGCCTCTGTAACTTCATTCAGACTCTCAGGGGGTCGCTTGGCGTTCTGAACACAATCAACGTGCGCGATAAACACAAACGTGTGTATTCAGTGTGTAATCACAAAGAGTGCTTGTTTCCGTTATCTTACATGACACTTTTATATCTACATAGAGCCGCTCCTTCCCACCTGGTCTACCGAGTTTCTAGAGGTCCAGAATGAAAGAAACCACGAGGCTCTGGAGGGATGACCCCCCCAAAGTGAGCTGAAGACGGATGGAGACGTTGTCATGGAAACCTTCTGCGTCTAATTCTGACGGGGTGTTTAGTACTTGTTGTCTGCTGCTTCCTGTTGTGTAAATCCTGTTTCCTGTTTACAATAATCTCTTTAAATTGATTTTATTTGGTGGAAGTCAAATAATGATTTCTATAATTATTGTAGGAGCCGTTTCTTTGTCATTTACAGTAAAGTCACATGGTGTTGGGTATCGCAGAATAAAGGTGTACAGTTTAGTTCGGGAAAGAAAAGGGGTTGAGTCCTATTCTTTCAGCTGAAATGATACTATATCATATATGTTGATTACTAACATGATATTGACATCATTAACTCTGTGAGCACATTATTCATGCAGATAAAGAATATTGAGCTGTCTTGAATGTTTCCTATTCAGTCTTTTATTTTATGTCTGTTTCCATCAGTAAACTACAGAATCTAGTCACTGGATCTTTGACTTATTGAAGATAATCCAACAGTTATTAAACCTACTCTGCCTCAAGTTTGGCAGATGACACAATATTGTAATATACAAAGAGTTATAATGAGCGCAGTGAAACATTATTAAACCCTGTTGAAACACTTGTGCACACGTTGTTGTCGGTTTGGGTTCATGTCCTGTTTTATTTTGTAGTTTCATGTCTCTCGTGTTCCTGGGTAACTTCACTTCCTGCCTTGTCCTGTCTTCCCCTGTGATGGTCTGTAGTGTCCATGATTGTTTCCACCTGTGTCCAATCACCTGCACCTTAATTTTAAAAAGTCATTGAAGTGGCTGGTTGTTCTATGCTTCATAATGAGAATATATATTTATCATGGATTTTTTATTTTCATTTCATCAAATCGATGAATCGACTAATCGTTTCATTCAGGTATAAAGTACAAGGTACAATATATTTGTCTCAGATGTGGAGTAGAAGTACAACACTGAAGGAAAGTAGAGACATGTTTCTTTCTACTTATTTCTGACACTGAAGCTTTAAGTTGTTCATCTTGTTCCGTTGAATAACAACATTCTAAAGGTGTGGTTACAATATTAAGTTTCTCTTTGCTTCGATAGAATCGATCTGCTTCTTTTATCGAGATAGAGTCTGAAGGTCGAGTCTCGTCCTGCAGCTGCTGTGTTCATTTCCGTTTATTTCATGAATGTTATTTTCTAACTTGAGCTCCATCCTTCAGCTGCACGACCGCATCTTCACAGGCAGAGGTCCATGCCCATTGGGCCTCTTGTTTGAGGAGCAGCCTGAGAGGGGCAGTGGTGGAGGAATCCTGGAGAAGAAAGCGCCCAAAGTAATAGGCGGTCCTGCCCAAGAAAGAGGCCATTAGGGCAGGGCTGGAGGGCATGGGCATCCGTTGAATAGCCTCCACGTTAGAATGAAGTGGACTGAGGCCTTCAGGGGTCAGACGAAACCCCACAAACTCAAAATCCATTCCTCCCCATCCAGCGTGAGGGCATGGGAGGCCAGTGGGTGGAGCACCCGTGTGAGCCGTTGGTGGTGGATGGCCGGCGTTGATCCGTGCGCCACTATGTCATCCGTGAACATCACCACCCCTGGTGTGCCAGGGAAGATGGTGGACATTATGTTCTGGAAGCAGCTGGGGGGCGGAGCATGGACCAAACGGTACCCTGGTGTAGTGTGAGGAAAGCAGTGAGGTTACGGCTCTCTGGCTGCAGAGGTACCTGCAGGTAGCCTTGGTGGAGGTCAAGCTTACAAAAGACCTTGGAGCCGTGAAACTGAAGTCACTTCCTCTGCCGTGGGCAGCGGGTATTTGTCGGGCACAACAGCCTTCAGGTCCACACGCACCCGCAAACCACCTGACTTCTTCTTAGCAGTGACCAAGTTAGAGGTCCAGGTTCAATGATGCCTCTTTCCAGCAGGTCTGTCAGCTCTGCTGTGACGTCGTGGCGTCGTGCGAGGGGAATGCAGCGGAGAGGTCGTATGACCGGGTGGACGTCCTTGTGAAGGAGAGGTTGATGGGTGAAAGTGGAGATGCAGCCCAGGCCAGAAACGAGTGCTGGCCACTGCCGTTCCCATGATGAGCTGACCTGGAGAACCGTTGCTCCACAGCTGTCCATGAAGGTGAAGCCCAAGCCAGGGCTGGACTGGTAATCTGGCATCCCGGGCAAATGCCCTGTGGGCCGAGAAACAAGAACGTGAGAGCAAGGGGGGGGGGGGGGGGGTGGGCGGAGAAATTCTGGGGCAAAAAAACAAAAAAAAACTAGAGGTTGATAGCGATAGCGCTGCTTGTGGCTCGCAGGCTGCAGAGGAGAAGGTGCTGCAGAGGAGAAGGTGCAGCAGAAGAGAAGGTGCAGCAGAGGAGGAGGTGCAGCAGAGGAGAAGGTGCAGCAGAGGAGAAGGTGCAGCAGAGGAGGAGGTGCAGCAGAGGAGAAGGTGCAGCAGAGGAGAAGGTGCAGCAGAAGAGAAGGTGCAGCAGAGGAGGAGGTGCAGCAGAGGAGGAGGTGCAGCAGAGGAGGAGGTGCAGCAGAGGAGAAGGTGCAGCAGAGGAGGAGGTGCAGCAGAGGAGGAGGTGCAGCAGAGGAGAAGGTGCAGCAGGTGTCAGTGTGACAGTGAAGTCCAGGAGGGGCAGAGTGAGCAGGAGAGTGTCATTGAAGCGGTGAGCAAGCAGGTAGCTCCATGAACAGGGAGGGAGTGTTAATCAGGGCGGTGCATGAGGACAGTGTGTGTGGACCTGGCTACAACCAAGATGATGACCATTTAACAGTTACCTCCATTAATGAATATTATAATAAGGCTGTTGTTGCTATTATAAAGTCTGAGTGTCAGGTTGTCATTTGTCAAATTGTCACTTAAAAGTTGCTGCAATGGCCACTCAGCTAAAGTCAAATAACAGCATGAGATATTTAGCACTGTTTTTGTAGTGAGCAGAGTTGAGAGTTCACTTATTCAATTGCAACTTGGGATATTATATATATTATATATTCTAATGTAACCATTTAAAACTCATAACGGCCCTTCTTCTCTAGAAAAAAACTTAAATGATGCCATTTGATTATTTTTATGATTACTCACAACAAGTTACACGTTAGAAGAGGTCACTAACGGATGTTATTTGGGGATAAAAACCCACTTTGCATTTTGAAAGCTGTATATTCAACTAACTAGATATTTTCTAATGTTTCTTCATAATTTCCAATATCATCAATATGCAATATTACGCCAAGTGAATACTCTACATTTTATATATATATTATCAGGACGTTTTGTGTGAGTAATTTGTTTGTTTAGGTTTTTTATGGGAAGTATCTCAACAATTAGAGGTAACTGTTTGGTGTCACATTAAAGAGGGTTTGTGCTCTTTAAAGGGATAGTTCACCCAAAAATGATGATTGTGTCATCACTTACTCACCCCCAAGTTGTTTCAAACCTGTATGAATTTCTTTATTCTGCTAAACAAAAAGAAAGATATTTTGAGGAATGTCTGTAATCAGACAGTTGATGGACCCCATTGACTTCCATAGTATTGTTTTCCTACTATGGAAGTCAATGGGGTCCATCAAATGTCTCATTATCATTCTTCTCTTTCTATCTAATTCTATTTAAATTAGCTGTATTGGCATGACTTGTAAACAAACGCATGTAAACATTTATATATCAAAATATATATATATTTTTTTTAAATCACACTTGTGTACATTTGTATCAACATCCAGACTTTAGTTTGGTCCACACTGACTCTCTTAGTTTGTGGCATTCTCTCTCTCTACTTCCTTTGTGTGGCCCTGCTCCACTGCCAGCTTTGATCACCAGGGACTGGGAGTCAGTCAAGAGAGACTGGGTACACTGGTCCATGGCACTCACAGTAGTTCTCAGCTTTGTATGGGCTTTTGGGAACGGAACAGTAGATGTGCATATCTACAGGGACCGTAAGGATAGTGTACTGGTTGCTGGTTGTGTCCGACCGATTGTGGTGGGCCGGTCTGAGCAAAAATGCCAGGGTCCTTTTTTTGTCCCAGTCCAGCCCTGCTGTGACTGGAATTATTGAGAAAAGTATTTTTATATCTGTTCAAATATGGAGAAAACGTATTTTTGAACTCACAATTATAGGGCTTTTTCTTTGGAGAAATCTTTACATTTGTACAGTAATATTTCTGATTGGCTACAGGTCCGTGTTGAAAGAAATGTGTCTATGAATCTTTCCACGTCAAGTGAGTCTAAAAAAAACCACAAACACAAACGTGAAGCGATCCACAAACAAAGGCAGCAGCTCCATTAAAGCTAAAGGTCAACAGGAAGCAGCAACATGTGACTATTGTGACTAACAGGAAACAACAGGACATGTAACTCTGCAACGTCACCAACATGAGCAGAAAGAGGTGATGAAGACCTCTGAGGACAAAGGGACGGATGGACATGTGGACTTTATGCAAAAGAACCCAAACACTGAGTGTGATCCAGAATGACTTCAACATCTCACATTCATTCATGTTATTAAGAAAATAAGAGTATCGTGTTTACTGAGCACACATGTCGTCCTCACTCCTCACCAGCTGGTGGCGGTAACGCGCCGATTATTGATTATCTACCGACTATAAAGTAGAAGAAGAAGAAGAAGACGCGCACCTACGCGTAGGCAGAAAGTCACCTGAGCTTCACTTTAACATCTGAAAGTGTTCAGATCCTGTGAGTATGTCCGTGATACACAATGTGTGCTTTAGTGTGTGTTTGTTTATGTGTGTGTTTGTGTGTTAACGGGCCGTGAAACGTTTCAAGGTTCATTTAAACCGTTTATACGACAAACCCGGAAATACAGAAACCCGGAAACCAGGTTTCTGCAGTTTGTTCGTTTCAAAACGGAAATGTAAAAAACTTTCTATCTTTCCTTTAATCTTTTCTTAAACGCATTTCTTCGTAAGTGGCTGTGACGTCACTGTTTAACCGTCAGTAGAGAACATCTGCTCTAAATGGCCCTTTCTCAATAACTAAGACGGCGAGAACGGACCTGCGTTCCCGCGAGAACAGACTCGGGAGACGGACTCGCGCTTTCGGGAGATCGGTCGTTTCCGCAATCGGAACAGCAGCTGACTTGATGACGTCACCACGTCAGTTTGTCTCGCTAATACGTTTTATGTTGAGTATTTTACTATTATCAAGCTTTTGTTTTATTTTTATTTTAAATTAGAAACTATATATATATTATATTGATCATTAAATATATATATAATAAGTCATAAAATAATTAGGCAAAGTATGTCAATGGATCAGATCAGAGTTGTTCTACAGTCCAACATCTTTTTAAAGCAGATGAAGAGGAGCAGCTGTAGTTTGTGGTGCTGCTGAACTTTACTGGATTACAATGACAGGTGTCAATCTAATATTGATTCATATTAGATGGAAGAAACAAAAACGTTACTTAGCTGAACGTTTACAGTTTTTCTCCATTGGTTTGGCTCAATTCTTGAAACAGAAATTACATTCTCAAAGCTCTTAATGCATTTGGTAAAATAGCCTATATGGTTCATCACAACTACATAGATCACCTTCAAAAGGTCATATCTCACCCAAAACAGTTAACTCAAGCTTCAAAACCAAATCATTTTCTCATAAAAATAGTCAGTGCCCCCAATTGAAAACTTCCTTCTCGATTGCTGTGGCTCATCTATCTCTCGAAAAAACGACATTCTCAAAGCTTTAAATACATTTGCCAAAATAACCTAGATGGTTTAGCAAAACACTATGGCACACCTGCAAAATGTCATATCTCTCCCAAAACAGACAACTCATCAGTCACAACGAATTCCTTTTCTCATACAAACAGTCAGTGCCCCCAAAATGAAAAGTCCTTTTGTCATTGTTTAAACACTGCAGGTCAAAATGTTTAGTTGTTTTGTCACTATGGCAGAGGACCATTGAAATCCCACATGTCCACCAGTCTTAGCCCAGTCCTTCATTGACAATGGTTACTGTACTGTTTTTTTTGTCTAGCTAACAGAATAAAATAGGATTTTAGGGTAAGATTAGCCTCCAAGGTTTGACATCACACATTGCACTCATACTACCGGAAATTGTAATTGCAATTATCATTCACAAACATAAAATAACTTCCATACATCAGAGTAAAAAGCAGCATAATATACTGTAAAATAAACACAGAAACAAAAACCAATGTAAATTATATGCATCCTACAGTGCTGTAAATAAAGCCGGTCAAAGAATAGATAAAATAAAGTTCTAGTTTCACCTAACTGTCAATTGTTGTAATACTGTGAATTTATCAAATGTTATTCATGGTATTATGTTCTTGAGTAATTTTGACAATTGAACAGACTATTGTGCATGTGATGACTTATACAATGAAAATACGCTGAGACGTTTTGGAGCGAAAAACAATTAGACTGAGAATCAACAATCAGTTTAGATCCACAAGATCTATTCACTTGGAAATTGTGCTAAACGTAGGCTACATGTACTTAATCCTTTGCAAAGATGTACTAAGACATTGAGACATGTACTTAGACATTTACAATTTAACCAAATGAATGAGAAATTCAATTCTGTATTGAGAAATTGCTAAGTTGTTTGGAGGTTTGTCCATGTTGTTTTGAGAATGTCATTTCTGTTTCAAAAAATGAGCCAAACCAATGGAGAAAAACTGTAAATTAGGGCTGTTATATTACATCACACTGCATTAGCTTTATTTTGTATGGTTTCATAAAGGAGGACGTTGGGCACAGTAACAACAATTAAACAGTACATATTTTACTGGATAGTAACACATTCCACACACACCTACCGTTTGTCTCCTTGTTACTCAAACATCAAGAGGCTGATCATCAGTGTGGTGTCATCGTACAGTTAAATGCACAAACATCACTATTAATTAAAATGGTGACGTACCTGAACCTCTTCTGTGTCTCTACATTAATAGTGATTAACCTCATAGTATTGTATGTATATGATGTAGTGATCAATGAGGCTACATACCGTTAGATAGATGACATGATCATTAGTGATTAACAAAGTATTTAAAATCTATGATGCAGTAATCAATGGAAGCTACAGTTAGATAGGTGACATCATTAGTGATTACATAGTATTTAATATCTATGATGCAGTAATCAATGGAAGCTACAGTTAGATAGGTGACATCATTAGTGATTACATAGTATTTAATATCTATGATGCAGTAATCAATGGAAGCTACAGTTTGATAGGTGACATCATTAGTGATTACATAGTATTTAATATCTATGATGCAGTAATCAATGGAAGCTACAGTTAGATAGGTGACATCATTAGTGATTACATAGTATTTAATATCTATGATGCAGTAATCAATAGAAGCTACAGTTAGATAGGTGACATCATTAGTGATTACATAGTATTAAATATCTATGATGCAGTAATCAATGGAAGCTACAGTTCGATAGGTGACATCATTAGTGATTACATAGTATTTAATATCTATGATGCAGTAATCAATGGAAGCTACAGTTAGATAGGTGACATCATTAGTGATTACATAGTATTTAATATCTATGATGCAGTAATCAATGGAAGCTACAGTTAGATAGGTGACATCATTAGTGATTACATAGAATTAAATATCTATGATGCAGTAATCAATGGAAGCTACAGTTAGATAGGTGACATCATTAGTGATTACATAGTATTTAATATCTATGATGCAGTGGTCATAGAGGAAAAAAGTAGCAGATTATAGTCCGGAATTTCCGTAAATGTTGTAAATCTGAATGGACAACACTTTGTTGCTACGTCACCATGACAACGTCAAATAGGTTTATTGTACTTTTTACTCTGATTTGAACGTCTTTTAGGCTCTTTGCTGACGTCATTTTAAGTACCGTATTTTCGCGACTATACGGCGCACCTTCAATGAACTATTTTCATATATAGAGCGCACCGGATTGTAAGGCGCATAGAATAGAAGATACTGCAGTAAAAGGTTTGACTGGGGCTGCGTTATGCATCCACTAGATCGGGCTGTGCTAAATCAAACGTTATTAAGCGTTCACTCCCATGGTAACGTTGTTCTAACGTTAATGTGGATATCAACAATATCTCTGAACCTCCAACTTTCCTTCTTGATTCATGGAAACATTCTTGGTAAATGCTTTGGTGCATCTTGCACCGAGAGGCAGCGCTGGAACAGACGGTGGACCGTCAGCTCGATCCCGACATCCAACTACCAGCTTTAATATACGCTGTTGGAGCTGCTGGCACCAGACTTTCCCTCCAATGGATCCTCGTTAACCAGTATGGATCAACCAATTGATCCATATAGATGGCGCTCCGGATTATAAGGCGCACGCGTCGTTTTTTTAGAAAAAAAAGGATTTTAAGTGCACCTTTATAGTCGCAAAAATACAATAATGATGTAAACATGTTATTATGACAGCCTGAACACACTTTTTTAACGTCACAATGACTTCTGGGTAATTCCTTTGGGCCGATTCACTCATCCAAAGCTGACTTAAGGAAATGATTCATAAAGGACTCAAACACTGTGACAGATGTGAGTCTGTGAGTCTGTTTGCTAAATGGTGGATGGAATGAACTTGTTTCTCTTTTCTGGTCTTCTGACCCTTCAAAGCGCTTTAAAGCTTCATGTCATCATTCACACACTGATGAATGACAGCAGCTACCACACAGAGACACCTGTCCATCAGACACCAACATTCACACAGGACTCACAGCCACAGCAGCAATGTGGGTGAAGTGTCCTGCTCAAGGACACATGGACACAGGTCAACAGGACCTGGGATCCAAGCCACAGTCGCTGAGGGAGCAGGTTGGGATTGTGTGACAGAGGCCGACAGCATCTGCTGCTGTGACGTGAATGTGAGGTGAATGAGCTCTGTGAGTTTGTCCTGATGAAGATGAATAATGTGTGAGATCTCCCAGCAGGTTGTTATGAAGGTGTGAAGGTGTGGACTCTGCTATGAATCAGGCTGAGGACCCAGAGGACAGTGTCCCTCCCTCTGAAGGACATGACAGACAGACCAAAGCTCAGAGGTGAGAGGACCATCTCCAACTGTCCTCCACTCGTCTCCATGTCCCAACGTCTTTGACTCACTGACTCTGGTTCTACATGTGTGACCAGGACCCATCAGAGACCAGGACCTGGACCTGGACCCAGCTGTGTGTCCATGAAGAGTAACCGGTCTATGGATCGTCCTATATTCTTCAAAGATGTCCGTCCCTCTGCTGATGCAAGGTGAGGGTCTCAGGCTGATGGTGAGGTGTTTCTACTAGACTCTCTGGTGGAGGTTCTGGGTTTCTTGCTCCAGGGCCCTTCAGCAGAGTCCAGTGAGGGAGAGAGAGCTCCATGGAGGGCTTGGTGAGACCTGATGGGACTAAACCAAACTGACTGGTGAAGAACACAGTGAGCTGTTGATTCTCAGTGGGACCAGCAGGACCAGTAGACCTAGACCACTACAGTCATGTGGTCCACATCCAGACCTCACGTCATGGACCTTTACCTTGTTTTGGTCTCTGTTAGGACGAATACCATGTGAGATGATGCTTCATGATTAGATGATGATGTGATGATGTAATCTCAGTGTTTCTTTCAGTTCACATCAGCAGAGAAGAAAGTCTCCTGAACCCAGATGTGTGTCCATGAAGAGTGATCATTCTATTGATCATCTGATTAACTTCAAAGATGATCAGTCTATTGGTGGAAGGATTAACTTCAAAGATGGAGGCCGTTCTTTTGACCCAAAGTAAGTTCTTAAACAGATGAAGAAGTGTTCTGATCATCAGTTGTAAATCACAGAAATGTTCGTTCATTGTTTAAAGTGTTGTTTCCATGACGATCCATCATGACAGAACTCCTTATCTTCATCTAACTGGTCCTTATGTGTTAAAGTGTGAATCATTAACTGTAAACATCCTCAGATGTAAACACTGTCACTCAACTAATAAACTGTCCGTCATCAGTCTTCGGCATCTGGTTTCCATGGTGATCAATCATGACAGAAGCCAATACCTTTACCTAATGTTGTGTTGGTGTTGATGGTCCAAACTCCATGTGAGCTGATGGTTCATGTTCCTCCACAGAGAGGACCAGGAGAGCTCAGAGGTTCCCACAGAGTCTGCCCAGCAGCATCAAACCCACCTGGACTCCATCTTCATGGTGTGTACATGAACAACTACTTAAACATCTCTCAGTTCACCATCATCTCCATGCTGCACTTTGTAGACCAGTGGATATTCCATCTGTCCAACATGGACCTGATGGTGGCTTCCATGGTTCTAGTTGGTGTCATTCATAGAATGTTCTGTTCCAGCTGCTGGAGGAGAACATCCTCACCTTTGTGAAGAACGAGCTGAAGAAGATCCAGAAGGTTGTGAGTTCAGATTACCCAGAATGCTTAGAGAAGCAGGATGAGGAGGTGCTGGATGAAGAGCAGAGGAGGAGCAGAGAGGCATTTGTGAAGATCTCAGTGCACTTCCTGAGGAGAATGAAGCAGGAGGATCTGGCTGAGCGTCTGCAGAGCAGTAAGAGGGTTTCTCTAAAGACTTGCTGATGTTGTGGATTCATTTATTCTTAGTTTCAACTATTTTCTACGTATTCTCTAACTTACTGACTTGATCTATCTGACTGGTGATGAGGACCCACACACCCTCACAGACCAAGAACCTTCAGTAACACACATAGAACCCACTGGAGACCTGAATTCTTCAAGTCAGAGATTTATTGGAGCTACAAATAAACCGAGCTCTTTCCAGAAAGACACCAACGAGGTGATGATACAACACATAGTTCATACATCTTTTTGACCATTGATCGAGTGAAGCTCTCCCCCTCAATCTAACTACGTAACTCTCCTCCTGTTGTCGTCCTACTATTCTTCCTCTTGTCCTTCACTAGACCTTCTATCTGCTTGTTGATGCTGGACTAACTGGCTCAGTCTGGTCAGCTGACCCTCCTGTTCTCCTCCTAGTGTCTACATACACTATATATTAATCTAGTTGTATCCCTACTTATCCAATTTCTCTAAAACTGATTATAACATGAATATATGTTGGATAATAAGACACATTTTCCCTCAACACGATGAATGAGACCTTCACTAATGTCTCAAGAGATGGACAGAATATATTCATGGAGTCATTCTCTGAGGAAAGGACATGTTAAAATCTATTCTGTGACTCATTGATCTTCTTTGTTGTCTTCATTCAGGACTTCCTGCTGCAGATTGTCAGCGTGAACTCAAATCCAACCTGAAGAAGAAGTTCCAGTCTGTGTTTGAGGGCATCGCTAAAGCAGGAAACCCAACCCTTCTGAATGAGATCTACACAGAGCTCTACATCACAGAGGGAGGGACTGCAGAGGTCAATGAAGAACATGAGGTCAGACAGATTGAAACAGCATCCAGGAGACCAGCCAGACCAGAAACTACCATCAGACAAGAAGACCTCCTCAAAGCCTCAGCTGGAGGAGAAGAACCAATCAGAACAGTGATGACTAAGGGAGTGGCTGGCATTGGGAAAACAGTCTTAACACAGAAGTTCACTCTGGACTGGGCTGAAGACAAAGACCACCAGGACATACAGTTCACATTTCCATTCACCTTCAGAGAGCTGAATGTGCTGAGAGAGAAGAAGTTCAGCTTGGTGGGACTTGTTCATCACTTCTTCAGTGAAACCAGAGCAGCAGGAATCTGCAGGTTTGAAGAGTTCCAGGTTGTGTTCATCTTTGACGGTCTGGATGAGTGTCGACTTCCTCTGGACTTCCACAACAATGAGATCCTGACTGATGTCACAGAGACCTCCTCAGTGGATGTGCTCCTCACAAACCTCATCAGGGGGAAGCTGCTTCCCTCTGCTCGCCTCTGGATAACCACACGACCTGCAGCAGCCAATCAGATCCCTCCTGAGTGTGTTGGCATGGTGACAGAGGTCAGAGGGTTCACTGACCCCCAGAAGGAGGAGTACTTCAGGAAGAGGTTCAGAGATGAGGAGCAGGCCAGCAGGATCATCTCTCACATCAAGACCTCACAAAGCCTCCACATCATGTGCCACATCCCAGTCTTCTGCTGGATCACTGCTACGGTTCTGGAGGACGTGTTGAAGACCAGAGAGAGAAGAGATCTGCCCAAGACCCTGACTGAGATGTACATCCACTTCCTGGTGGTTCAGTCCAAAGTGAAGAAGGTCAAGTACGATGGAGGAGCTGAGACGGATCCACACTGGAGTCCAGAGAGCAGGAAGATGATTGAGTCTCTGGGAAAACTGGCCTTTGATCAGCTGCAGAAAGGCAACCTGATCTTCTATGAATCCGACCTGACAGAGTGTGGCATCGATATCAGAACAGCCTCCGTGTGCTCAGGAGTGTTCACTCAGATCTTCAGAGAGGAGAGAGGACTGTACCAGGACAAGGTGTTCTGCTTCGTCCATCTGAGTGTTCAGGAGTTTCTGGCTGCTCTTCATGTCCATCTGACCTTCTTCAGCTCTGGTGTCAATCTGCTGTCAGGAGAACCTGGACCAATGCGTCTCTACCAGAGTGCTGTGGACCAGGCCTTACAGAGTCCTAATGGACACCTGGACTTGTTCCTCCGCTTCCTCCTGGGTCTTTCCCTGGAGACCAATCAGAGTCTCCTACGAGGTCTGCTGACACAGACAAGAAGTACCTCACAGACCAATCAGGAGTCAGTCAAGTACATCAAGAAGAAGATCAGTGAGGATGTGTCTCCAGAGAAAAGCATCAATCTGTTCCACTGTCTGAATGAACTGAATGATGGTTCTCTAGTGGAGGAGATCCAATGGTCCCTTAGTTCAGGACGTCTCTCCACAGATAAACTGTCTCCTGCTCAGTGGTCAGCTCTGGTCTTCATCTTACTGTCATCACAAGAAGATCTGGAGGTGTTTGACCTGAAGAAATTCTCAGCTTCAGAGGAGGCTCTTCTGAGGCTGCTGCCAGTGGTCAAAGCCTCCAACAAAGTTCTGTAAGTAAAGAGTTAGATTCATTCATCATGACTTCATGTCAACATCATGGTTGTTTATTTCTGATTCAGAACATGAAAAACATGAAATCAGAATCAAAAGATAAAGATTATTTATTTTCTTTCTTTAAAACGAGTCAGATGGAGGATAGAGAAGCTTAACTTTGTATTTTCAGCTCTATTTAACAACATTAAATCTTCCTTCCTCATCCTGATACTGATACTACAGTACTTCCTGTTAACAAGAGAGCAAATTAACTGATGTTTTCCTCTTGTTTTAAAGTAGAAAAAGAACAATTGTAAAAACATTCACTGAACAAATGTTCTTTGATCATCATGATTTCATTTTAGTTCAAACTCATCACTAAAGAGAGTTTAATTTTAACACAAATGTTATTTTCCTTGTTGATTGTTGTCTCTTCAGACTCAGTGGCTGTAACCTCTCAGAGAGAAGCTGTGAAGTTCTGTCCTCAGTCCTCAGCTCCCAGTCCTCTAGTCTGAGAGAACTGGATCTGAGTAACAACCACCTGCAGGATTCAGGAGTGAAGCTGCTGTGTGATGGACTGAAGAGTCCACACTGTGACCTGGACACTCTCAGGTCAGATTAAGTTTGTCTTCAATGATTTAAATGTGTCTCTAACGGATAAGCTCCATGCGGAGTAAAAAACATCTTCCTCAATCTATGAATTAGTTCTTCAAGACGATTTCAGATTTAATTAACTTTATATCGCAAGTTCCTAATCTCACGCTATTCTTAGTTTGATCCCTTCTTTTGTTTGACAAAAAAGGTTCGTTAACAACCTTTTTCCATGACAAAGACAAGACGAAAAAAGATCTTAAAACTAAACTATGACTAAATCTATTCTAACTTTGGTTAATGAGACAGAAATGTTGGTGGTTGAAGAAGTCAATACTTTTTCCCCCTAAATTTGCATGAACCTAACAGACGTGGACAAAGTACGGCCCCCGTACGGCGGTTATTAACGTGTCATAATGACATCATCCACGGACCCAGACCGCTCGCTCACTGTGGGGCAGCAGTGGTTCTTTTCACCGATACGAACCACGACGACTATTTAACACCTCAGTGAGTGTGAGTGAGCTTCCTTGGTTTAGCTCAGCTGTCTCCGTTTAGCTAACTGTTAGCAGGCTAAAGACGAGGAACTAAGAGAACGATGTGGTGGAGATGAAGACCTGTTTAACAGCTCGCGGCTGGTCGGCCAGCAGAGATGTTCATGTGGACCTGGCTGCTCCGTTTTCTGGTGACAGAAGCCAGCGTTTGGAGACACGAGCACTTCAACCAGTTCACATCCACATCATGAGAAGACAGTGTTAAACCGTCTTATCACGTACGTCTGTTACTAAGCAACAAACAACGCACATAAACATGTGACAGGTGGAGGCTTTTGAAAGAGCTGCTCAGTGCAGGTGAAGGATGTGGAGGCACAGAGCAGGTGGAGGAAAACCGGAGGACACAAGAGAAACAAACTGGTCATGAAACCTAAAAACAGTTTATGTAGTGGATTTACTTCAGTTAGATTCATTCATCAGGACCTAAATATCTACCTATATCTACTTATTTAGGCTTTGTGATCAGAGTTTTATAGAATGAATGAACGAAAAGGAGAAAATCAGAAGTGGGAAAGAGAATGAAGACTTTAATGTGTGTCTCTACTGTGACGATCACTGACAGTTTGATGGTTGTTTATTTCTGATTCAGAACATGAAAAACATGAAATCAGAAGATGAAGATTAATTTCTCTTTTTTACCCACTTTGTCTACAGGATAGAGAAGCTTAACTTTGTATTTTCAGCTCTATTTAACAACATTAAATCTTCCTTCCTCATCCTGATACTGATACTACAGTACTTCCTGTTAACAAGAGAGCAAATTAACTGATGTTTTCCTCTTGTTTTAAAGTAGAAAAAGAACAATTGTAAAAACATTCACTGAACAAATGTTCTTTGATCATCATGATTTCATTTTAGTTCAAACTCATAACTAAAGAGAGTTTAATTTTAACACACATGTTATTTTTCTTGTTGATTGTTGTCTCTTCAGACTCAGTGACTGTAACCTCTCAGTAAGAAGCTGTGAAGTTCTGTCCTCAGTCCTCAGCTCCCAGTCCTCTAGTCTGAGAGAACTGGATCTGAGTAACAACCACCTGCAGGATTCAGGAGTGAAGCTGCTGTGTGATGGACTGAAGAGTCCACACTGTGGCCTGGAGACTCTCAGGTCAGGATTCAATGTCCACTTCATTATTTACATTAATGGTACATTTTTTACTTCATATGATTCTTGTATGATTTAAAAAAAATATTTATGTTCCAAATATTTCCGAAAACATTTGTTAGACTTTGTTTTCACTAAAATGTTAGAAATATACATTTTGGAAATATATTTTTCAGTTATAAGATTGTTGATGTAAAGTTTAATGGGCTTTTGTGTGTTTTGTTCTGTCTGTAAACCAGTAAGTAATAATGGTCACATGATCCCTCACTAGCCGACAGTATCTCAGTCCTGCAGTGACCTTCCAGCCCTCACAGCTCCCTCAGGTCATGTGACATGTGTGTTGTTTTGTGTGTCTGCAGCCTGTCAGGCTGTCTGATCACAGAGGAAGGCTGTGCTTCTCTGGTCTCAGCTCTGAGCTCCAACCCCTCCCACCTGAGAGAGCTGGACCTGAGCTACAACCATCCAGGAGACTCAGGAGTGAAGCTGCTGTCTGATGGACTGAAGGATCCTCACTGGAGACTGGAGACTCTCAGGTATGAAGACACCTGCTGCAGCCACAGACCATCAGTCTGGTAGAGGAGGTAGAGCTGGAGACCTTTTGGTCATGTGACCCTGAGACACCAAGCTGACCTCAAACTACCAGAGACTCATCAAACTGTTTCCCACATCAGACCATCAACACAGACAGAAGTAGTGAGGAAGAGTAGTCAGGATGACTGTTCCCTAAACAGGGAGGAAGGTGATGAAAGGCTTGTGTCTCTGCAGCCTTGTCTTGTTGTTATTAGAGAGGACAGAGGTGTCTCCTGACACGTTGACGGCATCATGGTGGGTTGATATGAGTCAACGTCGTCACCTGGATGTTTAGAAGCTGATCATCTGCCTCCAGTGTGTGTTGTCCTTTAGTCACACGTTATTACTAAATGACACAGTTAAAGAAACAATATGTTCAAACCGTCTTGATGGATCATCACAGCAGGAATGTTTGGTGTTTTAAAGGAGCTCAGCTTCAGGTTTTGGTGCTTTGCACTGAGAGCCAGATCCCTGGATGATAAGTTGGACTTGTTGAAACTACAGGTGACAGTCGGCCACAGACACTCAGTGAAGAACCAACAGCTGGTTGTGGACCAGGGGGGTATTGCACAAAAGTACAATAAAGAAAGAGATTAAGCTCAGCTTGACTTAGTTTGATCTTAATCTGTTGCACGTTTGCTGAGTCGCGCTTAGAAGGAGGAGCTCAGTGGATCCAGGTCACATATCTGGGATCAGTGCAGGTCCACAGCTTTCTTAAGTAGACCACGGTGTCCATCACACATTCACTGATGCTGAAATGGAGAAGACGCCGCGCAGCATATTTTTCACCTGCTGATCAGCTACTGATCAAATATATGAGGAGGTGAAGCATATAATACACAAAACAAGGAACACGGCAGCTGTAATTAAACAGAGAAAAAGTCTGGCAGACAATCGACTGAATGTGGAAGGATTTAAAAATATCTCCTTACTAGGAAAGTTGTACACTCTGTTTTAGTTTCTTTTAATTTGACTGTTTTATGTGTTGGTTTTATTGCTGTATCTGTGTTGATGTGGTAAATGTGCTGGTTTTACTGTGAAGTGTCTTTGAGTAGCAACATGTAAAGCACTATATGTGTAGTGGCTAAACCGTTTCCTTTTGGCCTTTCCTATGGCTCCTATTTCCTCGTCCTGTTGTTTTCTACCACATGTGGAAATCCTCTTTGATGTGACACATTCTTCTGAGGCCATGAAGGTCATGAAGATGTGAGCTAAGGACTTCAGTGACAAACACACACTTCTAAAATGTTAATAAAAATACATCAGAACACAACAGAATAACTGTTAAACCCAGATCAGCTGATTTAACCCATGAGCTGCAGGATTCATCTTAGCCTGGCTCTTAGCCTGGTCTGGAGCAGGTTAGCTTCAAAGAATAAATCGCCATGGTTACTTGGCCCGGTTTAATTCAAGCAAGTCAAGCTAAATTCCTCCAGAATAACCTGGATATCCGACTTAATCCCTTATCCGGGTTTGGTGCAACAGCCCCCTGGGGGGTCAGAGCCCAAAGAGGTTTGTTTAGGACTGGACCAAAGTTCTAGGGGGACTCGGGCAGTGCTCTGTGGCTGCAGACCCACCTGAGCTGTAACATCTTCACCTGCAGACTACAGGTGATAGAAACTAAACCACCTGTGAAACCACAGTGAAGAAGGTCAAAGGTCAATAATACATCAGAAATGGTGTGTTTTTATTCATAATTAATGTCATCAGAACAACACAAGAGGCAATCTGAGCGACTACAAGTTGACACACAGGATATAAATTCCTCCTGAAGTTGAAGCAGAAGAAACATCAGTCAGTGGTCATTGATCACATGATGCATGAAGCAGCTGGTCTTCAGGAGTCAGGCTCCCTGTTAGTGAGGGAAAGTGGTCCAGCTCAAAGAAATGACTTTCAGTCTGTAAAGAATGTGGATTTACTTGAAAATGACTTCCATTGATGCAGCTTGAGCAGTTACACAATGAATAAATTCACTTTGTCACTCTGCACTGATCCAGCTGCTGAGACACACGAGGTCATTGAAGTTCCACATGATGAAGAACTTCTCTTCTTCTTGTGAACAACATGAGCAGCAGGAGAGAACCTCCTTCCACAGGAGCAGATGTTGTTCTTCAGACTGAGAGTCTGCAGCTCGTCACCAGGGCTGGACTGGTAATCGGGGTGGGCCGACGCACTTGGGGGCCGGTCGATAGGCCTATACATTTTTTTTTGCTTTCGACCGGCCCATAAAGCAGGGACAGCGGCCCATTGGTTCATTTTCCATACTGACACTGGGCCGGCCCAATCATCTCTTAGCAGGCTCCACCCCTCCCTCTCCGTGTGTCAGTCAGTGACTCCGAGCCAGTAAGAAATGTGTGGATTAGGATGGAGGAACAAAACCTTAAGAGCAAGGGGGCTGCGGAGAAATTGCGGGCCAAAAATAAATAAATCTAGAGGTTGATGCCTCAACGTGTTCAAAAATGACCGACATGTTTAGTGCTGTAGCTTCAGTTGTCAAAACTACTCCAGAACCTGACGACATGTTGCAGAAGCATAGGGTTGCCAACTCTCCCAACCCCAAATCAGGGACACTTTCGCGAGCTGACGGGGGGGTGCTGGCGGCCGGGCTTGCACAGTCTATTTTTTCTTTGCAGCGCCAGCATCACTGCTCATTTCCACAGAGAGGACAGCTCTCACCCGGCCCCCGCGCGCACACTGGAGTGATGCGTCACAACTTCACACCAACCGGGAGTTTTTCGCGCGTCTTTGACTTAGCGGGCTGTGATTGGAAATCGGGGCTGGAGCTGGCTACAACCAAGATGATGACCATTTAACCTCCATTAATGAATGTTCTAATAAGGCTGTTGTTGCTATTATAAAGTCTGAGTGTCAGGTTGTCATTTGTCAAATTGTCACTTAAAAGTTGCTGCAATGGCCACTCAGCTAAAGTCAAATAACAGCATGAGATATTTAGCTCTGTTTTTGTAGTGAGCAGAGTTGAGAGTTCACTTATTCAATTGCAACTTGGGATATTATATATATTATATATTCTAATGTAACCATTTAAAACTCATAACGGCCCTTCTTCTCTAGAAAAAAACTTAAATGATGCCATTTGATTATTTTGATTACACGTTAGAAGAGGTCACTAACGTATGTTATTTGGGGATAAAAACCCACTTTGCATTTTGAAAGCTGTATATTCAACTAACTGGATATTTTCTAATGTTTCTTCTGAATTTCTAATATCATCTACATTTTATATATATATATATAATCAGGACGTTTTGTGTGAGTTATTTGTTTGTTTAGGTTTTTTATGGGAAGTGTCTCAACAATTAGAGGTAAATGTTGTTTGGTGTCATATTAAAGAGGGTTTGTGCTCTTTAAAGGGATAGTTCACCCAAAAATGAAAATTGTGTCATCACTTACTCACCCCCAAGTTGTTTCAAACCTGTATGAATTTCTTTATTCTGCTAAACAAAAAGAAAGATATTTTGAGGAAAGTATTTGTTTTCCTACTATGGAAGTCAATGGGGTCCATCAACTGTCTGATTACAGACATTCTTTAAAATATCTTTCTTTTTGTTTAGCAGAATAAAAAAATCACACAGGTTTGAAACAACTTGATGGTGAGTAAATAATGACACAATTTTCATTTTTGGGGGAACTATCCCAATTGCAAGTATAGTGACCTATACTTGCAATTCTACACTGGTCCATGGCACTCACAGTAGTTCTCAGCTTTGTATGGGCTTTGGGGAACAGAACAGTAGATGTGCATATCTACAGGGACCACAAGGATAGTGTACTGGTTGGTGGTTGTGTCCGACCGATTGTGGGGGGCCGGTCTGAGCTAAAATGCCAGGGTCCTTTTTTTGTCCCAGTCCAGCCCTGCTCGTCACTGTTGTTTCACACAACTTGTGTGTCCTCCTCACGCCGTGTGTGTTGGTGCGTGTTGGGAGGCTTCTAAGGACGCTTCATTCTTCTTCGTTGGTTTGTCCACAGTTCTTCAGCATCAAGGTGCTGAAGTCTGGTTGTTTGTATCTGATGTACTTCATGCTCGTAGTACTTCATGCTGGTAGTACTTTAGGCCTGTAGTACTTTATGCTGGTAGTACTTTGTGCTCGTAGTACTTCCTGCTCGTAGTACTTCCTGCTCATAGTACTTCATGCTGGTAGTACTTTAGTCCTGTAGTACTTCGTGCCCGTAGTACTTCCTGCTCATAGTACTTCATGCTGGTAATACTTCATGATCGTAGTACTTTGTGCTCGTAGTACTTCATGCTGGTAGTACTTCATGCTGGTAGTACTTCATGCTGGTAGTACTTTAGGCCTGTAGTAGGTTTATAACACGTTAACATGCACTAATCATCACAGATGATGAATGAGTGAACATGATGAGCTGTGGTCATGGGCCAATCAGAAGAAGAAGAGGTGGTCCATGTGGACATGAAGGACCAAGCTGTGTGTATGAGAGTGATGTCATGTCCATGTCTCCATTCTCCTCCTTTCAGGGTGGAGCCTGCTGGAGTCCAATGGATGACACCAGGTCTGAGGAAGTGTAAGTGAGCTTTGAGTTGGATTCATCACACTGTGACATCACTCACTCACCTCTGTGATGTCACTAGATGAACACATGATTAATAACTGCAGCTGTATTGTGTCTTGTTCTCTCATCAGATTCCTGTGAACTCACAATCGACACAAACACAGTAAACAGACAACTCAAACTGTCTGACAACAACAGGAAGGTGACATGGGAGGAGGTTCAGTCACATCCTGATCATCCAGACAGATTTGACTCCTGTCCTCAGCTGCTGTGTAGAACTGGTCTGACTGGTCGCTGTTACTGGGAGGTCGAGTGGAGCGGATACGTTAATGTATCAGTGAGTTACAGAGGAATCAAGAGGAAAGGAGGCAGTAATGACTGTGTGTTTGGAAACAATGATCAGTCCTGGAGTCTGTGGTGCTCTGATAAAGGTTACTCTGTCTGTCACAATAATACAGTAACACGCATCTCCTCCTCCTCCTCCTCCTCCTCCTCCTCCTCCTCCTCCTCCTCTGGTAGAGTAGCAGTGTATGTGGACTGTCCTGCTGGCTCTCTGTCCTTCTACAGAGTCTCCTCTGACTCACTGATCCACCTCCACACCTTCAGCACCACATTCACTGAACCTCTTTATCCTGGGTTTGGGTTCTGGTTCAGTTCCTCAGTGTCTTTGTGTCCTCTTCAGGACGGTGAGTCTCCTCCTGGTGGAGAACCTTCCTCTCTGCTCACCACATAGTTCAGTCTGTACAGCTGATGGAGGTCCATGTGGGTGTAGGTGCAGGTGGAGCAGGTGAGGGGTACCTGAGCTGGTCTGGACTCTGGGGGTCCACAGCTCTCTGGGACTTGTGCTGTTGCAGATGAACGTGTGAAAGAGCTCAGCGAGGTGTGTTTTAATGTCTCTGTGCTCGATGCCTCTGTGGATGAATCAATAATCATCATTTAGATGTTGGCTCCTAATTACAGTTTAATCTTAATCTTTATGTGTCACAATGTTCAAGAAGACATTTTATACGACTAATGGATCTGTTTGATAAATTGTACTCAAATTTTAACTTCAAATATTGTCACATTAAAGATCATTTCACATTATCTGCTTTGTTCCTTTTTTTTAGTTACTTGTGTTTTTATTAAAGTTACATAGAAGTACAACGTTTAGTCCCTCCATGTAGTACTTTGTGTTGTATAATTGATTGTTAATGTGAAACTTTATTGATGAGCAGCGTTCTGCTCGTCGTGTCATAAACTTTTCTTTCTTCAACAAGAACCTGAGAAACGAGTAAATGTCCATAACGCAGAAGAGCCTTTTTATTTCTATTAATCAATAGTTGGTTTGTGGTGAATCAGATGGTGGCCTGTGAGGGTCACTTTGGTCTCCAGCTCTTTAGTCACATGACTTCCTGCTTCTTAAGGGACTTTTCATTGTTAATGTAAAGGTTTTAAATTAACAATAAAACACTCAAGATTTAGTTTCACAGTGACATGATTTATGGTGATGAAGATGAAGAAGATCTGTGTTTTAACTAAAAGGTTCATGTTGAATTAAACCAGTCACATTTTGTCAGGAAAACAAAGCAAGTCTTTAATATTTGACACAATGATGATGAGCCAGAGGTCAGAGGTCATCCCACTGAGCTCCTCTGGAGAACCCGACTGGACAAACCCTCCACCACGTGGGCCAGTAGCTGAGTGACAGCAGAGAGTCAACGATGACCTCACAGGGGAACGCCATGACGTCATGTGACCCACCAGCTGAGCCAGCTCCTCCCCCAGGGCCGGACCGCGGCGGACTGCGTCCAGCTTCTCCTCCTCCAGCGTCTCCATGAAGTCCAGCAGCAGCTCCACCAGAGACCTGAACCACAAGCAGACTCCTGAGACCACCGGGTCCCACCCGGGACCAGAGGGGGCCGGCGGGACCTCACCTGTGCAGGTGGACCCGGAGCGGCAGGTTGGTGCGGCCCAGCGGCCTCAGAGCGCTCTGCTCCTTCAGGAGGTGCTGCAGGTGAGCAGAACATCTGCAGCACCTGGAACCTGGAGGTTTCATGTTTTCATTCAGACACAAAGATCTCCTTCATCTCTCGTGTGTCCCATGTGGTCGACTCCTCCCCCCGAGGCAGCATATCCCAGCATGCAGTGCGGGTCGATGAAGATGGATGTATTAAATATATATAAAGTATTTGTTGGAGCAGACAACAGAAGAGAAATCCTGATGCTGGGAACGAGGCTTAAATACATCAGAGCTCACCTGGTGGCCAGGTGGAGAAATGACCCACTGCATTCCATCTATAACCTTGTTAAGAAAAGTGTGAATGTTCATCAGCAGGCTGTTATCAATGTGTCTACACTGTAATAGAAATACTTTGACTCATTTATTTACCTCTGTGTTTATATGTAAAATCACTTTTTGATGAGTTTTAAGTGGTTTTGTGTGGTGCAGTTCAGATTGTGACCACGAGGTGTCGCCCTTTACCTTCTCATCGCCTCAGTGACTGAAGCAGCTTTATTACCATCATCAATACTTCATGAAAAGGAAACCTTGTTTTCTACTTATATTACTGCAGTAGTCACTCAACCTGAGGGGCGCGTCCCTTTGAAGGGCCACATGACTCCTCTGAGGGGTCAGAAGACATAAAGTACCACAAATACTCCAGACTTCAGGTATATGTGCTTTCATGTAAAACATTATTTAAATTTACATATTGTATTAGTTTACATTTAAATGCTCCTCCAGTCACCAGTCCTTCAAGCTCCTGAAGTTTGCAGATGACACCACCCTCATTGGACTGATCTCTGGTGGGGACGAGTCCGCCTACAGGTGGGAGTCTGACCACCTGGTGACGTGGTGCAGCCAGAACAACCTGGAGCTCAACGCCCTGAAGACAGTGGAGATAGTCGTGGACTTCAGGAAGAACGCAGCCCCACCTTCCCCCCCTCACCCTGTGTGACTCCCCCGTCACCCCTGTGGACTCCTTCCGTTTCCTGGGCTCCATCATCACCAGGACCTCAAGTGGGAGCTGAACATCAGCTCCATCACCAAGAAGGCTCAGCAGAGGATGTTCTTCCTGAGGCAGCTGAAGAAACTCAACCTGCCAAAGACGATGATGGTGCAAATGCAAAACAAAAGGGCGTCAAACACACAGCAGTTAAATATTCAACATTCATTCCAACAGTAGATGGATTGGACATCTCATTCATACATAAAAACAGCCTCGTTACTCCTGTTTCATTTTGACTTGTTTTCGCTTCGTCATCGTTCAAAAACACACAAAAAACCCTCTCTGGATGAATCACGCCGTCCGGATTGAGTGACTTTGATTTTGGTTGGATGAGAAGTATAAACATGAACCATCCAGACACCCTGGTGGTTTTCTGCGTGATGCGGCTGCAGAAGACACAAATCAGAGGGACGCCGCGTGTGGAAAGTGTTCGGTGGGAGGATCCTTTATCAGGACGGTACAAGCCGATCTCACCTGGACCCTCCTCTTCCTCCTCATGTAAAGTCCATGTCACGTTAAATGAGTCTCTTCATGACCAAGGGTTTGACCTTTTTACTTTTCACCGTCATAAATAAAGTGACGTAACGTTGTGTCTTAATGCGCGGCTTTAGAAATGAACACTAAGGTTCTTTATTTGTTCATAAAGGCTGAAAAAACTGGTCATTTGTCCAATGTTTGGAAAACCGACCGCTGCCAGTTCAGTGTTGCTGCCAGTTCAGTGTTTCCCATCATTATAACAGCGGTGCCCCCCCCATCCAGAAGAGGTCTGACTCCCCCCATGAAGCAGTGAACCATGGGGGGCCACTGCAGTTCAATGGCTGAAGAGATAAACGCCTGCACGTCTGTTCATCCTGTGGTATTATTATTCCGCTGCAAAGGTAGGCCAAAGGAGTAAGCCTACCTACTAACAGTCCCTCTGCTGGTTCAGCGTCGCCTCTCTGAATGTCGTCATGTGTCCATCATCTGGACGGCAGGTCACGTGATCTGAAGGCACCTCCCCGTCATATTATAATGGAGGTTACACATTAAGTTTGTCCTTAATGGTCATTTATGCTTTTATACTTTAAAAAGTTTTGAAACCAGTGAATACATTTGACACCTCTGTACAATATGATGGTCTAAAATATACATGATGTCACCAATGTGAACCCTTTCCTTTAAACATGTTCATAATTATAGTTTATTTGTAAAAATGTTGAAGTTTGGACCAAACAAACATTGTGAAAGTTTCACATTTTGATTCTACAATTTCTCATTGAGTCGATGAAGGAACTGGAACTATTTGTTGTACAAACAAGAGAAGAACAACAGCTGCTTTTAGACGTGAGTTGATGACCTCACTTGGTCATGTGACCGCTAGGTGGGTGTCGGCCATCTTGCTCTGGTTTTGGGCCTCCAGGTGAGTCGTCCCGTCAGTTATGCATTAAGTTAGTAGTTTGTTATTCATTTATTTAATGAATTTAAAATTTGAAAATGTTTGATGGGGAATCCACACACACACACACACACACAAACAAACACACACACACACACACACACAAACAAACACACACACACACACAGCTCTTGGTGCTTTGTTGTTTTCACGTCTACAATGGTCCACTTCTCGTTGCGCACAGCAGTTCTCGGGGGGGGGGGGGAGTTATTTGACACACAGTGTGGAAGGAGACACTTTCACCTGCAGCCTGATTAATTCATTTAAAGATGGATTTAATAATATGTTTGTGTGTGTATGTACTTCCAAAAAGAATGTAAATTATGATCAAATAAAATGAGTGAAAGCAGAAACGCAGGAAATATGTGGTCATGGAAATTAAATAAAAGAAAAATATTAATACAAATCGCAACATTATGAAAATGTGAATATATCTTTTCCTTGACTTTTGGTAGCTTGTTTTCAGAGTGCTGGTGTTTTTTCCTCCTTGGGGGGTTGATGGAGGAATTACAGTTTGTGTTCTACATTCAGTCACATTTTACTGTACGCAAGCAGGCTTCTTTATGGCTGTTGTTGTGGAATATTTCAACTGAATTCTACCTGCCATAAATATTGAACATCATGATAACACTGAGCTTTCATTCCCTCACATGAAGGTCATCCTCAGTTGAAGGTTTGAATCATTACAAACAAGTGGAGATAAGAACTGAGGTTAAGATGTGGAAACAATCCTTTGCACACAGATATATGAGCCACAGGGTTCAAAGTGCCATGTTTACTGCCATTGAAGCCTGCTTGTAACAACATGTACTTGAGAGGAAGCTGCACTTTGTCATGAAGGTAAATGATTGACATCTCAGCGTGACACTGCTTTGTGGGTAAGTTGTTCCTCCCCAACAAGTGGAGTAAAGAGTAGAAACAGTCTGAGGTCACTGCGTCTGAAGGAAGTTGAAGTGAAGCACCAAGCTCCTTTTCTACAGACCTGCTGAGGACAGAAGAGAGCGGCTCACTGAGGAAGTTCATGTCTACAAGCTCGGTAAGTGCAGCAGTGGTTGGATGAGTGACATCATTGATGGTTGTGAACGTGTGATTGTTTAAAGATTCAGATTCACGGTTGAAAAGCTGGTCAAACAACGTTAAAACACGAACGACACCTTTCTGTAACCATGGAGACAACCAACTACAACCCAGATTAATCAGAACTTTATCAAAAAGACGCTCAGTGAGCTGGACGAATCGTCCTCAATGTGCGCAGTGACCGTCTGACACGTACAATGCGTTTAAACTATATTACAGAAATATTCCATACCTTCACTGTAATGAATGGTAGCACGACCACAAGCATTTATATATAAGTGGGATTATTATTGTTGTACCAAAGTAGTTATTTTGATGAAATGTGCTTTTGATTCATTACTGAGTATTTAATGTAAACATTATTAAATAGCTTCACTCTTATAAAGTTTAGCAAGACCAAAGTCATTCCTTACATCTATGGGGTTATTTGTGTTGTACCACATCCAATATTATCATTAAATGTGCTTCTGACTTTTTATTAGGGCTAATATTTAATAATCAATTCTGAAGTAAAGCTGTAATTATTTATTACAGCTTCCCCCCAAAATCATGTCATATGTTCATGGGATTGTTCTTGTTATACTACACATTTTGATAAAGTCTGCTTTTGCATTATTTTAATTAACTTAATTCTAATGCAATGTAATGTCATTACATTTTGTTTCACAACCACGACCACTGGATCCTATTTAATGTCCAGTAAACAGAACATTGGTTAAGGAGCACTTTCATGAAGGAAGTACAAGATCTTGTCACTGAAGGCAGGTCTCAGACTTCCAACAACGAGCTCCTTTTAATCAGGGTTCGAAACGAGAGAGGTCTGGGGGGGTCCCGGGTCATTAGGGACCCCCTATAAGAATTTATCTTTTGAGTTTGGGGGGTCCCCGACAAATATTTTTAACATTAAAAATGATTGTGAAAAGGTCTTTAGTCACGTTTTATATTTATAACAATAATTAATGTATTTCCTATTGGGCAGCAATCAGAGCAGCCAATAGCATCACAGGTTCTTGTTGTGCTCTATGACGCACACGAAGGTTACTGTTGAACGAAGCCTCACAAAGAGTGAAATCCCTCATGATAATTAGAGATGAGCGAGTACAGCATTATCTGTATCTATACTCTGATTGGGCGGGGCCTAACCCGAAAGTGGGCGGGCCTAACCCGAAAGAAGGATGGATTTAACCCGTAACTTGTGGGGTTGTTTTGAAATGGGCGGGGCTTTAACCGCTATGCTCTTTTCTTAAGCATGCAATTGACCCTTCGCAGGGAGCTTGATTAATAGGTGATATGACCAATCATACATGAACTTGAAAAACACTGTACTGTACCTACGCATTTCTGCGGTTAAAACAGCATTCCTTCTTAATTCTTATGTTCATTTATGTTTATCCCTCATTATTCTGATCACTGAAGATCATGAGAGAGCGAGGGGAAGTGTGTTAAGTAAAAAAAAAAAAAAAAAACGGAGACACAACACAACGCGAGTCGCATTCTTAAGCACGACGTCTTAACAAGCCCCACGTTTACCTGAACTCTACTAGTTAAGAACAACAAACCGAAGTAAAAAAATAATCCTGAAGCCGAAGAAATCCTTCTAATTTATCGTGAAAGACCCGCGAACCTGTCCAAAACAAGGTTGGAACTACAATCTGGAAAACCGAACTCCAATCCTTCCCTGGATCCGTACGGGGAGTCCATATTCTCATTAGCAGACCGTCCTTCAAGTAATATTTCACACCTGTCGTAGTGGTTTCCCCCAACTTCACGACAGAGGCAAAACATTTAGCTAAGCTCAGATCCTCTTTTTGGGAAGCTATTAGCTTTTCCCTAGTCAATGGTACTCTTAAATCGTCACCAGTGGAATCCATTTTCTTTTCTACCTCAAGAGCAACCTTTGCTGAACTACTTGGGATCATAGAAGTAGAACACGGGACTTCTTCTCCAGTCCACATAGGGGCAAGCACAGAGTCAGATAGGTCAAGCATGCTACCCAAGCGACGCGACTGGGCACGCGTAATTACGCATGCAGGAAAGGCCTCAGGAAATGTAGTGGCCAAAACATCTCCACTAGACTGCACATCTGGCTTGTCTATTACCTCCAACACTGGCACAACTTTACCTCCTGCTGGATCATTACCCATGATCAGAGCCACCCCATTTATGGGAAGTTGGGACTGTACACCAACTCTGAAGCATCCACTCACCAAATCTGAAACCAAATGGACAGTGTGTAAGGGGACAGGGACACAACCCATTTCAATCCCCCTCAACAATACACTAGAACCACAGTAAGACTCATTTGACCAGGGCAGAACACTTGAGAGAATTATAGACTGAGCCGCCCCAGTATCTCTCAATATCAAAATGGGCTCCTGGTCCTTAGAATCACCTGTCAGGGAAACAAAGCCTTTAAATATGAACGGGTCATACGTTGGGTCACAACCACTCGGTCGAACGGCAGAACTCTCTTGTACCGTGCCCT
This sequence comes from Pungitius pungitius, assembly GCF_949316345.1. Lineage (NCBI taxonomy): Eukaryota > Metazoa > Chordata > Actinopteri > Perciformes > Gasterosteidae > Pungitius > Pungitius pungitius. The sequence goes on from NC_084913.1 coordinate 1,512,272, forward strand.
GTGTAGCCATCGTGATTAACCCCACACCTTTGGGGTGTTTAGGGGTTGAGGGTGGGGACTTGCGTTTTAAAGTCACACAATCGGCAATGACATGCCCAACCTTATGACAGTAAAAGCATGCACGCTCCTCCTTTTGAGATGGTCGTGCATGTACTGGGTAACGAGGGGAGTTATAGGCAGGTGCAGAAACAACTGGTCTAGTTTCACTACGGTGAGTGGGAAACACAGTTTTATGTGTTAACACAAATTCATCGGCCAGCACCGCAGCTTCCGATAACTTATTAACCTTTTGTTCGTTAATGTATACAACCAACCGCTCTGGAAGGCTGTTTTTAAATTCCTCCAACAAAATTAACTCACGAAGACTTTCAAAAGTTTTAACTTTACTTGCCAAACACCATTTGTCCAATAGGGACTCCTTTTCTCTCGCAAATTCAACAAAGGTTTTTATAGTGGATTTGGTGTGCCGTCGAAACTTTTGGCGATAAGCCTCTGGCACCAGCTCATATCCACGTAGCACAGTAGCCTTAACAATGTCATAGTTAAGACTATCAACAAGGGAGAGGGTACCCAGCACCTCCTGCGCCTTACCAGACAATTTACACTGAAGTAACAGTGGCCACACGTCCCTAGGCCAATTTAAGGCCACTGCTATACGTTCAAATGGACTGAAGTACGAATCTACCTCAGACTCACAAAATTGAGGAACTAAAGCAATATGCCGGCTGATGTCAAATGTATTTGCAGCGCCCTGAGCGGAAGATCCCCCAGGGGGCATGGCAGAAGCAGCGGCAAGCCTCGCCCTCTCTGCGTCCAATTCCAATTTTCGCAGTTCAAAATCCATCTGCCTTATTCGGATATCCCTCTCAGCTTCCAACTCCAGTTTACGCATCTCCAACTTGTGCTGGAGCTCTTCTTTTCGGATCTGAGCCCTCTCTTCGGCGTCCAGCTGTTGCGGTACAGCAGGAGGCATGGGAGAGAAGGGATCAAACCGAGGCAAGGTGGCCGGGGCCTTATACTCAGCCTCAGGAGGTCTATCCGGGGACCCCGGAGTATCCACCCCCTCCTCAAACACAGGTTGAGACAAAACTAGCACCTGCTGTTCAAGCAGTGCGGCTAACACTAAAGCACGTGCCTCCGCCTTATCAAATCCCCTTGGCACAGAGACACCCAACTGGGCTGCCAAGGATTCTAATTCCACTCTCCTACAATTTTCAAAATCCTCCCATGTAGGGTTATCCAGAAAGTCTTTTACATCAAAGGTGGCCATTTTATGAGTCACCCTAAACAAACACACTAAACCCACTACCACACTTTACACAATCCAAAGCTACAAACACAGAGTGTGTGCACAGGCTGATTCAAAAGATCCCGGACGAGCCCCCATGTTACGTTCCCACCTAGGTTGGAACTCGTTTTACCGGTGGGGAACGTAAAAACCTGTGCTGGCGCCCCCTGTATAATCAGTAGTGGACAGTGAAGTAGTGTGGGGGGGGGGTGCAGCTGAAACAAATGAGGCCTGACACGTAAAATTTGTGTTTGGTCCCCGTGGGACATTTAGTAGGTGACACAAACAAATAACAACACAACAAAAAGGTACACACATAACCAAATCAGGGAGGAGAAGGGGATTGTGGGGATTGGGGTCAAAGTAAGGAAATAAACAAAAGGTCCCTTTTGTTCTACCCCCCTTTCCCTGCCTAACACAATCTATCCCTAACCAGCTCACCTCTCTATTCCAAAAAAAACTACAGGGGTGACCCCACCCAGCTAACTTAGTGTGTGTAACAAAGGTTTACCTACGTGATGGAAAATGTACACCCATGGGCAGAACTACCTACCCCTTCTCCAGAACTGAGGTAGAGTACCATTGGGTCTCACTCGACCAGATCTCAAACAAAACAATGTTAGCCAGGCCATACAACAAACACAGCCTCTTTCTCTCTCCCCTCTGTTCCTCAACCAGGCTGGTTATATAGGCCACCAGCTCGTTAGCTGATTGCTCCCCAGGTTTTATACGGCCACGTCTCCTCGCCAACAGCCAACCAGCACTGCACACCTGTAAGCCATGAAAAAAACAAAACACTACCCCCACTCACAGTTAAAGGCAGAGACACAAAACATGGGGACATGTAACATGCTGACTGAGGGAGGGAGAGAGGAGTTCTGTGTGTGAGTGAGCCGAGCGGGACACAGCAACACAAACAGTGTGTGTGTAGGGGAGGGGCGCTGTGACTACCAGCCAATCACAGAACGCAGACACAGACAGCTACCCAATGAGGACATTTATTCAATCCGACCACAGATATTGACTCGTATTACTCGTATAATACTCGGGCCCTTTCTCAATACCTGAGACGGCGAGATCGGACTCGCGTTCCCGCGAGAACAGACTCGGGAGACGGACTCGGGCGTCCTGACCATAGACATGTATAGAAAGGCTAGATGGCTCAAGGCGGAGTCGGCTGTGTCGTCACTTGGCAGCCATCTTAGGTCAGGAGACCGCGCTGCTGCTCCCTGCTGCTGTGGACGGAAGGTGAGTGATATATGCCAACTAAAATGCTCGTAACTTGCTGAATTTTTGACTGATTTACAAACGGTTTTGTTTATTCCAAACCTTATTAACCTACTTAATATATTATTTTCTTAATAAACTCCGTGGCGATAATTTTTCACAAGTATGCAGTTAAATAGCCGCATCCCTGACGTTTATGACACACCAAGCCGTTTGAAAATCGGTTGAAAATTGAGCAAAATAGTTATTTCAGCACTACATGCACAAAAGACTTTAATGTTATAACTGGACGAGCGGTCCTGTCCTAAGATGGCCGCCGTGTGACATCGTCGGGTCCCATTGGCTCTCAGCGCCGGTAAGCCATCTAGCCTTTCTATACATGTCTATGGTCCTGACTCGCAGGTTCTAGAGAACGGAGAACAGACGTTTCTGTAATTGGAACAGCAGCTGACTTGATGACTTCACCACGTCAGCTTGTCTTCCTAATACGTTTTAATTTAGTTTTTGACTTAAATATTTTACTATTAACAAGCTGGTATATATAAATGGTATAGATAATATTGAGCACCATATATGATATATATATATATATATATATATATATATATTGTGACGGGGGCGAAGAAACACACGGCACAAGGGTCACGGTGAGTGCCCCGAAGGGCGGATTTTATTTGAGTGCGTGAGGGATTTTTCCCTGGTGCTCGCTCCTCTCTCGGTCGCCTTCCCGGGGCGCGGTGCTGCGTGCGTCCGCGGCGTCCGTGGAGTCCAAGGGGACGGAGGGATCGCGGTCACCCACTGCTCTCTGGGGTAAAATAACATAAGACTTGTTACTCGGGTCCTGCGGGACATCTTCCTCCCCCCCGGTGTGTGCCACTGAGGCTTATCAAGCCCGCGCCTGATGGCACGCAGGTGTGGCCGCTCAGCCCGTGATGAGCAAGTGCAGGTGTGTCTGCTCTGTTTCCAGGGCGACGCTGACAAGGGCTCAGGACCTTGTGTCACATTCCCCCCCCCTAAGCGTCGTCCTATCTTGTGGAGAAACGGGGAGATTGGGGCAGGGTGGGGGGTGGAGCCTGACCGGTCCGCAAACGCTGACCATAACCTTGATAGGCCATCGGCGTTGGCGTTTTCCTTCCCCGCTCGGTGTTGTACCGTGAAGCGGAAATCCTGAAGGGCGAGGAACCACCGCGTCACCCTGGCGTTGGTATCCTTGACCCGGGCCATCCACTGTAGAGGGGCGTGGTCCGTGATCAGGGTGAAGTGGTGGCCGAGGAGGTAGTAGCGGAGCTCCAGGACTGCCCACTTGGCTGCCAACGCCTCTCTTTCGACGGTCGCGTACCGTTGCTCGGCCGGGGTCAGCTTCCGGCTGATATAGACCACCGGGTGTTCCTCGCCGTTGAGGACCTGGGAGAGGACTGCTCCCAACCCGGTATCTGATGCATCCGTCTGTACCAGGAAGGGGCTGTTGAAGTCGGGGGCTCGGAGCACCGCGGCCGACGTGAGGGCTGTTTTTATCCGCCGGAACGCGTTTTCTGTCTCCGGGTTCCACGGAACCTTCTCCGGTTGCCCCTTCCTGGTCAGGTCTGTCAGGGGAGAGGCTAAGGAGGAGAAGTTAGGGATAAAACAGCGGTAGTATCCCGCCAACCCCAAAAAGGCCCGTACCTGTGTCTTTGTAGTGGGCCGCGTTGCCGAGAGGATAGCCGACACCTTCTTCTCCTGGGGCCGGATAAGGCCCCGGCCAACCTGATACCCCAGGTACTTGGCTTCGGCGAGGGCCAGGTGACACTTGCGGGGGTTGGCGGTCAGCCCAGCCCGGCGTAGCTCCGACAGCACCTTCCGCAGACGCTCTAGGTGGTCCTCCCAGGTCTCTGAGTGAACCACCACATCGTCCAGATAGGCCGCCGCATAACTTTGGTGAGGCCGCAGGAGGACGTCCATGAGGCGTTGGAAGGTGGCGGGGGCCCCGTGCAGGCCAAAGGGATGGACCCGGTACTGCCAGTGTCCGCTCGGGGTGGAGAACGCGGTCTTCGGCTTGGCCTGCTCGGTTAATGGGACCTGCCAGTACCCCTTGGTGAGGTCCAGGGTTGAGATGAACCGGGCCCTTCCTAGGCGATCCAACAGCTCATCGACCCGCGGCATCGGGTAGCTGTCGAACTCAGAGACCTCATTGAGGCGGTGAAAGTCGTTGCAAAACCGGAAGGTGCCATCGGGCTTCGGTACCAGGACGATCGGGCTGGACCACGGGCTGCGTGAAGGCTCAATGGTCCCCAACCTCAGCATCTCCTGTACCTCTTCCTCGATAGCGTGTCGTCGAGCCTCCGGGACGCGATAGGGCCGCTGCCGGATGATGACTCCGGGAGCTGTGCGGATATCGTGCTTGAGTACTTGGGTCCGCCCCGGCTGGGGAGAGAACACATCGGTGAACTGACTCACCAAGTGTTGCAGCTCCAATTTTTGGGCCGCCGATAGCTGGGGGTCCATGTCGACAGCCACGGGGGGTAGGTGGGCGAGAGCCGCCAGCTGGGGTCCGGTCCCAACCCAGCGCTTCAGGAGGTTTATGTGGTAGATTTGGTCCTCCTTCCGTCTCCCCGGCTGCCGGACTCGGTAGGTAACCGGGCCCATCTTCTCGGTGACTGTGTAGGGGCCCTGCCAGTTGGCCAGGAACTTGCAGGCGGCGGTGGGGACTAGAACAATGACGTGGTCACCAGGCTGGAACTACCGTGGCTGGGCCGCCTGGTTGTAGTGCCGTTGCTGGGATTGTTGGGCCTTGGCCAGGTGTTCCCGGACGAGGGGCATGACCCTGTCGATCCGCTCCCGCATCTCCCGGACGTGCTCCACCGTGGTTCGGTGGGGCGCCGGCTGCTGCTTCTCCCAAGCTTCTCTGGCGACGTCGAGTAGACCGCGGGGCTGTCGGCCGAAGAGGAGCTCGAATGGGGTTAAGCCGGTGGACGCCTGGGGTACTTCTCGGATGCCAAACAGGATGTACGGCAGCATCTTGTCCCAGTCCCGCCTGTCCTCTGCCGCCACTCGACGCAGCATCTGCTTTAGCGTCTGGTTAAACCGCTCAACCAGGCCATCCGTCTGCGGGTGGTACACGGTGGTGCGGAGCCGCTTAATCTGGAGGAGCTTGCAGAGGTCAGCCATCACCCGGGACATAAATGGGGTGCCTTGGTCAGTCAGGATCTGGGAGGGTAGACCGACCCGACTACTCAGCAGGAACAGCTCCTGGGCAATGGCTTTGGCGGTGGCTTTACGGAGGGGGATGGCCTCCGGGTAGCGGGTGGCGTAGTCTAGGATGACCAAGACGTGTTCGTGTCCCCGGGCAGACTTCGGCAGCGGCCCCACCAGGTCCATCCCAATTCGCTCGAAGGGCACCTCGATGATGGGCAGTGGAATCAGTGGGCTCGGGGCCGGGGTCCGTGGCGACGTCCGTTGGCAAGTGGGACAGGCTTGACAGAAGCGCTTGACCTCAGCATCCAGACCCGGCCAGTGGAACCGATCGCGTATGCGTTGGGCTGTGTTCTGGGCCCCCAGGTGGCCGGCCATGGGGTGCGCATGCGCTAGTTCGATCACTGCCTGAGTCTTTGTCCGGGGGACCACCAGCAAGGTTTTTTCTTCCCCCTTTCGTTGCGCGACACAGAAAAGCAGGCCGTTCTTTATCACGAAGTGGGGCGTGGGGTGAGGTGCCGGTTGGAGTTCCTTCCCATCGGCAACCCTCACCTGGGACCAGCAGTGCTTTAGGCGATCATCCTCATGCTGCTCCCTGGCGAACCCCCCAGCCCCAGACACCTGCTGGAAGAGGTCAAAGTACAGATTAGGGTTATGGTGGGATGACTCACCCTCCCTGGGGCTATCCGAGGCCAGCAGCGCGGGGAGTCGTCTGGGCCTACTAGGCGCGGGGCGCGGTGGGCGGTTCCAGGCGGGGCTAGCCGGCTGTCTGGTGGTGGCTAGGAGGCGGTCGAAGCCCGGCCAATCTCTCCCTAGCAGGACCGGCACCGGTAGATGCCTGACAATCCCCACTTCCACCGGCCATGCCCCGGGCAGCGCCGCGATGGTGATGCGCCGCGATGGCACCTCTCTGGTATCGCCGTGGATGCAGGTGATGGGCAGGCGGGCTTTGGGCTCGGGTCGAGGAGGAAGGACGGTGGGCCGGACGAGGGTGACCGCGCTGCCCGAGTCCAGGAGGGCGAGGAATGGTCGGCCACATATCCTCACTTCCGCCTGCGGGGCCTGTTTCGGAGCCTCCGCGTGCCCGGCACAGTTAGTCAGCCAAGCCCGTCCAGGGGTCGGTGGCGCTTCGGTGGGCATAGATTCGTCCTGCGGGCCAGAAACCGCCGGTTTGCTTACTGGTCGCTGGACGCGTTCTGGCGTGCGTTGCTCCCGGGTTTCCCGGCGGGGAAAGAACAGCTCTCTCTCTCCAACCTCCCGGCGTTGGGTGGCCTCCGCCAGCTCGATGGCTTCTACCAACTCGTCGACGTTGGTGGGGTGCCGCATGCCGGCTGCCTGGCGGAGAGGGCGAGGAAGTGCCCGTAACAGGCGATCGACCACGACCCGCTCCGCTACCTGCTGTGCGGTGGGGCCCCCGGCCAGTAGCCAGTGCTGGACCAGGCGTGAGAGGTCCGTGACTTGGGCACGGGCCGGCCGCCGTGTGTTATATGCCCAGTCGTGGAAGAGTTGAGCGGCGCTAAGGGGCGATAACCCCAGTCGCCCCAGGATTTCCTTCTTCAGCTCCTCATATGAGCCGCCCCGCTCCGGGGGAAGCATGAAGTACGCTCGTTATGCTTCTCCGGTCAGCAACGGCGTCATGATACGCGTCCACTCGTCCCTGGGCCAGGCCTCTCGGGTGGCAATTGCCTCAAACATCTGGAGGAAGGTCTCGACGTCATCCTGCGCAGTCATCTTCGGAATCAGCTGTGCGGCCTGGGCACGGGGATCCGGTGGCGGAGTCCGCGGGGTCTCGCCCAGGCGTAGGGCGGCAAGCTCCCGCTCCGTGTTGCTTTGTCGGGAGGCCATATGCTCGGCGAGTTGTTGCTGGCGCATGCTCATCTCTGTGAGGTGTTTGAGTAGGTCCTCCATCTTCCGGGGGGCGGACGCCACGGGAGGAAACCAGACGGGGGACGTGAATGAACTCACCGTGAAAAAAAAAACAAAAAAAAAACGTCCGGAGCAATCCGTATGGGGTGAAACCCTGGTCAGTGCTTCTTCAGCGCTGTGCCCGCATTCTCCACCAGTGTGACGGGGGCGAAGAAACACACGGCACAAGGGTCACGGTGAGTGCCCCGAAGGGCGGATTTTATTTGAGTGCGTGAGGGATTTTTCCCTGGTGCTCGCTCCTCTCTCGGTCGCCTTCCCGGGGCGCGGTGCTGCGTGCGTCCGCGGCGTCCGTGGAGTCCAAGGGGACGGAGGGATCGCGGTCACCCACTGCTCTCTCGGGGAAAATAACATAAGACTTGTTACTCGGGTCCTGCGGGACATCTTCCTCCCCCCCGGTGTGTGCCACTGAGGCTTATCAAGCCCGCGCCTGATGGCACGCAGGTGTGGCCGCTCAGTCCGTGATGAGCAGGTCCAGGTGTGTCTGCTCTGTTTCCAGGGCGACGCTGACAAGGGCTCAGGACCTTGTGTCACATTATATATATATATATATATATATATATATATATATATATATCATAAAATAAATAGCTTTATCATTTTAGGAGGAGGAGGTTGGATACAGTAACAAAAAATAAACTATTATACTAAAATATTTTAATGCACACACACACCTACCGTTTGTCTTTTTACTCAAACATCAACAGGCTGATAATCAGTGTAGTGGTCCTCGTACAGCAAGCTGCTGACCACACATCAAATATCTTACAGAGAACTATACAATAATTTATACGTGGAATTTTTCCGCGCTTCAGAGTTTCATTGAAGCTGAAGTTCTGCTGCGGATTTACATTACATTACATGTCATTTAGCTTACGCTTTTATCCAAAGCGACGTACAATAAGTGCATTTTCACATAGATACAAAAAAAACAACAGAACAGAAAACAAGTAACAAGATACATTTTTCGTCAAATAAGCAGTTACAAAACATGTTATAGAAAAGTGCCATTATAAGTACAATTTAAGTGCTATAATTTGTTAGTGCTACGGTTTGCTAGTGTTTTAGTCAAGGTAGAGTCTAAAGAGGTGTGTCTTGAGTTTTCGACGGAAGATGTAGAGGCTCTCTGCAGTCCTGATGTCATCGGAGAGCTCATTCCACCATCTGGGAGCCAGGACAGCAAAGAGTCGCGATCTCGTCGAGTGCTTTTCTCTCAGTGAGGGAGGAACAAGCCGCTTTGCAGATGCAGATCGAAGTGTGCGGGTTGGGATGTAGGGTTTCACCATGTCCTGGATGTAGACTGGTCCCGATCCATTCACAGCATGGTACGTCAGTACCAATGTTTTGAACTGGATGCGGGCAGCTACTGGTAACCAATGAAGTGAACGGAGAAGCGGTGTGGTGTGGGAGTATTTCGGAAGGTTGAAGACCAGTCGTTGTTTGTATTTTCGCCATTTTCTTTCAGATGCTCGCAGAGCATTACAAATTTGCCTCAGTGGGCTTTACACATGCAACATCCTCTGTCCCGAAACCCTCACTTCGGCACAGGAAAAACTCCCCAAAATATGAAAAAACCCTTCAAAGTTCAGCACTCTACGAACTGATCGAATTAATCTTTCCCAAACGCCTCCATGGTGTGATGCTGGTGGGGGATTGAAAACCCATTTAACACCCTTTTCGCAACAGTACATTATAAGGTCATGATTCAAGATTTTCAATGGCATGCCTCAATTCACGTTCAGCGCCCACAAAGTTAGTGCCGTTATCTGAACAAATTTCTAGGACTTGACCACGTCTCGCCATGAACCTTCTGAAACTATTAATGAAAGAGTCCGTGTCTAAAGACGAAAGAACTTCAAGGTGTATGGCTCGTATTGCCAGGCATGTAAAAATAAGCCCATACCTCTTGATCACAGATCTTCCACGCTTAACTTCAAATGGTCCAAAACAGTCTAACCGAACACGACTGAAAGGAGGCTCATCAGGAGTAATTCGGTTGTGAGGAAGATCAGCCATTTTCTGATGTCCAGGAGAAGCAGACAGTTTACGGCAGATAACACATATGCTCAGAACCCTTCTAATGGCAACGCAGGCACCAGGAATCCAATACTTCTGACGCAAATGAGAAAGCATATGATTTCGGCCACCATGGCCTGTTTCTTGATGTACATGAGCAAGGATAAGATTAGAAACATGTTGATCTTTAGCCAGTATAACTGGATGTTTCGCTTCAAGTGGCATTGCTGCTCTACTGAGCCGTCCCCCAACCCTGATGAGATCACCATTCAGGATTGGGTTGAGCTTGTAAAGATGACTTGTCCTTCCTACACACTCTCCTTTCTTCAAATGGGACAGTTCCTCCGTAAACTTCACCCTTTGACAGAAACGGACAATATTTAACTCTGCCATGACCATGTCCTCCACGGATAAAACCTCCTTTAGCACACAAGGCACAGAGCTCTTGACATAAAGATACTGCTTCCTCTTCAGAGCCAACAGACACCAAACAATCGTCGACGTAGAAATTGTGCAGTACAGTGTTAACTGCCACAGGACTCAAGCACTTTTGATTGTCTTCAGCACACTTCCTCAGGGCGAGACAGGCACAGCTAGGAGAGGAAGTAGCACCGAATAGATGCACCCTCATTCTGTACTCCACTAGCTCCTGAGTACAATCTCCATCTGGGCACCACAAGAATCTCAACAAGTCAGAGTCTTCAACTGGCACCCTGACCTGATGAAACATGGCTTCAATATCAGCCATGAGCACGACAGGTTCTTTGCGGAATCTTGTGATGACTCCCACTAACGAATTTGTGAGATCTGGTCCCCGAAGAAGCTGATAATTCAAAGACATCCCCCGAAACGTGACCCCACAATCAAAAACTACTCGCAGCTTTTTCTTCTTGGAATGATACACCCCATGATGGGGTACATACCACACCCTTCCATCACAACGGGCCAGCTGCTCAGTAGGAACTCTCTCTGCGTAGCCATTAGTCAGCATGCCAGACATGAATGTAATGTAGTTGGAGCGAAAAGATAGATCTTTGTTCAAACGCCTTTTTAGACTCAACGTACGCTGCTCTACGATTGTCTTATTGTTTGGCATTTTGAGGGATCTTTGTCTTACCGGCAAACCGATATTATAATGACCATCAATGAGCTTAGCAGATTTAGAAACTGACTCAATGAAGCGCCTATCCTCTCTTGACAGACCAGGTTGGTCATCATGCAGATTTTCAGGAAAATCCACCTTCAGTAGTTTTTCCCAAAGCTCATCAAGTCTCGCCACGGAGATGCGATTAACTGAGATGTCGGGCTGTGAACACTGATCACGGATCTGATTATCTCCTCGCAGCGGACCATTCACGGTCCAACCCAGAATGGTTTTAATTGCATAAGGGCCGCCGTTCACGGCTCGAACTACCTCCAGAGCTTGAGGGACGTTAGTGCCGATCAAAAGGTCCACGTCAGCGTCAATCTCTGGTATTTGTATGTGTCTCAGGTGCGGCCATCTTTGGAGGTCTTTTGAGCGTGGAATGTTACCTCTATGAACAGGCATGCTTCTTTGAGTGAAAATCTCAGGCAGGTCACAAAAGCTGTCAGAATCCATCTTGGAGACTTCCAAGTCTGAGAACTTGTAACTTTCCACCACCTTCTCCTGCCCCATAGTTCTAAGGAGTATTCCGAGCTTCTTCCCTATAAGATTGAGTTTGAGATTCATGAGTCGCTCTGTGCAAAACGAGGCAGTACTCCCCGGACCTAGAAACGCATACGTGACCAAGGTCTCTTGCCCACTTTTGGATTTCACCTGAACAGGCAAGATAGAAAGTGTACAGTCCTGCTTACCGGCCCCAGTTAAGCCACTGGACTGAACAGACACAACAGCGCCTTCTGTGACTGGTTCAAAGCCACCATTGGCCTGAGTCGAACTCTTTTGTTTTGCTTTGGGGTGGAAATGCAACAACGTGGGGTGTCTATAATTGCAGACTCTACATATTAGACGTTTTCTGCAATCTTTACTCATATGCCCAACGCACAGACATCCAAAGCATATACAGTTCTCCTTCAAAAAGGAAAATTTTTCATCTTGTGTCCTTTTACCTAAAGAAAGACAAACATCCAACGAATGTCCAGCTCCACAGAACAAACAAACTTTCACAAGCGAGTTCTTCTCTATTTTGTTTCCAGACTCCACTTTCTTCTCAGCAGGTGTCACGGTAGTGGCAAAACTAATGCCTCTAGCCATTGAACCAGTTTGAGAGGAGTGCAACTTGACTATTTTTAATTCCTTTCTTGCTGTCATAGGTGTATCTTGTATATTTCCAAAAAGAGGGTCACTTGCTATCTTGACTTGCCTCTCAACAAACTCCACAATGTCTGAAAATGTAGCTCTATGGCGAAACTTCTCCTGAATATCACCAGCCACAGCCATCAGCCAGCTTTTTCACAATGTTTTGCATATTCGTAGGTACATCCAGATCTTTTGCGGCAGTCCCCATGGAATTGCAACATTCCTGTAACATTAGACTATACGCCTGCAAAGCCTCGATATCTTCAGCTTTAGCCATCGGCCATGAAAGCACCTTATCCATATAAGCGGAGGCTACTTTGAATGGATTGCCAAAATGTTCTTGAAGTAGTGACCTTGCCTTAGTGTATCCACGAGGGAAAGCAGACGGACCGGGCCAGGTCACAGCAGCAGGCGGCTCCCTTCTGCTGTGTGTCTTAGGCCTTACAGCAGAATAACCTGAAAGCAAAGCTTCACTTTCAGCCTCTGTCTCCCATGGTTGGGTGTTGAACTCAGGCACGAATTTGACAGCATCAGGTCTTAACTGTGTTCCCTTTTCTCTTTCCAAATAAGAGTTCATCCCATCTGATTTGACGGAAACATTAGACACACAGGATCCTTCTGAAGCCTTGAACACACTCACTTTAGCCATAGATACTGCCAGCTCCGTGTCCAGGTCCAGCTCCTCCTTTTTCTTCCTCAATACTTCCTGCTGTTCTTCCAGGGCATGTTTCTGACTCAGCATTCTTTGACGAGCCATAAGAGCAGCTATCTCAGCTTCAGCCCTTAATCTAGCTGATGAAGTAGTCAACATAGAATTACTTACTACTGAACTGCGCCTCTTTGACTTCACTGATACATTAGAAACACTATCAATCGGTCTAATGTCATCTACTACATTTTCCACAATACCTGCCTCATTGTTGGGAACAGATCCTAAACATGGTGCGACAACGCACTCTTCTGCTGTGTCTGGCACCTCAAGCAGCCATTTATTGGTCTCCTATACAAAATAAATTGTATGTTCTTCAATACTGACAAACCAATCATTTTTTTTTTCTTGTTCTTCAGGTGGGAGCATAGAAGCCACAACACCATGAAGATGACTTGCTACTTTAAACAAGCTTGATACATTATCAAGGCATGACCGTATTTTTCTAGCATTATCCGCCCTTTGCATTAGAGTTTTAATTTCTCTTATTGCACCTTTAATCTTCCTTATTTTTACTTGACGTTCTTCTTGGAGCTTTTCCAAATTGTGCTCAAAGGCTTTGGGTGTAAGTGTTATTTGTCTTTTCTCAACTTGGCTGGTGTCATTCAACTCCATTTTCCATTTACAAAAAATCCAATAAATCACAAAAAATATCTGCTAATGACGTTAAGACATAGCGCTCTTTTATAATTTGTATTTCCACCTGAAAATAGTACAGCTACAGTGCATTGTTTTGATTCCCCCTAACTTCCACCGAGGCTAAACTAGACTCAACCCTAGTCTTCTGTGCGTACTACCGGTGGGTATTTATGTACCTAAATACCGATAGCCTCAAACCAGACTAACCGTCTTAGAACGAGAACTACGGCGGCACTCCCAAGCGCAATGCTTCACCCGCTTGACGCACGAACAAAAACCCTACAAAAGGTCCCAAAACAAACAAACGGTACAATCACCTTATGCGAAAGTACTACTAAGCCTACCGGGGAGTACAAACAATGCACAATATTTATAGACGTGTACCTTTCAATAGAAGCGCTGTGATTACAAACGGCATAGTAACAGCAAATTTGTGATTTAATGGGCTTTACGCGAGTCTGAGCGTTCACGTCTATTGTTTACAACTTTGAAAGCGATCTCAGACATCCAGCGTTATCACGACAATACATTTCCGCGCTTCAAAAAACTTTCTTTTGACAAAATTATAGCGGCTTATACACAATAAACAATATCCAAAAGCCGCAGCAGGCTAAGACATGAGGGGATCATACTAATGACGCGTCGCACTGAAGTATTTGATGTTAGCTTCGTTTCACTGAGAAAACATACACCAATCGCTTATTTTACCGGATGCATTTTATTGGTCAAGTGAGTATCAAAAACACAAGTAACTCCGTTAAAGTGACGATGACGTTAACGATGGTGACGCTGACGGTCAAAAGAAAGTTTTTCCCCATGCTCACCCTGCAGCCATGCTCCAAACAACCCCCCTCCACAGGTGAACAGACACACACTAATATACAACCCTGAACACACTTTTTTAACGTCACAATGACTTCTGGGTAATTCCTTTGGGCCGTTTCATTCATCCAAAGCTGACTTAAGGAAATGATTCATGAAGGACTCAAACACTGTGACAGATGTGAGTCTGTGAGTCTGTTTGCTAAATGGTGGATGGAATGAACTTGTTTCTCTTTTCTAGTCTTCTGACCCTTCAAAGCGCTTTAAGGCTTCATGTCATCATTCACACACTGATGAATGACAGCAGCTACCACACAGAGACACCTGTCCATTAGTGACCAACATTCACACAGGACTCACAGCCACAGCAGCAATGTGGGTGAAGTGTCCTGCTCAAGGACACATGGACACAGGTCAACAGGACCTGGGATCCAAGCCACAGTCGCCTGAGGGAGCAGGTTGGGATTGTGTGACAGAGGCCGACAGCATCTGCTGCTGTGACGTGAATGTGAGGTGAATGAGCTCTGTGAGTTTGTCCTGATGAAGATGAATAATGTGTTAGATCTCCCAGCAGGTTGTTATGAAGGTGTGAAGGTGTGGACTCTGCTATGAATCAGGCTGAGGACCCAGAGGACAGTGTCCCTCCCTCTGAAGCCCCTCTGTGTGGGGGACATGACAGACAGACCAAATCTCAGAGGTGAGAGGACCATCTCCAACTGTCCTCCACTCGTCTCCATGTCCCAACGTCTTTGACTCACTGACTCTGGTTCTACATGTGTGACCAGGACCCATCAGAGACCAGAACCTCTACCAGGACCTGGACCCAGCTGTGTGTCCATGAAGAGTAACTGGTCTATGGATCATCCTCTATTCTTCAAAGGGGTCTGTCCCTCTGCTGATGCAAGGTGAGGGTCTCAGGCTGATGGTGAGGTGTTTCTACCAGACTCTCTGGTGGAGGTTCTGGGTTTCTTGCTCCAGAGCCCTTCAGCAGAGTCCAGTGAGGGAGGGAGAGCTCCATGGAGGACTTGGTGAGACCTGTTGGGACTAAACCAAACTGACTGGTGAAGAACACAGTGAGCTGTTGATTCTCAGTGGAACCAGCAGGACCAATAGACCTAGACCACTACAGTCATGTGGTCCACATCCAGACCTCACGTCATGGACCTTTACCTTGTTTTGGTCTCTGTGAGGACGGACACCATGTGAGATGATGCTTCATGATTAGATGATGATGTGATGATGTAATCTCAGTGTTTCTTTCAGTTCACATCAGAAAAGAAGAAAGTCTCCTGAACCCAGCTGTGTGTCCTTGAAGAGTGATCGGTCTATTGATCATCCGATTGACTTCAAAGATGATCAGTCTATGAATGGAAGGAATAACTTCAAAGATGGAGGCTGTTCTTATGATCCACAGTAAGTTCTTAAACAGATGAAGAAGTTTTCTGATCCTCAGTTGTAAATCACAGAAATGTTCGTTCATTGTTTAAAGTGTTGTTTCCATGACGATCCATCATGACAGAACTTCTTATCTTCATCTAATTGGTCCTTATGTGTTAAAGTGTGAATCATTAACTGTTAACATCCTCAGATGTAAACACTGTCACTCAACTAATAGACTGTCCGTCATCAGTCTTCAGCATCTGGTTTCCATGGTGATCAATCATGAAAGAAGCCAATATCTTTACCTAATGTTGTGTTGGTGTTGATGGTCCAAACAACATATGAGCTAATGGTTGATGTTCCTCTACAGAGAGGACCAGGAGAGCTCAGAAGTTCCCACAGAGTCTTCCCATCAGCATCAAACCCACCTGGACTTCATCTTCATGGTGTGTACATGAACAACTACTTAAACATCTCTCAGTTCACCATCATCTCCATGCTCCACTTTGTAGACCAGTGGATTGTCCATCTGTCCAACATGGACCTGATGGTGGCTTCCATGGTTCTAGTTGGTGTCATTCATAGAATGTTCTGTTCCAGCTGTTGGAGGAGAACATCCTCACCTTTGTGAAGAACGAGCTGAAGAAGATCCAGAAGGTTGTGAGTTCAGATTACCCAGAGTCCTCAGAGAAGGAGGATGAGGAGGTGCTGGATGAAGAGCAGAGGAGGAGCAGGGAGGCATTTGAGAAGATCTCAGTGCACTTCCTGAGGAGAATGAAGCAGGAAGATCTGGCTGAGCGTCTGCAGAGCAGTAAGAGGGTTTCTCTAAAGACTTGCTGATGTTGTGGATTCATTCATTCTTAGTTTCAACTATTTTCTACGTATTCTCTAACTCACTGACTTGATCTATCTGACTGGTGATGAGGACCCACACACCCTCACAGACCAAGAACCTTCAGTAACACACATAGAACCCACTGGAGACCTGAAATCTTCAAGTAAGAGATTTATTGGAACCACAAAACACTCAAATAAACCGAGCTCTTTCCAGAAAGACACCAACGAGGTGATGATACAACACATAGTTCATACATCTTTTGACCATTGATTGAGTGAAGCTCTCCCCTCAATCTAACTACGTAACTCTCCTCCTGTTGTCGTCCTACTATTCTTCCTCTTGTCCTTCACTAGACCTTCTATCTGGTTGTTGATGCTGGACTAACTGGCTCAGTCTGGTCAGCTGACCATCCTGTTCTCCTCCTAGTGTCCACATACACTATATTTTTAATCTAGTTGTATCCCTACTTATCCAATTTCTCAGTTTCACACATTTTCCCTCAACACGATGAATGAGACCTTCACTAATGTCTCAAGAGATGGACAGAATATATTCATGTATTCATGGAGTCATTCTCTGAGGAAAGGACATGTTAAAATCTATTCTGTGACTCATTTATCTTCTTTGTCGTCTTCATTCAGGACTTTCTGCTGCAGTTTGTCAGCGTGAACTCAAATCCAACCTGAAGAAGAAGTTCCAGTGTGTGTTTGAGGGCATCGCTAAAGCAGGAAACCCAACTCTTCTGAATGAGATCTACACAGAGCTCTACATCACAGAGGGAGGGACTGCAGAGGTCAATGAAGAACATGAGGTCAGACAGATTGAAACAGCATCCAGGAGACCAGGCAGACCAGAAACCACCATCAGACAAGAAGACCTCCTCAAAGCCTCAGCTGGAGGAGAAGAACTAATCAGAACAGTGATGACTAAGGGAGTGGCTGGCATTGGGAAAACAGTCTTAACACAGAAGTTCACTCTGGACTGGGCTGAAGACAAAGACCACCAGGACATACAGTTCACATTTCCATTCACCTTCAGAGAGCTGAATGTGCTGAGAGAGAAGAAGTTCAGCTTGGTGGGACTTGTTCATCACTTCTTCAGTGAAACCAGAGCAGCAGGAATCTGCAGGTTTGAAGAGTTCCAGGTTGTGTTCATCTTTGACGGTCTGGATGAGTGTCGACTTCCTCTGGACTTCCACAACAATGAGATCCTGACTGATGTCACAGAGACCTCCTCAGTGGATGTGCTCCTCACAAACCTCATCAGGGGGAAGCTGCTTCCCTCTGCTCGCCTCTGGATAACCACACGGCCTGCAGCAGCCAATCAGATCCCTCCTGAGTGTGTTGGCATGGTGACAGAGGTCAGAGGGTTCACTGACCTCCAGAAGGAGGAGTACTTCAGGAAGAGGTTCAGAGATGAGGAGCAGGCCAGCAGGATCATCTCTCACATCAAGACCTCACGAAGCCTCCACATCATGTGCCACATCCCAGTCTTCTGCTGGATCACTGCTGTAGTTCTGGAGGAGGTGTTGAAGACCAGAGAGGGAGGAGATCTGCCCAAGACCCTGACTGAGATGTACATCCACTTCCTGGTGGTTCAGTCCATAGTGAAGAAGGTCAAGTACGATGGAGGAGCTGAGACGGATCCACACTGGAGTCCAGAGAGCAGGAAGATGATTGAGTCTCTGGGAAAACTGGCCTTTGATCAGCTGCAGAAAGGCCACCTGATCTTCTATGAATCCGACCTGACAGAGTGTGGCATCGATATCAGAGCAGCCTCAGTGTGCTCAGGAGTGTTCACTCAGATCTTCAGAGAGGAGAGAGGACTGTACCAGGACAAGGTGTTCTGCTTCGTCCATCTGAGTGTTCAGGAGTTTCTGGCTGCCCTTCATGTCCATCTGACCTTCTTTAGCTCTGGTGTCAATCTGCTGTCAGGAGAACCTGGACCAATGCGTCTCTACCAGAGTGCTGTGGACCAGGCCTTACAGAGTCCTAATGGACACCTGGACTTGTTCCTCCGCTTCCTCCTGGGTCTTTCTCTGGAGACCAATCAGACTCTCCTAGGAGGTCTGCTGACACAGACAGGAAGTCGCTCAACGACCAATCGGAAGAAAGTCCAGTACATCAAGGAGAAGATCACTAAGAATGTGTCTCCAGAGAAAAGCATCAATCTGTTCCACTGTCTGAATGAACTGAATGATGCTTCTCTAGTGGAGGAGATTCAACGGTCCCTTGGATCAGGACGTCTCTCCACAGATAAACTGTCTCCTGCTCAGTGGTCAGCTCTGGTCTTCATCTTACTGTCATCACAAGAAGATCTGGAGGTGTTTGACCTGAAGAAATTCTCTGCTTCAGAGGAGGCTCTTCTGAGGCTGCTGCCAGTGGTCAAAGCCTCCAACAAAGTTCTGTAAGTACAGAGTTAGATTCATTCATCATGACTTCATGTCAACATCATGGTTGTTTATTTCTGATTCAGAACATGAAAAACATGAAATCAGAAAATAAAGATTATTTTTTTTTATCTTTCTTTAAAACGAGTCAGATGGAGGATAGAGAAGCTTAACTTTGTATTTTCAGCTCTATTTAACAACATTAAATCTTCCTTCCTCGTCCTGATACTGATACTACAGACCTTCCTGTTAACAGTAAAGCAAATTAACTGATGTTTTCCTCTTGTTTTAAATTATAAAAAGAACAGTTGTAAAAATATTCATCATTCTTTGATCATCATGATTTCATTTTAGTTCAAACTCATCACTAAAGAGAATTTCATTTTAACACAAATGTTATTTTTCTTGTTGGTTGTTGTCTCTTCAGACTCAGTGGCTGTAACCTCTCAGAGAGAAGCTGTGAAGTTCTGTCCTCAGTCCTCAGCTCCCAGTCCTCTAGTCTGAGAGAACTGGATCTGAGTAACAACCACCTGGAGGATTCAAGAGTGAAGCTGCTGTGTGATGGACTGAAGAGTCCACACTGTGACCTGGAGACTCTCAGGTCAGTATTCAATGTCTACTTGGTCTTTATTTACATCAATTGTACATTTTTTACTTTATATAATTCTTGTATGATTTCAATGAAATATTTATTTTCCAAATACTTCCATAAACATTTGTTAGAGTTTGTTTTCACTGAAATGTTAGAAATAGAAATGTTGGTAAAATTTATTTATCAGTTATAAGATTGTTGATGTACAGTTTAATGGGCTTTTTGTGTCTTTTGTTCTGTCTGGAAACCAGTAAGCAATAATGGTCACATGATCCCTCACTAGCCAACAGTATCTCAGTGCTGCAGTGACCTTCCAGCCCTCACAGCTCCCTCAGGTCATGTGACATGTGTGTTGGTTTGTGTGTCTGCAGCCTGTCAGGCTGTCTGATCACAGAGGAAGGCTGTGCTTCTCTGGTCTCAGCTCTGAGCTCCAACCCCTCCCACCTGAGAGAGCTGGACCTGAGCTACAACCATCCAGGAGACTCAGGAGTGAAGCTGCTGTCTGATGGACTGGAGGATCCTCACTGGAGACTGAAGACTCTCAGGTATGAAGAGGCTGCAGCCACAGACCATCAGTCTGGTAGAGGAGGGAGAGCTGGAGACCTTTTCTCTGTCCCACTGTCAGTCTGGTCATGTGACCCTGAGACACCAAGCTGACCTCAAACTACCAGAGACTCATCAAACTGTTTCCCCATCAACACAGACAGAAATAGTGAGGAAGAGTAGTCAGGATGATGATGTTTAGAAGCTGATCATCTGCCTCCAGTGTGTGTTGTCCTTTAGTCACACGTTATTACTAAATGACAAACAGTTAAAGAAACAATATGTTCAAACCGTCTTGATGGATCATCACAGCAGGAATGTTTGGTGTTTTAAAGGAGCTCAGCTTCAGGTTGTGGTGCTTTGCACTGAGAGCCAGATCCCTGGATGATAAGTTGGACTTGTTGAAACTACAGGTGACAGTCGGCCACAGATACTCAGTGAAGAACCAACAGCTGATTGTGGACCAGGGGGGTATTGCACAAAAGTACAATAAAGAAAGAGATTAAGCTCAGCTTGACTTAGTTTGATCTTAATCTGTTGCACGTTTTCTGAGTCGCGCTGAGAAGGAGGAGCTCAGTGGATCCAGGTCACATATCTGGGATCAGTGCAGGTCCACAGCTTTCTTAAGTAGACCACGGTGTCCATCACACATTCACTGATGCTGAAATGGAGAAGACGCCGCGCAGCATATTTCTCACCTGCTGATCAGCTACTGATCAAATATATGAGGAGGTGAAGCATATAAGACGCAAAACAAGGAATACGGCAGCTGTAATTAAACAGAGAAAAAATCTGACAGACAATCGACTGAATGTGGAAGGATTTAAAAATATCTCCTTACTAGGAAAGTTGTACACTCTGTTTTAGTGTCTTTTAATTTGACTGTTTTATGTGTTGGTTTTATTGCTGTATCTGTAGTGATGTGGTAAATGTGCTGGTTTTACTGTGAAGTGTCTTTGAGTAGCAACATGTAAAGCACTATATGTGTAGTGGCTAAACCGTTTCCTTTTGGCCTTTCCTATGGCTCCTATTTCCTCGTCCTGTTGTTTTCTACCACATGTGGAAATCCTCTTTGATGTGACACATTCTTCTGAGGCCATGAAGGTCATGAAGATGTGAGCTAAGGACTTCAGTGACAAACACACACTTCTAAAATGTTAATACAAATACATCAGAACACAACGGAATAACTGTTAAACCCAGATCAGCTGATTTAACCCATGAGCTGCAGGATTCATCTTAGCCTGGCTCTTAGCCTGGTCTGGAGCAGGTTAGCTTCAAAGAATAAATCGCCATGGTTACTTGGCCCGGTTTAATTCAAGCAAGTCAAGCTAAATTCCTCCAGAATAACCTGGATATTCGACTTAATCCCTTATCCGGGTTTGGTGCAACAGCCCCCTGGGGGGTCAGAGCCCAAAGAGGTTTGTTTAGGACTGGACCAAAGTTCTAGGGGGACTCAGGCAGTGCTCTGTGGCTGCAGACCCACCTGAGCTGTAACATCTTCACCTGCAGACTACAGGTGATAGAAACTGAACCACCTGTGAAACCACAGTGAAGAAGGTCAAAGGTCAATAATACATCAGAAATGGTGTGTTTTTATTTATAATTAATGTCATCAGAACAACACAAGAGGCAATCTGAGCGACTACAAGTTGACACACAGGATATAAATTCCTCCTGAAGTTGAAGCAGAAGAAACATCAGTCAGTGGTCATTGATCACATGATGCATGAAGCAGCTGGTCTTCAGGAGTCAGGCTCCCTGTTAGTGAGGGAAAGTGGTCCAGCTCAAAGAAATGACTTTCAGTCTGTAAAGAATGTGGATTTACTTGAAAATGACTTCCATTGATGCAGCTTGAGCAGTTACACAATGAATAAATTCACTTTGTCACTCTGCACTGATCCAGCTGCTGAGACACACGAGGTCATTGAAGTTCCACATGATGAAGAACTTCTCTTCTTCTTGTGAACAACATGAGCAGCAGGAGAGAACCTCCTTCCACAGGAGCAGATGTTGTTCTTCAGACTGAGAGTCTGCAGCTCGTCACTGTTGTTTCAGAGTAGTAATTCATGCTCGTAGTACTTTGTGCTGATAGTACTTCATGCTCGTAGTACTTCATGCTGATAGTACTTCATGCTGGTAGTACTTCATGCTCGTAGTACTTCATGCTGGTAGTACTTCATGCTGGTAGTACTTCATGCTGGTAGTACTTCGTGCTGGTAGTACTTTATGTTGGTAGTACTTCGTGCTGGTAGTACTTCGTGCTGGTAGTACTTTATGTTGGTAGTACTTCGTGCTGGTAGTACTTCGTGCTGGTAGTACTTTGTGTTCGTAGTACTTCATGCTGGCAGTACTTCATGCTGGTAGTACTTCATGCTGGTAGTACTTTAGCCCTGTAGTAGGTTTCTAACACGTTAACATGCACTAATCCTAACAGATGATGAATGAGTGAACATGATGAGCTGTGGTCATGGGCCAATCAGAAGAAGAAGAGGTGGTCCATGTGGACATGAAGGACCAAGCTGTGTGTATGAGAGTGATGTCATGTCCATGTCTCCATGCTGCTCTGACCCCCCTCCTCCTTTCAGGGTGGAGCCTGCTGGAGTCCGATGGATGACACCAGGTCTGAGGAAGTGTAAGTGAGCTTTGAGTTGGATTCATCACACTCTGACATCACTCATTCACCTCTGTGATGTCACTAGATGAACACATGATTAATAACTGCAGCTGTATTGTGTCTTGTTCTCTCATCAGATTCCTGTGAACTCACAATCGACACAATCACAGTGAACAGACGACTCAAACTGTCTGACAACAACAGGGAGGTGACATATGTGAAGGAGGTTCAGTCATATCCTGATCATCCAGACAGATTTGACTACTGGCCTCAGCTGCTGTGTAGAACTGGTCTGACTGGTCGCTGTTACTGGGAGGTCGAGTGGAGAAGAAAAGTTGATGTATCAGTGAGTTACAGAGGAATCAAGAGGAAAGGAAACAGTTATGACTCTTTGTTTGGATTCAATGATCAGTCCTGGATTCTGAGATGCTCTGATGAAGGTTACTCTGTCTGTCACAATGAGACAGTAACACGCATCACCTCCTCCTCCTCCTCCTCTCATAGAGTAGCAGTGTATGTGGACTGTCCTGCTGGCTCTCTGTCCTTCTACAGAGTCTCCTCTGACTCACTGTTCCACCTCCACACCTTCAGCACCACACCTTCAGCACCACATTCACTGAACCTCTTTATCCTGGGTTTGGGCTCTGGTTCAGTTCCTCAGTGTCTTTGTGTCCTCTTCAGGACGGAGAGTCTCCTCCTGGTGGAGAACCTTCCTCTCTGCTCACCACCTAGTTCAGTCTCTACAGCTGGTGGAGGTCCATGTGGGTGTAGGTGCAGGTGGAGCAGGTGAGGGGTACCTGAACTGGTCTGGACTCTGGGGGTCCACAGCTCTCTGGGACTTGTGCTGTTGCAGATGAACGTGTGAAAGAGCTCAGCGAGGTGTGTTTTAATGTCTCTGTGCTCGATGCCTCTGTGGATGAATCAATAATCATCATTTAGATGTTGGCTCCTAATTACAGTTTAATCTTAATCTTTATGTGTCACAATGTTCAAGAAGACATTTTATACGACTAATGGATCTGTTTGATAAATTGTACTCAAATTTTAACTTCAAATGTTTCAATGTGTCACATTAAAGATCATTTCACATTATCTGCTTTGTTCCTTTTTAAAGCTTCAGCAAACCTCTGAAAAAAAGCTTTAATGACAGATATTAGTTACTTGTGTTTTTATTAAAGTTACATAGAAGTACAACGTTTAGTCCCTCCATGTAGTACTTTGTGTTGTATAATTGATTGTTAATGTGAAACTTTATTGATGAGCAGCGTTCTGCTCGTTGTGTCATAAACTTTTCTTTCTTCAACAAGAACCTGAGAAACGAGTAAATGTCCATAACGCAGAAGAGCCTTTTTATTTCTATTAATCAATAGTTGGTTTGTGGTGAATCAGATGGTGGCCTGTGAGGGTCACTTTGGTCTCCAGCTCTTTAGTCACATGACTTCCTGCTTCTCAAGGGACTTTTCATTGTTAAATGTAAAGGTTTTAAATTAACAATAAAACACTCAAGATTTAGCTGCAATAAGTTTTAATCCCCAGAGAATGTTGATGAAAGAGCTGCTTCAGTTTCACAGTGACATGATTTATGGTGATGAAGATGAAGAAGATCTGTGTTTTAACTAAAAGGTTCATGTTGAATTAAACCAGTCACAATTTGTCAGGAAAATAAAGCAAGTCTTTAATATTTGACACAATGATGATGATGATGATGATGAGCCAGAGGTCAGAGGTCATCCCACTGAGCTCCTCTGGAGAACCCGACTGGACAAACCCTCCACCACGTGGGCCAGTAGCTGAGTGACAGCAGAGAGTCAACGATGACCTCACAGGGGAACGCCATGACGTCATGTGACCCACCAGCTGAGCCAGCTCCTCCCCCCGGGCCGGACCGCGGCGGACTGCGTCCAGCTTCTCCTCCTCCAGCGTCTCCATGAAGTCCAGCGGCAGCTCCACCAGAGACATGAACCACAAGCAGACTCCTGAGACCACCGGGTCCCACCCGGGACCAGAGGGGGCCGGCGGGACCTCACCTGTGCAGGTGGACCCGGAGCGGCAGGTTGGTGCGGCCCAGCGGCCTCAGAGCGCTCTGCTCCTTCAGGAGGTGCTGCAGGTGAGCAGAACATCTGCAGCACCTGGAACCTGGAGGTTTAATGTTTTCATTCAGACACAAAGATCTCCTTCATCTCTCGTGTGTCCCATGTGGTCGACTCCTCCCCCCGAGGCAGCATATCCCAGCATGCAGTGCGGGTCGATGAAGATGGATGTATTAAATATATATAAAGTATTTGTTGGAGCAGACAACAGAAGAGAAATCCTGATGCTGGGAACGAGGCTTAAATACATCAGAGCTCACCAGGTGGAGAAATGACCCACTTAATTCCATCTATAACCTTGGTAAGAAAAGTGTGAATGTTCATCAGCAGGCTGTTATCAATGTGTCTACACTGTAATAGAAATACTTTGACTCATTTATTTACCTCTGTGTTTATATGTAAAATCACTTTTTGATGAGTTTGAAGTGGTTTTGTGTGAAAAGTATCTCACCAATAACCTTTGGTCGGGTGAACAATATAACAACAGAATGTGAGGTAGATTATCTGAGGATCTGAGCCAGACACACATTGACATTTGGTCAAAAGAAGAAACAAATGGAGGGGGGTTTGTCTGGTACATTTTAAAGGTCTGTTATGAAAGAGAACAGGAACTACACACAGCTTTACACACATGGTGCCAAAGAACCTCAGACAGGGGTGACAGGATGTGGGGCGTCTTTACCAAGTCAAGGGATGGCTATCAACAGGAGAACATCTAATGATCTGGGGCTCTACACAGTGGAGATGTTGGCAGTAAGGGTTGCACTGCGACGGGTGGAAGAAACACAGCAGGAACATGTGTCGATCTGCTCCGATTCATCTTCAGCCCTGATGCGTATGAGGTTGTGTCATTCAAATAGCCAGCAAGGTCTACTGCACCATGTCCTCCAGTCAGCTACAAGGAGGAATCATCAGGGAGGTCAGCTTGAACTCGCATGTAGGTGTACGTGGCAATGACAGGACACAGAAATGCACATTACTACCAGCAATCAGGTCAAATATATGGTTTGGGGACAAAAACCCACAAATTGTGGCAGAAAAGGTGAAGAGGAGAAAGAGAGGAATCTTTACCATTTACCTAAACCATCACCCATGAAAGTGAACCCTTTTTTGAGAGAGAGCAGTACAAACACTACTCAGTGTGAGTGAGAGCACAGGGTGGAACACTGTTCCTTCTTACATGGGGAGGGAAAGGTGATTTTTGCTCCTGTTGTAAAACATTGGGGCCGATTGGATTGTTGACGTCACACTGAGGCGTCTTTAGTGTTTTAACTACGTCTCGCTGATGACCTTTTGAAACTGGAAGTCTGAGAATGTCTGTGAAGATCTTGCCAACTTTACCCATCTGTAAACGTTCTACTCAGTCCCCCCCCCCCTCATAACCCACAGGGAGGGGCTGACCTACAGTGGTCCGCTTTCTGCAGAGTCTAAACTATCTTCAGTAATTTACTATCTGGAGATGTCACGACCGGCCTAGGGGGGCCGGACGCAGCATACACAAGAGTCTCCCCCCCCAACACCCCAAAAGTCCACGAGGTGCAGCAGGGCTCCCGGTTGGAAGATGGAGAGACAGGCAAAAAAAAGGGCGGGCTATCTCTCACAGGATCCCTCTTATACAACATCAGAAGGTTCCCTGAAGTCCGGTCTGCGGGGGGGCCTCTCTCTCAAGCGAGCCGGGCCACCGGCTCTGCGGGGCCCTCTGCCGCCCCCAAACCTGCAGTAGGCCTGGTGCCGCTCATCGTAGTTGTCAAAGTCCGCCCTTACTGCTGCTTCCGAGTCACCTTTCTGCTCCCGGGCAGCCGACAAGCAGGCAGCTGGAGTCCTATCCGCTTGTTGGGTGATAATTAGCGGACTTCTCTCTACTGCCAAACATAACTCATCGTCCACAGTCACCATCTCGACACTAGGCTCCCCTCGTTTTCCAGTGCCCACAATCTTTAAGTGTGGAAAGATCCACTGAATCACCCAGTTTGAGAGTGTGATCTCTGGTTCCCACACAGACTGGATCATTGGGCGTCATGCAAGGCGGTGCGGCCTCACAAACGGGTACACGAGCGGTAGCGTTTCCAGTTACCTCGCCGGAAATGTTTAGGCGACCTCGCTTCATTTATAATAGGTACCGGTGGCCCGCACGGCACAGAAGATGGGAAAACACTTTTGTGAGTCAGGACAAACTCATCCGCCTCAGAAACGGTCGTCACTCTCTGCTCATTTAAAAACAAGACGATGCGCTCTGGCAGCCACTTGTTGAACTCTTCCAAGAGCATCAGCTCCCGCAGCTTTACTGGATCGACACCATTTATCCAACAGCATGTCTTTCCCACCTCCACACTCTACGTAGGTCTGGCTCTCATCCTTTTCACCATTTCTGAACTTTTGCCTATATGCCTCAGGCACTTGTTCATATGCCCGTAACACTGTCGCCTCAAACAGATCAAAGTGTAACCTCTGCTCAGTGTCAGAGTTACACACCTCCTGTGCTGTTCCCACCTATTTACACTCTCTTTTTTTCTCTTTTTTCACATTGATCCATATCAAGTGTCCACTCATTCTCACAATAGTGATGTATTAATATTATTCAGAGTAATATAAAGTACTTTCTTATTGTTTGAGAAACATGCTCGTCCTTAAAAGAAGTGGTTAAAGAACGGGTTTTTGTGGTTTTTGTCCAGTTGCAGAAACAATAGAACATGTGTTAATGAATTGTAAACAGTATGAAGGACATAGGAAAAAGATGATGGAAGAGTTAGGAAAGATTGGAATAAAAGGACAGGAGTGAAGGAAATACTAGAGAGTGGGGAGAATGAACAACGTAGGAGCCATATCGAGCTACGGTATATTCATGTTTCTTTCCTCCAAAGTAGTGTGGGTGTGTGTGGGTGTGTGCATGTGTGTGTGTGTGGGTGTGTGTGTGTAGGCAGGCCTTAAAGACAGGAAGACCGAGCAGTGGGTGTGGCTGAGAAAGGAAACAGTCTTTTGACCGTGTGGTGGAGTGACGTGAGGAGCCATGACGTGACAAGCCGTCTCCCACCAAATAAGAGACTACATTAGTTGAATTGTGTTTATTATTTTTACTTCATTTTTGGTTTGTAAAATCTTTCCACGGAAGAGCAATAAATGGTCATTGCACCAAACCGGATCAATTTCTACTCCTCATCTTTAAAACTACACGCGTCAGGATATCCAGCTCAGCCACCGGAAGTAGCTGATCAGGGGTTAAAGGGACCAACTGAAAAGGCTTCTACAATTAGTCAAAAGACTCCTCTGGATGGATATGCTGGGATCAAAGGAATATTGGTTACTTGGAACAAAGGTTAACCAGTGTCAGCCATCTTGGATTGCTTGAATGCCAAGGTGAATCCAGTCGAATCTCAAAGACTCGGTATGTGAAGCAAAGAACTTTAAAGGCAATATTGCCCTCTGTATTTAGGAAGACTCATTGACACGAATATTGAGTAGAGAAAGTAAAGGAGAATGTTCAGCAATACACTGAACTGTTAGAAGAATTTAAAGACTTTCATAAACAATACCAACAGTTATTATCAAAGAATGAGTGTGCTACAGACACACAACAATGGTATGAGCCAAAGTTGTTAAACATCAATGAGTTTGAAAGTAAGGCTGATGAGTGGATTCAATCCTGTCCTGTTCAACACCTGCCAAAAATAAGAGATGAAATTGGTCCTAAAGACAGTATCTCTTCAGTAAGTCAGGGTTCACATAAAAGTTCACATGCAAGCTCAGAATCAGCTCGTCTAGTGGCACATGCTGAAAGGGCAGCGCTCTTGGCTAGGGCTGCTGCTTTGAAGGAAAGGCATGCTTTGGAAGAAAAGGAAGAGCGCTTAGGTAAGGAAAGAGAGGAAATAAGAAGGCAAAAGGAGACTCTGAACTTCGCAGCTGAGTTGTCTGCTGCAAACGCAAAGCTTGCAGTGTTGGATGGCGCGGAAGAACAAGTTTATTCAACCCCAGTTGATGGCATGAACGACTACTTTGAGAAGGAGAACTGGGAACTCTGCAACATGGACACACTGCAAACGAGGGCTCCCAATGTGCAGGAAGAAAGAAGTGTGCGCCCGAAGGTCGGGGTACAGAATCTACAACATCTGCCGTTGTATCACCTACCATACCAACAACAAAGTTCCCAGGGCGACCAGAGAGGACACTGGTTATTCCAGGAAACCCAAGAAGGTACGGGGGTAGCACAAGGGCAGGCACAAGCTCTGCAGGTCGAGGGCGCAACTCGAGTTGATGCTAATGGTGAAGAGAAGCCCCATGACAGAGTGGAGCTCAGTACAGAATATAGACAGATGGGAAATAGTGTTCTTGTTCAAACACATGCAGACATGCCAGATCCTATGTTATCAGAACAAGAGCTTATGCAGCACAGACCATCAAAGGATGGTGTAGTTTCCAATAGTCTCCTTGCTGTCTTAAACAGACAAAATGAAATTACATCCCTGCTTCTCAAACAGCAGCAATTGTCATTATTGCCACCTAAAAATGTTATCATATTTGATGGGGACATTTTACAGTTTAGGGCATTTATGGCATCTTTTGAACACAACATTGAGATGAAGACAGACAGTGGACAAGATAGGTTGTTTTACCTTGAGCAGTTTACTAAAGGGCAGGCTAGAGAGCTAGTAAGAAGTTGCCAGCATATGGAAGGAGATCAGGGTTATCTCAGGGCAAAGCGCTTGTTGCTTGAACATTTTGGCAATGAATATAAAATTTCCACCGCGTATATTGAAAAGGTTCTCAATTGGCCAAATATAAAACCTGAAGACCCCAAAGCCCTGAATGAGTATGCTCTATACCTCAAAGGATGCTGTAATGCTATGCCGAAGATAAACTACATGGAGGAATTGAACGTTGTCTCTACCTTGAAAGCCATTGTTATGAAATTACCCTACAAGCTGCGGGATAGATGGCGGACTAAAGCTCAAAATAAGCTGGAAGACAACAACAGGATTACATTCACAGACCTTGTACAGTTTATTGAGAAAGAAGCCAAGATATGTTCCAACCCGATATTTGGAGACATACAGGAACCAGTTGCAAGCAGGAATAAAAGGCCCAATGTAAGTAAGACCCTTTTTAGGCCCAAGTCTACCTATGCCACTAATGTAACAACACTGAGCACACCAGCTGCTCAAAGTAGGATTGGTGAGATAGAAACTCCTTGCCTTTGCTGTGATGGTGCTCATTTTCTGGAGAACTGCTCTCACTTTAAGAAGAAAACCCACAAGGAAAAGTTAAACCTTTTGAAGGGAAAAGGACTCTGCTTTGGTTGTTTGCGTAAAGGGCACATGAGCAAAGACTGCAAAGACCGTCTTGCATGTACCATCTGCGATAAAACACATCCCAATGTGCTTCACATGGACTTTGGGGCTAAAAGTCAAGCCGAGGCGTCACAAAAATACATCAGCAAGGTGTCGTCAAATGTTTGTGGACATACAGGGGCCGGGAACAGTAAATGTGCACTGTCAATCCTTCCTCTGCAGGTTAAGTCTGTCAAAGGCAACAAAATCTTTCAAACTTATGCTCTTCTTGATCCTGGCAGTTCAGCAACATTCTGCACAAAGAGGCTGGCGCAGAAGTTGTGTCTAGAGGGGAAACAAACGACTGTACTGCTGAGAACAATGGCACATGAGAAGCCCATAAAAAGCATGTTAGTAGCAGGTTTAGAAGTCTGTGAACTTAATGGCGACAAATTCATCTCTTTACCTGATGTTTACACGCAGAAAACTATGCCTGTAGCAAAAGAGAACATTCCAACACAAGAAGATTTAAAGCAATGGCCTTATCTTAGTGAAGTCCAGTTACCTCACATAGACGGTGACATTGAATTGCTCATAGGAATGAATGCAGCCAATGTTATGGAACCTTGGCAGGTAATAAACTCACAAGAAGATGGACCTTATGCTGTAAGAACAGTGTTAGGTTGGGTAATCAACGGCCCATTGGGAGGTAGCAGCAAAGCTGTGGAAATGGCCACCGTGACTGCAAACAGGATCTCCTTGGTCGACCTGCAAGAACTTCTAGTGAATCAATACAACACAGACTTCAATGAGAAGGCCTATGAAGAAAAAAGGGAAATGTCAGTGAATGACAAGAAATTTCTGAACATTGTCAATCATTCTGTAAAAGTGAAAGAGGGTCACTACTGCATTAACTTACCTTTCAAAACGGATAATATCACAATGCCTAACAACCGCGTTGTTGCAGAACAGCGTCTGAGGAATCTGAAAAGGAAGTTCAAAAGAGATCCGAAATATCAAAGTGAGTATACAGAGTTCCTTAGTGATGTCATTCAGAAGGGCTATGCTGAAGTGGTTCCCTCCGCACAACTGGATAGGACTGATGGAAGAGTTTGGTATATCCCTCATCATGGGGTGTACCACCCAAAAAAGAAGACTATTAGAGTAGTGTTTGACTGTAGTGCAACTTTTCAGGGGACATCCCTTAACTCTGAACTACTCCAAGGCCCAAATCTGACAAACACGCTGATTGGAGTGCTGACACGTTTCCGAGAAGAACCAGTAACTC
The DNA here is from genome assembly GCF_949316345.1 of Pungitius pungitius. NCBI lineage: Eukaryota > Metazoa > Chordata > Actinopteri > Perciformes > Gasterosteidae > Pungitius > Pungitius pungitius. The sequence goes on from NC_084913.1 coordinate 1,543,343, forward strand.
TGATGGCGGACATACAGGCCATGTTTCACCAAGTCAAGGTGACAGAAAGTGACACAGACTTCCTGCGCTTCCTATGGTGGCCACAAGGAAATGCGGATGGTGCTTCAGTGGAATATCGCATGACTGTTCATTTGTTTGGTGCGGTCTCTTCACCGAGCATAGCCAACTTTGCTCTCAGAAAGACAGCACAGGACAACGCAGGCAACTTTCCTCCTGAGGACAGAGCTACAGAGATAAAGGACTTGGACTTGAGCAAAGATCAATTGCCTATGGAACGAGCCTTAGGACTTCAATGGTGTGTCCAAAGGGACTCCTTCAAGTTCAACATCATCATCTGTGAGCGTAAACTTACCAGGAGGGGCATCCTATCAATGGTAAGCTCTATTTATGATCCATTGGGCTTTCTGTCTCCACTTACCTTGTCAGCTAAACTGTTGTTGCAGGAATTGTGCCGACAGGACTTTGGATGGGATATGACTATTCCCAACTCACTTTCTGACCAGTGGACCAAATGGGCCGGCAGTCTCTCACAACTCACAGACTTTGAGGTACCACGCTGCTTTAAGCCAAACGATTTTGGTGAGTCAGTGCATAGCCAGATTCACCACTTCTCTGATGCCAGCGAGCTAGGCTATGGAACAGTCAGCTATCTCAGAATGACAAATGCAGAAGGAAAGGTCCATGTAGCATTTTTGATTGGCAAGGCAAGAGTAGCTCCATTGAAACTGCAGACCATCCCAAGGCTGGAGTTAGCAGCTGCAGCTTTGGCAGTTAAGATGGATAAAATGTTAAAAGAAGAATTGCTGCCACCTACAGAAAAATCGGTGTTTTGGTCAGACAGCACATCGGTCTTAAAGTACATCTCAAATGACCACACTCGTTTTCATACCTACGTAGCAAATAGGACATCTAGGATCAGGGAGGCCACACAGGTCTTTCAGTGGAGATATATTGACACAAAGAGAAACCCGGCTGACGACTGCTCTAGAGGTGTGAGCACAGAGAGGTTCATGAGGAACCCAAGATGGATCTCTGGACCAGAGTTCCTTTGGTCATCGGAAGAGAACTGGCCAAATGCATCTGCGGACAAACTTGAACTTTGTGAAGATGATCCAGAGGTGAGAAAATCTGCAACAATGAATGTAATCATGCAAACATGTGAGGAAAGGCCCACAGACAGGTTGCTCAATCACTTTTCAGACTGGCTGAAGTTGAAAGTAGCTGTTGCATGGATCCTAAAACTTAAAAATGCATTAAAATTCCTTGTGCAGAAGGAAAAGTATTCAAAGAGAGATTGTAAACAGGCACCAAGAGTAACCAGAATGACAAAGGGGTATGTAAAAGACAACATAAAGGAAGCAATAACAGTGGAAGATCTGATAATGGCAGAAAAGGCTATTCTCTCCTATGTACAGAGACAAAGTTTCCCTGAGGAGATTGACATGCTGCAAAATGGTGCTTCCAATGTGAAAAAGGGCAGTAGCATATACCGATTGGATCCAGTGCTGGACAATGGAATCCTTCGAGTGGGGGGTCGCCTCGGAAGAACAGCAATGCCCGAAGAAGGAAAACACCCTGCCATTTTGTCCAAAAAACACCACATAGCCACTCTGATCCTTCGCCACTTCCATGTTCGTACCGGACATGGGGGAAGGAACCACGTGCTATCTCAGGTACGAAAAACATACTGGATAACAAATGGTAACTCTGCTGCAAGAAGTGTTCTCTCTCACTGTGTGACGTGCAGAAAGCACAGAGGTAAATTCGGCGAACAAAAGATGGCGGACCTGCCAAGTGAAAGACTGGTCACAGACTTGCCACCATTCTCCAATGTTGGACTTGACTACTTTGGTCCTTTTGAGGTAAGAAGGGGAAGGAGCACAATGAAAAGATACGGCGTCATCTTTACCTGCATGACCAGCCGAGCTGTACACCTAGAGATAGCCTGTTCTTTAACTACAGACTCGTGCATCAATGCCATCAGAAGGTTTCTGTGTCGAAGAGGGCAGGCACAACACATAAGATCAGATAATGGCACTAACCTTGTAGGTGCAGAAAGAGAACTGAGAGAAGCACTCAGAACTTTAGACCAAAGGAAGATCCACCAAACCTTGATGAAGGAAGGAGTTCAGTGGAGCTTTAACCCCCCTACCGCCTCTCACCATGGTGGGTTCTGGGAACGCCTCATCAGAATGGTAAGGCATGTCTTATGCTCAGTCTTAAACCAACAAACAATAGACGATGAAGGGCTACACACTGTGTTCTGCGAAGCTGAGGCAATTCTTAACAGCCGTCCCATCACAAAGGTATCCGGTGACCCACAAGATCTAGAGGCCCTTACACCGAATCATATTCTGTTACTCAAACCTAACCCAATTCTGCCCCCAGGAGTCTTTGCAAGGTCAGATCTATACCACAGAAGACGCTGGAGACAAGTCCAGTATATGGCTGAGCTGTTCTGGAAGAGATGGATTCTGGAATACCTCCCTCTTCTACAAGAACGACAAAAATGGTCAAGAGCAAGAAGGAATTTCATTCTAGGGGACATCGTCTTGATCGCAGACAATACTGCTCCTCGCTGTTCGTGGCTACTGGGAAGAATTGTCGAGGCCAAACCTGATAGCAGAGGTCATGTCCGGGTGGTAAAGCTGAAAACAAAGACGAGTATACTAGAGAGGCCGGTGTCCAAAATCTGCATGCTGTTAGAGGGTGACGAACGTAACCAAGGTTGTATGAAGAAGTCCTGAGCATCCAAGATCTTGGAAGATAAGTGGACTCATTACATTTTGTGTCTCATTTTGAGTTTTTCCATGAGATGGCTCCTTTTCTCATTTAAAAAAGGTAAAATTGTTTTGCCTTTACAAACACAATTAGGGGCCGGTATGTAGGAGCCATATCGAGCTACGGTATATTCATGTTTCTTTCCTCCAAAGTAGTGTGGGTGTGTGTGGGTGTGTGCATGTGTGTGTGTGTGGGTGTGTGTGTGTAGGCAGGCCTTAAAGACAGGAAGACCGAGCAGTGGGTGTGGCTGAGAAAGGAAACAGTCTTTTGACCGTGTGGTGGAGTGACGTGAGGAGCCATGACGTGACAAGCCGTCTCCCACCAAATAAGAGACTACATTAGTTGAATTGTGTTTATTATTTTTACTTCATTTTTGGTTTGTAAAATCTTTCCACGGAAGAGCAATAAATGGTCATTGCACCAAACCGGATCAATTTCTACTCCTCATCTTTAAAACTACACGCGTCAGGATATCCAGCTCAGCCACCGGAAGTAGCTGATCAGGGGTTAAAGGGACCAACTGAAAAGGCTTCTACAAACAATGTAGAGAAACTATTTTACATTTTTTTTAATTAAGAACAGGTCTGGTGAAAAGAATATGAAATAAGGACATGATATAACAGAGAAATAAATCTGGAAGATGGCGGTAGTGCAACATAAAAGGATGCAAGCTGCCGATAAACACTAAAGGAGAGGCGTGGACCGGCAAATGGCAGGTGGCAGGTGGCAGGTGGCAGAGGGAAGTGACGTAGCAGGAAGAGAGTCAGGCGAGATGGAAGTAGGTGGCGGGAAATATAGAGAGTGGGAAACTGTGCGGAAAAAGAAACGTCCAAAGATCCAAAGTGACCAATCGGATGACAGTGAATATGCTGATAGAGGAGAAGCAACAGAGAGGAGGAGGGATGAATACAAGGTCATCGTTAAATGGACGCAAGAAGGGGCTTCTTTTGGTGAGTGGAATCCAATCCGGCTCACTAGATCTATACATAAGGAAATTGGAGAGATAAAGAGTGCTAGAGTGCAGAGAAATGGATCATTGCTGATAATGTGCAGGGATGGAGGACAACAAGGGAGAGCAATTAGGATGAATACGATAAATAGCAAGAAAGTGCAATGTTCCATGACTGGTGACAAAAAACAATGTATCCGAGGACGATGTTAAAACAAACGTAAGTAATGCAAAAATAACTGAATTAAACGGATTAAATTGAACAAAAATGGGATTAAAAGTGACAGCCTTTCAGTTTTGATCACTTTTGGGGAGGGGAAACTACTGGAAACAATCTGTATTGGATACTTGTGTTATGAGGTGTTACGTTCTGCCTCCCCAGGAGGGGAGTGGGATCCACGCCACTGCTTGACGGCGTCCTGTGGCCAATAAACAGCGTGTGGTGTGGAAGGTGCAAGAAACAGACTGGGGCTTGAAGTTGGGGTTAACAGGCTTGTTTTTATTTATAGCGCTGTTAACGGGGGAAATGAGGAGAGCTGGCGGTACCAAAGCAACAAAAAGAACAAAATGCTTCCCACCCCCTTACCTGTCCTATCTCCCAACAAAACCACAACCTAACTGGCACACTACTAAGGCGCCCTAACAAAACTTACATTGGGTGGCCCAGCCAGGTGTAGCTAGTGTTGTTAGACAGGGGAGTAACACTACGTGCAGGTGTGTAAACTCCGGAGCAGGACTAAACTACTCCTCACCCCCCCCCTGTAATAAAGATAACAAAGAAACCAAAGAACACGTATTAATTGTATACACACTTATATCAAATCACCAGACATACAAATCTTATACCATCAACCAGCACTCACGTATACACAACCAGAGTGCCACCCACCCCGGTGAAACAAACACAGGGGTACATATACTGACAGAAGGGCATGATGGGATTGGAGATGAGTGAAAACAGCTGAACCGGGTAACGAGCGGGGGTGGAGTCAAGATGAATGGAGATCATGGATGATCAGTACCACCTGTATGCACACACACACAAAACAGAACACAGCCACCAACCGATACACAGAACAGGGGACGTAACAGAGGTCAGGCTGTACATCCCAGAAATACATAGATAATTTAAATGAGAAACCTAATGTTATCTGTATTCAAGAGACATGGTGAAAACCACAATGGGATTTGGGGATAAAAGGGTACTCTGTTGTTAGAAGAGATCGTGAATCTGGCAAAGGTGGAGGAGCAGCAACATTCACACAGAATGAGGTGAGTTATGAGATAATGCAGGTTAATACGGAACATGAATCCACTGTGGTGAAGGTGTGGACTGAAAGAGCTGCTGCTTGTGTTTTCTCCTCCCATCCTCTTCTGTTTCAATCGGTGCTTCACAGGTGTGGTGAGTTGCTGCTGACGATGTGGGCGTGGCAGGTGATTCTCCAGCCAATCCAGCGCGGCTCTCCTCTATGTCTAATGTTTGTTTGTGAGGGCTTGCGAGGAGGGTTGTTGGGATAGAGGTTGAGAGAGAAACTTTGTGATTTATTTGGTTTATGTTGTTTGTTAAAACTGTGTTTTATGTACTTACCCCAAGAGCGCTGTGGAGCAGGGCTAGGTAAGACACCCTGGGGTCTACATACACACGTAGGAAAAACCTGTTAGACCCACTAGGTGAGAAGCCAGTGGCTGTCACCCAGTGTATTGGAGCAGTTTAGGTAAGTGGTGTGACAGGTTACATTGTGGTAGGTAGCTTTAGAGGAATAGGGAAGCTCAGGGTCCTTCTTTTTGTTTCTTTGCTTTGACAGAGCGCTGGCACCGCCCTACTCCACAGGCCTTGCTACCTGTTAGCCCTCCTATCCCCTGTCTACCATTTTGTGTGTATTTATATGGTATGTACTTGTCCTTTCTTTTCATTATTATTATTTTGTGGAAAATAAACCCACCCTTCTGTACTTTTTCGTAGCAGCGTGTGTTTATTATTGATTGTTATTGTGGTGCATAGGGTACAGGTTCCAGCATCCAACAGGCGTGGTCTTGGGCAGTTACGCCTCCACCTCCTCTTCTGAGCCGGGGTGGAGGCGTAACAGAGGTGATATAGATATAATTAACTTTTATAATCGATGTGGGGTGATAAGCAAAGGTATATTAGAGGAGGTAAGGGGAGACGTACAAAACAATGTAATATGGTGTGGGGATTTCAACTCCTAATACATTACATAATACATCATAATATACTGTATTATGGGGAAGCAAGAGCACAGATGCAAATGGTGTTGAGGTGGAAGAACTTTTAGATGATCACGGTTTGGTTTGTCTCAACAACGGGGAAGGAACACGATATAAAAGTAATCAAAATACAGAGGCAGCACTTGACCTAACACTTGTAAACAGTACTTTAGCAGGTGTAAGAACATACGACAATGGGCAGCGACCACTACCCCAGAGTGACTAAAGTTAAAGAAACAAGTGCAACAAGATGTGGGGGAATTAAAGAAGGTTATCAAGTGGATATAAATATTTAGTGGTGAATTAGTTCATGAAATAATTCAGTCTGCTGAGGAGACAATCCCTAAAAGTGCAAGTACCAAACGTACCAAGAATGTTCCCTGGTGGAATAATGACTGTAGAAAAGCTATAAAAAACAGAAATAAGGCAAAAGGAAACCACTTGATTCCCAGGATGCGTTGATCCATTATAAGAGGGCACAGGCAATAGTAAGGAAAACAATAGGACCCCAAAAACGCACATTCTGGAGGCAATATTGTAGCAGCATTGGAAGAGAGGTCCAGCTGTCAGACTGTGGGGCATGATCAGGAGAATGGGGGGGGTCAGAAGGAATTCTAAGTTACCAGTGATGAACGGTGGGGACAAAATGGCGGTCAGCAGTAAAGAAAAGGCTGAACTTCTTCACACACGTTTAGGAAGGTGCACAGCTCTGACAACCTAACCGATGAGGCCAGACACTGGAGGGATGAGGCATGTTTGGAGAATTCCAAAATACTAGAGAATAAAGAGGAACCAGACCCGATAGACCTGCCATTTAGGATGTTTGAACTGAGAAGAGCAGTTAGTAGGACTAGACAAACAACACCAGGGAAAGATGGTATATGCTATAAAATGTTAGAACAAATGGAAGAAAATGCTCTGGGCAACGTGTTAAGACTTTATAATAGAGTTTGGGGAAATGGCCAACTGCCATCAGTGTGGAAACAAGCTGTAATAGTTCTAAAACGATCCGTCGGACCCGAATGGCTACGGACCTGCTGCCCTGACCTCTCACTTATGTAAAATCATGGAACGGATGGTCACAGGAAGACTAACGTTCTTAATAGAGAGTAAAGGTCTTTTATCCCCACATCAGAGTGGGTTCCGTAGGGGTCGAAGTACTATGGATTCTGTCTTATGCTTAGAAGCAACATCAGGAAAGCACAGACTAACAAAGAAGTAGTAATAGCTGTCTTCTTGATGTGGAAAAAGCATATGATATGCTGTGGAAAGAAGGGTTACTAATTAAGTTGAATTCAATGGGAATAGGTGGCAGGGTATATAACTGGGTGAAGGACTTTTTACTTGATAGAGTAGATACAGAATATTCAAATATATATATATTGTGAATAATGGAACTCTGCAAGGTGTGATGGCCCAGCTGGCGAGCAGCGCCCCACATGGCTTGGGGTAGCCAGGCAACGGCCACCAAGAAGCGTGGTAGTAGATGGGCGGTACTACAGCAGGTGGCCCTAAGTGCACCTCCCAGGTGTTCTGAATCAGAACCTCAATCAAGAGCCTGTAAAAGGGAGGGTGAGACGACACTGTGGGGGGAAGAAAAGAAGCGGAACGACACTAATCCCTCTGCCCTTCTCACTCCAGGACGAGTCCAGTTGAGCTGCCCGATGCCTCCGGCGATCCCGGTGAACCCGGCGTTTTGAGTTTGTTTATGCCCCCTCCCCTCTTCCCCTCAGGTTATAATAAATAAAATTTCCGTTTGACTTCACTGCAATCCTGGGGTCTCGGCTGAACTCTTATTCTCACCTGAAGCCACCGGCCCCTCTCGGAAGACCGGGTTCCCACATATGGTGGAGAATGCGGGCAATCTGATTCATCGCTACCAGTGGATGCACCGTGGAGTGGCAACAAAAGGTCAGAGATGGAAGAAATTTTGAATGCAATGCTGACCTCGCAAGCCAATCTACAGACAGCGGTAGTAGAGCTGTGTAGAGCAACAGGGAGACCGAAAGAGCGGAAGCCAAAAGAGGTGCTGACGAAACTCATGCCAGATGATGATGTCGAGACCTAAATTGCATTGTTTGAAAGGGCAGCAACAAGGGAGAAATGGCCAAGAACCGAATGGGCGAACAACCTCATGCCTTTCCTGACCGGCGAAGCTCAGAAAACCTGCCGGGACCTTTCAGCGGCAGAGGCTGAAAATTATGATAAGGTAAAGACGGCCATCCTAGCTCAATACGGACTTAGCCTCCCCGCTAAAGCACAGCAAGTACATGACTGGAGTTACGACCCTACCCTCCCTGTCCGGGCACAAGTGATGGGGCTAGTCCATCACACCAGGAGCTGGCTGGAAGAAGCAGAGGGGCCACCCATAGTGGAGAGAGTGGCAATTGACCGGTGTATACGAGGCCTACCAAATGACGCAAAGAGGTACGTCGCCCAGCAGGGGCCCCTTGGGCTGGACACATTACTGGCCTTATTGGAAAATCACAGAGTAATGGCTGGTCTGATGCAATCAGAAAATAACAAGCTAACCAATCCTAAAAACAAAGCAGAGAGAGAGATGATAGGCAAAGCTGTCAGTTCCCCGTCACCCCGACCGACGTTTGGAGGGACTGGGCCGGCTGTAAAACGAACCCAGTGGCTTCCTCCAATCCCGCGATGTTTCTCTTGTGGCCGAGAGGGACATCTAGCCAGAGGGTGTCCGGATCGGGATGAGCCAATGCCGACAGCCGGGTCCACCGATCACAAAGGCCTCTCCTGCCACGACCTCACTACCTGCTGGGCACATGAGGGAGCCCCCGCCCCAAAGTTCCCAGTGAAGATTGCTGGGAAGGACACAGAGGCACTTTTAGACTACGGAAGTATGGTCTCCCTGGTCCGACCGGAATTTGCCCGTGCCACGGGGGGGGGAGAGATGGCGGTGTCCTGCATCCACGGGGACACGTGGGGATGACGACGGAGGTGAGGTGGTCTGCACCCACACCACAGCAACAGACCCGGAACGGGCAGCGGAGGTTGAGCCCCTGGAAGACGTGCAATCAGACGAGGTGTTCTCGCACTTTCCGGAAGCTGAAATGGAAGGTCACCGGCCAGGACAAGGTCAAGACCTCCGAGAACTGGTTGGCCGGAACGCAGATGTCTTCTCTGAGATCCCAGGTCGAACAACAGCCATCTCCCACGACATCAGAACAGAGCCGGGAAAGACCGTAAGACTACGACCATACAGAATCCCCGAGGCCAGACGGGAGGCCATCAGGGACGAGGTGAGGAAAATGCTTGACCTTGGGGTGGTGGAGGAGTCACACAGTGCCTGGTCCAGTCCTATAGTCCTGGTTGGAAAGCCGGACAGAAGCATTAGGTTCTGCAATGACTACAGAAAATTAAATGCAATTTCTCTGTTTGACACCTACCCTATGCCCCGGGTAGATGAGCTGGTCGAGAGACTAGGACCGGCCCGGTTCATCTCCACGCTAGACTTAACGAAAGGGTACTGGCAGGTACCGCTCACCCCCCAGGCCATGGAGAAGACTGCCTTCTCAACACCAGACGGCGCCTTCCACTATAAAGTGCTCCCATTTGGCCTTCATGGAGCTCCGGCAACGTTTCAGAGGCTAATGGATAAGATACTGCGGCCCCATCAGGAATACGCCGCGGCATACCTCGACGACATCGTCATCCATAGCACGTCATGGGAGAAGCATCTACAGCACCTAGCCGCAGTCCTCCAGGCCTTGCGAGAGGCGGGACTGACAGCCAACCCTGCAAAGTGCTCCCTCGCCTTGGAGGAGGCAAATTACCTTGGGTACACTGTCGGCTGAGGAAATGTGAAGCCCCAAGTAAAGAAGGTGGAGGCCATAACAACCTGGCCCCAACCCCAGACAAAACGACAGGTGAGAACATTTCTAGGGCTAGTTGGGTATTACAGACAGTTCATCCCTAACTTTGCTTCGGTAGCCGCCCCCTTGCATGAACTGACAGGCAAAAACGCACCCAACGGGGTAAAGTGGACGGAGCAGGCCCAGTTGGCCTTCAATGCCTTGAAGACAGCCCTCTGTGGGGAAACCGTACTACACACCCCTGACTTTGGCAAGAGGTTTGTACTACAGACCGATGCATCAGAGGTAGGCCTAGGGGCAGTCCTGTCCCAAGTACATGATGGAAGTGAATACCCCATCACCTTTGTTAGCCGCAAACTACTTCCCCATGAGAAGAATTATGCAACTATTGAAAAGGAGTGCCTAGCAGTTAAATGGGCAATAGGTAAACTAAGGTACCACTTACTAGGCCGAGAGTTTACATTGGTCACAGACCACGCCCCCCTAAAGTGGATGGCCTTTAACAAAGACAAGAATGCCAGAATAACCCGTTGGTTTTTGCACCTACAGGACTTTAAGTTCACAGTGGAGCACAGAGCGGGTGGGCTACATGGGAACGCCGATGCCCTGTCAAGAAGGGACGACTGCCTGTGGACTGCCGCTCCCCACCGTAGTTCGGAGCGGAGGGGGGGGGTACGTGATGGCCCAGCTGGCTTGGGGTAGCCAGGCAACGGCCACCAAGAGGCGTGGTAGTGGATGGGCGGTACTACAGCAGGTGGCCCTAAGTGCACCTCCCAGGTGTTCTGAATCAGAACCTCAATCAAGAGCCTGTAAAAGGGAGGGTGAGACGACACTGTGGGGGGAAGAAAAGAAGCGGAACGACACTAATCCCTCTGCCCTTCTCACTCCAGGACGAGTCCAGCTGAGCTGCCCGATGCCTCCGGCGATCCCGGTGAACCCGGCGTTTTGAGTTTGTTTATGCCCCCTCCCCTCTTCCCCTCAGGTTATAATAAATAAAATTTCCGTTTGACTTCACTGCAATCCTGGGGTCTCGGCTGAACTCTTATTCCCACTGTTAGGAATTTAAGTAGAAGTGCACCCCTAGCGGTGAGAAGTATGTTACGTATAACAATGTTTAGAATAGAATTGTAGTTGTTGTGATGTTAGATAGTAGATATTACATTTGTATGTTAAATAAAGTGAATGTATTATAGACAATAACAATTTAAAGTCATATAAATCATATAAATACTGTACACATTAACATCCTGTCATGATGTAATGTTAAAACCTGGGGACGTAAGCTATAGGCCGTTCTTTATGGATTTCTCCTACTTTTCCCCAGAGAGGGTTTTTAGTAGGAGTTTTTCTCTCCTGTCAGGTATTAATTTAGCAATGTAAGACAGCCAAATGAGGCAATGTGTTGCACCAGATAAACTGTGATAAACCATTAAGTACTGTGATCCTATATGTTGTGTGGTAACTGAAGTGTACTAGTTATAAAATGAAGACAAACTATGTATATGATGTTATTTTCACTCTTTGAGGCATAAAGCCGAGATGTGTTTAAATAGAATGAATTGGACAGGGAGAGATGAGACAGAGAGGGGGATCCAGAGACACACGTGGCAGTTCACACCTTGATGTGAAAAGGCTGGACCAGGAAGGAGCCAATGACATTCAAATACACCCAGAAGACCACCCCCCCCGGGAGCTTCAAATCAGCAAACCAAGGAACAAGAAGATTAGATTTATCCTGCAGCCGTCCTGAGGAGTCACTTTTGACTGGGCCGGGGAAATCTCTATTTCGCAAAATATATCACTATTCACATTGTTTTTTCACTTTGTAATTGTAGGCCTTACTCTTTGTTTAGTTATTAAATACTTTTTGATTTTTAAAACGCAAGCTAGTTGACTTTTGATTCACCGTATCCCGCCTGGACGAGAACAAAGGGAAGCTGGTCTCCCCTTCGGCCTTCAGAACCTAACAACTGCTGGGAACATAGAGAACCCAACCACACAAGCTTTGGGTGGGTAGGCCATGTAATGGCGGGAAAAGCAGGGTTGTGTCAACTACAGTATCGCCCTGCAGTCTCCATCTCCTCCATCTCTCCCTGGTTATTCCCATCTCCAAAGGTAGACTTTAGGATACAGCAAAAATTGAAGGATAAGTCGAAGCAAAAGCCAGCATGGCGCATAGTACAGAATTATTTTGATCAGCACTTCTCTGACGTTACGTTCATATTTACGGACGGATCGAAAGACTCCAAAACAGGATGTGCAGGAGCAGCAGTTTATATCCCGTGTGAGAGTGAGATCTGCATCAGGCAAAGAGTATTAGATCATGTGTCAGTTTATACCACAGAGCTATTAGCGATTCTATTGGCCCTGCAGTGACTGGATAAAAGATAAATTAACAACACCGTCATTGCATCTGACAGTTTCTCAGCACTTTCCAGCATAGAATCCAGTAGATCAGATATCAGGAATGATATAATCAATAAAATATTCTTCATAATGTATAGGATGGAAAGTAGAGGTCAAACCATGCAATTCATCTGGGTACCAGCCCATGTTGGTGTGGAGGGGAAGGAACACGTTGATATTCTGGCCAAACAAACACTCAGAATTAATCATTAATCAGTTTTTAAGAGAAACGAATTTAGTTAAACGGATCTAGTTTTTTTTTTTCCTGTACTTTAGTTCATCTCTTAGTGTTCTGCATAATCTCCTGCTCCACCCTCCAGTCCAGATGGTGGCGGTAATGCACCGAACCGCCAATAAGCACTAAAAGAAGAAGAAGAAGAAGAAGAAGCGCAACAGCGCGTAAGCAGAAAGTTACCGGAGCTTCACTTTAACATCTCAAAGTGTTCAGATCCTGTGAGTATGTCCGTGATACACAATGTGTGCTTTGGTGTGTGTTTATGTGTCTGTTTATGTGTTAACGGGCCGTGAAACGTTTTAAGGTTCATTTAAACCGTTTATACGACAAACCCGGAAATACAGAAACACGGAAACCAGGTTTCTGCAGTTTGTTCCTTTTTAAAACGGAATTGGAAAAACACGTTCTATCTTTCCTTTAATCTTTTCTTAAACGCATTTCTTCGTAAGTGGCTGTGACGTCACTGTATAACCGTCAGTAGAGAACATCTGCTCTAAATGGCCCTTTCTCAGTAACTAAGACGGCGAGAACGGACCTGCGTTCCCGCGAGAACAGACTCGGGAGACGGACTCGCGCTTTCGGGAGATCGGTCGTTTCCGCAATCGGAACAGCAGCTGACTTGATGACGTCACCACGTCAGTTGGTCTCGCTAATACGTTTTATGTTGAGTATTTTACTATTATCAAGCTTTTGTTTTATTTTTATTTAAAATTAGAAACTATATATATTAGATTGATCATTAAATATATATATATATAATAAGTCATAAAATAATTATGTATGTATAAAGTATGTCAATGGATCAGATCAGAGTTGTTGTACAGTCCAACATCTTTTTAAAGCAGATGAAGAGGAGCAGCTGTAGTTTGTGGTGCTGCTGAACTTTACTGGATTACAATGACAGGTGTCAATCTAATATTTATTCATATTAGATGGAAGAAACAAACGTTACTTAGTTGAACGTTTAAATTAGGGCTGTTGTATTACATCACACTGCATTAGCTTTATTTTTGTATGGTTTCATAAAGGAGGACGTTGGGCACAGTAACAACAATTAAACAGTACATATTTTACTGGATAGTAACACATTCCACACACAGCTACCGTTTGTCTCCTTGTTACTCAAACATCAAGAGGCTGATCACCAGTGTGGTGTCATCGTACAGTTAAATGCACAAACATCACTATTAATTAAAATGGTGATGTACCTGAACCTCTTCTGTGTCGCTACATTAATAGTGATTAACCTCATAGTATTGTATGTATATGATGTAGTGATCAATGAGGCTACATACCGTTAGATAGATGACATGATCATTAGTGATTAACAAAGTATTTAATATCTATGATGCAGTAATCAATGGAAGCTACAGTTAGATGACATCATTAGTGATTAACAAAGTATTTAATATCTATGATGCAGTAATCAATGGAAGCTACAGTTAGATAGATGACATCATTAGTGATTAACATAGTATTTAATATCTATGATGCAGTAATCAATGGAAGCTACAGTTAGATAGGTGACATCATTAGTGATTACATAGTATTTAATATCTATGATGCAGTGATCAATGGAAGCTACAGTTAGATAGGTGACATCATTAGTGATTACATAGTATTTAGTATCTATGATGCAGTAATCAATGGAAGCTACAGTTAGATAGGTGACATCATTAGTGATTACATAGTATTAAATATCTATGATGCAGTAATCAATGGAAGCTACAGTTAGATAGGTGACATCATTAGTGATTACATAGTATTAAATATCTATGATGCAGTAATCAATGGAAGCTACAGTTAGATAGGTGACATCATTAGTGATTACATAGTATTTAATATCTATGATGCAGTGATCAATGGAAGCTACAGTTAGATAGGTGACATCATTAGTGATTACATAGTATTTAATATCTATGATGCAGTAATCAATGGAAGCTACAGTTAGATAGGTGACATCATTAGTGATTACATAGTATTAAATATCTATGATGCAGTAATCAATGGAAGCTACAGTTAGATAGGTGACATCATTAGTGATTACATAGTATTTAATATCTATGATGCAGTGATCAATGGAAGCTACAGTTAGATAGGTGACATCATTAGTGATTACATAGTATTTAATATCTATGATGCAGTAATCAATGGAAGCTACAGTTAGATAGGTGACATCATTAGTGATTAACATAGTATTTAATATCTATGATGCAGTAATCAATGGAAGCTACAGTTAGATAGGTGACATCATTAGTGATTACATAGTATTTAATATCTATGATGCAGTAATCAATGGAAGCTACACCTTAGATAGGTGACATCATTAGTGATTACATAGTATTAAATATCTATGATGCAGTAATCAATGGAAGCTACAGTTAGATAGATGACATCATTAGTGATTACATAGTATTTAATATCTATGATGCAGTGGTCATAGAGGAAAAAAGTAGCAGATTATAATCCGGAGTTTCCGTAAATGTTGTGAATCTGAATGGACAACACTTTGTTGCTACGTCACCATGACAACGTCAAATTGGTTTATTGTACTTTTTACTCTGACTTGAACGACTTTTAGGCTGTTTGCTGACGTCATTTTAAGTACCGTATTTTCGCGACTATACGGCGCACCTTCAATGAATCGGCGATTTTAGAACTATTTTCATATATAGAGCGCTCCGGATTATAAGGCGCATAGAATAGAAGATACTGCAGTAAAAGGTTTGACTGGGGCTGCGTTATGCATCCACTAGATCGGGCTGTGCTAAATCAAACGTTATTAAGCGTTCACTCCCATGGTAACGTTGTTCTAACGTTAATGTGGATATCAACAATATCTCTGAACCTCCAACTTTCCTTCTTGATTCATGAAAACATTCTTGGTAAATGCTTTGGTGCATCTTGCACCGAGAGGCAGCGCTGGAACAGACGGTGGACCGTCAGCTCGATCCCGACATCCAACTACCAGCTTTAAAATACGCTGTTGGAGCTGCTGGCACCAGACTTTCCCTCCAATGGATCCTCGTTAACCAGTATGGATCAACCAATTGATCCATATACATGGCGCTCCGGATTATAAGGCGCACGCGTCGTTTTTTTAGAAAAAAAAGGATTTTAAGTGCACCTTTATAGTCGCAAAAATACAATAATGATGTAAACATGTTATTATGACAGCCTGAACACACTTTTTTAACGTCACAATGACTTCTGGGTAATTCCTTTGGGCCGATTCACTCATCCAAAGCTGACTTAAGGAAATGATTCATAAAGGACTCAAACACTGTGACAGGTGTGAGTCTGTGAGTCTGTTTGCTAAATGGTGGATGGAATGAACTTGTTTCTCTTTTCTAGTTTTCTGACCCTTCAAAGCGCTTTAAGGCTTCATGTCATCATTCACACACTGATGAATGACAGCAGCTACCACACAGAGACACCTGTCCATCAGTGACCAACATTCACACAGGACTCACAGCCACAGCAGCAATGTGGGTGAAGTGTCCTGCTCAAGGACACATGGACACAGGTCAACAGGACCTGGGATCCAAGCCACAGTCGCCTGAGGGAGCAGGTTGGGATTGTGTGACAGAGGCCGACAGCATCTGCTGCTGTGACGTGAATGTGAGGTGAATGAGCTCTGTGTGTTTGTCCTGATGAAGATGAATAATGTGTGAGATCTCCCAGCAGGTTGTTGTGAAGGTGTGAAGGTGTGGACTCTGCTATGAATCAGGCTGAGGACCCAGAGGACAGTGTCCCTCCCTCTGAAGCCCCTCTGTGGGGGGGACATGACAGACAGACCAAAGCTCAGAGGTGAGAGGACCATCTCCAACTGTCCTCCACTCGTCTCCATGTCCCAACGTCTTTGACTCACTGACTCTGGTTCTACATGTGTGACCAGGATTTACCAGGGACCAGAACCAGGACCTGGACCCAGCTGTGTGTCCATGAAGAGTAACCAGTCCATGGAGCCTCCTCTAGTCTTCAAAGATGCCCGTCCCTCTGCTGATGCAAGGTGAGGGTCTCAGGCTGATGGTGAGGTGTTTCTACCAGACTCTCTGGTGGAGGTTCTGGGTTTCTTGCTCCAGGGCCCTTCAGCAGAGTCCAGTGAGGGAGGGAGAGCTCCATGGAGGACTTGGTGAGACCTGATGGGACTAAACCAAACTGACTGGTGAAGAACACAGTGAGCTGTTGATCCTCAGTGGGACCAGCAGGACCAGTAGACCTAGACCACTACAGGCATGTGGTCCACATCCAGACCTCACGTCATGGACCTTTACCTTGTTTTGGTCTCTGTGAGGACGGACACCATGTGAGATGATGCTTCATGATTAGATGATGATGTGATGATGTAATCTCAGTGTTTCTTTCAGTTCACATCAGAAAAGAAGAAAGTCTCCTGAACCCAGATGTGTGTCCATGAAGAGTCATCATTCTAAAGGTCATTTCATTAACTTCAAAGATGGAGGCCGTTCTTATGACCCACAGTAAGTTCTTAAACAGATGAAGAAGTGTTCAGATTGTCGTTAATGAATCACAGAAATGTTCATTCATTCTTTAAATTGTTGTTTCCTTGACGATCCATCATGATTTCTTATCTTCATCTAATTGGTCCTTATGTGTTAAAGGGTGAATCATTAACTGTAAACATCCTCAGATGTAAACACTGTCACTCAACTAATAAACTGTCCGTCATCAGTCTTCAGCATCTGGTTTCCATGGTGATCAATCATGACAGAAGCCAATATCTTTACCTAATGTTGTCTTGGTGTTGATGGTCCAACCACCATGTGAGCTGATGGTTCATGTTCCTCCACAGAGAGGACCAGGAGAGCTCAGAGGTTCCCACAGAGTCTGCCCAGCAGCATCAAACCCACCTGGACTCCATCTTCATGGTGTGTACATGAACAACTACTTAAACATCTCTCAGTTCACCATCATCTCCATGCTGCACTTTGTAGACCAGTGGATTGTCCATCTGTCCAACATGGACCTGATGGTGGCTTCCATGGTTCTAGTTGGTGTCCTTCATGGAATGTTCTGTTCCAGCTGCTGGAGGAGAACATCCTCACCTTTGTGAAGAACGAGCTGAAGAAGATCCAGAAGGTTTTGAGTTCAGATTACCCAGAATGCTTAGAGAAGCAGGATGAGGAGGTGCTGGATGAAGAGCAGAGGAGGAGCAGAGAGGCATTTGTGAAGATCTCAGTGCACTTCCTGAGGAGAATGAAGCAGGAGGATCTGGCTGAGCGTCTGCAGAGCAGTAAGAGGGTTTCTCTAAAGACTTGCTGATGTTGTGGATTCATTTATTCTTAGTTCCAACTATTTTCTACGTATTCTCTAACTTACTGACTTGATCTATCTGACTGGTGATGAGGACCCACACACCCTCACAGACCAAGAACCTTCAGTAACACACATAGAACCCACTGGAGATCTGAATTCTTCAAGTCAGAGATTTATTGGAGCTACAAATAAACCGAGCTCTTTCCAGAAAGACACCAACGAGGTGATGATACAACACAGTTCATACATCTTTTGACCATTGATTGAGTGAAGCTCTCCCCTCAATCTAACTACGTAACTCTCCTCCTGTTGTCGTCCTACTATTCTTCCTCTTGTCCTTCACTAGACCTTCTATCTGCTTGTTGATGCTGGACTAACTGGCTCAGTCTGGTCAGCTGACCCTCCTGTTCTCCTCCTAGTGTCTACATACACTATATATTAATCTAGTTGTATCCCTACTTACCCAATTTCTCTAAAACTGATTATAACATGAATATATGTTGGATAATAAGACACATTTTCCCTCAACACGATGAATGAGACCTTCACTAATGTCTCAAGAGATGGACAGAATATATTCATGGAGTCATTCTCTGAGGAAAGGACATGTTAAAATCTATTCTGTGACTCATTGATCTTCTCTGTTGTCTTCATTCAGGACTTCCTGCTGCAGTTTGTCAGCGTGAACTCAAATCCAACCTGAAGAAGAAGTTCCAGTCTGTGTTTGAGGGCATCGCTAAAGCAGGAAACCCAACCCTTCTGAATGAGATCTACACAGAGCTCTACATCACAGAGGGAGGGACTGCAGAGGTCAATGAAGAACATGAGGTCAGACAGATTGAAGCAGCATCCAGGAGACCAGGCAGACCAGAAACAACCATCAGACAAGAAGACCTCCTCAAAGCCTCAGCTGGAGGAGAAGAACCAATCAGAACAGTGATGACTAAGGGAGTGGCTGGCATTGGGAAAACAGTCTTGACACAGAAGTTCACTCTGGACTGGGCTGAAGACAAAGACCATCAGGACATACAGTTCACATTTCCATTCACCTTCAGAGAGCTGAATGTGCTGAGAGAGAAGAAGTTCAGCTTGGTGGGACTTGTTCATCACTTCTTCAGTGAAACCAGAGCAGCAGGAATCTGCAGGTTTGAAGAGTTCCAGGTCGTGTTCATCTTTGACGGTCTGGATGAGTGTCGACTTCCTCTGGACTTCCACAACAATGAGATCCTGACTGATGTCACAGAGACCTCCTCAGTGGATGTGCTCCTCACAAACCTCATCAGGGGGAAGCTGCTTCCCTCTGCTCGCCTCTGGATAACCACACGACCTGCAGCAGCCAATCAGATCCCTCCTGAGTGTGTTGGCATGGTGACAGAGGTCAGAGGGTTCACTGACCCCCAGAAGGAGGAGTACTTCAGGAAGAGGTTCAGAGATGAGGAGCAGGCCAGCATGATCATCTCTCACATCAAGACCTCACAAAGCCTCCACATCATGTGTCACATCCCAGTCTTCTGCTGGATCACTGCTGGAGTTCTGGAGGACGTGTTGAAGACCAGAGAGAGAAGAGATCTGCCCAAGACCCTGACTGAGATGTACATCCACTTCCTGGTGGTTCAGTCCAAAGTGAAGAAGGTCAAGTACGATGGAGGAGCTGAGACGGATCCACACTGGAGTCCAGAGAGCAGGAAGATGATCGAGTCTCTGGGAAAACTGGCCTTTGATCAGCTGCAGAAAGGCCACCTGATCTTCTATGAATCTGACCTGACAGAGTGTGGCATCGATATCAGAGCAGCCTCAGTGTGCTCAGGAGTGTTCACTCAGATCTTCAGAGAGGAGAGAGGACTGTACCAGGACAAGGTGTTCTGCTTCGTCCATCTGAGTGTTCAGGAGTTTCTGGCTGCTCTTCATGTCCATCTGACCTTCTTCAGCTCTGGTGTCAATCTGCTGTCAGGAGAACCTGGACCAATGCGTCTCTACCAGAGAGCTGTGGACCAGGCCTTACAGAGTCCTAATGGACACCTGGACTTGTTCCTCCGCTTCCTCCTGGGTCTTTCTCTGGAGACCAATCAGAGTCTCCTACGAGGTCTGCTGACACAGACAGGAAGTACCTCACAGACCAATCAGAAGACAGTCCAGTACATCAAGGAGAAGATCAGTGAGAATGTGTCTCCAGAGAAAAGCATCAATCTGTTCCACTGTCTGAATGAACTGAATGATGGTTCTCTAGTGGAGGAGATCCAACAGTCCCTTAGTTCAGGACGTCTCTCCACAGATAAACTGTCTCCTGCTCAGTGGTCAGCTCTGGTCTTCATCTTACTGTCATCACAAGAAGATCTAGAGGTGTTTGACCTGAAGAAATACTCTGCTTCAGAGGAGGCTCTTCTGAGGCTGCTGCCAGTGGTCAAAGCCTCCAACAAAGTTCTGTAAGTAAAGAGTTAGATTCATTCATCATGACTTCATGTCAACATCATGGTTGTTTATTTCTGATTCAGAACATGAAAAACATGAAATCAGAAGATAAAGATTTATTTTTGTATCTTTCTTTAAAACGAGTCAGATGGAGGATAGAGAAGCTTAACTTTGTATTTTCAGCTCTATTTAACAACATTAGATCTTCCTTCCTCATCCTGATACTGATACTACAGTACTTCCTGTTAACAGTAGAGCAAATTAACTGATGTTTTCCTCTTGTTGTTCTTTGATCATCATGATTTTATTTTAGTTCAAACTCATCACTAAAGAGAGTTTAATTTTAACACAAATGTTATTTTTCTTGTTGGTTGTTGTCTCTTCAGACTCAGTGGCTGTAACCTCTCAGAGAGAAGCTGTGAAGTTCTGTCCTCAGTCCTCAGCTCCCAGTCCTCTAGTCTGAGAGAACTGGATCTGAGTAACAACCACCTGCAGGATTCAGGAGTGAAGCTGCTGTGTGATGGACTGAAGAGTCCACACTGTGACCTGGAGACTCTCAGGTCAGGATTCAATGTCCACTTGGTCTTTATTTACATCAATTGTACATGTTTTACTTTATATGATTCTTGTATGGTTTAAATAAAATATTTATTTCCAAATATTTCCATAAACATTTGTTGGAATTTGTTTTCACTAAAATGTTAGAAATCGAAAATTTTGGAAATATATTTATCAGTTTATAAGATTCTTTATGTACAGTTTAAAGTAGAAAAAGAACAAATGGAAAAACATTCACTGAACAAATGTTCTTTGATCGTCATGATTTCATTTTAGTTCAATCTCATCACTAAAGAGAATTTAATCTTAACACAAATGTTATTTTTCTTGTTGGTTGTTGTCTCTTCAGACTCAGTGGCTGTAACCTCTCAGAGAGAAGCTGTGAAGTTCTGTCCTCAGTCCTCAGCTCCCAGTCCTCTAGTCTGAGAGAACTGGATCTGAGTAACAACCACCTGCAGGATTCAGGAGTGAAGCTGCTGTGTGATGGACTGAAGAGTCCACACTGTGACCTGGAGACTCTCAGGTCAAGATTCAATGTCTTTATTTACTTCATATGATGCTTGTATGATTTAAATAAAATATTGATTTTCCAAATTTTTCTATAAACATCTGTTAGACTAAAATGTTAGAAATAGAAATGTTGGTAAAATATATTTATCAGTTATAAGATTGTTGATGTACAGTTTAATGGGCTTTTTGTGTGTTTTGTTCTGTCTGTAAACCAGTAAGTAATAATGGTCACATGATCCCTCACTAGCCGACAGTATCTCCGTCCTGCAGTGACCTTCCAGCCCTCACAGCTCCCTCAGGTCATGTGACATGTGTGTTGTTTTGTGTGTCTGCAGCCTGTCAGGCTGTCTGATCACAGAGAAAGGCTGTGCTTCTCTGGTCTCAGCTCTGAGCTCCAACCCCTCCCACCTGAGAGAGCTGGACCTGAGCTACAACCATCCAACAGACTCAGGAGTGAAGCTGCTGTCTGATGGACTGGAGGATCCTCACTGGAGACTGGAGACTCTCAGGTATGAAGAGGCTGCAGCCACAGACCATCAGTCTGGTAGAGGAGGGAGAGCTGGAGACCTTTTCTCTGTCCCACTGTCAGTCTGGTCATGTGACCCTGAGACACCAAGCTGACCTCAAACTACCAGAGACTCATCAAACTGTTTCCCACATCAGACCATCAACACAGACAGAAGTAGTGAGGAGGAGTAGTCAGGATGACTGTTCCCAAAACAGGGAGGAAGGTGACGAAAGGCTTGTGTCTCTGGAGCCTTGTCTTGTTGTTATAGGAGAGGACAGAGGTGTCTCCTGACACGGTGAAGGCATCATGGTGGGTTGATATGAGTCAACGTCGTCACCTGGATGTTTAGAAGCTGATCATCTGCCTCCAGTGTGTGTTGTCCTTTAGTCACACGTTATTACTAAATGACACAGTTAAAGAAACAATATGTTCAAACCGTCTTGATGGATCATCACAGCAGGAATGTTTGGTGTTTTAAAGGAGCTCAGCTTCAGGTTTTGGTGCTTTGCACTGAGAGCCAGATCCCTGGATGATAAGTTGGACTTGTTGAAACTACAGGTGACAGTCGGCCACAGACACTCAGTGAGGAACCAACAGCTGATTGTGGACATCGGGGGTATTGCACAAAAGCACAATAAAGAAAGAATTTGACTGTTTTATGTGTTGGTTTTATTGCTGTATCTGTGTTGATGTGGTAAATGTGCTGGTTTTACTGTCAAGTGTCTTTGAGTAGCAACATGTAAAGCACTATATGTGTAGTGGCTAAACCGTTTCCTTTTGGCCTTTCCTATGGCTCCTATTTCCTCGTCCTGTTGTTTTCTACCACATGTGGAAATCCTCTGATGTGACACATTCTTCTGTGTCCATGAAGGTCATGAAGATTTGAGCTAAGGACTTCAGTGACAAACACACACTTCTAAAATGTTAATACAAATACATCAGAACACAACGGAATAACTGTTAAACCCAGATCAGCTGATTTAACCCATGAGCTGCAGGATTCATCTTAGCCTGGCTCTTAGCCTGGTCTGGAGCAGGTTAGCTTCAAAGAATAAATCGCCATGGTTACTTGGCCCGGTTTAATTCAACCTCCTTTGGTGCAACCAAATCAAGCTAAATTCCTCCAGAATAACCTGGATATCCGACTTAATCCCTTATCCGGGTTTGGTGCAACAGCCCCCTGGGGGGTCAGAGCCCAAAGAGGTTTGTTTAGGACTGGACCAAAGTTCTAGGGGGACTTAGGCAGTGCTCTGTGGCTGCAGACCCACCTGAGCTGTAACATCTTCACCTGCAGACTACAGGTGATAGAAACTGAACCACCTGTGAAACCACAGTGAAGAAGGTCAAAGGTCAATCATAATTAATTGTTGGGAGGCTTCTAAGGACGCTTCGTTCTTCTTCTTTGGTTTGTCCACAGTACTTTGTGTTCGTAGTACTTCGTCCTCATAGTACTTCATGCTGGTAGTACTTTAGGCCTGTAGTACTTTGTGCTGGTAGTACTTCATGCTGGCAGTACTTTGTGCTCACAGTACTTCATGCTGGCAGTACTTTGTGCTCACAGTACTTTATGTCGGTAGTACTTCATGCTGGTAGTACTTTAGGCCTGTAGTAGGTTTCTAACACGTTAACATGCACTAATCCTAACAGATGATGAATGAGTGAACATGATGAGCTGTGGTCATGGGCCAATCAGAAGAAGAAGAGGTGGTCCATGTGGACATGAAGGACCAAGCTGTGTGTATGAGAGTGATGTCATGTCCATGTCTCCATGCTGCTCTGACCCCCCTCCTCCTTTCAGGGTGGAGCCTGCTGGAGTCCGATGGATGACACCAGGTCTGAAGAAGTGTAAGTGAGCTTTGAGTTGGATTCATCACACTGTGACATCACTCATTCACCTCTGGGATGTCACTAGATGAACACATGATTAATAACTGCAGCTGTATTGTGTCTTGTTCTCTCATCAGATTCCTGTGAACTCACAATCGACACAAACACAATAAACAGAGAACTCAAACTGTCTGACAACAACAGGAAGGTGACATGTGTGAAGAAGGAGGAGGTTCAGTCATATCCTGATCATCCAGACAGATTTGACTTCTATCCTCAGCAGCTGTGTAGAACTGGTCTGACTGGTCGCTGTTACTGGGAGGTCGAGTTCAGAGGAAGTGTTTTTGTATCAGTGAGTTACAGAGGAATCAAGAGGAAAGGAGGCAGTAGAGACTGTTTGTTTGGACACAATGATCAGTCCTGGAGTCTGAGATGCTCTAATGAAGGTTACTATGTCTGTCACAATGAGACACAAACACCCATCATCTCCTCCTCCTCCTCCTCCTCTGGTAGAGTAGCAGTGTATGTGGACTGTCCTGCTGGCTCTCTGTCCTTCTACAGAGTCTCATCTGACTCACTGATCCACCTCCACACCTTCAGCACCACATTTACTGAACCTCTTTATCCTGGGTTTGGGTCCTGGTCCGGTTCTGGTTCCTCAGTGTCTTTGTGTCCTCTGTAGGACGGAGAGTCTCCTCCTGGTGGAGAACCTTCCTCTCTGCTCACCACATAGTTCAGTGTGTACAGCTGATGGAGGTCCATGTGGGTGTAGGTGCAGGTGGAGCAGGTGAGGGGTACCTGAGCTGGTCTGGACTCTGGGGGTCCACAGCTCTCTGGGACTTGTGCTGTTGCAGATGAACGTGTGAAAGAGCTCAGCGAGGTGTGTTTTAATGTCTCTGTGCTCGATGCCTCTGTGGATGAATCAATAATCATCATTTAGATGTTGGCTCCTAATTACAGTTTAATCTTAATCTTTATGTGTCACAATGTTCAAGAAGACATTTTATACGACTAATGTATCTGTTTGATAAATTGTACTCAAATTTTAACTTCAAATATTTCAATGTGTCACATTAAAGATCATTTCACATTATCTGCTTTGTTCCTTTTTAAAGCTTCAGCAAACCTCTGAAAAAAGGTTTAATGACAGATATTAGTTACTTCAATTCATTTTATTTTGTATAGCCCAAAATCGCAAATTACAAATTTGCCTCAGAGGGCTTTACAGTCTGTACACATGCAACATCCTCTGTCCCGAAAACCTCACATCGGCACAGGAAAAACTCCCCTCCATGGGGAAAAAAGGGAAGAAACCTTAGGGAGAACGTCAGAGGAGGGATCCCTCTCCCGGGATGGACAGACTGCAATGGATGTCATGTGTACAGAATCAACAATGTAAAAGATGTACAATACATTCAATTCCTCTAAAGAAAATGATACAAGTAATTGCAAGTAGCAGAACAGGTGTACGGCAGGACCACTGCAGGGACAACCTCCATCAGATAGAACCACCATCCACAGAGGCTTCTGTGGGGAGGGAGAGCAGAAAGATGTTGGTTTTTGATGACAGTAATATGAATCATATTTAAAGTAATGATGAAGGCAGCAGCAGGTGTCAGCAGAGCCAGGAGTCAGAACCGGGGTCCGCACAAAACTATGATCCACGGAGACCTGCGAGGCGAGAAAGCACAAAAAACTCCCGGAAAGAAGCTTAATTAGTGATGTACATTATTAAAACATGGATGATTGTGGGAGTGAGAGAGTGAGAGTGTGAGAGTGAAAGAGGGGCTCGGTGTGTCCTAAGAAGTCCCCCGGCAGTCAAAGCCTAGAGCAGCTTAACTAAGGGCTGGTCCAGGCTAACCTGAGCCAGCCCTAACTATAAGCAATATCAAAGAGGAACGTTTTAAGCTTTATCTTAAATGAACTGAAGCTGGAAGTGGAAGCTGGTTCCACAAAAGAGGAGCTTGATAACTGAAGGCTCTGGCCCCCATCCTACTTTTTAAAACTCTAGGAACCACAAGTAGTCCAGCATCTACGGAGCGTAGATGCCTTGTAGGGTAATACGGTGTAACAAGCTCTTTAAGATAAGACGGTGCCTCACCAGCAAGTGCCTTGTAGGTGAGGAGAAGTACCTTAAATTCTATTCTTGATTTAACAGGAAGCCAGTGGAGAGAAGTTAATACAGGAGTTATATGATCCTATTTCTTAGTTCTTGTTAATACACGTGCTGCAGCATTCTGAATCAGTTGGAGAGGTTTAAGCGATTTACAAGAGCAGCCTGATAACAAAGAATTACAGTAATCCAGTCTAGAAGTAACAAATGCATGAACTAGTTTTTCTGCATCACTTTGAGACAGGAAGTTCCTGATTTTCGATATATTCCGTAGATGAAAAAAGGCAGTCCTTGAAGTCTTCTTTATATGAGAGTTGAAGGACATATCCTGGTCAAAGAGAACTCCAAGATTTCTGACGGTGCTGTTGCATACCAGAGCAATTCCATCCATAGAGACTGTATCACGTGACAGCTGACTTCGAAGGCGCTCTGGGCCTATCATGATAACTTCCGTTTTTTGACATCAGGAAGTTGCAGGTCATCCAAGTTTTGATGTCTCCAAGACAGTCCTGAAGTCTAACAAGTTGGTTGGTGTCTTCTGGCTTGATCGATAGAGTTGATGATACAGTTGAGTATCGTCTGCATAACAATGGAAGTTTATGCGGTGTTTTCTGATAACGTCGCCCAAAGGAAGCATGTACAGGGTAAATAAAATCGGTCCAAGCACAGAACCTTGTGGGACTCCGTGACCAACATTTGTGGTCCTCAATGATTCACCGTTCACAAACACAAACTGGGATCGATCCGATGATTAAGATTTAAACCAGCTGAGTGCAGTTCCTTTGATGCCAATCAAGTGTTCCAGTCTCTGCAGCAGGATACGGTTATCGATGGTGTCAAATGCAGCACTGAGGTCCAGCAATACAAGAAAAGATACAAGTCCTTGGTCCGATGCAAGTAGAAGATCATTTGTAATTTTCACCAGTGCCGTTTCTGTGCTGTGACGCATTCGAAATCTTGACTGGAAATCCTCAAACAAAGCATTGTTTTGTAGAAAGTCACATAATTGATTCGTGACAGATTTCTCCAGGATCTTAGCGAGGAAGGGAAGATTAGAGATGGGTCTGTAGTTAGCCAACACCTCTGGAGCTAGGGTAGGTTTCTTCAGAAGAGGTTTAATTACAGCTACCTTGAAGGACTGTGGTACATGTCCTGTCAACAAAGACAGATTCATAATATCCAGTAGGGATGTGCTAATTAACGGAAAAACTTCCTTAAGCAGCTTAGTTGGAATCGGATCCAGGAGACAAGTGGAAGAGTTGGATTTCAAAATTGTAGAAGTCAGTTGATCAAGGTTGATGGAAGAGAAACCATCCAAGTAGGTATCAGGGCCCACGGCTGCATCCAAGGATCCTACATCCGCGGACGGGTTGGCTCCGGTTGGGAGTAGGAGGCCATCAATTTTCTCTTTGATAGTCAGAATCTTATTATTGAAGAAGTTCATAAAGTCGTTACTGTAGGAGCCATTTTGAAGCAAAGTTAATTGACGCCTGCTGGTCGAAGTTGCACACCTGTGGCAATTAGTGGGCAGAGGAAGACAAACGATCCTGGAAGTTGTCTCTTTTGTTTCGGTGTTGAGTGTTGGGAAGACGTGGACGCCAGCAGGCATATGGTTTTTCAATTGTTGTTAGTTTTTTTTTTTTTTTTTCACTTGTAACATTTTGAATTTTTTAATGTGGAAAACAGAAACATAACTGACGGACATCAACAAAACCAATACCTGCTGGCGTCCACGTCTTCCCAACACTCAACACCGAAACAAAAGAGACAACTTCCAGGATCGTTTGTCTTCCTCTGCCCACTAATTGCCACAGGTGTGCAACTTCGACCAGCAGGCGTCACCCAATTAACTTTGCTTCAAAATGGCTCCTACACACCGGCCCTCTTATTGCTACCGACTAAATAGGTACAATAACAAAGAAACGAAACAAAATATGGAGCCATTTCACAATATACACAGTAAAGATATAAATCTGTCGAATCATCAATGATCACGATTGGTCACTCATACAAACATGAATACGTTGGTTTCATTTGAAACACGTCAAGTGTTTTTCCAGTTCATTTGTGACCATATTCATTTCAATTCAAATTAAAGTCCATCAATGAAATAGTAATGCAATCAATGCTCCTTTTTCAGAGTCCTTCTTCAGTGTATAACACAAATAGTCCATTATGCCACAAAGGCGTTGTGCGTTCAAAGGTCCATGTTTGTGTGCATTGGTATATTTATGTACGCATGTGTGCAGGTTGCAAGAGATTCCTTGCTTGAATTGTCCATAGTCCATTGTGCGTGTGTAAAGATCAGTGTACATGTCAATTCCTACATGGTGGAGTAAACATTACACATACATTGGACATTCATACCCACATGTGATTTTCCAACAATAAGCAAACCTTTGTTATCGGTCTGTCTATAACGCTAGTCTTTGTTTTTAAAGTCAAGCTACGAACGATCCCTTTTGAATCTTTCTTTGTGTCAATAACTCTCCCCAACATCCAAGATCCCCTAGGGGCAGTAGGATCTGCAATTAACACGATGTCACCATTTGCATAGTTTCTTTTCTCTTTAAACCAATTTTGTCTTTCTTGTAGGTTTGGAATATACTCTCTAACCCATCTTTTCCAAAACATATCAGCTAAGTACTGTACTTGCTTCCATCTGCGTCTACTATATACATCTGCTTTCTGAAATAAGCCAGGGGGGTAATGTGGGTTGTCCTTTAATAATAATAATAATACATTTTATTTATATTGCGCTTTACATGTGAGGACACATCTCAAAGTGCATTACACGAGCAGAAACATTAAAAGGCATTGAAAATTAAAAGTACATATTCACATTCAGAGGTAGCTAAAAGCAGTTATACTAAGAGAAAGCAATAAAAAATAAATAGGGCTTTAATTTGTTTTTAAAAACTTCTAAAGACTGTGGCGCCCTCAGGTGGTCGGGGAGGGCATTCCACAGTCGAGGCGCAGTCACCCGGAAGGCCCTGTCTCCCATGGCGCAGAGTTTAGACATGGGTACCTGGAGTTTGTGGCTGTCGGAGGAGCGGAGATGACGGGTAGGGTTATGTGTAGTGAGTAGTTCTTTAAGGTACAATGGTGCGCTGCCGTGAACACATTGATAGGTCAGGAGACAGATCTTGTAGTCAATCCTGAACCTGACAGGAAGCCAGTGAAGTTTATGGAGGATGGGTGTGATGTGATCAGATTTACGCACCCTCATCAGGACCCTGGCAGCACAGTTCTGAATATACTGCAGTCTCTGCAGGCTCCTGCCAGGGAGCCCGATGAGGAGCGAATTACAGTAGTCAAGCCTGGAGGAGACAAAGGCATGGACCAGCCTCTCTGCATCAGGAAGAGAGAGTGAGGGACGAAGTTTTGAAATATTGCGGAGATGAAAGAATGCGGTCTTACAGATATGTTGGATGTGGGTGTTAAATGATAGGTGTGGGTCAAATCGAACCCCCAGGTTTGTTATAGCGGACTTTCAGTGGGATGTCATGGCCAGCGAATGAATAAACAGTCAAAGGGGAAGATCGGAGTTGGTGTGGGGTCCCAATGAGGAGACCTTCGGTTTTGGAGTTGTTTAGCTGGAGGAAGTTGTCAGTCATCCATGTCCTTATCTCCTCAAGGCAGGCAGTTAGCATGGAGAGAGATGATGCAGAGGATGTGGGGTCCAATCTGACATAAAGCTGCGTATCATCAGCATAGCAGTGAAAAGCAACTCCATGCCTGCTGATGATGTGGCCCAAGGGGAGCATATAGATAGAAAAGAGAGTAGGGCCGAGAACCGAACCCTGAGGTACCCTGCATGCCATCAGTCAGGTAGGACCGGAACCACTGAAGTGCTGTGTGTGAAATGCCGATGAAGTGTTGAAGACGATGAAGTAGGATGGCATGGTCAACAGTGTCAAAGGCGGCTGAGAGGTCCAGGAGCAGGAGGAGAGATGATGAGCCCTGGTCAGCAGCCACGAGCAGATCGTTTGTGACCCTGACCAGGGCTGTCTCTGTACTATGGCCGGGGCGGAAACCGGACTGAAATTTTTCATAGAGACTGTGTGAGTGAGTGAGTGGGTGGTTGTGGATTTGGGTGACAATTACTTTTTGGATGACTTTGGAGAGAAATGGAAGGTTAGAGATGGGCCGGTAGTTTGATAGAATATCGGAGTCGAGGGAGGGTTTTTTAAGCCGAGGGATGATAAGTGCAGTTTTAAGAGAGATTGGGAGATGGCCAGATTGCAGGGAAGAGTTTATGATGGTGGTGATGAGCGCGCTTAAGAAAGTCATATTTGATTTGATTAGGTCAGTGGGGAGAGGATCTAATGAGCAGGTTGAGGGTCTCATACTGTGTATGAGAGTCTCAACCTGTCTGTTTGTAGGGGGAATGAAGTGAGAGAACACTGGTACTGAGGTTGGGGGGATGGATGGACTGACAGTGCCAGGTATTAGGTTCGAGCGAATGGTAGTTATTTTTGTGGTGAATGAGTCAAGGAATTTGTTGCACTTGTCGTCGGTACAGTTTTGTTGCCTCAGGGGAGGTGGACTGAGAAGATAGTTTATTGTTTTAAAAAGCTGTTTTGCGTTTCCGGGATTATTGTTAATGATGTTGGAATAGTATTGTGACCGTGCCAGACTAAGCAGGTTGGAATATGATCTTTGGTGATCTCTATAAGCAGTTTTATGGACAGTCAGCCCAGAGGCAACATAGCGCCTCTCAAGGACCCTCCCAGCCGCCTTCTGTCTACGCAGCGCACCAGTGTACCACGGAGCAGAGCGTGTAAATGTTACAGTACGTGTTTTGAGGGGAGCGTGGTCGTCAAGTATCTCTCGCAGTCCAGTATTGTAATGGTCGACAAGCTTGTCAGTAGCAGAGTGATGGGCAGATGTGGCCAAGTTTTGTAGGTCGTAGGACAGATGTTCAGGGTTAATGTCTTTTGTTTTGCGAAAGCAAATTTTCTGTTTAGGTTTATTGAGCGAGGTCAAGGATGAGAAGTCAAATGATATGGCATTGTGATCAGATATGCCAAGATCATGTACTTGAACGTTGTCAACAGGGAAGTTTGTTATGATGAGGTCTAATGTATGCCCTTTGAGAAGTAAGAGGTGGTTGGGTGTTAAAGGTTCGAGGTCATTTGGACTATCTGAGTTTGAGGTAAGTGGGCGACTATTCATTATGGCTTCTACCTCACAGATGAAAGTGTGAAGGGATTCGTCGTCTACTATTTGATCCTTTGTTAGTGATAGAAGTATTAGTTTGACCTGTTTTATTAACCTCTCCCATACTCCTCCAAAGTGTGAAGCGGCAGGTGGATTATAAATCCATTCTATGCCATTTTGTTGCAGAGCAACTTGAAGTTTGTTGCTTTGGTTCCATTCCTTTAGGGCATTTTTTAGTTCACGATCAGCTGAAGTCAGGTTAGTTCCATTGTCAGATCTTATTTGGCGTACTTGCCCTCGTCTGCTTATAAATCTGCGGATTGCGTTGATACATGAATCTGTGTCAAGTGAATTGGCTATTTCCAAATGTATTGCTCGAGTTGTGAAACACGTAAAAATGACACCATATCTTTTCACTTCACTGCGTCCTCTTTTTACTATGATTGGACCAAAGAAGTCTGCTCCAACAAAGGTAAATGGTGGTAAATCTGGTGTTATTCTTTCTTTTGGCAAATCTGCCATTTTTTGTTCTCCCAAATTTGAATGTAGGCGTCTACAGAACACACACTCAGATCGTATCCTTCTAGCAAGGGAAGTTGCTGCTGGAATCCAGTACTGCTGTCGCAGTTTGGCCAACATATGGTTCCTTCCACAGTGGTCTAGTTGTTCGTGAATGTGTTTTAACACCAGCTTGGACACATGATGGTGTTTTGGAAGAATTGTAGGATGTTTTCGATCCTCGGGCATAGCCATTCGGCTTAATCTTCCTCCTGTACGAAGTAATCCGTCTTGCAGAATAGGATCCAGTTTACGAATGTGGCTCTGATGACTGACATGAGGGTTTTCCCTTTGCAAGGTTTTGATTTCTCCTGGAAATGCCTCCATTTGTGTAAAGTGTACGATTGCCTTTTCTGCCCTTTTGACGTCTTCTAAAGTAATCTGCTGCACATTCATGCGTTTTTTGACTGTTTGCATTTTACTTTCCATCAGACGTTGTTTCTCTGCATCTAAGGTTTTAATACTCATGTTGGTAAGTATTTCCTTTCTTTTCAGACTTAATTGCAAGAGAACGTCTTTTAACTTAAGTAGCCATGCTACTGCTCTGGTTAGATTGTTCCACTTTGAGTGATAATGTATGAATGTGTGAGTAGGATTTTGTTCTTCTTTTACAATCAAGTTCATGGTGAGAACATCTTTCTTCACATCCGCCTCATCATCATCATCATCTCTATGTGTTTGTATGGCAATGTCAGAATTTGTCCATTCAGATTCCTGACGTTTGAGAAATTCTGGACCATTCAGCCACACCTTTTGAATTCAGAAGAGCACTGGCTTTGAGACCACGGGATGCACAATCTGCAGGATTTTGTTTAGTGTTTATGTATCTCCATTGTTTTACTTTGCT
Organism: Pungitius pungitius; assembly: GCF_949316345.1. Taxonomy (NCBI): domain Eukaryota; kingdom Metazoa; phylum Chordata; class Actinopteri; order Perciformes; family Gasterosteidae; genus Pungitius; species Pungitius pungitius. The sequence goes on from NC_084913.1 coordinate 1,575,549, forward strand.
CATTTCCCTGATTGTGTTCACTCTATTAGCCACGAATGTTTTAAATCTTTTGTTCTTATTCTGAATGTACTTCAGTGTTGATGTACTATCTGTCCAAAACATGGAATTCTCAAGAGCAAGTTGTAACTCTGCTTTGATCAGTTTATCCATTTGTACTGCTTGTGCTGCTGCAGTAAGTTCCATTCTTGGCATTGTAGTTTGTTTTAGTGGCGCAACGCGTGATTTCCCCATTATAAAGGAGGTGTGCACTTCATGCTCTGAATTTGTGAGACGGAGATACGTGACACAGCCGTAACACTAAAGTGATGTAGTTGTGCAGATGTTATCGGATCAAAGCCTTTTGGCTTGAAACATCTGTTGACACGGAGCTCTCCAATGCAACTTAGGCCTGCCATCCATTCATGCCACAGCTGTATGTAGTGGCTTGGTACAGTTTTGTCCCAGGCGTAATTCAGTTTGCAGAGATCTTGCAGAATGTTCTTAGCAGTAAGGACGAATGGAGAGATGAAGCCGAGGGGGTCGTATACTGAGGATACAATGGACAGTATTCCCCTTTGAGTACATGGCTGTTGTTTCGGGCTCACTGCGAAGGTGAGTTTGTCACTTTCTATGTGCCATTGTATACCAAGAGTCCTTTCTGTAGGAAGATCACTGGATTCCAAGTTAAGGTCTTTGACTTCTTTTGATCTGGCTGCTTGTGGGATGGACGTTAGGACTGTTCTGCTGTTACTTATCCATTTGTGCAAATGAAAGCCTCCCATTGAGCAAGCTCTTTCAAGCTCTTTGCACAACTTCGCAGCATCGGCTTCAGTAGCCACAGCTTTCAAGCAATCATCTACGTAGAAATGTTGCTTAATTGTTTCCACTGTTTCGGGCAAAAAGAGATCTTTGAAATCTTCGGCAGTTTGTCTGAGGGCGAAACTTGCACAACTTGGTGAAGACGTTGCCCCGAATAAGTGCACTGTCATTCTGTGTTCTTTGAGTGGTTGACCCGTATCACCATTTGGCCACCATAAAAAGCGCAAAAAGTCCACGTGCTTCTCCATAATTCTTATCTGGTGGAACATGCTTTCCACGTCTGCCATAAGAGCGATTGGCTCCTGGCGAAAGCGCAACAAGACGCCTACCAAGTTACTGGTGAGATTTGGACCTTGCATCAATTTTCTATTCAAGGATACCCCCTGGAAGGATGCGGAGCAATCGAATACAACTCTCAGGGAACCCTTCTTCGGATGGTGCACTCCATGATGTGGAATATACCACACCTTTCCACTTTGTGTTTCCAGTTCATCAGATGGCACGACTTCTGCGTGGCCCTTCTCAAGCATTCCTTTTAGAAATGCAGTGTATTCTCTGTGAAATTGTTCATTCTTTTCAAATTTTCTTTTCAGAGACATGATACGTTGCTGTGCCTGTTGGTAGTTGTTTGGCATCATTACATAATTTTCTTTAAAGGGTAACGGTAAGTAATAATGACCATTTCTTAGTTCTTTTGAACTTTCCATCATAGACATGAACTGTTTGTCTTCGACTGACATCTCTGATTTCTCCTCAGCTGCCAGTTCTGGAAAATCTTGATGATACTGTTTAATCAACAAGTCATTTCAAGTCAGTTTTTCAGTTGTTGTTAGTTTTTTGCTTGTTTATGTGTTGGTTTATTTATAGGTTTAGTGACAGTTTATTTTTGTTATTATATGTGAAAGAACGAAACACTGGTGTTACGTTCCCACCTAGGTTGGAACTCGTTTTACAGGTGGGGAACGTAAAAACCTGTGCTGGCGCACCCTGTATAATCAGCAGTGGACAGTGAAGTAGTGTGGGGGGGGGGGGTGCAGCTGAAACAAATGAGGCCTGACACGTAAAATTTGTGTTTGGTCCCCGTGGGACATTTAGAAGGTGACACAAACAAATAACAACACAACAAAAAGGTACACACATAACCAAATCAGGGAGGAGAAGGGGATTGGGGTCAAAGTAAGGAAATAAACAAAAGGTCCCTTTTGTTCTACACCCCTTTCCCTGCCTAACACAATCTATCCCTAACCAGCTCACCTCTCTATTGCAAAAACTACAGGGGTGACCCCACCCAGCTAACTTAGTGTGTGTAACAAAGGTTTACCTACGTGATGGAAAATGTACACCCATGGGCAGAACTACCTACCCCTTCTCCAGAACAGAGGTAGAGTACCATTGGGTCTCATTCGACCAGATCCCAAACAAAACAATGTCAGCCAGGCCATACAACAAAACACAGCCTCTCCTTTCGCTTTCTCTCTCTCTTCTGTTCCTCAACCAGGCTGGTTATATAGGCCACCAGCTCGTGAGCTGATTGCTCCCCAGGTTTTATATGGCCACGCCTCCTCGCCAACAGCCAACCAGCACTGCACACCTGTAAGCCATGACAAAAAACAAAACACTACCCCCACTCACAGTTAAAGGCCGAGACACAAAACATGGGGACATGTAACACGCCCCCTCCAAAAAGAGTAAACCCGTGGGATTACGACATGGTCTGTACCTGACTTTACAGTGGTCACAACAAAAGTTCAGGTATCGAACACAAAAAAGAAAAAAAAAAAAAATCACAGACCTATTTATTTAAACCCGAGACAGAGCATCAGCAACCACATTTTCTGACCCCTTTATGTGTCAAATCTCTAAATTATAACTTTGTATAACCAACGCCCAACACATGAGACGCTGGTTGTGGTTGTACATGCGGCCCAAAAAAACTAAAGGATTGGGGTCAGTATACACCACAACAGGCAACACACTGGAGCCAACATAAACTTCGAAAAACTGTAATGCAAACAACAGCGCCAGAGTCTCCTGTTCTATGGTGGAGTAACGGGACTGGCAACTGTTGAATTTTTTAGAGTAGTAACAAACTGGGTGATCTACTCCATCATGTTCCTGCAACAGTACAGCACCCGCACCCACAGAACTGGCATCCACCTCCAACTTAAACGGTTTTTCAAAATCTGGGGCAGACAGAACCGGAGAAGTGCACAATAGGTCTTTCACAGACTCAAAAGCAGACTGACACTCATCAGTCCACTTAAATGACACCGAAGGACTAAGTAATTGGGTCAGTGGGGCTACGACAGTGGAGAAATTCTTGCAAAAGGTTCGGTAATACCCAGTCATGCCCAAGAACCTGCGCAATTCACGCCGAGTAGCAGGAGCAGGAAACCGTGTGATAGCTTCTACCTTGGAAGTTGGGGTGCGAACCTGACCTCTTCCCACCTCCTTACCCAAGTACGTTACGGTTGCTTTTCCAAATTCGCATTTGGCCAAGTTGAGGGTTAACGATGCGCTGGCCAAGCGTGCAAACACAGCCCTCAACGTGTCTATGTGATCAGCCCAGGTAGTGGAATGAATCACTAGGTCATCCAGGTACAATCAGGAATATCCAGGTACAATAAGGAATATCAGCCAATACTATATTTACCAACCGTTGAAAGGTGGCCGGGGCGTTCCTCATTCCAAACGCCATCACCGTGTACTGGCAGAAACTGTCCGGAGTTACAAAAGCAGACACCCCAGAAGCATGCGGGGTTAAAGGTACCTGCCAATACCCTTTTAATAAATCAAGCTTGGTGACATGAGCAGCTGAGCCAATGGTGTCAATACAGTCATCCATGCGAGGTAAAGGAAATGAGTCAGGGATCGTAACCTTATTCACTTTCCGGTAGTCCGTGCAAAACCTTTGAGTCCCGTCTGGCTTTGGAATCAGCAAGCAGGGAGAACTCCAAGGACTGCTACTGGGGACTGCCATTCCATTTTTTATCAAATAGTTTACCTCGGCTTTCATTGCTGATCTCTTACTTAAATTAACACGATATGGATGTTGTTTGATTGGCGCAGCATCGCCTACCTTTATATCGTGTTCCAACACAGTTGTCCGACTCGGGACATCCTTAAAGAGACTCAGAAAATCAGCAATTAGTAACTGTATATCAGCACTCTGCTGATCACTCAAATGCTCCAGATGTGAGGGAAGAGACGCTAACATCTCAGAATTACCCAAATGAGCACACTGCTCTGGAGTATTTCGCATCGCTAAACTGTCCTCATCAGTTACCCAGAGTCCAGGTTGGGTATCCTGCTTAACAGCGGCAACAGCGGCAACCACCGGACTTGTACTGGTACCAGATTTGGAACCATCTCTAACCTGATATGATATGAAAAGAACGGGACACAGCTTTTAGATCAAAGTGACGTTTCATTTTCTTCTGAGTGGAAGACAGTTTCTCTCTAGCTGCTGCCCATGCATCATGCAGCCTTTCTCAGACTTGATTTACATAGTCTAGGACGTTAGTAGAAGACTCTGTTGAATCGCTAGCCATAATTTGTTCTTTTAGTATCTTTAGAGGCCCTCTCACCGTGTGACCAAAGACTAGCTCAGCGGGGCTAAACCCAAGAGACTCTTGCACAGTCTCCCGAATCGCAGACAGCACATATGGAATCCCTTCATCCCAATCCTTCTCGGTGTCCTTGCAGTATTTACTTAACATGGCCTTTAGGGTCTGATGCCAACGTTTCAGCGCACCCTGACTCTCCGGGTGGTAAGCGCTGGACAACTTATGGGTCACCTACAAGGTCTTCAACACTCCCTCAAACAATTTAGATGTAAAATTTGTTCCTTGATCTGTTTGTATGGTTTTTGGGAACCCAAAAGTAGAGAAATACTTAATCAGGGCTTTCACCACTGCCTTACTGGTGACTGTACGCATAGGAATTGCTTCAGGGTACCTAGTAGCAGTGCACATTATGGTAAGCATAAATTGGTTTCCAGACTTAGTCCGTGGTAAGGGACCAACACAATCAATTAACACCTTCTCAAACGGCTCTCCCATGACCGGAATCGGGCATAAAGGAGCCGGGGGAACTACCTGGTTAGGCTTCCCTACCACTTGGCACGTACTACATGTACGGCAGAAACGAGCCACATCCTGTTTCATTCCCGGCCAAAAGAAATGACGGAGGAGGCGATCATACGTTTTAGTCACCCCTAAATGACCAGACCAGGGAATATCATGAGCTAAAGACGTTACATGTGTCCGAAACAAGGCTGAAACTACAATCCGGAAAACCGAACTCCAATCCTTCCCTGGATCCGTGCGGGGAGTCCATTTTCTCATTAGCAGACCGTCCTTCAAGTAATATTTCACACCCGTCGTAGTGGTTTCCTCCAACTTCACAACAGAGGCAAAACATTTAGCTGAGCTCAGATCCTCTTTTTGGGAAGCTATTAGCTTTTCCCTAGTCAATGGTACTCTTAAATCGTCACCCGAGGAATCCATTTTCTTTTCTACCTCAAGAGCAACCTTAGCTGAACTACTTGGGATCACAGAAGTAGAACACGGGACTTCTTCTCCAGTCCACATAGGTGCAAGCACAGAGTCAGATAGGTCAAGCATGCTACCCAAGCGACGCGACTGGGCACGCGTAATTACGCATGCAGGAAAGGCCTCAGGAAATGTAGTGGCCAAAACATCTCCGCTAGACTGCACATCTGGCTTGTCTATTACCTCTAACACTGGCACAACTTTACCTCCTGCTAGATCATTACCCATGATTAGAGCCACCCCATTTATGGGAAGTTGGGACTGTACACCAACTCTGAAGCATTCACTCACCAAATCTGAAACCAAATGGACAGTGTGTAAGGGGACAGGGACACAACCCATTTCAATCCCCCTCAACAATACACTAGAACCACAGTAAGACTCAGCTGACCAGGGCAGAACACTTGAGAGAATTATAGACTGAGCCGCCCCAGTATCTCTCAATATCAAAATGGGCTCCTGGTCTTTAGAATCACCTGTCAGGGAAACAAAGCCTTTAAATATGAACGGGTCATACGTTGGGTCACAACCACTCGGTCGAACGGCAGAACTCTCTTGTACCGTGCCCTGTGTAGCCATCTTGATTAACCCCACACCTTTGGGGTGTTTAGGGGTTGATGGCGGGGACTTGCGTTTTAAAGTCACACAATCGTCAATGATATGCCCAACCTTATGACAGTAAAAGCATGCACGCTCCTCCTTTTGAGATGGTCGTGCATGTACCGTGTAACGAGGGGAGTTATAGGCAGGTGCAGAAACAACTGGTCTAGTTTCACTACGGTGAGTGGGAAACACAGTTTTATGTGTTAACACGAATTCATCGGCCAGCACCGCGGCTTCCGATAACTTATTAACCTTTTGTTCGTTAATGTATACAACCAACCGCTCTGGAAGGCTGTTTTTAAATTCCTCCAACAAAATTAACTCACGAAGACTTTCAAAAGTTTTAACTTTACTTGCCAAACACCATTTGTCCAATAGGGACTCCTTTTCTCTCGCAAATTCGACAAAGGTTTTTATAGTGGATTTGGTGTGCCGTCGAAACTTTTGGCGATAAGCCTCTGGCACCAGCTCATATCCACGTAGCACAGTAGCCTTAACAATGTCATAGTTAAGACTATCAGCAAGGGAGAGGGTACCCAGCACCTCCTGCGCCTTACCAGACAATTTACACTGAAGTAACAGTGGCCACACGTCCCTAGGCCAATTTAAGGCCACTGCTATACGTTCAAATGCACTAAAGTACGAATCCACCTCAGACTCACAAAATTGAGGAACTAAAGCAATATGCCGGCTGATGTCAAATGTGTTTGCAGCGCTCTGAGCGGAAGATCCCCCAGTGGGCATGGCAGAAGCAGCTGCAAGCCTCGCCATCTCTGCGTCCAATTCCAACTTTCGCAGTTCAAAATCCATCTGCCTTATTCGGATATCCCTCTCAGCTTCCAACTCCAGTTTACGCATCTCCAACTTGTGCTGGAGCTCCTCTTTTCGGATCTGAGCCCTCTCTTCGGCGTCCAGCTGTAGCGGTACAGCAGGAGGCATGGGAGAGAAGGGATCAAACCGAGGCAAGGTGGCCGGGGCCTTATACTCAGCCTCAGGAGGTCTATCCGGGGACCCCGGAGTATCCACCCCCTCCTCAAACACAGGTTGAGACAAAACTAGCACCTGCTGTTCAAGCAGTGCGGCCAACACTAAAGCACGTACCTCCGCCTTAACAAATCCCCTTGGCACAGAGACACCCAACTGGGCTGCCAAGGATTCTAAATCCACTCTCCTACAATTTTCAAAATCCTCCCATGTAGGGTTATCCAGAAAGTCTTTTACATCAAAGGTGGCCATTTTATGAGTCACCCTAAACAAACACACTAAACCCACTACCACACTTTACACAATCCAAAGCTACAAACACAGAGTGTGTGCACAGGCTGATTTAAAATATCCCGGACGAGCCCCCATGTTACGTTCCCACCTAGGTTGGAACTCGTTTTACAGGTGGGGAACGTAAAAACCTGTGCTGGCGCACCCTGTATAATCAGCAGTGGACAGTGAAGTAGTGTGGGGGGGGGGGGTGCAGCTGAAACAAATGAGGCCTGACACGTAAAATTTGTGTTTGGTCCCCGTGGGACATTTAGAAGGTGACACAAACAAATAACAACACAACAAAAAGGTACACACATAACCAAATCAGGGAGGAGAAGGGGATTGGGGTCAAAGTAAGGAAATAAACAAAAGGTCCCTTTTGTTCTACACCCCTTTCCCTGCCTAACACAATCTATCCCTAACCAGCTCACCTCTCTATTGCAAAAACTACAGGGGTGACCCCACCCAGCTAACTTAGTGTGTGTAACAAAGGTTTACCTACGTGATGGAAAATGTACACCCATGGGCAGAACTACCTACCCCTTCTCCAGAACAGAGGTAGAGTACCATTGGGTCTCATTCGACCAGATCCCAAACAAAACAATGTCAGCCAGGCCATACAACAAAACACAGCCTCTCCTTTCGCTTTCTCTCTCTCTTCTGTTCCTCAACCAGGCAGGTTATATAGGCCACCAGCTCATTAGCTGATTGCTCCCCAGGTTTTATATGGCCACGCCTCCTCGCCAACAGCCAACCAGCACTGCACACCTGTAAGCCATGACAAAAAACAAAACACTACCCCCACTCACAGTTAAAGGCAGAGACACAAAACATGGGGACATGTAACACTGGAATAAATGAACAAGCCTATTGAAACCCTTGAGGCGTCCGAAGTGACCTTAATGGAATGCACTACAGTTACTACTGAGGTCCACAGGAATACACGGCTCGACAGCGCTGTGACTCTCTGTCAGTCTGGCTACAGTGCTGAAGAGAAACCTGGAGTTGTTTTTATTTTTCTCGATTAATGATGAGTAATAGGATGCTCTTGCGTTACGGAGAGCCTTCTTATATGTTTTAACGCTGTCTTGCCAAGTTAGCCTAGATCCTTCTGATTTGGTGGAACGCCATAACCGCTCAAGTTTCCGCACAGTTTGCTTTAAGTTCCGGGTTTGAGAGTTATACCAAGGGGCGAACTTCCTTCTTGTTGCCATTCTTCTTTTGAGGGGAGCAATACCGTCCAGTGCCATTCTCAAAGAGCCTGTGGCAGTATCGACAAGATGGTCGATTTGTGACGGACTGAAGTTTTCACAGGAGTCTTCTGATATCTTGAGACAGGACACTGAACTTAGAGCAGAGGGAATGGCTTCTTTAAATGAGGCTACAGCGGTGTCCGATAAACATCGACTGTAGAAACCCTTGGCAGGAGGAGGAGAATCTGGCAGTAGAAATTCAAAGGTTATCAGACAATGGTCGGACAGGAGAGGGTTCTGTGGAAAGATTGTTAAGTGTTAAGTTTAAGTTTAAGTAAGGGTTGAAGAGGAGATCCGGGGCGGGACTAAAGCTCAACACGAGACCCTCATGACGGTTACAAACTGTCTGTGGATCGAACAGAAGACGTTTCTTCATCCACCACTATATATAATAATAATATTCATAATAATAGACTTTGTTATACAACACATTTAAAACCCACTTTACCAAGTCGTCAGTCCGCTGGTTTTCATTTCCTGACTTCTTTGGTTCGTGCCCCCCCCCCCAACTGTTAGAATGATGGGAAACATGAGTGACTGATTCATGTCGCTACATTCATTCATTCATTGTTCCGTTCTGAAAAACCTGAAAATGTGGCCTTAGAGAAAGGAAACTTATCGGAACCTGCCTTTCTACAAAGGGCCCATTTGATCTCCTCATTTAAAAATACTAAAGCGGCTGTGGTGCCGCTGCGTCGTGTGTCCACCTGGGGGCGCCAGATGAACGTCAACATCCCACTATCGTCCTTCAAAGTCATAGTGAGAAACCATCTAAGATGCTGAGATGAACCATTTGGCATTCCCCTTTATTATAAGGGGGGTTCCTCACATGATTTTATTTGTCAAATTGTATACCGCTCCATCACAGTTTGTAGTGGGAGGGGGGGGGGGGGCAAGAGGCTCAAATGATAATGTCCAGGTCCGGGGGGAGGACCATATCCAGAGAGAACCAGGTGCAGAGAGGACCAGGTACAGGAAGGACGAGGTGCAGAGAGGACCAGGTACAGGGAGGACCAGGTGCAGGGAGGACCAGGTGCAGGAAGGACCAGGTGCAGCGTGGACCAGGGGCAGGGAGGACCAGGTGCAGAGTGGACCAGGTACAGGGAGGACCAGGTACAGGAAGGACCAGGTGCAGCGTGGACCAGGTACAGGGAGGACCAGGTGCAGCGTGGACCAGGTACAGGAAGGACCAGGTGCAGCGTGGACCAGGTACAGGGAGGACCAGGTGCAGAGTGGACCAGGTGCAGCGTGGACCAGGTACAGGGAGGACCAGGTGCAGAGTGGACCAGGTGCAGCGTGGACCAGGTGCAGGGAGGACCAGGTGCAGAGTGGACCAGGTGCAGAGTGGACCAGGTACAGGGAGGACCAGGTACAGGAAGGACCTGGTGCAGCGTGGACCAGGTACAGGGAGGACCAGGTGCAGAGTGGACCAGGTGCAGAGTGGACCAGGTACAGGGAGGACCAGGTGCAGAGAGGACCAGGTACAGGGAGGACCAGGTGCAGAGAGGACCAGGTACAGGGAGGACCAGGTGCAGAGTGGACCAGGTGCAGCGTGGACCAGGTACAGGGAGGACCATGTCCAGAGAAGACCATGTGCGAAGACAGCTAGCCACAGGAAAGACCAGGTGCGGGGGGAGGGGCCCATATGTCCTGGGCCTTCCCCATTGGGGGTGCTCTCGGTCTCCCGGGTTAATGGACCACTTTACCCCTCAGCGCCCCCCCTCGGCTCATCGTCATGGAGATCTCCACGGAGATGGGGACCACCAACCATCGGGACCACAGCAGGTTGTGGGATACACCCTCTGGGCAGGTCTTGGGCCGCCCCCCCTCCCCCGGTGCTGGAGCATCATCGCTCCATATTGTGAAGAGGAGTCGTGCTCCGCTCGCCCGGGACGTCACAAGAACAGAAAACAAGCATCCTCTCCAGATTTGGGCAGATAACTCCGTTAACCTTTGACCTCTACTCAATAGAGAAATCTGTTATATTCAATGAAAGAAGGAACGTCTGGCTTTGTTACGTGGAACAAACACACACACACACATACACACACACACACACACACACACACACACACACACTTAAAATGTTTGTAATCCACTCTACTGATTGGAGCTGCTCCTGAAAGTCATCAACAATGTGTGGAACCTCATTATTCTTCTCACCACTCACACATACGTTGGAATTATCCTGGTGATGCTTACAAAGTCAAAATAATGAGGTACTTCCTCAATGATTTTAGTAACTGGATCGTTATTTTTCATGTGACCTGATGACCCTGCGTTGTCTCACAGGGAATATGTCTGACAAGGTTGGATCAAATGGAACTTGTGGCTGTGAAGAACATCCGTGAGTCCTTATTACTTTATAATTGACTTTAATTGACCTGATTTCTTCTTTTATAATCTAATATTTTTACCAGGAGCATGATGTTCGATGAAGCTGAAGCTGCAGCCCGATTCTTCCCGACCCGGAGGGAGAGACTTCGATCCTGTTCCACAGAAAGACCTCGCAGTAAGCTCTCACTCACCATACCACATACTCAGTGTGTAGTCACAATAAACACATGTAGTATCAATAAGTATGTGTACTCAGTGTGTAGTCACAATAAACACATGTAGTATCAATAAGTGTGTGTACTCAGTGTGTAGTCACAATAAACACATGTAGTATCAATAAGTATGTGTACTCGGTGTGTAGTCACAATAAACACATGTAGTATCAATAAGTATGTGTACTCAGTGTGTAGTCACAATAAACACATGTAGTATCAATAAGTATGTGTACTCAGTGTGTAGTCAAAGAACACATGTAGTATCAATAAGTATGTGTACTCAGTGTGTAGTCACAATAAACACATGTAGTATCAATAAGTGTGTGTACTCAGTGTGTAGTCACAATAAACACATGTAGTATCAATAAGTATGTGTACTCAGTGTGTAGTCACAATAAACACATGTAGTATCAATAAGTATGTGTACTCAGTGTGTAGTCACAATAAACACATGTAGTATCAACAAGTATGTGTACTCAGTGTGTAGTCACAATAAACACATGCAGTATCAATAAGTATGTGTACTCAGTGTGTAGTCACAATAAACACATGTAGTATCAATAAGTATGTGTACTCAGTGTGTAGTCACAATAAACACATGTAGTATCAATAAGTATGTGTACTCAGTGTGTAGTCACAATAAACACATGTAGTATCAATAAGTATGTGTACTCAGTGTGTAGTCACAATAAACACATGTAGTATCAATAAGTATGTGTACTCAGTGTGTAGTCACAATAAACACATGTAGTATCAATAAGTATGTGTACTCAGTGTGTAGTCACAAAGAACACATGTAGTATCAATAAGTATGTGTACTCAGTGTGTAGTCACAATAAACACATGTAGTATCAATAAGTATGTGTACTCAGTGTGTAGTCACAATAAACACATGTAGTATCAATAAGTGTGTGTACTCAGTGTGTAGTCACAATAAACACATGTAGTATCAATAAGTGTGTGTACTCAGTGTGTAGTCACAAAGAACACATGTAGTATCAATAAGTATGTGTACTCAGTGTGTAGTCACAAAGAATACATGTAGTATCAATAAGTATGTGTACTCAGTGTGTAGTCACAATAAACACATGTAGTATCAATAAGTATGTGTACTCAGTGTGTAGTCACAATAAACACATGTAGTCTCAATAAGTATGTGTACTCAGTGTGTAGTCACAAAGAACACATGTAGTATCAATAAGTATGTGTACTCAGTGTGTAGTCACAAAGAACACATGTAGTATCAATAAGTATGTGTACTCAGTGTGTAGTCACAATAAACACATGTAGTATCAATAAGTATGTGTATGTCATGTTGCCCCTGTCGGACTCCTCCCCCGCCAGCTCTGCTCCACTCTTCCCACCAGCTGCAGTCAATCACCCTCGTCACCTCACCTCCTCTTAAGGAGCTGCAAAACCCTGTGCCGTCGTCAGTTCGTTGCCATTCAACGTCGACTCGCCAGGCCCCAGCCAAGCTTTGTCTTGTCCTGCCTTGCCTTTTCTATTTAAACTAACCATTGTTCTCGTGCCTCAGGAAACTGCTTCAGGAGCACGCCAGGGGGGACCTCCAGCCAAGCGGTATCACCCATCCTCGAGCCCGGACCTCGTCCAAGCCAAGTCCCTGTCTGCCGCACCGACACAATAAACCTGTACACTCTCCCACGACTTACCTGTCTTTTCTCTGGGTTCCAGCACCTGGGTTCGCCCCGTCAGGGTACCATGACAGAACGAACTGACCATACTCCGGACCCAACTGACCCAGAAGGACTCCGTCTTGCCGTCAACCTACAAGGCGTCGCCCTGGGCCGCCAAGCCGACGCTCTGTCCCAGATTGCATCTGCCCAACAAGAGCTCTTCCGACGCCTAGATGGGTTGACACAAACCTTAATGGATCTAACTGGTCAAATGTCCACTTCCCCCACCGCAGCTTCACTTCCGGTTCCCAGCAACGCTTCCGCCCCTCCTTCCGCCATGAACCCGGAGAACGTCCGCCTACTGCCCGAACCGTTCTATGGGGACGTCGAAGCCTGCGGCGGTTTCCTCCTTCAGTGCCGTTTGCTGTTTCAACAAGCCCCGAGGTATTATCAGTCGGATCACAGCAAAATTACGCTCATCATCAATTCACTGCGTAACAAGGCTCTACAATGGGCTCAAGCGTTTCTGGCTGTCAACCCCGTCTCTCACCTATCCTTTGACCACTTCATCGGGGAGTTCCAGTTGGTGTTTGACCGCCCTCAAAGACAAGAAGAAGCCGGCCGTAAGTTATTAGCCCTGCGACAACGCAACCGTCCCGTTAATGATCATGTGATCGATTTCAGGATCTTGGCGGTGGAGGCAGGATGGTCGGACCCAGCATTAAAAGGGGTCTTTTACCAGTCATTGAATGACCCCATTAAGGACCATTTATGTACACAACCAGAAACCCACTCTTTTGAGGAGCTCGTCAGCGCTGCTCTCCGCTCGGACACCCGACTACGTGAACGTCGGCATGAGAACCCTTTTCCGTCCCGCAAGAGCCCAGTAAAGACCACTCAAGGTACGACACACCACTCTCCACTCATTTCCTCGTCTGAACGGCCCCTTACGTCGCAAGAAGAACCCATGCAGATCGGCCACTCGAAACTATCCGCCGAAGAACGCCAACGCCGACGCGATGAGGGGGCATGCTTCTACTGCGGCCAGCAGGGCCACCAAGTAAATCAGTGTACGGCCCGTTTAAACTCCAGAACCCCCCGCTAGACGACAGGCCGCGGGTGGGTGACTCGACACCCTCTTCTAAAGCTTTTCTTGTCGTTCCTGTCAAACTATGTCATCAGTCTAAGATCTCTGAACACCAAGCGCTCATTGACTCCGGGGCTGAACAAAGCCTTATCGACCACAGTGTGGTTTCTCGTCTCTCGCTACCCACAGAAAAACTAGAAGCTCCTGTTAAAGCTGCTGGTTTAGGAGGACAACCTCTCTCGTTAATAACTCACCGCACCAAGCCTGTATTGCTAGTCACCTCCGGTAATCATCGGGAATTCATACGATTTTTCATCACTCACACCCCCCAGAACCCGGTCGTGTTAGGTTTTTCTTGGCTCCAGCGCCATAACCCCCAGTGTGACTGGGTTCACCGTCACATCACCAATTGGAGTGTGTTTTGCCTAGCCAACTGTCTGCAGTCCGCTGTGCCTCCCGTTAAGGGCTCCTCCAGCCCTAGTCTTGAAGAGGTCGACCTATCCAACGTGCCCGACTGCTATCATGACTTAAGAACCGTTTTCAGTAAGGCCAAAGCTAGCTCTCTCCCGCCACACAGACCCTATGATTGCTCTATTCGTCTGCTCGATGGTGCCACGCTTCCTAAAGGAAGGTTATTTAATCTTTCAGGTCCCGAGAAAGCAGCTATGGAGAAGTACATCCAAGAGGCACTTTCTTCGGGACACATTCGTCCCTCGTCCTCTCCTGTTGGTGCTGGGTTTTTCTTTGTCGAAAAGAAGGACAAGACTCTTAGGCCGTGCATTGACTACCGCGAACTAAACCAAATCACGATTAAAGACAAGTATTCTCTCCCTCTTATAAGTTCCGTCTTTGACTCTATTCAGGAGGCTCGTATTTTCTCCAAATTAGATCTTCGCAATGCTTATCATCTTGTCCGGGTCAAAGAGGGGGATGAATGGAAGACGGCCTTTAATACACCCTTGGGGCATTACGAGTATTCGGTCATGCCTTTTGGCCTGACCAACGCGCCTGCCGTCTTCCAGCGTTTAGTTAATGACGTTCTTAGGGACTTTATGAATCGATTTGTGTTCGTCTATCTTGACGATATACTTATTTATTCTAAAGACCCCACTCAACATCAGGAACAGGTCCGTCGTGTACTTCTAAGACTCTCCGAAAACCAGCTCTTCGTTAAAGCTGAGAAATGCCAGTTTCACACCACCGTTATCCCCTTCCTGGGGTACATTTTTGAGGCCGGCAGTATCCGACCTGATCCCGCCAAGCTCGAAGCCGTCGCTCAGTGGGAAACCCCCACTTCACGTAAAAAACTTCAGCAATTCCTCGGCTTCGCTAATTTCTACAGACGATTCATCAGAAACTATAGCTCTATCGCCGCCCCCCTCACTCAATTAACATCCACCCTCAGAACCTTCCAGTGGAACCCGGCTGCTCAAGATGCCTTTGACACCCTCAAAAGACTTTTCGTCTCTGCCCCCATCCTTATCCAACCGGATCCCGCCAGACAATTCGTTGTCGAGGTAGACGCTTCGGACTCTGGCGTTGGGGCAGTGCTCTCGCAACGAGAAGAGAAGTCCGGCAAACTAAAACCTTGTGCCTACTTTTCCAGGAAACTCACTCCCGCAGAACGCAACTATGATGTTGGCAACCGTGAACTCCTCGCTATCAAGTTGGCGGTAGAAGAGTGGCGACATTGGCTGGAGGGAGCGGTCCAACCATTCATCGTTTGGACCGACCATAAAAACCTCTCGTACCTACGCTCTGCTAAAAGGTTAAACTCACGTCAAGCCCGTTGGTGTCTGTTCTTTGACCGTTTCAACTTTTCAATAACCTACAGACCAGGCAGCCGTAACGTCAAGCCAGATGCCCTCTCCCGTAAATATTGCTCCTCGGAGGACCAGGACAGCGCCAAAACTACCATCATCCCGCAATCCTGCATCGTTGGAAACCTCACCTGGGACATCGAAACAAAAGTCCTTCAAGCCCAAGGTGAGGAACCGGACCACCCCAATCCTCCTAACGGCACACTCTATGTTCCATCCTCTCTCAGATCTGACGCCATAACCTGGGCCCACTCCTCCCGTATCGCATGTCACGGAGGTGTCACCAGAACCCTCAACCTCCTTCGCAGACGTTTCTTCTGGCCATCGATGAGTAAAGACGTCAAGGAGTATGTTGCCGCCTGTCCAACTTGTGCACGCTCCAAGACCTCCAACGCTCCACCATCCGGACTACTTCATCCTCTGTCTACCCCCAGCCGGCCATGGTCACACATTGCGGTGGATTTTGTTACTGGTCTCCCCACCTCTCAAGGCAACTCTGTGGTATTTACAGTCATTGACCGGTTCTCCAAGTTTGCCCATTTTATCCCGCTTCCACAGTTACCCACAGCCACCGAGACTGCAGATATCCTGGTCCAACAGGTTTTCCGACACCATGGCATCCCCTCTGATATCGTCTCGGACCGAGGGCCTCAATTCATTTCCCAAGTTTGGAGAGCATTCTGCTCAGCGCTGGGCGCCACTGTAAGCCTCACCTCCGGATACCACCCTCAATCCAATGGGCAGGCTGAGAGGGCTAATCAGGAGCTGGAGACCACCCTTCGCTGCCTGGCCTCTCAGGACACTACGGACTGGGCGAAATATCTGGTATGGGCCGAATATGCTCATAATTCTCACCCTTCCTCTGCCACAGGACTGTCCCCGTTCGAGGCCGCCCTCGGGTACCCACCACCACTGTTTCCATCCCAGGAACTGGACTTGGCAGTGCCCTCGGTTCAGGAACATCTTCGTCGGTGCCAAGACATCTGGCACCAAACCAGGGCTGCTCTCCTCCGCACCAAGGAGAGCAACTGCCGTTCCGCCAACCGCCACAGGGTGGTGGGACCCACCTACCAGCCAGGTCAGAGGGTTTGGTTGTCCTCACGGAACATTCCCATCCAAGCCACGTCACGGAAACTCGCTCCCCGCTACATCGGTCCGTACAAGATTGAGAAGGTCATCAATCCCTCCTGTGTCCGCCTCCGGTTGCCCGCTGCCCTCAAGGTCCACCCGTCATTCCATATCTCCCAGATCAAACCTGTTCGAGACAGCGCTCTTTTCCCGCCTTCCGCACCCCCACCACCCGCCCGGCTCATTGACGGTGCGCCGGCCTACACGGTCAATCGCATCCTGGACGTCCGACGACGGGGTCGTGGCCACCAATTCCTGGTGGATTGGGAGGGGTACGGTCCAGAGGAACGTGCCTGGATCTCTCGCTCCCTCATCCTGGACCGTACCCTCATCGAGGACTTCTACCGTGCCAACCCGGATCGGCGTCCAGGACCACCTGGAGGCGGTCGTTGAGGGGGGGGTACTGTCATGTTGCCCCTGTCGGACTCCTCCCCCGCCAGCTCTGCTCCACTCTTCCCACCAGCTGCAGTCAATCACCCTCGTCACCTCACCTCCTCTTAAGGAGCTGCAAAACCCTGTGCTGTCGTCAGTTCGTTGCCATTCAACGTCGACTCGCCAGGCCCCAGCCAAGCTTTGTCTTGTCCTGCCTTGCCTTTTCTATTTAAACTAACCATTGTTCTCGTGCCTCAGGAAACTGCTTCAGGAGCACGCCAGGGGGGACCTCCAGCCAAGCGGTATCCTCGAGCCCGGACCTCGTCCAAGCCAAGTCCCTGTCTGCCGCACCGACACAATAAACCTGTACACTCTCCCACGACTTACCTGTCTTTTCTCTGGGTTCCAGCACCTGGGTTCGCCCCGTCAGGGTACCATGACAGTGTACTCAGTGTGTAGTCACAATAAACACATGTAGTATCAATAAGTATGTGTACTCAGTGTGTAGTCGATGACACTTTTCTAACTACACAGGGAGCAGCTCCTATGAAACGGGTCGACTGAATTTCTAAAGAACAGAAGAAATGCTCTGGAGGAACGACCCCCGCAAAGTGACCTAAAGATGGATGGAGACGTTGCCATGGAAACCTTCTGCGTCTAATTCAGACGAGTTTATTTAGCACCCGTCGTCTACTCTTATTTTGTTCATCTTTTTTCCTGTTTATAATAATTGCTTTATAAAAGTATTATTTAGTGGAACTCCAATAAAGAGGCTGCATGTCGGCCAAATGTCAACTAACGGTCCCACAAAATGTAACTTTGAGTTTGCAGTGATATGGAACAATGGGTCAATGTGAACAGCACCTGTACATTATCGCTCAATGATGCACCCTGTGACTCGCTCTCAACCAACCACAGCGCTGGATTTCATCTACCCGCGTTATAAAGATGTATAAAATGTCTGGAAATTTGATGAATATTGCACTTTCTTATTACTTGTTCTTCTGCGTTTGTATCTCTGGTTGAAATGCTTCCTTTGGATAAAATCTATAAACCTCAATAAACTACTGCAATGCAATCACTGGATCTTTGACTCATTGAAGCAAACGCGTCCGCAACGGAATCCAACAATTATTAAACCTACTCTGTTTCAAGTTTGGCAGATGACAGAATTTCGTATAACAAAAAGTTGCAATGAGCGCAGACACAGATTATTAATATGTTGGGACCCTGTTGCATAGGGTCACAGATTATTTGTTTTTTTTCATATAGTATGTGAAGCTGGTGGGACTTAACAAAGTCAGTTGTTGTAACTGACTAAAGCTCAGATGCTTAATTTGGGCTTTCAAGTTGTTGATCCTCTTAGGATAAAAAAAGAATAAGATAAGGTAAAAATAAAAAAACTACACATGATAATATGGAGATAAAAGTTACAACATACTACATTGTTGCTCACTGTTACAAACTTGCCAGCTCACTAAGTGTTATATTTATAAAAAAAAAAGACATGCAAGCTAAACATGGTGAAAGAAGAATAAAGAAATAGAAACAATTTTAAATCATACTTTTTTCTTCCTCTCAGCCATTAAACATAATAGTACTTGCTATCAGGGACATAAGAAGTGCTTTTACATAAGTAGGGGATTCCGTTGTGGGTGTAAAGTCTTGTTTGATAACCTTGTGCTTATTTTTACATTTATTTGACTTCCAACGTAATGTTATCGGCAGGTCTGGCCCTCTCGTTTCTAGAAATCTCCCCACTTGTCCCATTTTTAGGTTAATTAATCAACACCGTGACACCACCTCACCCCCCCCTCCGGCTCGAGTTGGTCTCGCCCGTGGAGCCACAGCTTTAACTTAAACGCACATGTCGGGTGTGTTGTGGGCGAGAGCCTGTCAGCTGGGGACAAGCCGGCGGGCTGTTACTGGCTGGAGGCGTGGACCGGGAGGTGGCAGGTGGCAGGTGGCAGGTGGCAGAGGGAAGTGACGTAGCAGGAAGCGAGTCAGGCGAGATGGAAGTAGGTGGCGGGAAAGATAGAGAGTGGGAAACTGCGCGGAAAAAGAAACGTCCAAAGATCCAAAGTGACCAATCGGATGACAGTGAATATGCTGATAGAGGAGAAGCAACAGAGAGGAGGAGGGATGAATACAAGGTCATCGTTAAATGGACGCAAGAAGGGGCTTCTTTTGGTGAGTGGAATCCAATCCGGCTCACTAGATCCATACATAAGGAAATTGGAGAGATAAAGAGTGCTAGAGTGCAGAGAAATGGATCATTGCTGATAATGTGCAGGGATGGAGGACAACAAGGGAGAGCAATTAGGATGAATACAATAAATAGCAAGAAAGTGCAATGTTCCATGGCTGGTGACAAAAAACTAGTCAGGGGGGTCATCTCAGGAGTCCCAGTCAATGTATCCGAGGACGATGTTAAAACAAACGTAAGTAATGCAAAAATAACTGAGTTAAACGGATTAAATCGAACAGAAATGGGGTTAAAAGTGACAGCCTTTCAGTTTTGATCACTTTTGGGGAGGGGAAACTACTGGAAACAATCTATATTGGATACTTGTGTTATGAGGTCAGGCCGTACATCCCCCTCCACTCAGATGTTACAAGTGTCAGAGATTTGGACATGTGGCGGCTGTGTGTAGAGGAAACCAAAGGTGTGGAAGATGCGGAGGAGACCAGGAGTACGGCAAATGCACCAAAGGAGCAAAGCTGAAATGTTGCACAGCTCAGCGTGCGGTGGATGTGAGGAAAGCAAAAGAGCAGCACAGGTACAGAGAGTCAAAGTACCTGGAAGTGGAAGGATTAAAGTGGGAAACTGTTAGAGACACTAGATGAAGAAACACAACCATCTCAAACATGGGCTGGATCTTCCCAATGTGCTTATTATATTACAATGGGATGCGAGAAGCTTAACAGCAAATGGACCGGAGTTTAAGAAACACATAGATAATTTAAATGAGAAACCTAATGTTATCTGTATTCAAGAGACATGGTGAAAACCACAATGGGATTTGGGGATAAAAGGGTACTCTGTTGTTAGAAGAGATCGTGAATCTGGCAAAGGTGGAGGAGCAGCAACATTCACACAGAATGAGGTGAGTTATGAGATAATGCAGGTTAATACGGAACATGAATCCACTGTGGTGAAGGTGTGGACTGAAAGAGCTGCTGCTTGTGTTTTCTCCTCCCATCCTCTTCTGTTTCAATCGGTGCTTCACAGGTGTGGTGAGTTGCTGCTGACGATGTGGGCGTGGCAGGTGATTCTCCAGCCAATCCAGCGCGGCTCTCCTCTATGTCTAATGTTTGTTTGTGAGGGCTTGCGAGGAGGGTTGTTGGGATAGAGGTTGAGAGAGAAACTTTGTGATTTATTTGGTTTATGTTGTTTGTTAAAACTGTGTTTTATGTACTTACCCCAAGAGCGCTGTGGAGCAGGGCTAGGTAAGACACCCTGGGGTCTACATACACACGTAGGAAAAACCTGTTGGACCCACTAGGTGAGAAGCCAGTGGCTGTCACCCAGTGTGTTGTAGCAGTTTAAGTAAGTGGTGTGACAGGTTACATTGTGGTAGGTAGCTTTAGAGGAATAGGGAAGCTCAGGGTCCTTCTTTTTGTTTCTTTGCTTTGACAGACCGCTGGCACCGCCCTACTCCACAGGCCTTGCTACCTGTTAGCCCTCCTATCCCCTGTCTACCATTTTGTGTGTATTTATATGGTATGTACTTGTCCTTTCTTTTCATTATTATTTTGTGGAAAATAAACCCACCCTTCTGTACTTTTTCGTAGCAGCGTGTGTTTATTATTGATTGTTATTGTGGTGCATAGGGTACAGGTTCCAGCATCCAACAGGCGTGGTCTTGGGCAGTTACGCCTCCACCTCCTCTTCCGAGCCGGGGTGGAGGCGTAAAAGAGGTGATATAGATATAATTAACTTTTATAATCCATGTGGGGAGATAAGCAAAGGTATATTAGAGGAGGTAAGGGGAGACGTACAAAATGTAATATGCTGTGGGGATTTCAACTCCTAATACATGACATAATACATCATAATACATTATGGGGAAGCAAGAGCACAGATGCAAATGGTGTTCAGGTGGAAGAATTTTTAGATGATCACGGTTTGGTTTGTCTCAATAACGGGGAAGGAACACGATATAAAAGTAATCAAAATACAGAGGCAGCACTTGACCTAACACTTGTAAACAGTACTTTAGCAGGTGTAAGCACATGGAGTGGGATAGAACATACGACAATGGGTAGCGACCACTACCCCAGAGTGACTAAAGTTAAAGAAACAAGTGCAACAAGCTGTGGGGGAATTAAAGAAGGTTATCAAGTGGATATAAATATTTAATGGTGAATTAGTTCATGAAATCATTCAGTCTGCTGAGGAGACAATCCCTAAAAGTGCAGGAACCAAACGTACCAAGAATGTTCCCTGGTGGAATAATGACTGTAGAAAAGCTATAAAAAACAGAAATAAGGCAAAAGGAAACCACTTGATTCCCAGGAGGCGTTGATCCATTATAAGAGGGCACAGGCAATAGTAAGGAAAACAATAGGACCCCAAAAACGCACATTCTGGAGGCAATATTGTAGCAGCATTGGAAGAGAGGTCCAGCTGTCAGACGTGTGGGGCATGATCAGGAGAATGGGGGGGTCAGAAGGAACTATAAGTTACCAGTGATGAACGGTGGGGACAAAATGGCGGTCAGCAGTAAAGAAAAGGCTGAATTTCTTCACACACGTTTAGGAAGGTGCACAGCTCTGACAACCTAACTGATGAGGCCAGACACTGGAGGGATGAGGCATGTTTGGAGAATTCCAAAATACTAGAGAATAAAGAGGAACCAGACCCGATAGACCTGCCATTTAGGATGTTTGAACTGAGAAGAGCAGTTAGTAGGACTAGACAAACAACACCAGGGAAAGATGGTATATGCTATAAAATGTTAGAACAAATGGAAGAAAATGCTCTGGGCAACGTGTTAAGACTTTATAATAGAGTTTGGGGAAATGGCCAACTGCCATCAGTGTGGAAACAAGCTGTAATAGTTCTAAAACGATCCGTCGGACCCGAATGGCTACGGACCTGCTGCCCTGACCTCTCACTTATGTAAAATCATGGAACGGATGGTCACAGGAAGACTAACGTTCTTAATAGAGAGTAAAGGTCTTTTATCCCCACATCAGAGTGGGTTCCGTAGACGATGACAATAAAAACACTCACGTGTCTCCTGTGCAGATCTGGTCTCACCCAGAGAAACCCGGCTGGCATGAGATGCTGTTGTAGGCGTTGTTGGCGGTCGAGCCTCTTGTCGCGGTGCAGTAAACATTATTTTGTGGGTCAAAGCATACTCATCCGCTAACACAGCGGCTCGAGACAATGTCGGCACTTTCTGTTCATTTAAATGCACAACAATTCTGTCAGTTAGATGGTTTTTAAAATCTTCTAAAAGGACCAGCTCCCTTATCTCAGCAAACGTCTTGACCTTGCTAGCCGCACACCAGCGATCGAATAGTGTCTCTTTATCCCTGGCGAACTCTACAAAAGTGCGGGTCTGAGGCTTTTTGTGGTTCCTAAAACGTTGTCTATATGCCTCTGGAACCAACTCGTAGGCCCTTAACACAGTTGCTTTAACTATTTCGTAATCCCCACTCTCTTCTAGAGAGAGAGACGCCACAACCTCCTGGGCTTTGCCAGACAGTTTGCACTGTAGGAGGATGGACCAAACCTCCCGTGGCCAGTGCAGCGCCGTAGCCACACGCTCAAATGCTGAAAAGTATGAATCTACTTCAGCCTCCCGGAAAAGCGGCACCACAGCAATATTCTTGCTCACCTCAAACCGACCGAGGTTGGGAGCTAACTGAACCCCAACACCAGCCTCTAACTCGAGCTGCCTGATTCGCACCTCTTTCTCTGCGTCTATTTCTTTCTTTCTAATTTCAAATTGTCTGTCCTTTTCCCTCTCCTCTCGTTCCATCTCTAGGCGAGCCAGCCGGTACTCGAGCCTAGCCGCAGCACTTCTGGCCCCAGAGGAACGAGGCGAAAGGTCGGCCCTAGGTAAAACCACTGGTGCAGCGGCCCCCAACCCCTGTTCATCACCCAGCAGTGCACCCACAGTCTTTTCATCCCCAGACTCTTCACCTGAGGCCTCACTGCCCTCGCCCATCCCCTCAC
Organism: Pungitius pungitius; assembly: GCF_949316345.1. Classification (NCBI taxonomy): domain Eukaryota; kingdom Metazoa; phylum Chordata; class Actinopteri; order Perciformes; family Gasterosteidae; genus Pungitius; species Pungitius pungitius. The sequence continues at coordinate 1,598,796 of NC_084913.1, forward strand.
AAACCCCCTGGTGAACCAACCCTTTTTTTATCAACTCCAACATCTCTGCCTTGAGGGCCTGCCTTGGGATGGAGATTTTATAATGATCGGCGACGGCGAATAACTCTGACCTGCGCATCCCTCCCAGCTGGTCAAGGGATGGAGCCGCTAGAAAAACAGCCAGTGCTGGAGCAGCCATTCTAGTAGGTACACACGCCACCACCACAAACCAAACTAGCAACTTGTTGCTGAAATCACACTACAACACCACCCCTTCGCACCAGCACCCACCAGGACCTCGTGTTCACAGGGAAGTCGGGAGATTGACAATCCCGGACGAGCCCCCACTTGTTACGTCTCCCCTAGTCTAGGTATAAGGGAGCGCAACCCCCGCAAACATGAGCCCTGATGAACGCGGCGACCAGAGGTATGGGGTCGTGGTGTGAGTGACTACTACGAACACATAGGCAAACGGTGCAAACAAAATAGGAGGTTTATTCTCTCCTTACAAGGAAAAACCAAACAAATGTTCAGGGGAAAAGGGGCTGGGCGAGACCAAAGCAAAGAAACAAACAAAAAGGGTGAACACTTCCCTAACTGACCTAATTTCCCCCCCCCCTTTACTCTACCTCAGGCACGGATTAGGCCCGCTAACCAAAAGTACAGGGAGTGGTCCGCCCAGGTCTTGCCTAGTGTATCTAGACAGGCAGTCTGCTACGGGTGGTGTATACCCATGGGTCTCTTCCCTAACAATACCCCTTTTTCCCCCCCTTTGCAACACAGGAAGAAAAAATGTGTAACTCAAATAACAAACGGTATACACAACAAATGTAACATACACACTAACCCAAAAAGCCCACGCTCTGGGACTACCTTTTAACAAAAAAAAACTCTCTCTCGCTCTCTCTCTCTCTCTCTCTCTCTGAACAAGATACTCACAAACCCCAAACGACAGAAATAAACACAGAACCATGAGCGAGGACACCAGCGATCCACCAGAAGCGCTCTGCCATCAGAGCTGCAAAACCCTCCTCTCCGTTCGTCCTCACGATCTACAATGACAGGTCTTTATAGACCTGCACCAGCTGCATCCAATAATGAAGGGGAGGAGTCCAGGTTGGTCGTATCCAATCGGCTGCACCTTGGTTGAAGGGTAGCCATCTTACCTGCAGATTTCCTGTACCTGGAGAAACAGGACACAAACCAACACAAACACCCCCCAAAACGTAACATGAGATTAGAGTACAAGGAAAGCGGTAGCGAATAAATGTTTGATAATTTTTTGTCCCTGAGAGATGCTCACAGTGAACTGTGAGCAAGGAGGGAATTTGTTAGGAATTTAAGTAGAAGTGCACACCTAGTGGTGGGAAGTATGTTACGTGTAACAATGTTTAGAATAGAATTGTAGTTGTTGTGATGTTAGATAGTAGATATTACATTTGTATGTTAAATAAAGTGAATGTATTATAGACAATAACAATTTAAAGTCATATAAATCATATAAATACTCTACACATTAACATCCTGTCATGATGTAATGTTAAAACCTGGGGACGTAAGCTATAGGCCGTTCTTTATGGATTTCTCCTACTTTTCCCCAGAGAGGGTTTTTAGTAGTAGTTTTTCTCTCCTGTCAGGTATTAATTTAGCAATGTAAGACAGCCAAATGAGGCAATGTGTTGCACCAGATAAACTGTGATAAACCATTAAGTACTGTGATCCTATATGTTGTGTGGTAACTGAAGTGTACTAGTTATAAAATGAAGACAAACTATGTATATGATGTTATTTTCACTCTTTGAGGCATAAAGCCGAGATGTGTTTAAATAGAATGAATTGGACAGGGAGAGATGAGACAGAGAGGGGGATCCAGAGACACACGTGGCAGTTCACACCTTGATGTGAAAAGGCTGGACCAGGAAGGAGCCAATGACATTCGAATACACCCAGAAGACCACCCCCCCCCGGGAGCTTCAAATCAGCAAACCAAGGAACAAGAAGATTAGATTTATCCTGCAGCCGTCCTGAGGAGTCACTTTTGACTGGGCCGGGGAAATCTCTATTTCGCAAAATATATCACTATTCACATTGTTTTTTCACTTTGTAATTGTAGGCCTTACTCTTTGTTTAGTTATTAAATACTTTTTGATTTTTAAAACCCGAGCTAGTTGACTTTTGATTCACCGTATCCTGTCTGGACGAGAACAAAGGGAAGCTGGTCTCCCCTTCGGCCTTCAGAACCCAACAACTGCTGGGAACATAGAGAACCCAACCACACAAGCTTTGGGTGGGTAGGCCATGTAATGGCGGGAAAAGCAGGGTTGTGTCAACTACAGTATCGCCCTGCAGTCTCCATCTCCTCCATCTCTCCCTGGTTATTCCCATCTCCAAAGGTAGACTTTAGGATACAGCAAAAATTGAAGGATAAGTCGAAGCAAAAGCCAGCATGGCGCATAGTACAGAATTATTTTGATCAGCACTTCTCTGACGTCACGTTCATATTTACGGACGGATCTAAAGACCCCAAAACAGGATGTGCAGGAGCAGCAGTTTATATCCCGTGTGAGAGTGAGATCTGCATCAGGCAAAGAGCATCAGATCATGTGTCCGTTTATACCACAGAGCTATTAGCAATTCTATTGGCCCTGCAGTGGCTGGATAAGAGATAAATTAACAACACCGTCATTGCATCTGACAGTTTCTCAGCACTTTCCAGCATAGAATCCAGTAGATCAGATATCAGGAATGATATAATCAATAAAATATTCTTCATAATGTATAGGATGGAAAGTAGAGGTCAAACCATGCAATTCATCTGGGTACCAGCCCATGTTGGTGTGGAGGGGAAGGAACACGTTGATATTCTGGCCAAACAAACACTCAGAATTATTCATTAATCAGTTTTTAAGAGAAACGAATTTAGTTAAACGGATCTAGTTTTTTTTTTCCTGTACTTTAGTTCATCTCTTAGTGTTCTGCATAATCTCCTGCTCCACCCTGCAGTCCAGATGGTGGCGGTAATGCACCGAACCGCCAATGAGCACTAAAAGAAGAAGAAGAAGAAGAAGCGCAACAGCGCGTAAGCAGAAAGTTACCGGAGCTTCACTTTAACATCTCAAAGTGTTCAGATCCTGTGAGTATGTCCGTGATACACAATGTGTGCTTTAGTGTGTGTTTGTTTATGTGTGTGTTTGTGTGTTAACGGGCCGTGAAACGTTTCAAGGTTCATTTGAACCGTTTATACGACAAACCCGGAAATACAGAAACACGGAAACCAGGTTTCTGCGGTTTGTTCGTTTTAAAACGGAATTGTAAAAAACTTTCTATCTTTCCTTTAATCTTTTCTTAAACGCATTTCTTCGTAAGTGGCTGTGACGTCACTGTATAACCGTCAGTAGAGAACATCTGCTCTAAATGGCCCTTTCTCAATAACTAAGACGGCGAGAACGGACCTGCGTTCCCGCGAGAACAGACTCGGGAGACGGACTCGCGCTTTCGGGAGATCGGTCGTTTCCGCAATCGGAACAGCAGCTGACTTGATGACGTCACCACGTCAGTTGGTATCGCTAATACGTTTTATGTTACGTATTTTACTATTATCAAGCTTTTGTTTCATTTTTATTTAAAATTAGAAACTATATATATATTATATTGATCATTAAATATATATAATCAGTCATAAAATAATTAGGCAAAGTATGTCAATGGATCAGATCAGAGTTGTTCTACAGTCCAACATCTTTTTAAAGCAGATGAAGAGGAGCAGCTGTAGTTTGTGGTGCTGCTGAACTTTACTGGATTACAATGACAGGTGTCAATCTAATATTTATTCATATTGGATGGAAGAAACAAAAACGTTACTTAGCTGAACGTTTAAATTAGGGCTGTTGTATTACATCACACTGCATTAGCTTTATTTTGTATGGTTTGATAAAGGAGGACGTTGGGCACAGTAACAACAATTAAACAGTACATATTTTACTGGATAGTAACACATTCCACACACAGCTACCGTTTGTCTCCTTGTTACTCAAACATCAAGAGGCTGATCATCAGTGTGGTGTCATCGTACAGTTAAATGCACAAACATCACTATTCATTAAAATGGTGATGTACCTGAACCTCTTCTGTGTCGCTACATTAATAGTGATTAACCTCATAGTATTGTATGTATATAATGTAGTGATCAATGAGGCTACATACCGTTAGATAGATGACATGATCATTAGTGATTAACATAGTATTTAATATCTATGATGCAGTAATCAATAGAAGCTACAGTTAGATAGGTGACATCATTAGTGATTAACATAGTATTTAATATCTATGATGCAGTAATCAATGGAAGCTACAGTTAGATAGGTGACATCATTAGTGATTAACAAAGTATTTAATATCTATGATGCAGTAATCAATGGAAGCTACAGTTAGATAGGTGACATCATTAGTGATTACATAGTATTTAATATCTATGATGCAGTAATCAATGGAAGCTACAGTTAGATAGGTGACATCATTAGTGATTACATAGTATTTAATATCTATGATGCAGTAATCAATGGAAGCTACAGTTAGATAGGTGACATCATTAGTGATTACATAGTATTAAATATCTATGATGCAGTAATCAATGGAAGCTACAGTTAGATAGGTGACATCATTAGTGATTACATAGTATTTAATATCTATGATGCAGTAATCAATGGAAGCTACAGTTAGATAGGTGACATCATTAGTGATTACATAGTATTTAATATCTATGATGCAGTAATCAATGGAAGCTACAGTTAGATAGGTGACATCATTAGTGATTAACATAGTATTAAATATCTATGATGCAGTAATCAATGGAAGCTACAGTTAGATAGGTGACATCATTAGTGATTACATAGTATTAAATATCTATGATGCAGTAATCAATGGAAGCTACAGTTAGATAGGTGACATCATTAGTGATTACATAGTATTAAATATCTATGATGCAGTAATCAATGGAAGCTACAGTTAGATAGGTGACATCATTAGTGATTGCATAGTATTAAATATCTATGATGCAGTAATCAATGGAAGCTACAGTTAGATAGGTGACATCATTAGTGATTACATAGTATTTAATATCTATGATGCAGTAATCAATGGAAGCTACAGTTAGATAGGTGACATCATTAGTGATTAACATAGTATTAAATATCTATGATGCAGTAATCAATGGAAGCTACAGTTAGATAGGTGACATCATTAGTGATTACATAGTATTAAATATCTATGATGCAGTAATCAATGGAAGCTACAGTTAGATAGGTGACATCATTAGTGATTACATAGTATTAAATATCTATGATGCAGTAATCATAGAGGAAAAAAGTAGCAGATTATAATCCGGAGTTTCCGTAAATGTTGTAAATCTGAATGGACAACACTTTGTTGCTACGTCACCATGACAACGTCAAATTGGTTTATTGTACTTTTTACTCTGATTTGAACTTCTTTTAGGCTCTTTGCTGACGTCATTTTAAGTACCGTATTTTCGCGACTATACGGCGCACCTTCAATGAATCGGCGATTTTAGAACTATTTTCCTATATAGAGCGCACCGGATTATAAGGCGCATGCGTCGTTTTTTTAGAAAAAAAAGGATTTTAAGTGCACCTTTATAGTCGCAAAAATACGGTAATGATGTAAACATGTTATTATGACAGCCTGAACACACTTTTTTAACGTCACAATGACTTCTGGGTAATTCCTTTGGGCCGATTCACTCATCCAAAGCTGACTTAAGGAAATGATTCATAAAGGACTCAAACACTGTGACAGGTGTGAGTCTGTGAGTCTTTTTGCTAAATGGTGGATGGAATGAACTTGTTTCTCTTTTCTGGTCTTCTGACCCTTCAAAGCGCTTTAAGGCTTCATGTCATCATTCACACACTGATGAATGACAGCAGCTACCACACAGAGACACCTGTCCATCAGTGACCAACATTCACACAGGACTCACAGCCCCAGCAGCAATGTGGGTGAAGTGTCCTGCTCAAGGACACATGGACACAGGTCAACAGGACCTGGGATCCAAGCCACAGTCGCCTGAGGGAGCAGGTTGGGATTGTGTGACAGAGGCCGACAGCATCTGCTGCTGTGACGTGAATGTGAGGTGAATGAGCTCTGTGAGTTTGTCCTGATGAAGATGAATAATGTGTGAGATCTCCCAGCAGGTTGTTATGAAGGTGTGAAGGTGTGGACTCTGCTATGAATCAGGCTGAGGACCCAGAGGACAGTGTCCCTCCCTCTGAAGCCCCTCTGTGGGGGGGACATGACAAACAGACCAAAGCTCAGAGGTGAGAGGACCATCTCCAACTGTCCTCCACTCGTCTCCATGTCCCAACGTCTCTGACTCACTGACTCTGGTTCTACATGTGTGACCAGGACCCATCAGAGACCTGGACCTGAACCCAGCTGTGTTTCCATGAAGAGCAACCAGTCTATGAATCATCCTATAAAATTCAAAGATGTCCGTCCCTCTGCTGATGCAAGGTGAGGGTCTCAGGCTGATGGTGAGGTGTTTCTACCAGACTCTCTGGTGGAGGTTCTGGGTTTCTTGCTCCAGGGCCCTTCAGCAGAGTCCAGTGAGGGAGGGAGAGCTCCATGGAGGACTTGGTGAGACCTGATGGGACTAAACCAAACTGACTGGTGAAGAACACAGTGAGCTATTGATCCTCAGTGGGACCAGCAGGACTAGTAGACCTAGACCACTACAGTCATGTGGTCCACATCCAGACCTCACGTCATGGACCTTTACCTTGTTTTGGTCTCTGTGAGGACGGACACCATGTGAGATGATGCTTCATGATTAGATGATGATGTGATGATGTAATCTCAGTGTTTCTTTCAGTTCACATCAGCAGAGAAGAAAGTCTCCTGAACCCAGATGTGTGTCCATGAAGAGTGATCATTCTATTGGTCGATGGATTGAATTCAAAGATGGAGGCCGTTCTTATGACCCACAGTAAGTTCTTAAACAGATGAAGAAGTGTTCAGATTGTCGTTAATGAATCACAGAAATGTTCATTCATTGTTTAAAGTGTTGTTTCCATGACGATCCATCATGACAGAACTCATTATCTTCATCTAACTGGTCCTTATGTGTTTAAGTGTGAATCATTAACTGTAAACATCCTCAGATGTAAACACTGTCACTCAACTAATAAACTGTCCGTCATCAGTCTTCAGCATCTGGTTTCCATGGTGATCAATCATGACAGAAGCCAATATCTTTACCTAATGTTGTCTTGGTGTTGATGGTCCAACCACCATGTGAGCTGATGGTTGATGTTCCTCCACAGAGAGGACCAGGAGAGCTCAGAGGTTCCCACAGAGTCTGCCCAGCAGCATCAAACCCACCTGGACTCCATCTTCATGGTGTGTACATGAACAACTACCTAAACATCTCTCAGTTCACCATCATCTCCATGCTGCACTTTGTAGACCAGTGGATTGTCCATCTGTCCAACATGGACCTGATGGTGGCTTCCATGGTTCTAGTTGGTGTCCTTCATAGAATGTTCTGTTCCAGCTGCTGGAGGAGAACATCCTCACCTTTGTGAAGAACGAGCTGAAGAAGATCCAGAAGGTTTTGAGTTCAGATTACCCAGAATGCTTAGAGAAGGAGGATGAGGAGGTGCTGGATGAAGAGCAGAGGAGGAGCAGAGAGGCATTTGTGAAGATCTCAGTGCACTTCCTGAGGAGAATGAAGCAGGAGGATCTGGCTGAGCGTCTGCAGAGCAGTAAGAGGGTTCCTCTAAAGACTTGCTGATGTTGTGGATTCATTTATTCTTAGTTTCAACTATTTTCTAAGTTCTCTAACTTACTGACTTGATCTATCTGACTGGTGATGAGGACCCACACACCCTCACAGACCAAGAACCTTCAGTAACACACATAGAACCCACTGGAGACCTGAATTCTTCAAGTCAGAGATTTATTGGAGCTACAAATAAACCGAGCTCTTTCCAGAAAGACACCAACGAGGTGATGATACAACACATAGTTCATACATCTTTTGACCATTGATTGAGTGAAGCTCTCCCCTCAATCTAACTACGTAACTCCTCCTGTTGTCGTCCTACTATTCTTCCTCTTGTCCTTCACTAGACCTTCTATCTGCTTGTTGATGCTGGACTAACTGGCTCAGTCTGGTCAGCTGACCCTCCTGTTCTCCTCCTAGTGTCTACATACACTATATATTAATCTAGTTGTATCCCTACTTATCCAATTTCTCTAAAGCTGATTATAACATGAATATATGTTGGATAATAAGACACATTTTCCCTCAACTCGATGAATGAGACCTTCACTAATGTCTCAAGAGATGGACAGAATATATTCATGGAGTCATTCTCTGAGGAAAGGACATGTTGAAATCTATTCTGTGACTCATTGATCTTCTTGTCTTCATTCAGGACTTTCTGCTGCAGTTTGTCAGCGTGAACTCAAATCCAACCTGAAGAAGAAGTTCCAGTGTGTGTTTGAGGGCATCGCTAAAGCAGGAAACCCAACCCTTCTGAATGAGATCTACACAGAGCTCTACATCACAGAGGGAGGGACTGCAGAGGTCAATGAAGAACATGAGGTCAGACAGATTGAAGCAGCATCCAGGAGACCAGCCAGACCAGAAACAACCATCAGACAAGAAGACCTCCTCAAAGCCTCAGCTGGAGGAGAAGAACCAATCAGAACAGTCATGACTAAGGGAGTGGCTGGCATTGGGAAAACAGTCTTAACACAGAAGTTCACTCTGGACTGGGCTGAAGACAAAGACCACCAGGACATACAGTTCACATTTCCACTCACCTTCAGAGAGCTGAATGTGCTGAGAGAGAAGAAGTTCAGCTTGGTGGGACTTGTTCATCACTTCTTCAGTGAAACCAGAGCAGCAGGAATCTGCAGCTTTGAAGAGTTCCAGGTTGTGTTCATCTTTGACGGTCTGGATGAGTGTCGACTTCCTCTGGACTTCCACAACAATGAGATCCTGACTGATGTCACAGAGACCTCCTCAGTGGATGTGCTCCTCACAAACCTCATCAGGGGGAAGCTGCTCCCCTCTGCTCGCCTCTGGATAACCACACGACCTGCAGCAGCCAATCAGATCCCTCCTGAGTGTGTTGGCATGGTGACAGAGGTCAGAGGGTTCACTGACCCCCAGAAGGAGGAGTACTTCAGGAAGAGGTTCAGAGATGAGGAGCAGGCCAGCAGGATCATCTCTCACATCAAGACCTCACAAAGCCTCCACATCATGTGCCACATCCCAGTCTTCTGCTGGATCACTGCTACAGTTCTGGAGGACGTGTTGAAGACCAGAGAGGAAGGAGAGCTGCCCAAGACCCTGACTGAGATGTACATCCACTTCCTGGTGGTTCAGTCCAAAGTGAAGAAGGTCAAGTACGATGGAGGAGCTGAGACGGATCCTCACTGGAGTCCAGAGAGCAGGAAGATGATCGAGTCTCTGGGAAAACTGGCCTTTGATCAGCTGCAGAAAGGCCACCTGATCTTCTATGAATCCGACCTGACAGAGTGTGGCATCGATATCAGAGCAGCCTCAGTGTGCTCAGGAGTGTTCACTCAGATCTTCAGAGAGGAGAGAGGACTGTACCAGGACAAGGTGTTCTGCTTCGTCCATCTGAGTGTTCAGGAGTTTCTGGCTGCTCTTCATGTCCATCTGACCTTCTTCAGCTCTGGTGTCAATCTGCTGTCAGGAGAACCTGGACCAAAGTGTCTCTACCAGAGTGCTGTGGACCAGGCCTTACAGAGTCCTAATGGACACCTGGACTTGTTCCTCCGCTTCCTTCTGGGTCTTTCTCTGGAGACCAATCAGAGTCTCCTACGAGGTCTGCTGACACAAACAGGAAGTCAATCACAGACCAATCAGGAGTCAGTCCAGTACATCAAGGAGAAGATCAGTGAGAACGTGTCTCCAGAGAAAAGCATCAATCTGTTCCACTGTCTGAATGAACTGAATGATGGTTCTCTAGTGGAGGAGATCCAACGGTACCTTAGATCAGGACGTCTCTCCACAGATAAACTGTCTCCTGCTCAGTGGTCAGCTCTGGTCTTCATCTTACTGTCATCACAAGAAGATCTGGAGGTGTTTGACCTGAAGAAATTCTCAGCTTCAGAGGAGGCTCTTCTGAGGCTGCTGCCAGTGGTCAAAGCCTCCAACAAAGTTCTGTAAGTAAAGAGTTAGATTCATTCATCATGACTTCATGTCAACATCATGGTTGTTTATTTCTGATTCAGAACATGAAAAACATGAAATCAGAATCAAAAGATAAAGATTATTTATTTTCTTTCTTTAAAACGAGTCAGATGGAGGATAGAGAAGCTTAACTTTGTATTTTCAGCTCTATTTAACAACATTAAATCTTCCTTCCTCATCCTGATACTGATACTACAGTACTTCCTGTTAACAAGAGAGCAAATTAACTGATGTTTTCCTCTTGTTTTAAAGTAGAAAAAGAACAATTGTAAAAACATTCACTGAACAAATGTTCTTTGATCATCATGATTTCATTTTAGTTCAAACTCATCACTAAAGAGAATTTATTTTTAACACAAATGTTATTTTCCTTGTTGGTTGTTGTCTCTTCAGACTCAGTGGCTGTAACCTCTCAGAGAGAAGCTGTGAAGTTCTGTCCTCAGTCCTCAGCTCCCAGTCCTCTAGTCTGAGAGAACTGGATCTGAGTAACAACCACCTGCAGGATTCAGGAGTGAAGCTGCTGTGTGATGGACTGAAGAGTCCACACTGTGACCTGGACACTCTCAGGTCAGATTAAGTTTGTCTTCAATGATTTAAATGTGTCTCTAACGGATCAGCTCCATGCGGAGTAAAAAACATCTTCCTCAATCTATGAATTAGTTCTTCAAGACGATTTCAGATTTAATTAACTTTATACCGCAAGTTCCTAATCTCACGCTATTCTTAGTTTGATCCCTTCTTTTGTTTGACAAAAAAGGTTCGTTAACAACCTTTTTCCATGACAAAGACAAGACGAAAAAAGATCTTAAAACTAAACTATGACTAAATCTATTCTAACTTTGGTTAATGAGACAGAAATGTTGGTGGTTGAAGAAGTCAATACTTTTTCCCCCTAAATTCGCGTCCACCTTACAGACCTGGACAAAGTACGGCCCCGTACGGCGGTTATTAACGTGTCATAATGACATCATCCACGGACCCAGACCGCTCGCTCACTGTGGGGCAGCAGTGGTTCTTTTCACCGATACGAACCACAACGACTATTTAACACCTCAGTGAGTGTGAGTAAGCTTCCTTGGTTTAGCTCAGCTGTCTCAGTTTAGCTAACTGTTAGCAGGCTAAAGACGAGGAACTAAGAGAACGATGTGGTGGAGATGAAGACCTGTTTAACAGCTCGGGGCTGGTCGGCCAGCAGAGATGTTCATGTGGACCTGGCTGCTCCGTTTTCTGGTGACAGAAGCCAGCGTTTGGAGACACAAGCACTTCAACCAGTTCACATCCACATCATGAGAAGACGGTGTTAAACCGTCTCATCACTGTACGTTTGTTACTAAGCAACAAACAACGCACCAGAACATGTGACTGGTGGAGGCTTTTGAAAGAGCTGCTCAGTGCAGGTGAAGGATGTGGAGGCACAGAGCAGGTGGAGGAAAACCGGAGGACACAAGAGAAGAAAACTGGTCATGAAACCTAAAAACAGTTCATGTAGTGGATTTACTTCAGTTAGATTCATTCATCAGGACCTAAATATGTTGCCATCTTTTCTACTTATTAAGCTGTGTGATCATAGTTTTATAGAATGTACGAATGAAAAGGAGAAAATCAGAAGTGGGAAAGAGAATGAAGACTTTAATGTGTGTCTCTACTGTTAACTGATGCTTTTCTCCTGTTTTAAAGTAGAAAAAGAACAATTGTAAAAACATTCACTGAACAAATGTTCTTTGATCATCATGATTTCATTTTAGTTCAAACTCATCACTAAAGAGAATTTCATTTTAACACAAATGTTATTTTTCTTGTTGGTTGTTGTCTCTTCAGACTCAGTGACTGTAACCTCTCAGAGAGAAGCTGTGAAGTTCTGTCCTCAGTCCTCAGCTCCCAGTCCTCTAGTCTGAGAGAACTGGATCTGAGTAACAACCACCTGCAGGATTCAGGAGTGAAGCTGCTGTGTGATGGACTGAAGAGTCCACACTGTGACCTGGAGACTCTCAGGTCAGGATTCAATGTCCACTTGGTCTTTATTTACATCAATGGTACATTTTTTACTTCATATGATTCTTGTATGATTTAAATAAAACATTTCTTTACTAAATATTTCCAAAAACATTTGTTAGACTTTGTTTTCACTAAAATGTTCCCATGATCCCTCACTAGCCGACAGTATCTCAGTCCTGCAGTGACCTTCCAGCCCTCACAGCTCCCTCAGGTCATGTGACATGTGTGTTGTTTTGTGTGTCTGCAGCCTGTCAGGCTGTCTGATCACAGAGGAAGGCTGTGCTTCTCTGGTCTCAGCTCTGAGCTCCAACCCCTCCCACCTGAGAGAGCTGGACCTGAGCTACAACCATCCAGGAGACTCAGGAGTGAAGATGCTGTCTGATGGACTGGAGGATCCTCACTGGAGACTGGAGACTCTCAGGTATGAAGACACCTGCTGCAGCCACAGACCATCAGTCTGATAGAGGAGGTAGAGCTGGAGACCTTTTCTCTGTCCCACTGTCAGTCTGGTCATGTGACCCTGAGACACCAAGCTGACCTCAAACTACCAGAGACTCATCAAACTGTTTCCCACATCAGACCATCAACACAGACAGAAGTAGTGAGGAAGAGTAGTCAGGATGACTGTTCCCTAAACAGGGAGGAAGGTGATGAGAGGCTTGTGTCTCTGGAGCCTTGTCTTGTTGTTATTAGAGAGGACAGAGGTGTCTCCTGACACGTTGACGGCATCATGGTGGGTTGATATGAGTCAACGTCGTCACCTGGATGTTTAGAAGCTGATCATCTGCCTCCAGTGTGTGTTGTCCTTTAGTCACACGTTATTACTAAATGACACAGTTAAAGAAACAATATGTTCAAAGCGTCTTGATGGATCATCACAGCAGGAATGTTTGGTGTTTTAAAGGAGCTCAGCTTCAGGTTTTGGTGCTTTGCACTGAGAGCCAGATCCCTGGATGATAAGTTGGACTTGTTGAAACTACAGGTGACAGTCGGCCACAGACACTCAGTGAAGAACCAACAGCTGATTGTGGACCAGGGGGGTATTGCACAAAAGTACAATAAAGAAAGAGATTAAGCTCAGCTTGACTTAGTTTGATCTTAATCTGTTGCACGTTTGCTGAGTCGCGCTGAGAAGGAGGAGCTCAGTCGATCCAGGTCACATATCTGGGATCAGTGCAGGTCCACAGCTTTCTTAAGTAGACCACGGTGTCCATCACACATTCACTGATGCTGAAATGGAGAAGACGCCGCGCAGCATATTTCTCACCTGCTGATCAGCAACTGATCAAATATATGAGGAGGTGAAGCATATAAGACGCAAAACAAGGAATACGGCAGCTGTAATTAAACAGAGAAAAAGTCTGGCAGACAATCGACTGAATGTGGAAGGATTTAAAAATATCTCCTCACTAGGAAAGTTGTACACTCTGTTTTAGTTGCTTTTAATTTGACTGTTTTATGTGTTGGTTTTATTGCTGTATCTGTGTTGATGTGGTAAATGTGCTGGTTTTACTGTGAAGTGTCTTTGAGTAGCAACATGTAAAGCACTATATGTGTAGTGGCTAAACCGTTTCCTTTTGGCCTTTCCTATGGCTCCTATTTCCTCGTCCTGTTGTTTTAGCCACACAGGGAGATCGGGTCCAGGTTCTGACTCGCAGCCCCCCAACAGGAACCAGGAGCACCTTGTTGTCGGCTTGCTTCTCGTTTATTGTACACAAAAAAACATGAAAATAATGGATGTTTATGATGCTGATGGTGCCATTAGTCTCCATCAGTTAAAAGTAAACTTACTTTGATTTTAGTTGAAAATGACTTTCAGTCTGTAAAGAATGTGGATTTACTTGAAAATGACTTCCATTGATGCAGCTTGAGCAGTTACACAATGAATAAATTCACTTTGTCACTCTGCACTGATCCAGCTGCTGAGACACACGAGGTCATTCAAGTTCCACATGATGAAGAACTTCTCTTCTTCTTGTGAACAACATGAGCAGCAGGAGAGAACCTCCTTCCACAGGAGCAGATGTTGTTCTTCAGACTGAGAGTCTGCAGCTCGTCACTGTTGTTTCACTGTTTCACACAACTTGTGTGTCCTCCTCACGCCGTGCGTGTTGATGCGTGTTGGTGCGTGTTGCTGCTGGTAGTACTTTGTGCTCGTAGTACTTTGCTCGTAGTACTTTGTGCTCGTAGTACTTTGCTCGTAGTACTTCATGCTGGTAGTACTTCATGCTGGCAGTACTTTGTGCTCGTAGTACTTCATGCTGGTTGTACTTTGTGCTGGTAGTACTTTCTGCTCGTAGTACTTCATGCTGGCAGTACTTCGTTCTGGTAGTACTTTAGTCCTGTAGTAGGTTTCTAACACGTTAACATGCACTAATCCTAACAGATGATGAATGAGTGAACATGATGAGCTGTGGTCATGGGCCAATCAGAAGAAGAAGAGGTGGTCCATGTGGACATGAAGGACCAAGCTGTGTGTATGAGAGTGATGTCATGTCCATGTCTCCATGCTGCTCTGACCCCCCTCCTCCTTTCAGGGTGGAGCCTGCTGGAGTCCGATGGATGACACCAGGTCTGAGGAAGTGTAAGTGAGCTTTGAGTTGGATTCATCACACTGTGACATCACTCATTCACCTCTGTGATGTCACTAGATGAACACATGATTAATAACTGCAGCTGTATTGTGTCTTGTTCTCTCATCAGATTCCTGTGAACTCACAATCGACACAAACACAGTAAACAGAGAACTCAAACTGTCTGACAACAACAGGAAGGTGACACGTGTGAAGAAGGAGGTTCAGTCACATCCTGATCATCCAGACAGATTTGACTACTGTCCTCAGCTGCTGTGTAGAACTGGTCTGACTGGTCGCTGTTACTGGGAGGTCGAGTGGAGAGGAGACGTTTATGTATCAGTGAGTTACAGAGGAATCAAGAGGAAAGGAGGCAGTAATGACTGTGTGTTTGGAAACAATGATCAGTCCTGGAGTCTGAGATGCTCTTATGGAGTTTACTATGTCTGTCACAATGAGACAGTAACACGCATCTCCTCCTCCTCCTCCTCCTCTGGTAGAGTAGCAGTGTATGTGGACTGTCCTGCTGGCTCTCTGTCCTTCTACAGAGTCTCCTCTGACTCACTGATCCACCTCCACACCTTCAGCACCACATTCACTGAACCTCTTTATCCTGGGTTTGGGTTCTGCTCCAGTCCTGGTTCCTCCGTGTCTTTGTGTCCTCTTCAGGACGGAGAGTCTCCTCCTGGTGGAGAACCTTCCTCTCTGCTCACCACCTAGTTCAGTCTGTACAGCTGATGGAGGTCCATGTGGGTGTAGGTGCAGGTGGAGCAGGTGAGGGGTACCTGAGCTGGTCTGGACTCTGGGGGTCCACAGCTCTCTGGGACTTGTGCTGTTGCAGATGAACGTGTGAAAGAGCTCAGCGAGGTGTGTTTTAATGTCTCTGTGCTCGATGCCTCTGTGGATGAATCAATAATCATCATTTAGATGTTGGCTCCTAATTACAGTTTAATCTTAATCTTTTTGTGTCACAATGTTCAAGAAGACATTTTATACGACTAATGGATCTGTTTGATAAATTGTACTCAAATTTTAACTTCAAATGTTTCAATGTGTCACATTAAAGATCATTTCACATTATCTGCTTTGTTCCTTTTTAAAGCTTCAGCAAACCTCTGAAAAAATCTTTAATGACAGATATTAGTTACTTGTGTTTTTATTAAAGTTACATAGAAGTACAACGTTTAGTCCCTCCATGTAGTACTTTGTGTTGTATAATTGATTGTTAATGTGAAACTTTATTGATGAGCAGCGTTCTGCTCGTCGTGTCATAAACTTTTCTTTCTTCAACAAGAACCTGAGAAACGAGTAAATGTCCATAACGCAGAAGAGCCTTTTTATTTCTATTAATCAATAGTTGGTTTGTGGTGAATCAGATGGTGGCCTGTGAGGGTCACTTTGGTCTCCAGCTCTTTAGTCACATGACTTCCTGCTTCTTAAGGGACTTTTCATTGTTAATGTAAAGGTTTTAAATTAACAATAAAACACTCAAGATTTAGCTGCAATAAGTTTTAATCCCCAGAGAATGTTGATGAAAGAGCTGCTTCAGTTTCACAGTGACATGATTTATGGTGATGAAGATGAAGAAGATGAAGGTTCATGTTGAATTAAACCAGTCACATTTTGTCAGGAAAACAAAGCAAGTCTTTAATATTTGACACAATGATGATGAGCCAGAGGTCAGAGGTCATCCCTCTGAGCTCCTCTGGAGAACCCGACTGGACAAACCCTCCACCACGTGGGCCAGTAGCTGAGTGACAGCAGAGAGTCAACGATGACCTCACAGGGGAACGCCATGACGTCATGTGACCCACCAGCTGAGCCAGCTCCTCCCCCAGGGCCGGACCGCGGCGGACTGCGTCCAGCTTCTCCTCCTCCAGCGTCTCCATGAAGTCCAGCAGCAGCTCCACCAGAGACCTGAACCACAAGCAGACTCCTGAGACCACCGGGTCCCACCCGGGACCAGAGGGGGCCGGCGGGACCTCACCTGTGCAGGTGGACCCGGAGCGGCAGGTTGGTGCGGCCCAGCGGCCTCAGAGCGCTCTGCTCCTTCAGGAGGTGCTGCAGGTGAGCAGAACATCTGCAGCACCTGGAACCTGGAGGTTTCATGTTTTCATTCAGACACAAAGATCTCCTTCATCTCTCGTGTGTCCCATGTGGTCGACTCCTCCTCCTGAGGCAGCATATCCCAGCATGCAGTGCGGGCCGATGAAGATGTATGTATTAAATATATATAAAGTATTTCTTGGAGCAGACAACAGAAGAGAAATCCTGATGCTGGGAACGAGGCTTAAATACATCAGAGCTCACCTGGTGGCCAGGTGGAGAAATGACCCACTGCATTCCATCTATAACCTTGTTAAGAAAAGTGTGAATGTTCATCAGCAGGCTGTTATCAATGTGTCTACACTGTAGTAGAAATACTTTGACTCGTTTATTTACCTCTGTGTTTATATGTAAAATGTCTTTAGATGAGTTTTAAGTGGTTTTGTGTGGTGCAGTTCAGATTGTGACCACGAGGTGTCGCCCTTTACCTTCTCATGACCTCAGTGACTGAAGCAGCTTTATTACCATCATCAATACTTCATGAAAAGGAACCTTGTTTTCTACTTATATTACTGCAGTAGAGCCACTCAACCTGAGGGGCGCGTCCCTTTGAGGGGCCACATGACTCCTCTGAGGGGTCAGAAGTTATAAAGTACCACAAATACTCCAGACTTCTGGTATTTGTACTTTTATGTACTAAGTAGTTTACGTTTGAATGCTACAAAGATTTTACTTTGTTTAAAGCGGTTTTGATACTTTAGTGATTTTTATTTCATTTGTTTCTATTGTTTGTGCAGAATGAATTAAATAATATCTCAATATTCTAGCTAGTACTACTACTTCTAACAGTACTACCTAGGATCAGTTGAGTATAAAAAGAATAAAGACGTCTCTATGAACCCATGAAATTTACTTCAAAGAGGATTTAAAAATAAACACATTCACACCAGATGTTGGAAAAAAGCGACTTTATTTGGAAACATTATGGAGAGAATCCTAGTTTTAGAGTTTTTCATTAGTGAAAATGCTTTTTATTTCCTATAATACACAGCGGATGGCGTTAGAAGTCAGTGGGTTTGTACACCGGAGCGTCTGGATGAGAGCAGATCGGATCAACAACATGATGAAAGAGAACAAGTCCATTGATTGATTGATGAGAAACACGACAGACAAACAGCTTCATCTTAATCATCTAGCAGCTGCTGACCCCCCCCCCCCCCCCCTTCAGTCCAACATCATTAAACCTTCAAATGCTTTTGTTCGGCTGCGTTCCATTCTGAACATTCGTCTCCTTCACGACTCCAAAGGTTTGGCCGCGTCTCAATCCAGACACGTGTCTCCTTCAAAGGTTCCTCTTGTTCAACCTTTTTACCAGAACACACACACACACACACACACACACACACACACACACACACACACACACACACACACACACACACACACACACACACACACACACACACACACACACACACACACCTTTCCTTGATGACAGACTGGTTTTAATTATAGGAGCCAACGTGTGCCCCCCCCACTGACTACCAAAGCAGAAGGTCAAATGTTTGTCTGACTCATTTAGTCTGTGGGAATAAAAACAAACAAACATCAGAAATGGGAAACCGTGGAGAAAAAGGCCCCCTGTCAGATTCCTGTTGACACGAGCGTACTCACTGATAGCGTCTGACTTTGGCTTCTTGACGTGTCCACTGGTGTTACTGGACTGGACTGAAACACAGGAAAGAGTTAGTTAGCACCTCACATCGCCCCGTTCACTGTGTGCGGGTTTCTCCAAAGGGAAAACCGTTAAGAGAGTCCACGCATCATAAAAGCTGGCCGACGGGATCCAAAGCGCATTCACACAAACACATATGGTTATGCAGCATTAGCCATAAACACTGGCTGAGAGGCAGTAAACAGATGGGATTCGGCCATATTCTCCTTTGTCTGGTGGCTTGAAGAATGTGCTAAATGGAATAAGTGATACTGCTACTATAAAAGGGAAGAATCACTTTCTCTGGAATATCACTTGCAGCCAAATGCTATCCGTGCGTTGTAGGATGAAGGAAGAGGTTTGACTGGTGGTCTGATATGTGTGATAAGTGTCATCATGTATTCTTAATCTCACATGAATGAAATATAAATGTGCTGTTTGCCTACAAACCAGCATCACTGTACCATTATTGTAACACTACAGGGACGCTCACGAGTTTCAATTGATAACTCAAAGTTATGAATTTCATGCAAAGGTTGTAAAAGAAGTTGCTGTGAAAGATGCACTTACTGGTCAGTTGTCCAGTGATGGGAATGCTCTCCTCGGACCCGTAATAGGAGTTTATGGACACCGAGTGGTCCAAGTCAGGGGTCAGGTCAGTGATTTTAGTCTCTGACTGGTTCATCTAGAAGGAATTTAAGAAGTAAATCAACTCATGTTTTGTGTAGTAAACAGCGCTGTGTAAATAGTGCGCCTACTGACCTGCGTCTGACACCACTTGTAGTCTGAAGCCGTCTGTCCGCGACGAGGGTCTCGTCCATGACGTTTCCACCGAGTTCTCATTTAGGATTTTAAATTTCATGTCTGAGGGGGTTCCACTGCAAACAAGAGGTGACACGCTGTTGAATGGCGACAGGTATGGGCGCACGTGTGTTAATGTGGTGATATTTGTGACTCCATTAAAAGGCGCATTCACACTGATCCCAACGACAAACACGTTGTGACTGAAGTGGATTTTTCTCGTTGTTGGGGGACAGAAGACACACAGCACTGACGTCCGTTTTTGTGAGGGGGGGGACGAGTAAACGACGCGTGACAACATTGAAAGGTGTGAGAAGCCATTTCGGAGCAAAATGGCGTTTGTTTGAGTTGCTCGACCGAGACGGGGCGCAACTCAAGCTCTGGCACACTGGCGACTCCACGCCGGAGTCCCCCGAGGTGCAAAAAGTGAGTGGAGCATCCAACGCATGCTGAGTGCAGTCATTACAACAAAACACACACACACACAACAGCAACGACCGTCATTACTGAAACGCACACCAGCACCATTATACAATGGAATCCAGGTTGCCGTGTAGTTGATGACGTAACTCTGGACAGAACTGAACACCATATGTTATATACGCATTGTATATAAACATATTTCAAAGACCAAAAAGCGTTTATTTGGTTTTGAACTTTCGACACAAGTGAGTGGCACACATCCATTGCAAACCTTTTAAAAAGACCCTTGTGTACTTTTTCATTGGCAGCATAATGCGTGAGAAGGCACCAGAGAACCAAATGGCTCTGGGCTTACTCAAAAAGGCCCATAATAATAATACTACTACTAATAAATACATTCAGGAAACGATATACAGAGTGACAAGGCCCCAACGCCTTTAACATTGAGCTAACGTGATCCCAGCATCATGCGTCATGTACATGAGAAAGTTGTTTGGATCAACAACTCTGACCAACTGGATGGTAGTTTCCATGTAGTTACAGTTGGGACCACACACACACACACACACACACACACACACACACACACACACACACACACACACACACACACAGATGACAAACATATGATCAAATGATATTCCATTTTACAGCTTCTAGGCTACCCAGTAGAGTTGGTTAGTAAAGGTGTGATACTATAGACTGTTTACATGCATAGAAGTTAGAGCTGGAGATAAAAGTACCACGTTCACGTTGTATTAAGCAAGTTACACACCATCAATTAAAAGAGTATCCTATGGTTAGTTCTTCATGGGAGTGTTAATTCCCCTCATTCTTTAGAAAATAAATCAGAAAATGTGTTGTATTGTGTGGGAAAGGAGTGTTTTAACAACCAAAGAGGACATAATGGATGATGCTAATGTTGCGCTAATGACCACGATGTCTACCTGCACTCATTAGCAGAGCTCGTTGAGGTGAGTGAGCATGCGTTCGACAGTGAGGCGTCAGCACAGAGCTTCGCCATCTGGGTTCATGCTTGCTGTAAGGTAGGGTAAGAATATCATTATAAAATACCCTTTGAGGGGGGGCGGGGGGGTACATCTCGGGACACACCGAATGCACAGCAGCCAGATGACAAACAAGGAGCCCACCAAATGATCAAGAACTGAGATGGAGCATCACCAACCTGACGTTATCAACTCAAGGAGCCCCGGGGGGGGGGCCGCGCCTGATTTCTCCACGAGTACTCATCTTCAACAGCGTACGGTGTGTGTGTGTGTGTGTGTGTGTGTGTGTGTGTGTGTGTGTGTGTGTGTGTGTGTGTTCAATTGAAAAATTCACATTACACTGTTTTCAAACATGGATTCGCTTGTTTGTCCACCTGCTTTTTAAAATATACTGAAGGAACAAAAAGGGGGGGGGGGGGTTATGTCACATGGCAGATCTCTGAAATGTTATTGGTGGTGTTTTCTCTTGCTCTATGGACCCTCGTGCTCCCAATGGCCACAGTCTGGCTGCGGTTAACAGGCCTCGAGCAGCAGCTACTTCCAGGAGGAAAGAACACCGATCCTCCCAAAGAGGCAGGACAGATGCCAAAGTCATTCCACAACATGTGCTGACATTAAACATTGCAGATAACTTTCCATTTGCATTGCAATTCAGCTGCAAAAGTGCCCACAAAGAAGTAAGGTCCAATTACTACAAGACACACTTGAAAGCATAAAACTATAGAACAAAATTATAATAGTATCTGTTATATACAGTATTTGTTATTTGTTCTTGTAATTAACATTATTAGATAAATAAATATAATTAAAAAAAACTTTTCCCACTCACCTATTTGACCCCCCACCAAAATAAAAGCCTGTGTGTAGCCCCCCTTCTGCAAAGTGAAGTAAGAAGTTCAGGAGCTGCGGCTGGACCCCTCTCTCCTCTCCTCTGCTACTGAAGCTCCTCCAGCAGATGTCCTACAAGGGGGAAGAATCTTTCCACCATCGGCTACTTAAAAAGGGGGGGGCAGGGTGTGGGGCGTCTTTACCAAGTCAAGGGATGGCTATCAACAGGAGAACATCTAATGATCTGGGGCTCCACACAGTGGAGATGTTGGCAGTAAGGATTGCACTGCGACGGGTGGAAGAAACACAGCAGGAACATGTGTCGATCTGCTCCGATTCATCTTCAGCCCTGATGCGTATGAGGTCGTGTCCTTCAAATAGCCAGCAAGGTCTACTGCACCATGTCCTCCAGTCAGCTCCAAGGAGGAATCATCAGGGAGGTCAGCTTCAACTCGCATGTAGGTGTACGTGGCAATGAGAGGGCAGACCAGCTGGCACTGAAGAAAGGACACAGAAATGCACATTACTACCAGCAACCAGGTCAAATATATGGTTTGGGGACAAAAACCCACAAATTGTGGCAGAAAAGGTGAAGAGGAGAAAGGGAGGAATCTTTACCATTTACCTAAACCATAAACCATAAACACCTCAAAGAGAGTCAAAGTGAACCCTTTTTTTAGAGAGAACAGTACAAACACTACTCAGTGTGAGTGAGAGCACAGGGTGGAACACTGGTCCTTCTTCCATGGGGAGGGAAAGGTGATTTTTGCTCCCCGTTGTAAAACATTGGGGCCGATTGGATTGTTGACGTCACACTGAGGCGTCTTTAGTGTTTTAACTACGTCTCGCTGATGACCTTTTGAACCTGGAAGTCTGAGAATGTCTGTGAAGATCTTGCCAACTTTACCCAACTGTAAACGTTCTACTCAGTCCCCCCCCCCCTCATAACCCACAGGGAGGGGCTGACCTACAGTGGTCCGCTTTCTGCAGAGTCTAAACTATCTTCAGTAATTTACTAACTGGTGGTCTTTCTCTTTTTTCACATTGATCCGTATCAAGTGTCCACTCATTCTCACAATAGTGATGTATTAATATTATTCAGAGTAATATAAAGTACTTTCTTATTGTTTGAGAAACATCCTTAAAAGAAGTGGTTAAAGAACAGGAAACACACACAGACGTCCTTCCTGCTTTTAAACCTCCACAATAAAGTCACTGAGGATCCTCTCAGAGATCAACATGAGATGTTTATGAGATGTTTAGATCTTTGTGGGACCTTGTCTGTACCACAATTGACTCTGCTTTTTTAAAATGGGGCAAATGTAAAAAAGTTTAGATATCATTTCTAATTGTGTATTTGCAGAAGAGGATTGAATCAGCTACACTTGGATATTCTATGTATATATTTTATAACGCCATCCGTCCTTCTGCAGTCTTTTGCTTGTGGACAATCAATAGACAAGTTATCAGAAACTAGATCGTATGCTGATCTTTGACATAAAACCTTCTCAGTTTATGAAATTGGAAGATTTTATTTATTTCAACAACAAACAAAGTATTGAATAATCTGGTCTTTTCTCGTGTCACATGATTGTAAACTGAATATTTGTTTTGGCCACAGGAAGAATCAGTTTGACCCCTAGAGGGCAACAGCAGTGCAGAGCTGTTCAATCCTTCCCAGCAGGCCTCTTGTTGGAGAAGATCTCAACCTTCAGTAAGGCCTGGAGGTAGGATGAGCAGACCACATGGTGATGGAATGATTGACATTGTGCTTTGCAGGTCTTCCATTATTACGGGTTGAACCCTGATGACAGAAAAACACTAAATGAACATTAGTTGGACATTTCAAACACAAGGAGCCAGAGCCTGGAGGCAAGAGCTCTTAAAAGTCAGTAGGTGGGATCTTCTAGAAGTATTAACGTGAGGTACACTTGACATTTCATGTGTGTAATTACCACAAAAAATACCAGGATGCTCCACTGCAAATACTGACAAAAGCATGATTTTCTGTCTAAATTCAAGGTGCAACAGCATGACAAAGTAGTTTTATGCATTGACAGTGTTTCCCTGAGAAAAGGCCTCGTTGTGGTGTATGTGTGAAATGGATTGGTTCAAAGTGTCAAAGGAAGCCTGAGGATACGTCACAAACGACACACCACGCACACGCCTGCATTCATTTGTCCTTCAGCTTGTTTTTCTTTTTCCAGTTTGGTCAGAAAATGTTCCATCTGAACATATTGATGTTCCATTGATCAAATAGTCGTTCCTCAGCGGTGTGGCTCTGTGCGACTGCTCGGAATCTCTGCTTTTCATCTTTTATGCACCAGATTCCTCTTTCAAAAAGCCAGAGGACACAAGGGAGCGTGATCAATGAAACGTCCCGGGCGACGCCCTCTTTTGGCCACTTTTAAATCTAAATCACAAGGGAAACATAGAAGAAAATAATCCAATAATAATACTGCAGATCTGAATCCACCCAATGAAACATGGACTTATTCTGGTTCTGTTGCTGAGACCCATTAAGTGAACAGAAACCATTACAAGCACAGTTTGAGTCACGTCTGGTGACCGCTTAGTTTAGTTTGTACAAATACCTCAAACTACTTCAAACTGAAAGCAAACGGGAGGCTGACAAGTTCAAATGAGGTCGAGTGGAAACCGAGTCTGTGTTGATTGAGTTTGAAACAAAGGAGGTTCCAAAAGAGGTATACTATGGATTTATGAGATACAGCATAAGGGAGAATGTGCCTAAACCATTGAGATGCTATAACTGTCAAGAATCTGGGCACATGGCTAATGTCTGTAAAGGAAAGAGAAGGTGTGCTAGATGCACTGGGGATCATGAATATGGAACGTGTGGAGACGTAAGACCAAAGTGTTGTAACTGTGGAGGGGATCATAGTGTGGCATTTTGGGGGTGTGAAGTGATGAAGAAAGAAGTTAAAGTACAACAGATAAAAACACAGGTAAACATCTCATATAATGAAGCTGTTAAAAGAGTGGAAAAGGAAAAGAAGAAGCAGAGCCAAGAAGTTGAAAAAAGGCCAGTACGAGAAGAAGGAGAAATGGGAAGAGAAGAAGAAAATAGTGACATTCATAGCAGGGCTGATGAATGCTACGGCTGAAGTTAAGTCTAAAACGGAAAGAATTCAGATTATTGTTAAAGCAGCAATACACCATTTAGATATGGCAGGATTAAAGTGGCAGGAAAAAATGAAATGTCAGTGACGAATAAAGAAAAAGCTGAAATGTTGTAAATACATTTGCCGAGGTGCACAGCTCTAATAACATGTCTTTAATATGGGAGAACTAAATAGGGCAGAAAAGATGACATTTGTTATAGCATGTTGAAACGGTTAAGTGAAAAGGAGAAAGAAAAGTTGTTGATGCTGTATAACAAAGTGTGGGAGAAAGGTAAATTACCAAAGAGCTGGAAGGAGGCAACTATTGTTCCGATAAGGAAACCTGGGAAGGACGTTAGTAAACCAGCAAGCTATAGGCCTATTGCCCTGACTTCTCATAGTTGTACATTAATGGAAAAAATGATAAATGAGAGGCTAATGTATATTATGGAAAAAAGGGGTGTGATGGCTGAATGTAAAAGTGGGTTTAGAAAATACTATGAAAATACTATGGATGCAATACTGTGTTTAGAAGATAACATAAGAAAAGCACAAGTACACAAAGAGACAACAGTAGCAGTATTTCTCCATGTAGAAAAAGCACATGACATGTTATGGAGAGAGGGATTAATGATTAAATTATATAATATGGGAATTAGAGGAAATCTTCTGAACTGGATGAAGGATTTCCTGGAAGGAAGAACAATGCAGGTTAAAGTAGGAGAAGACTTGTCAAGGGAGCAGAGTGTAGAGAATGGAACACCTCAGGGAGGGTTGTAAGTCCCACACTGTTTTCAATAATGATTAATGATATATATGTAGACATACCAATGGATATACAGTATATATATAATTGATATGGGAAGATTGCTATTAGCGGATGACATATGGAAAAAAGGATTATGGAAGTATGGTGTATGGATCAGAGACCAAAAGGAGGCTTGATGTAATACAGGCAAAAGCATTGAGATTATGTTTAGGAGCAGTTAAGACATGGCCAGTGTGTGCTCTACAGGTGGAAGGGAGAAATGCCATTGAGCATAAGACGAAAACAGTTGATGGTAAATGATTGGGTTGATCTAACAGGACATGGAGATAGTCATCCAACTAAAAGAATATTACAAGATAATTGGGAAAGGGAAAGAGCACAAAAGGTCAGTTTTGGGTGGATAGGGGATCAAGCAGCTACAGGAGTATATGAAAAGGAATTCTGCTCAACTGTAATATGGCCTGATACACCGGTATGGAAGTTAGAAACAATGACTGTTGGTTTTAAATTAAATCGGGCAAAAAAGAAAGGAATAATATTGACTTGGTAGCGGAATGTTATAGACAAATAGAGTTTAAATATAAAGAATATGTTCAGATCTATACAGATGGATCAAAGGATCCAGGAACAGGAAAGACCGGATCTGCAGTTTACATTTTGAATCAAAGAGATGAGATAAGTAGACGAACCACAAATGACCTGAGTGTGTATGCAGTTGAGTTATACGCTATATTGATGCACTAGAATGGATTGAGGAAAACAAAATAAAAAAAGCTTTAATTGGCAGTGATTCAATGTCGGCTTTATACAGTCTCATGACTGGTGTGTCTAAGAGTCATCAGGATTTATTGTATGTGTAGCACCCGTCCCATGTAGCTATATAGTACTAAGTAAATCTGCTAGGTTGTAGTAGTACTATGGGCGGGGCCCTGGGTTCACTTGTAAATATAATGGCGCAATTACCTGGTCTTATACAATTTGTCTTATAATTATAGATTCCTTATTTTGTAAACTAATAACTGGCGGTGCCTCCAATAGAATTTAATCAATAAAACAAAAGGTTAATGATTCTTATTAAAACCTTTTATCATATGTTTTAATGGTGTATTACCACTTTTACCTTTTAACCAGCTCTTAACCGAACACTATTACACTCAACATGGCAAACACACTTCAAAGGCATTTACAATTTGGCAAAACAGTTTGGCATTTATTACACTTGAAGATCAATATAATATGCCCCCCACTTTCTCACACCCATGACACACAAAACCCTCGTTGCAGGCCTGAGTCGATGCTTGGGAGCGTTGAGACCTAAAACTTAATGGCCGCTTCACTTGTTCACACAAGCAATAAACAAAATAGCACGTGCAAGTTAGTCAGTACTCACGTCTCCCATACCCCACGCAAAGGAGAAGATGAGCGGAATCCGGGCGATGGACGGCAGGCAGAGCCCGGGAGGGAAAAAAAAAACAGCAGCAAACAGTCGACCACCGGAAGAGCAGACGCGGGAAACCGTTCTCCTTAGTGGTCCACAGGAGTTTTTCCGATCCTCGTCTTAAATATCCGTCTCCTGAATCAGCTCGGGCAGGTCACCACAATCCAAACCATAGACTAACTGGTCGTCAGCCGTCAAGTTATTGATAGGATCTCCGCTTAGATCATTGCAACTTTACCTAATGGTGAATGACTCTTCTCTCTCACTCCGCTACACTGAACCTGACCGCATACGCCGAAGTCCCACCCCTTTTTCCCGAGAACGGAGCCGGATTGGCTGCACTGTCAGCACTAACCAATTAAACACAAACAAAACAAAGATTGACTACTGCCACCAAGTTAGACTGTTAGGGTAAACAAACGAGCTGAATCATGCACATAACACACAAACTATACTCATCTACATAAATGACAACCTTGAAACTGTAAAAATAAGGCTGTTATTGGAATAGCTTTAATTCACCTGTATCTTTTGCACCATATTTATGCACACTTCCAACTTGGTTATAAGAAAACTATTTACATCCTGATGTCTGAGTGAATTTTGTGCCAGGGCTACACCCTCCCCCTTCTAACCGTCTAGATGTCCTCATCAGACACCTTTAACTTTTTGGTCTTATTTATTTGTTTAAGTGGGCCTTTGTCTTGCATCATTGGGCATCCCCCTCGATGGTTTAAACTTGCGCATTGGCTCTTTAACTTCGTTCTCTTGTGGAGCAAGATTGAACTGAATAACCATCCCATGATGCATGATCGTAACAGGCTCCGTAGATGGGTTGCCAAGTTGGTCATAAGTCAAGCGAATAACTGGTTTCAGTTCTCTTTGGGATTTTCTAGTAAACGGAGC
Organism: Pungitius pungitius; assembly: GCF_949316345.1. NCBI lineage: Eukaryota > Metazoa > Chordata > Actinopteri > Perciformes > Gasterosteidae > Pungitius > Pungitius pungitius. The sequence goes on from NC_084913.1 coordinate 1,626,643, forward strand.
CTCTTCCCTCCCTGGAACGCTTGCAGGGTCTGAGCTTGCTCCCTCTTCTAACTCTGGTTCTCCAGCAACATCATCACCAGTCTCTCCTTCATCAGATTCCAGCGAAGACAGGGTGGGGTCTCTAAATACATCTGTTTCCATCACTGGTGGAAGTTCCGATACCAAAGAGCTCACCTCTTTCTCATGGTTTTGGTAGGATTTTGCCAGGTATCTCCTGATCTCCTTCAAAGCAACTGATGGTGGGTTACCAACATTTTAAAACTCTCCATCTGATGAGGCTGTGTCGCTTTCACAGTTTGAGGCAGCAGACGTAGTTGGTCTTTGACTTGGTTGGGTATGCTGTGATCTTGTGACAGGTTTTCTCTTCACATGTCCAACATCTTTGTGAGGGTCGGACATTCTAACCAGATAACCTATAGGCAACAAATGGTCTCTGTGCAATGTTTTGACCACTCCAGGTCCCTGTTCTGGTTTTACCATGTACACTGGCAGGTTCGGTAACTTCTTTACCACAACATAAGGTGTGGCTTTCCATCGGTCTTGCAATTTGTGCTTCCCAGTTAGTCCAAGGTTTCGAATAAGGATTCTGTCACCTTCAGCCAAGGGCAAATCCCTTACACGTTGGTCATAGTGTGCCTTATTTCTCTGGTGACACTTTGTAGCTGCTTCCGATGCCAACCTGTAGGCACTCTCCAATTCTGTCCTCATCCGGCTGACATACTGATTGTAAGAGCAGTTATCCTCTCCATCAGGTGAGATACCAAAACATATGTCGACTGGTAACCTTGCTTCCCTGCCAAACATCAGGCAGTATGGGGAATATCCAGTAGCATCATTTTTAGTACAGTTGTACGCATGTACTAGTCTACTGATATGCTGGCTCCAGCATTGCTTCTTTGCCGTGTCCATGGTACCAAGCATAGCCAGCAGAGTGCGGTTGAATCTTTCTGGTTGGGCATCACCCTGCGGATGATAGGGAGATGTGCGGGATTTACGAATCCCTAGCATAGACAGGAGCTCTTTGATCAACCGACTCTCAAAATCTCTCCCCTGATCTGAGTGTATCCTTGCGGGTAGACCATAATGTACAAAGTATTTCTCCCATAGTATTGTTGCTACAGTAATAGCTTTTTGGTCTTTAGTAGGAAATGCCTGAGCATAACGCGTATAATGGTCGGTCACCACTAAAACATTAGTGACGCCTTTCGAATCAGGCTCTATCTGCAGGAAGTCAATACAGACTAGATCCAAAGGTCCATTACTTGTTATCTGATTCAATGGTGAGGCCCGTTGAGGAAGTGTCTTTCTGGAGATACATCTCCCACACGTTTGGATATACTTCTCTACCTGGGTTGTCATACGTGGCCAGTAAAATCTGTCTCTGATCAGTTCAGTGGTTCGTTCCACTCCCATGTGTCCACACTCGTCATGCAGAAACTTTAATACCACTGTTCGGTATATCTCCGGCAACACAAGCTGCCTAATTTTCCTTCCAGAAACTTTCCTTGTCACTCTGAAAAGTATTCCATCCTTTGCCTCAAGTTTACTGCTTTCCCGAATGAGCAATGCAGTATCCGGTGGGTTGCTTCTATCATGAGGTAGTACTTTGTTAGTTTCGATTGCTTTCTTCACTGGTCCAATTACTGGATCCACATCTTGGGCTGTCTGTATGTCCTTGGGGCTCAGCTGATCCAAAATGGTCAGGCCTAAGTTCATTGGAAAGGCATATGCATCTGGTACAGCTGTAGCTGGAGCTCCTAGTTGCTCCACTAGTCTGACTGCAGCATCTATGGTTTCACTGACACAAACTTTCTTACAGATGGCTTTGATACCAGACGGTGATATGTTTGTCCAACCATCACCCTCTCCTTTGGCATATTGCCGTGACAACAGGTCAGCATCAATGTTGTGACGTCCAGGACGATACTGAATGGTGAAGTCATAAGTGGCTAGGGCGGCGAGCCAGCGATGTCCAGTGGCATTAAGCTTGGCTGTAGTTAGCACATATGTCAACGGGTTATTATCGGTTCTCACGGAAAACTTAGCACCATATAGATAATCGTGAAACTTGTCCACGACTGACCACTTTAGTGCCAGAAATTCCAGCTGGTGGACTGGGTAACGCTGTTCAGAAGCACTAAGTTTCCGGCTTGCAAAGGCTACTGGCCTGAGTCCTTCTGGGTACTCCTGATTCAACACCGCACCCAAACCATTTGTGCTGGCATCTACATGTAAAATGTAGGGCTTCTGGGGGTCTGCAAATGCCAATACAGGAGCATGAATCAAGCACTCAATGATTTTTTTGACAGCATCCTGACAGGCCGGGGTCCAACGCTCCCCAAATGGCTCAGACTCTTTAAAGTAGGTTTTAGTTGGGTCTTTCTTCTCATGCCACGTTGGCGGATATCCCTTTGTGAGCTCGGTCAGCGGACGGACAATAGCAGAGTAGTTTGCAATGAACCTACGATAATACCCGCAAAATCCCAGGAATGACTTCAGCGATTTCAGATCGTGGGGCTCCTTCCAATGTTTTATCACCTCCACTTTCTCAGGGTCAGTGGCAACTCCAGACTCCGAAACAATGTGGCCCACGTACTTGACTTTCGTCTGACAAAATTGGCATTTGTCAATCGAGATCTTCAAACCGACCTCTTCTAGCCTATCCAGCACCTTGAGAAGACGCTCCTCATGCTCTTCCAGAGTCGTGCCAAAAACGATGATGTCGTCTAAGTATACCAAGACTTGAAGGAGATGCATGTCACCAACAGCTTTCTCCATCAACCGCTGGAACGTTGCAGGCGCTCCAGTTATTCCTTGTGGCATGCGTTCAAATTGATAGAATCCAAGAGGGCAAATGAAAGCGGTCTTCTCTTTATCCTCCTCCGCCATAGCTATCTGATAGTAGCCACTCCGTAGATCCAATACCGAGAACCACTGGCTGCCTGATAGACAATCTAATGCGTCATCGATGCGAGGCATTGTGTACTGGTCCGGTATGGTGCGCTTATTGAGGGTTCTATATGTCAAGGGGTGTGTAGTCGGTGGACCCAAAAGCACGCACACAACAGCACTATGTCCAGCCGATTCCTTTATTTTGCGCTGTGCCAAGAAGGTGAATCAAAAACAAAGCAGATCTTTCAAAATGTAAAGCAAAATGCTCCTCAGGCTCAACAGGGGTCGGGAGGGCAACTCCACCGACTTCTTGTAGTCCGAGCTGGGGCAGGGTTCTGGTGTGGAAGCCCGCGGTCCGACACCACAATCACGAGTCTCGTACCGCCGTGTACTCCGTGGTACTACGTGGCTCTGCAGGACCCAAAGAACAAAAAATGCAAAACAGTGAACAAACTCCGAGAGCTCTGTAGACGCACCTGAGACCAGCCTGGGAACTGGGACGAACTGACGACGCGCCGGGGAACACTGAAGCCCTTATACCCGCCACAGGTGATCACTGCAATGAGCCACAGCTGAGCTCCCAAGAGAGGGGCAGGGCTGAAGGTGGGGGCCAGAGGTGGAAACTATATGGAAAAAAACAGACAGGGCAAAAAACAACAGATATGCAGATCGGGTTCCTAACAGTACCCCCCCCCTCAACGGGAGCCCCTTGGCGAACCGCTCAGACGATCTGGGTTCCGACGTCGGAAATCTCTAATGAGCTCCGGGTCCATGATCCGGGAACGGGGCACCCAACATCGCTCCTCTGGTCCGTAACCCACCCAGTCCACCAAGTACTGATGCCCCCTGCCCCGACGGCGCACATCCAGAAGTCGATTAACAGTGTAGACGGGCCCCCCCTCAATGAGACGGGGGGGTGGAGGGGGTTCTGGAGGGGGGTTGAGATTGCTGGAGACCACTGGCTTAAGGAGGGAGACATGGAATACTGGGTGAATCCTCATGGAGCGTGGCAACTGTAATTTGACAGAGACTGGGTTGATGATTGAGATGATGGGGAAGGGACCGATATATCTGGCGGAGAGCTTTCTAGACTCAGTGCGCAGGGGGATGTCCTTGGACGAGAGCCACACAGACTGGCCGATCCGGTAGGTGGGGGCGGGTGTGCGTTTTCGGTCCGCCACCCTCCTGTTCTGCTCTGCTGTGCGAAGCAACGCGGCTCGAGCCGCTTTCCAGGCTCTCCTACAACGACGGGCATTGCTCAGGACTGATGGAACAGCAACCTCAACTTCCTGGCTGGGGAACAGGGGGGGCTGATATCCCAAGGAGGCCTCATATGGGGACAGGCCAGTGGCCGTTGACGTGTGGGAATTGTGGGTGTACTCAATCCATGGAAGGTGACGGCTCCATGAGGAGGGATCGGTGGTGGTCGCACACCTGAGGAAGGCCTCAAGCTCCTGGTTCAGCCTCTCTGTCTGACCATTAGTCTGGGGGTGGAATCCTGAGGAAAGGCTGGCCGTGGCTCCGAGGGTGTGACAGAATGCCTTCCAAAGCTGGGAGGAGAACTGCGGGCCACGGTCGGAAACTATGTCTGCAGGGATGCCATGAAGCCGAAAAACATGCTGAACCAGCAAATCGGCGGTCTCACGAGCTGATGGGAGCTTGGGCAAGGGAACGAAATGAGCCGCCTTCGAAAAACGGTCCACCACCGTCAGAATGACAGTGTGGCCGTCGGATGGAGGGAAACCAGTTACAAAGTCCACTGCGATGTGTGACCATGGACGTTGGGGTACCGGGAGTGGTCGCAGCAGACCCATCGGGGTGCGGTGTGATGCCTTGTTGCGGGCACACGTAGTGCAGGCCAGCACATACGAACGAGCGTCCTCCTCAAGGGATGACCACCAGAAACTGCGGCGAAGCCACTGTATCGTTCGTCGGATACCAGGATGACCAGAGAGGCGGGACTCATGGGCCCACCTTAGGACCTTGGAACGGACGGACACCGGAACAAACAGGCGATTCGGCGGGCCCCCCCCGGGGTCGGGTTGGGTGTTCTGGGCCTCACGTACCACCCTCTCGATCTCCCAGGTAACCGCTCCAAGCACGCACGAGGCAGGAAGGATGGTGTCCAGAGTTGAGTCACCCTCCTCGGGGCCAAACTGACGGGGAACTGCAGACCGGAGGCAACGAGAGTGACACGTGGAGCTCCAGCCTGTGATCCTACCCCCTGCCCAATCAATCTGGGGATTATGATCCTTGAGCCAGGGAAGGCCCAAGACCAGAGGTGTTTGAGGGGAAGGGAAAACATAGAACTGGATCCTCTGACTGTGATTCCCAGACACGAGTAGGGAGATGGGTTGAGTCCGATGTGTTATCTCAGCCAATGAACTGCCGTCTAACGCGCTCACCAGCTGAGGCCGTTCTAATGCTTCCAGAGTGATGTCTTGACTCCTAACAAAAGTGGTGTCCAAAAAGTTCTGTTCGGCCCCTGAGTCAATAAGTGCGGAAAGGTGCACAGGTCCAGACGAAAGGTACAGGGTGACAGGAAACAATGATTGGGGCCGGGAAGGGGGAACCTCCCCTGAATCGCTCGCCAGCACCCCCACTCTTACCGGCGAGCTCTCTCTTTTGGCCGACCAGGACAGACGGCCAGGCGGTGTCCCAACTGCCCACAGTAAAGACAGCTTCCGGAGCGAAAACGCCTCTCCCTTTCCTCAGGAGAGAGGTGGGCCCGTCCTAGCTGCATCGGCTCCTCTGGCTCCATGGGGGAGGGTGCTGAGGTGGGAGAGAGGTGGCGTGCAGGGCTGTACTGTTGAAAAGGGCTCGTAAACTGAAAGGTGGAAGTCAGCTGCCGAGCAGGGGTGGTGGGCTTGTAGTTCCTCTCCCGACGGCGTTCCCGAATACGGTTATCAATGTTGATGGAGAGTGTGAGTAGCTCCTCTAATGACTCAGGCACCTCCCGGACAGCAAGCTCATCCTTCAACAGATCCGAAAGACTGTTGCGATAAATCCCCTTTAGCGCCTCCTCGCCCCAACCAGACTCAGTGGCCAGGATTTGGAAATCGACAGCATACTCTGCGGCGTTGGTCGTCCCCTGGCGAAGACTGAGCAGACGCTGGACCACATCCCTGGCGTAAACCGGGTGGTTGAACACCTTCTTGAACTGCTCTATGAAGGACGGGTAGGTGACTCGGTCTGCACTGCGCCTGCTGAGCCACGCTTCAGCCCACACCAGCGCCTTGCCACGCAGTAACCCCACGGTGTAGGCTACCCTAGCATTGTCTGAAGAAAAAGTGCGGGGTTGCTGGTTAAAAACAAATTCACACTGTAGCAGGAACCCTCTGCACTCCCCGGACGCCCCATCAAAAGGTACGGGTGAGGGGACGAAAGATTCACGGATGCTGGATAAGTCCTCATGCACCGGTTCAGGAGGTGGACGTTGGAGCGTCAGGTTCTGCATCATGCCTCCGAGCTCGGTCATCTGGGCCCCGAGGGTACGCTGGGAGTCTTGTAGTTCATGCAGCACCTGCTGGTGTTGCCCGAGAAGAGTACCATGGCTGGAAACCGCCCTCTGCAGGTGGTCCTTAGAGGGGGGTGCTGCTGCGGGGGCTGGGTCCATTATTTGGTCAGTTCGTTCTGTCAAGGGGTGTGTAGTCGGTGGACCCAAAAGCACGCACACAACAGCACTATGTCCAGCCGATTCCTTTATTTTGCGCTGTGCCAAGAAGGTGAATCAAAAACAAAGCAGATCTTTCAAAATGTAAAGCAAAATGCTCCTCAGGCTCAACAGGGGTCGGGAGGGCAACTCCACCGACTTCTTGTAGTCCGAGCTGGGGCAGGGTTCTGGTGTGGAAGCCCGCGGTCCGACACCACAATCACGAGTCTCGTACCGCCGTGTACTCCGTGGTACTACGTGGCTCTGCAGGACCCAAAGAACAAAAAATGCAAAACAGTGAACAAACTCCGAGAGCTCTGTAGACGCACCTGAGACCAGCCTGGGAACTGGGACGAACTGACGACGCGCCGGGGAACACTGAAGCCCTTATACCCGCCACAGGTGATCACTGCAATGAGCCACAGCTGAGCTCCCAAGAGAGGGGCAGGGCTGAAGGTGGGGGCCAGAGGTGGAAACTATATGGAAAAAAACAGACAGGGCAAAAAACAACAGATATGCAGATCGGGTTCCTAACACTATAATCAATACAGATTCTGATGCTTCCATTCTTTTTCCGAACCACTACAATCGGTGAGCCGTAGGGACTACGAGACTCTTTTAGAATCCCAGCTGCTAGCAGCTGTTGTATGTGACGTCGCACATCGTCAATGTCTGCTGGTGCCAATCTGCGTGACCGTTCTCTAAATGGCCTCGGGTCCTCCAGGCGTATGGTGTGTTCAACCCCTTTTGCCAAGCCCACATCCCACTCATCCACGGAGAACACATTTTGCCTCTCGGCTAACTTCTGGCGAATCCGATTCCTCCAATCTTCCGGGATAGGGGAGTCACCAAAATCAAAGAGATTTGGGTCTATAGCATTGTTTGATGGCTTAGATGGCTGTATTGACGTGACTGATTTTACAGTATACATTTCGGCAATTACCGTTCCAATTGGTATGGAGGTTTTCTTTTGAGACTCATTATGAATGAGTACGGTCAAGCCGGTTTCGTCTATATCAGCGTTTGATAATACACCGGGCTGAACCAGCACTCCGGCTGGTAGTGACTGGGAAAGGGGTGCATCAATCAGCACAATGTCTTTTGATACTAGAGTCGGCCTGTCTACTTTGCAGGTGGCATAGTACTTTTCACCTGGGGGTATGGATAGTGGACCAGGTCCTTGCCATTTCACTTGGCCAATGACATCGTCTATTGCCATTGACTGAGCGAGCTGAGTCTGAACCGTTGCATACACCGGTTGGATTCTCATGGAGTGCACCATGTTCTCATCACCACTCTTTTCCACCAGTTCCCATAGTCTGTTGAATAAGGATGCGTTGGTGCCCACAATCACAGGGGCTTGATTGTAATACTTCGGCTCAGGACAGATCAAAGCTAAAACAACTATGGGCCCTTTCACACCTGTCATTTTTTCAGGAAACTCCATTTCCACGACCACATAGCCTTTGTAAGGATAATCACTGTCTGACAGGCCCCAGAGACCCAAACCCGAAATGGGGTGTATAGGAACATTCAGCAAGTGCTCGTTGTACCAGCTCTCAAAAATGATGGTAACGTTAGAGCCACTGTCCATCAACGCCTGGCAGGCCAGGTCATTCACTCTGATGGGATGAATCATGGAAGGACCCACCAGACCCTCCGGCAGGCTGTTTCCTTCTTTAGGGGCCTCCACTTTATGGACCTTAGCCACCACTTGTTCCTCTGCCGGGGGCTTTGGATTTTCTTTTGGTCTTTCTTTTGTCTCTCGCACCACTCCAATGAGTCTTTTAATGACTTTTTGAGGGTTCTCTGGCTCTGTGCACCGTGGAGCTATATGGCCGTTTTCTCCGCATCTGTAGCAAAAGTATTCGTCATTCTTCTTTGATGGCTGGCTTTTGAGTGAAACTTGTTTATGGCTTGACCCGGCTTTATAGTGATTAAAGGGGGTCATAGTCTCGCCCGGGAACTCTGTGGTGGATCTCACAACCATCACACTTATTTTATCTTCCAGCTCTTTCACTTGTTTTCTAAGTGACTGTATTTCACTGTGGGACTCAGTGGTCTGTTTTTTCATTTCCTTGGAACCACTAAGCGGATAACCAGGGAATGGCTGGTACTGGGTGCTTGTTCTCTCATCCATCGTAGTTTTCACTTGTTGAACCTGTGGTCCAAGTTCACGCTGGTAGGCCCACTCAGGTTCCAATTCTTTCTCTGCCCGTACGGTGCGCACATTCGGTCTACGCAGGGGTACTCCTAAGCTTTGCCTGGCGGACTGCCGGCCTTCTTCTTCACGAATCTCCTGCAACAGGTTAAGGAATGTAGGGGGATTGTCTCTCCGCTCCCTAACTTTCAGCTGCAGTAACATGATGTCAGAGGTTGAACCTCTTATCAGCTGCTCTATTCTTGCTTTGTTAGAGTCGCTAACTGGGAGACCACCTCCCTGCACTGCTTTGACAAGGGACCTCTCTACTCTTTGTAGGAATTCGGACAACTTCTCTCCAGGCTGTTGTCGGAGGGACCTGAAAGAAAAGTAGAGATCTTCCCCTGACTCCAACGTACCAAAGATGCTCTCTAGTGCATGAATGTACTCCATTGGGCTAGCATCAGGTTCATTCATACGCACCGCTTGAATGATCTCCAAAGCAGGGCCTTTGACACTCTCGATTATTCTTCTTCGTTTCTCCTTCACAGAGCATTCACCTTCCTCTACCAGGAATTTTGCTTGCTCCAACCAGCTGTCTAAACCTTCTTCTCCGGTGGGAGTGGGAATTATGCCCGAGAAGGTCCTCAGACGTCTATAAGCATGGCTCTCTGACGGTTTGTTGGCTCTGCTCCACACATCACCAACTGCACGAATGATAGACTCTGTGCAACTGTTCCCGGTACTTGGGCCACAAAATCTCTGAATATCATCCATAGTTTTCCCCTCCTGCTGAAGAAGTGTGAACAACTTCGCTGTGAAGTCATCAGGGCCGCCATTGGTGGTATCAACTATGCCGTGCAATGTGTTCCATACACTGCCACCCATTATGGGCATTAACTCGGGGGGAATTGTGGTGGGGTCTAGAGCTTCGCGGCACTCACACAGCACCATTAAAGATTGGTGTTGAGAGTGAAACATTTTGCCCCTTACTCGCACTTTTCCCAACGCCTTGACTGTCTCTGCTGTTTCTTCTATATCCGCTACTGCAATGTTTTCCGGCACTCCATAAATTAATAGGGCATGCTCTACCTCCAGTCCTTCTCCTCTGCACCAGTTAACCAAATCAAGCCGTGTTGGTCGGGTTGCTTGGCCTGCCATACTTGCAACGTGCTGAAAAGAAAAGCTTTACTTCATGGGGAAAACTGATAATTGTTTACAATGCCTAAGAGGTTGTTACTTGTGTTGTCTGATCACTCAATGAATATTAACATCCCAGCGGTGCCTCCATTTATGTAGCACCCGTCCCATGTAGCTATATAGTACTAAGTAAATCTGCTAGGTTGTAGTAGTACTATGGGCGGGGCCCTGGGTTCACTTGTAAATATAATGGCGCAATTACCTGGTCTTATACAATTTGTCTTATAATTATAGATTCCTTATTTTGTAAACTAATAACTGGCGGTGCCTCCAATAGAATTTAATCAATAAAACAAAAGGTTAATGATTCTTATTAAAACCTTTTATCATATGTTTTAATGGTGTATTACCACTTTTACCTTTTAACCAGCTCTTAACCGAACACTATTACACTCAACATGGCAAACACACTTCAAAGGCATTTACAATTTGGCAAAACAGTTTGGCATTTATTACACTTGAAGATCAATATAATATGCCCCCCACTTTCTCACACCCATGACACACAAAACCCTCGTTGCAGGCCTGAGTCGATGCTTGGGAGCGTTGAGACCTAAAACTTAATGGCCGCTTCACTTGTTCACACAAGCAATAAACAAAATAGCACGTGCAAGTTAGTCAGTACTCACGTCTCCCATACCCCATGCAAAGGAGAAGATCAGCGGAATCCGGGCGATGGACGGCAGGCAGAGCCCGGGAGGGAAAAAAAAAACAGCAGCAAACAGTCTACCACCGGAAGAGCAGACGCGGGAAACCGTTCTCCTTAGTGGTCCACAGGAGTTTTTCCGATCCTCGTCTTAAATGTCCGTCTCCTGAATCAGCTCGGGCAGGTCACCACAATCCAAACCATAGACTAACTGGTCGTCAGCCGTCAAGTTATTGATAGGATCTCCGCTTAGATCATTGCAACTTTACCTAATGGTGAATGACTCTTCTCTCTCACTCCGCTACACTGAACCTGACCGCATACGCCGAAGTCCCACCCCTTTTTCCCGAGAACGGAGCCGGATTGGCTGCACTGTCAGCACTAACCAATTAAACACAAACAAAACAAAGATTGACTACTGCCACCAAGTTAGACTGTTAGGGTAAACAAACGAGCTGAATCATGCACATAACACACAAACTATACTCATCTACATAAATGACAACCTTGAAACTGTAAAAATAAGGCTGTTATTGGAATAGCTTTAATTCACCTGTATCTTTTGCACCATATTTATGCACACTTCCAACTTGGTTATAAGAAAACTATTTACATCCTGATGTCTGAGTGAATTTTGTGCCAGGGCTACATATGTTATATTGACAATCTATACTAGAATAAAAGGAAAAAGTTACAACATTCAAATGGCTTGGAGTCCTGCTCATGTTGGTATTGTGGGAAATGAGAGAGTCGACAAGTTAACAAGCTGTTAAAAAAGAATATATTGAGGCAAGTATTAAGCTGTCAAAATCTTAGGGAAAGAGTGTAATATGGAAAGAAACCAGTATAAATTGGCAACAGCAGTGGGATAGGGACAATAATGGAAGACATTTGTATACTATTCAAAATAAAATTGGGGTTGTGAAGAAAAGGGGAGGAAATAGAAGAGAAGAAATTGTTATGAGCAGATTAAGGGTCACAGTAATTTGAACAGAACACTTCATTTATAAGGAAGCACCCAACGGGTTTTTGTGGTTTTTGTCCGGTTGCAGAAACAATAGAACATGTGTTAATGAATTGTAAACAGTATGAAGGACATAGGAAAAAGATGATGGAAGAGTTAGGAAAGATTGGAATAAAAGGGACAGGAGTGAAGGAAATACTAGAGAGTGGGGAGAATGAACAATGTAGAGAAACTATTTTACATTTTTTTTTTAAGAACAGGTCTGGTGAAAAGAATATGAAAAAAGGATATAACAGAAATAAATCCGGAAGATGGCGGTAGTGCAACATAAAAGGATGCAAGCTGCCGATAAACCCTAAAGGGGAGGCGTGGACCGGCAGGTGGCAGGTGGCAGATGGCAGGTGGCAGGTGGCAGGTGGCAGAGGGAAGTGACGTAGCAGGAAGCGAGTCAGGTGAGATGGAATTAGGTGGCGGGAAAGATAGAGAGTGGGAGACTGTGCGGAAAAAGAAACGTCCAAAGATCCAAAGTGACCAATCGGATGACAGTGAATATGCTGATAGAGGAGAAGCAACAGAGAGGAGGAGGGATGAATACAAGGTCATCGTTAAATTGACGCAAGAAGGGGCTTCTTTTGGTGAGTGGAGTCCAATCCGGCTCACTAGATCTATACATAAGGAAATTGGAGAGATAAAGAGTGCTAAAGTGCAGAGAAATGGATCATTGCTGATAATGTGCAGGGATGGAGGACAATTAGGATGAATACGATAAATAGCAAGAAAGTGCAATGTTCCATGGCTGGTGACAAAAAACTAGTCAGGGGGGTCATCTCAGGAGTCCCAGTCAATGTATCCGAGGACGATGTTAAAACAAACCTAAGTAATGCAAAAATAACTGAGTCAAACGGATTAAATCGAACAGAAATGGGATTAAAAGTGACAGCCTTTCAGTCTTGATCACTATCACTCCCTCCAGGAAACACACGAGACCATGATTCGTACTGCCGGATTTATTCCACCATTTGAAAACGTTGGTATCCACCGTCGAACTAAAAAACACGTGACACATGTGGTCGTCTTTTAGCGGACATCATAAGAACATATCAAACAGATAACAGAAAACAAACATACCTCACTGGCTGCACACATCCAAGAGGGAACGAGCAAACTCTAGGAACCACCACCACTTATGGGAGCTACATGAAAATGACAATCTCTTTGCTGAGCTCCATCGCGACTGACCTCACAGCTTTGTAACACCAAAACATGTCCCCCCCGAAACCAACCGCACAATTATAGTTCCCACCCCACAAACCAAACAAACAAATACTTCAGAGAACAAACAAATATACAAGTGCATCAATATACAATAATTCATTGTCATTCATTTAGAATGACAATGTCGTTAACCTTCGTGTTTCTTTTGTCCCTTTGCCATATTTGTCTTTGTTGAAGACTAAGAAGGTACTCCTTTTTCCATCTTGTCCAGAATTCGTTTGCCAAGAACTGTACCTGGCGCCATCTTTTGCGCAGGTAAACATCCTGACTCACAAACTGACCAGGAGGAGGAGATATTATGTTGGACTTCATCGTGAGTATATGGTTGGGCGTGAGAGGTTCAACACTCGTTGGATCGTTTAGGTTCTCTGTTGTCAGAGGTCTGCTGTTAACAATAGCCATCACTTCGTACAGGAAGGTTCTAAGTGATGCACTGTCAAGTCTTTTAGCAGATTGGTCAAGGATTGCTGTGAGAACACTTCTGATGGTTCTTATTTGTCTCTCCCATACACCTCCCATGTGACTTGATGATGGGAAATTCATTACGAACTCGCATCCATGTTTCTTCAATTGTTCATGATCCATGTCCTCCATTGCTTTCATGAACTCTGCCTTGGCGCCAACAAAATTGGTGCCTTGATCACATCTCAGCTGTCTTACATTACCACGTATTGCAATGAATGCGCGGAGTGCATTAATGAAAGCATCTGAAGTGAGGTCATCAAGCATTTCAATATGTATTGCTCTAGAGCACATACAAGTGAAAAGAAGGCCATACCTTTTCAGTTCTTTTCTCCCTTCTTTCACATAGAATGGTCCAAAGCAATCCATGCCACAATATGTGAATGGGGCAGTCGCTTCCAATCTTTCTTCTGGCAAATCTGCCATCTTTGGATCATGTGTACCACGTCTGTACCTTCTGCAGCTTGTGCACTTGTAAATGTGTGAAGCAACTGCACTGCTGCATCCTGTGACCCATATTCCATTGGATCGCAATTCATTTACAGATATTCCTCTTCCTTGGTGATGTACTTTCTCATGGTAGTGTTTGATGAGCAACGAAGACACATGGCTTGCCTTTGGTAAGATAGCAGGATGTTTGACGTGTGGGTGAAGCTCTGATCTGGTTAAACGTCCTCCCACCCTGAGCAAACCATACTCATCTATGAAGGGACATAGCTTGTGTAGCTTGTTTGTTTTGTCTTTTGGGTTGACGTTCTTGCATTTCTTTATGCTTTTGATTTCATTGCCAAATGCTTCCGTTTGAACCAATTTGATTATGAAAAGCTCAGCTTCCTGTCTTTCCCCGACGCTTGTGACTTGACTTGTTTTAGAAATGAGACCTTTGACCTCCTTTGCGTAGTGTTTGAGCCGAGCAATAGCTTTAACAGCTCTTCTCCAGTCAGAGAATTTTGTCAAGCGGTCTAGCAGTGTCCTTTCCTCCTTTGCTTTGGTGTTGAACGCCTGGGCCTTTCGAAGTTCTGGATCGCTGTCAATGACCTCATTCGCTTTAACATCTTCTACGGTCAACTCTTGTTTCCACAGAAACTCTGGGCCTTTGAACCAAGTAGAAGTGACGAGCTGATCTGCCTTTAGACCTCTTGAAGCATGATCCGCCGGATTGTCTTCAGAGCGTACAAATCGCCATTGCTGGGGATCTGAAGTTGATTTAATTCTTTGGATTCTGTTTGCCACAAACACGTGGAACCTTCTTGCCTCATTGTTTATATATCCCAGAACAACCTTTGAGTCCGTCCAAAAGTATTCTTGAAGGCCATTGATCTCGAGCTCATTTCTAAGCATGACACTTATCCTTGCTGCTACTACTGCTGCAGATAACTCAAGTCGGGGTATTGTGGTGACCTTTGTCGGTGCAACACGTGCCTTACCCATGACTAATGAACAGTGTACATCTCCGCTGGTGTTGATGGCTCTGAGATAAGTGCACTCCCCGTAGCCTGTGATGCTGGCGTCGGAGAAGTGGTGAAGCTGGTACTGTTTGACTTCACTGAAGTTTGCTGGAACATAGCACCTTTTGATCCTTACATCAGATAAGTTTTGAAGATCTTGTAGCCATGATTCCCACTGTGTTCTGGTTTCTTCTGGGAGTGGCTCGTCCCAACCAACCTTGTCTCGACACAGTTGCTGCTATATCTGCTTTCCGAGGAGAATAAATGGGGCTACGAACCCTAATGGGTCGTAGATGGAGGCTACCGTAGATAGCACTCCTCTTCTTGTCAATGGGTGCTCCTTGACTGCGACTCTGAACTGAAAGTCATCAGAGGACAGACACCATTGAACACCGAGAGCTCTTTCCATGAGTGGCTCTCCGAGAGCCATGTCGAGGTCTTTGACGCTTTCAGCGCACTCTTCCTTTGGTATGGCTTTTAATACATTGCTGCTGTTAGACACAAACTTATGCAGTCTGAGCTTGCCTGTGCTGCAAAGCTGTCTTGCTTCTTTGATGAGGTTGATTGCCTCAGCATCAGACGCCCCGCTGACCAGTCCATCGTCAACATAGAAATTTCTTTCGATAAATTTAACCGTCTTCTGGTTAAATTGGTCCCGACTTTCAGCGGCTAGATGTTTGAGACCAAAATTGGCACAACCAGGTGAGGAGGCTGCCCCAAACAGGTGAACTTTCATCCGGAAAATTGACGGTGAAGACTCTAAGTCGCCATTCTCCCACCATAAGAACCTCAGGTAGTCTTGTTCTTCAGGTCTTACATGGAACTGATGGAACATTCACTCCACATCGCACATAACCGCAACTGGGCACTTGCGAAATCTGCATAGTACTCCCACCAAGGTGTTTGTGAGCTCTGGTCCTGTAAGAAGGTGATCATTCAGTGATGTGTCTTTGAACCTAGCTGAACAATCAAAAACAACGCGGATCTTCCCAGGCTTGTGAGGGTGGTATACTCCGTGGTGGGGAATATACCAGGCTGGTTGATTGTCGAGTTCTTCTTCTGGAACTCTTTCTGCGTCGCCCCGAGCGATGACATCCTTCATGAAGTTGACGTAGTCTGAGCAGTATTTATGGTCTCTCTTGAGCTTCCGTTCCAAGCACCTTAAACGCTGCACAGCACATGACTTGTTGTTGGGTAGAGTTGGTCTGTCTCGTTTGAATGGTAAGGGCATTTCATAATGACCATCTGGTTTGTGTTTGATTCCCTCTCTCAGCTTGGCCAAGAAGAGGAGGTCCTCCTGAGAGACAGTGACATCTTCCACCAACCTTTCACTGAAGTCAGATTCCAGCACCTTAATTACATCCTCTGGACTGATCACTTCCTTGATCTGAGTCTTGCAGACGTAATGAACTTCTCTTTTGAGCTTGACCTTCGGGTTTGTTTCAGGTGTCACTTGCCTTACGATGATGCGATGGCTTACTCCAATTACATCACTGTAGTGCTCCTGTGGGTCCCCATAACTCACTATGCTCCAACCTAGATCAGTTTTCTGAGCGAAGGGTTGGTCATCTTCCCCACACACGACTGCTCTAGGCATTAGCGCTTGAGGGCAGTTGTACCCAATAAGCAGACCAATTTCGCATTCTTTTTGTGGTGCAATGTGTTCTGCGAGATGTTGCAGATGAGGCCATGCTTTAGCAGTCTCTTGAGTTGGAATATGTGTCCTATTAGCTGATATGAATTCGCGACTGTATATTGTTGGTACTGTTATCTTCTTAGAGGAGAATAGCCCTCTTATTTGTAAGTCTTTGAGTCTTTTACAAGGTACAATCGTTCCCTTTGACGACATTGTCGATAGTTTCAAATTCACTGGTTCCATGTCTGTATCCAGAACGTTTGCTACTTCCTCAAGAATGAATGAAGAATCGCTTTGTGAATCTAGCAGTGCATAGACAAGAACTTCCTTGTTTGAATCACTTGGAGTGGACACATAAACAGGAACTATTGCTGAAGTCTGTGTACTGTTGACATCTTGCACAACTCTGTTAGATGTGCTTTCCTTGATGTTGTCTTGTCGTTGTGTTGATTGTGGCTTTCTTTCATTGCTACAGCTCATTTCTTTAGAAGATTCTCTCCTTTGTTCTTGCTTTGAGCGATCTTCGTGTAAGCATGTAGGATGACGTTTTGAGCAGGTGTCACAGGCCAGCCGGCTACTGCAACTCTTGGATTGATGACCGGGGCTCAAACATCCGAAGCATAGTCTCTCGCTTTGAATGAACTTCACTCGATCAGCTACTGGTGTTTCGACAAATCCGCGACACTTGTGTAGACTGTGTCCTAACTTCTTGCAAAACACACATGTGGGTATGGTTCTTTCACTTGCATTGGTTGTGAAGATCTTTGCACTTTGGGCTTTAGTGGCTACTATGGTTTGGCTCTTGATCTTCGCTTTATCAGGTTGGCTTTGTTGTAATGCATGGTAAGAGGTTATTGGGTTGCATGCAATATTAGCTTCCATTGTCAGGAATGTAACAAAATAATTAAAGCTAGGAAATCTTCTGTGTTCCATTTGATATTGTGTGGCTCTTCGGTTCCATCTAGTACTCAACCAGTCAGGTAGTTTGGCAGTGAGTCTTTGATTTTCAATGTCATCGTTAAGAACCTTTAGGCTTTCAATGTGAACAATAGCAGCTTCACAGCTACGTAAGAAGTCCACAAATCTTCTCAACTCGGCACTCTCTCTAGAGGCTAGTTTTGGCCATGCATGTAACTTGTCTCTGAAGGCTTTGGCAATTACGAACGGATCTCCGTATCGTTCGTTGAGTAGGTTCCATAATGTGCAATATGAATGTTCTGAATCAATCAGAAAGTAACCTTCCAGAGCTTCCCTTGCTGCTCCTCCCACATATTTCTGAAGGAAGAAGATTTTTTCTGTGGTTGGAATATTTTTTCTCTCCACTAGTGTCTGGAAAGAAGACTTCCAATGGTTGAATTTGAGTGGATCTCCACTAAAGATGGTAGGCTCTGGGATGGGTAGTCTATTTGCTGATATTGCTTCAGCTAGAACCTTTACCAGCTCTCCTGTTTCGTTTTGAAGTATGCTGCTCGGAGCTACTTCTCCTAGAGGTTGACGTTGTGGATTCACAGGGTTCTTCTGATTAATTGCTTGCTCAGGCATAGGCAACTCAAACCTACATGATGTTAGCTCTTGCTCTGGTTGGAACGTATCTTCATCGTAGATTTGAAGCCTTGCTCTGGCTGCATTCAGTCTCTTTAGCTCTTCCAAACGCTCAAGCTCTCTTTTCAGGTCCTCTACAGATTTTTTCCTTTCAGCATTTTCTTCTTGCTGTTTCTTTAAGAGAGTAGCTTCTTGCTTCTCCTTTTCTATCTTACGCTCAGTCTCTTCTCTTTCTTGCTGAAGACGGCGAGTACGTGCAGCTGCTTCTTGGTCTGCAACTATCAGTCTGTCTTCAACTTCAAGTCTTTGCAGTTTCTCTTGCTGGCAATCTTGTTCAGCCATAATCTTTAACACAGCTTGGGTGGCTGCATACTCTGCAGCAGCTTCTTGTCTTTTAATCGAGGATGCATTAGAGCGATTGGAAATGGCCCTCGAACACTTGGAGTTTGGAGATGAAACGCTCGACGTTGTAGAGGCAAATACAGAGCTTGCATCTGGCCAAATCAGTTCTTCTTCTATGCCCTGGATTTGCGACTGTGCGTTTTGTACGACAACTTTTGTGACTGATGTGCAATTGTCCAGCTTGCGGCGCATTTCGTGAGCTGGGCTGTCCATCCTTCTGTATTCGTCATAAACATTATTCAGCTCAGATAATTCTCTTTGAATAGTGTTGATGTTTTCTTGTAGGATGTTACTGGGATCCTGTCTTGTTACAGATTTCTTTGCCAGCTTAGTTAAAGCCTTCCAACGTTCATAGATACTGTCAAAGCGAAGTAGTAGCCCTTTTGTTTTTTCTCTTTGGAATTCTCTTCCTTTTTCTGTTAATGTGCGGGCTCTTTCACCTTTTCGCAGCTCTTCTGGCTGAACTTCTTTTTGTAGGACGCAGGACTCATCGGTCTTCCTTGTCTCTTGTTCTATGAGTGCGCCTTCATAATGACTATCTTTGCTTATTTGTGACATTTTAAATTATTTGTAAGCAGGCTGTACACTATCAAGTTTCACAAATAACCAATACATTTCACAACAAGCATTTACCAAATACCCCAAAATAATAGGTTACTTTCCTTTAACTTAACCCTTTGAACTAGGCATTATAAAGGCTTGCAGATATCATATATTACTCCTGTCAAAATGATACCTTTCTTCGATGCACACAAATTCTTTAAGAAATCAATACTTTTCTCAAATCACAAACGAAAGATAAAGTTCAGCTGTAACACTCACTTGTACATGCTCCTTCATACCTGATAAACACAGTTATGTTAATTGGCTTCACACAGCTCCTTGTGGTACTTTCTTCCCTCTCTATTTTTCAGTCCTTTTGTCCTTTCAGAACACACTTCCGTGCCTGACTTATGGACGTCTGAAAATAGGTGAACTTGTGTGTCCTTTAACGTAAAAGTTGCTTATCTGTGATCCGTCTTGACGAGCAGGTCGGGAACGGTTCACGCAGGTCTGAGTTCGACTATCACTCCCTCCAGGAAACACACGAGACCATGATTCGTACTGCCGGATTTATTCCACCATTTGAAAACGTTGGTATCCACCGTCGAACTAAAAAACACGTGACACATGTGGTCGTCTTTTAGCGGACATCATAAGAACATATCAAACAGATAACAGAAAACAAACATACCTCACTGGCTGCACACATCCAAGAGGGAACGAGCAAACTCTAGGAACCACCACCACTTATGGGAGCTACATGAAAATGACAATGGCCCTTTCTCAATATGCGTTCTTGTGTGGACTTTTGTTCTCGTGGACTCGTGAAACGTCATTAGTCTCAGCCCGAGTACTGTTCCAATTCTAAAGTCCGCATCTGGCCGAGAACGGTCATAATACCCGGATGTGACTCGCCCCGCCCATTTTACCGGGCATGCATCGGAGCAGGCTCGTCTGTTCTTGTGAGAGCCAAATATCCTAGAATGCATTTCACCTCAGCAACAGGCAACAACGACAGAGGAAAATAAACACAACTTTATGTCGAAGTTTATAAATACTACTTTTTTAAAGTAACGTAATGTAATTTTCTGACTGAATAGTAAAATATTTAAGTCAAAAACTAAAATAAAAACGTATTAGCAAGACCAGCTGACGTGGTGACGTCATCAAGTCAGCTGCTGTTCCAATTGCGGAAATGACCGTTCTCCGTTCTCCCGAACTTGCGAGTCAGGACTCCCGAGTCTGTCTCCCGAGTCTATTCTCGCGGGAACGCGAGTCCGTTCTCGCCGTCTTAGGTATTGAGAAACGGCCAATCTCTTTGCTGAGCTCCATCGCGACTGACCTCACAGCTTTGTAACACCAAAACATGTCCCCCCCGAAACCAACCGCACAATTATAGTTCCCACCCCACAAACCAAACAAACAAATACTTCAGAGAACAAACAAATATACAAGTGCATCAATATACAATACAAATGACGTGAGTTACATTCATGACAGCTAAAATCACTTTTGGGGAGGGGAAACTACCAGAAACAATCTGTATTGGATACTTGTGTTATGAGGTCAGGCCGTACCTCCCCCTCCACTCAGATGTTACAAGTGTCAGAGATTTGGACATGTGGCGGCTGTGTGTAAAGGAAACCAAAGGTGTGGAAGATGCGGAGGAGACCAGGAGTTCGGCAAATGCACCAAAGGAGCAAAGCTGAAATGTTGCACAGCTCAGCGTGCGGTGGATGTGAGGTGAGCAAAAGAGCAGCACAGGTACAGAGAGTCAAAGTACCTGGAAGTGGAAGGATTAAAGTGGGAAACTGTTAGAGACACTAGATGAAGAAACACAACCATCTCAGACATGGGCTGGATCTTCCTAATGTGCTTATTATATTACAATGGGATGCGAGAAGCTTAACAGCAAATGGACAGGAGTTTAAGAAACACATAGATCATTTAAATGAGAAACCTCATATAATCTGTATTAAAGAGACATGGTTAAAACCACAGTGGGATTTGGGGATTAAAGGGTACTCTGTTGTTAGAAGAGATGGGGAATCTGGCAAAGGTGGAGGAGCAGCAACATTCATACAGAATGAGGTGAGTTATGAGATAATGCAGGTTAATACGGAACATGAATCCACTGTGGTGAAGGTGTGGACTGAAAGAGCTGCTGCTTGTGTTTTCTCCTCCTCATCCTCTTCTGTTTCAATCGGTGCTTCACAGGTGTGGTGAGTTGCTGCTGACGATGTGGGCGTGGCAGGTGATTCTCCAGCCAATTGTATCGGAAAAAGGTTCATTCATTCACTGCATCACAAACTCTATGATGACCTCTGCTGTTGAATACGTGTAGTGCATGTTTCAAATAGACTACCAGTATATTTTGGCCCAGTCTCTGTGGGTTGAACATGATTAAGAAAGGTTGAACCAATAAATCATTAATAAATACATGGATTCCTATATGAATACAACTATTGTTTTTCAGGTTTGAATTGTGTCCTTGTTTGTGTTTTTCAATTCTTTGTACATTGGGAAGAAGTGGAACAAACACTTAACTGTGTCTTTCTGCCCCTTTGTGCATGTGAGTTTGTGATCATACTAGCAGTAGAATTAATAGAATATATATATATATATATATATATATATATATATATATATATATATGTATAGTTATATGTAAGCAATATAATTTAAAATGTGCACTTCATGGCAGTCACAGGGACTTATCTGGAATGTGGGAAGTGATTCACAGAGGAAAGGTCAGTGGGGCAGTGATTGTACAGGTTTGTTATGACAGGATGTTGAGGTGCTTGTGGACACATGGGATGGGGCATGAAATTATTGATTTTTATTGAGATATAATAAACATCCATAACTGATTAATAATTACACAATACAAAGGACAGACTTGGCCTTCTTATTGCTAACCTTGTTAGAGGAAATCAAAGTGCTCCCACATCTCGGAGCGACCTTTCTTTGCCAAAAGGTTCCATTGTAAATTTGCTCTTTGCTACTCACAACAACACTGACTTTGACTCTCAGACAGACGAGCCCGATCCCTGTTTCGTATGAGGGCGCCGTTTGTAAAATGTAGCACGTTCTAAAATCCTCCGCCATTTTCATACATTTAGCATCATCATGTCAATCAATATTCACACTTTTGGAGTAAATTTGGAGTAAAAATCATGTAAATACATAAAATATGTAAAGCATTTTACAAACGGCGCCCCATAGTTTCGCACCCATTTGAATCAAATCGAAGGGGTCACGTGACTGTGCGCCGGAACGAAGCTTCGGACGTCACTGATCACGTGATCAGCAGCCAACGAACCACCGATACATTTGCTTCACCTTTCACTGGTTTCATATTTCCACACAAGCTTCGAAGCAGGAGAGTCGGAGGTAACAACACCAGGGCTACGTAAGACACCCTGAGGTCTACATCCACACGTAGGAAAAACCTGTCAGACCCACTAGGTGAGAAGCCAGTGGCTGTCACCCAGTGTGTTGTAGCAGTTTAGGTAAGTGGTGTGACAGGTTAGATTGTGGTAGGTAGCTTTAGAGGAATAGGGAAGCTCAGGGTCCTTTTGTTTGTTTCTTTGCTTTGACAGACCGCTGGCCCTACTCCACAGGCCTTGCTACCTGTTAGCCCTCCTATCCCCTGTCTACCATTTTGTGTGTGTTTATATGGTATGTACTTGTCCTTTCTTTTCATTATTATTTTGTGTATTGATTGTTATTGTGGTGCATAGGGTACAGGTTCCGGCCTCCAACAGGCGTGGTCTTGGGCAGTTACGCCTCCACCTCCTCTTCCGAGCCGGGGTGGAGGCGTAAAAGAGGTGATATAGATATAATTAACTTTTATGATCCATGTGGGGAGATAAGCAAAGGTATATTAGAGGAGGTAAGGGGAGACGTACAAAACAATGTAATATGGTGTGGGGATTTCAACTCATAATACATCATAATACATTACATAATACATCATAATACATTATGGGGAAGCAAGAGCACAGATGCAAATGGTGTTGAGGTGGAAGAATTTTTAGATGATCTTGGTTTGGTTTGTCTCAACAACGGGGAAGGAACACAATATAAAAGTAATCAAAATACAGAGGCAGCACTTGACCTAACACTTGTAAACAGTACTTTAGCAGGTGTAAGCACATGGAGTGGGCTAGAACATACGACAATGGGCAGCGACCACTACCCCGTAGTGACTAAAGTTGGGGAAACAATGCATTATGAGAAGAGAGAAAATTCCTAAATGGAAATTCGAAAGAGCAAATTGGGACAGTTACAAAGAAATAAGTGCAACAAGATGTGGGGGAATTAAAGAAGGTTATCAAGTGGATATAAATATATTTAATGGTGAATTAGTTCATGAAATCATTCAGTCTGCTGAGGAGACAATCCCTAAAAGTGCAAGTACCAAACGTACCAAGAATGTTCCCTGGTGGAATAATGACTGTAGAAAAGCTATAAAAAACAGAAATAAGGCAAAAGGAAACCACTTGATTCCTAGGAGGCGTTGATCCATTATAAGAGGGCACAGGCAATAGTAAGGGAAACAATAGGAACCCAAAAACGCACATTCTGGAGGCAATATTGTAGCAGCATTGGAAGAGAGGTCCAGCTGTCAGACTCTGGGGCAGGATCAGGAGAATGGGGGGGTCAGAAGGAACTATAAGTTACCAGTGATGAACGGTGGGGACAAAATGGCGGTCAGCAGTAAAGAAAAGGCTGAACTTCTTCACACACGTTTAGGAAGGTGCACAGCTCTGACAACCTAACCGATGAGGCCAGACACTGGAGGGATGAGGCATGTTTGGAGAATTCCAAAATACTAGAGAATAAAGAGGAACCAGACCCGATAGACCTGCCATTTAGGATGTTTAGTAGGACTAGACAAACAACACCAGGGAAAGATGGTATATGCTATAAAATGTTAGAACAAATGGAAGAAAATGCTCTGGGCAACGTGTTAAGACTTTATAATAGAGTTTGGGAAATGGCCAACTGCCATCAGTGTGGAAACAAGCTGTAATAGTTCTAAAACGATCCGTCGGACCCGAATGGCTACAGACCTGCTGCCCTGACCTCTCACTTATGTAAAATCATGGAACGGATGGTCACAGGAAGACTAACGTTCTTAATAGAGAGTAAAGGTCTTTTATCCCCACATCAGAGTGGGTTCCGTAGGGGTCGAAGTACTATGGATTCTGTCAGGAATTCAGCTTCCTGAACCGGGTTTCTGTTACTTTTCCATCCTAACCTGAAGTTGTTTTTTCTGAGTTTCCCCAAACACACCCTGACTGATGATTCAACCATCGACACCTGCTGCCGCCTGCACACCCAGACCTGATTACCATCCCCTTCACCATTTAAGCCGTGACCAGACTACCAGTCCCTGCCGGATCGTTAGCGTACCACCTCATTCCTTTATCGCCCTTTCTCCTGCCTAGCCGCTGCCCCACTCCAGCCCCCACTCATCCCCACCCAACCGGACCAGACCTTCCGCACATTTTTTCCATAATAAAGACCCACTTTTCATTTCTTTGATTCTTCTGTGGTCTGCTTTTGGGTTCCCGTCCTGGACGATTCGTGACAGAACGATCCGGCCAAGATGAACCCAGCGGACCTAGAATCCGTACGACATGCCATTTCCCAGCAGGAAGACACGTTGGGACAGCACAGTCTGGCCCTGCATGAGATAACGACAGCTCTTCGCAGTCTGACCACAAGCCTTACCACGGTCCAGGCTCAGCTCAGCGCTCCAGCAGTTTCCCCACCACCGCCTGCCCTCCCTGAAGCCGCGTCACTCCGAGAGCCCAAGGTTCCAACACCGGACAAGTATGATGGGGATTTGGGAGGATGTCGTTCATTTCTCATGCAATGTGACTTGGTTTTTGACCTACAGCCCTACTCCTATGCTTCTGACAAAGCTAAGATTGCCTTTGTAATTGAACTGCTGCGGGCAAGGGCCCTGGAGTGGGCGTCTGCCCTGTGGGAACGACAGGACCCCTGCCTGGCCTCATACCGTGCCTTCTCAGCTGAGATGAGGGAGCTCTTTGAACACCCCGTCCGAGGTAAGGACGCATCCAAGCGGTTGTGCTCTCTGCGCCAAGGCTCACGCAGCGTAGCCGAGTATGTTATTGAATTCAGAACTCTGGCTGTGGAAGCTGGGTGGAATGAGGAGTCCCTACAGGCTGTGTTTCATCAAGGATTATCCGAACAGATAAAGGATGAACTAATCTCGTATCCCGAGCCAAGTGACTTGGACAAGTTGGTAGCCTTGTCTATTCGCATTGATAACAGGTGCCGAGAGAGGGGGGGAGAGAGACGTGAGAGGTTTTCCAACCATTCCCCGCGTCGCCAACCCTCTAAATCCGCAAATGGAGTGGAGTTGGCGAGCCGAGCTACATTCCAGTGGACGAAGGAGGAACAGCGGTCATCTGACTCCGAACCCATGCAGGTGGGACGTCATGGATTGTCTGTAGAGGAGCGCCAGCATAGACGTGAGTCGAACAGCTGCTTTTACTGTGGTAAGAGGAACCATTACATCTCCTCCTGCCCACAGAGGCCGTTAAACTCCCAGGCTCGCTAAGAGTGGGAGGATTCTTAGCGAGCCGATCTCAGTTTTCAAACTGTCCTGTAAGACCTCCAGTTCCTGTCACACTCACAAACTCTAATCATTCTGTTGAGATTAATGCTTTGATTGATTCAGGGGCGGATGACAGCTTCATGGACGCCAATCTGGTGGAACAGCTGGGGCTCTCCGAGGAAGGTCTCCCGGAGGCCAT
Organism: Pungitius pungitius; assembly: GCF_949316345.1. Classification (NCBI taxonomy): domain Eukaryota; kingdom Metazoa; phylum Chordata; class Actinopteri; order Perciformes; family Gasterosteidae; genus Pungitius; species Pungitius pungitius. The sequence goes on from NC_084913.1 coordinate 1,652,239, forward strand.
TGAAGCTACCACACTTAACGGTGACTTATTGGCACGGATAACTAAGAGAACCGGACCCGTTAACATGCGTATTTCTGGAAATCATTCTGAAGTCATATCTTGTTTCATCCTGCACTCTCCTCGCGCTCCTCTGGTCTTAGGTTACCCCTGGCTCCGGGAACACAACCCCACTATTGATTGGACCACCGGCAGGGTAACCAACTGGAGTACGAAGTGTCATAAGGACTGTCTGAGAACTGCCGTTTCCCCCTCTACTTCTAAACAGGATGGGGACTCGCCACCCCCAGACATGTCCATGGTTCCCGATGCCTACCACGACCTTCAGGAGGTGTTTAGCAAACAGAAGGCCCTGTCACTGCCTCCCCACCGACCTTACGATTGTGCTATCAACCTCACACCTGGTGCTACCTACCCTAAGGGCCGCCTCTACAGCATATCTAAACCGGAACGGGAAGCCATGGAAAGCTACATCAAGGATTCGCTCGCTGCTGGCCTCATTCGTCCCTCTTCCTCACCCCTGGGAGCTGGGTTCTTCTTCGTAAGTAAGAAAGACGGCTCCCTGCGGCCTTGCATTGACTACCGTGGGCTTAATGATATTACCATCAAGAACAAGTACCCTCTGCCCTTGATGAGCTCTGCTTTTGACTCCCTGCAGGGGGCGACCATTTTCACAAAGCTGGACCTACGCAATGCTTACCACTTGGTCCGTATTAAAGAGGGTGACGAATGGCTGACAGGATTCAATACTCCGATGGGCCACTTCGAGTATCTGGTCATGCCGTTTGGACTTACTAATGCCCCGGCAGTTTTCCAGAGTATGGTTAACGACGTTCTGAGAGACATGATCGGTCGTTTTGTGTTTGTGTACTTAGATGACATTCTGGTGTTTTCCGAGGATCTACCTAACCATGTCCTGCACGTCAAACAGGTTCTGCAGAGGTTATTGGAGAACAGACTGTTCGTCAAGGCTGAGAAATGTGATTTTCACGCCCAAACCACCTCCTTCCTTGGGTACATCATCTCTGAGGGCCAGTTGAAGATGGATCGTGAGAAGGTTAGGGCGGTGCTTGAGTGGCCCCAGCCCGAGTCCCGGTTGCAACTCCAGAGATTTCTGGGGTTCGCAAATTTCTATAGACGATTCATCCGCGATTACAGCAGAGTGGCCGCTCCACTCACTGCCCTGACTTCTACTTCCAGATCTTTCTGTTGGAACCCGGCGGCTAACGAGGCGTTCCTGGATCTGAAGGGGCGCTTCACTAATGCACCCATCCTCTCTCACCCAGATACATCTCGTCAGTTCGTTGTGGAAGTGGATGCCTCCGATGTGGGAGTCGGTGCCATTCTTTCTCAGCGAAGTTCCAGTGACCATAAGCTTCATCCTTGTGCCTTTTTCTCTCGCCGCCTCTCCCCAGCTGAGAGGAACTATGATGTGGGGAACCGCGAGTTGCTTGCTGCGAAACTCGCCTTGGAGGAGTGGCGCCACTGGCTTGAGGGGGCTGAACAGCCATTTGTGGTTTGGACCGACCACAAAAACCTAGCATATGTGCAATCTGCCAGACGTCTGAACTCGCGTCAAGCCAGGTGGGCCTTGTTTTTTGGACGCTTCAATTTCGCTCTCACCTTTCGACCTGGCTCAAGGAATGGAAAGGCTGACGCCCTTTCCCGGATGTTTTCCAAGGCGGTTAGTGAGGAGGCTACTCCGGAGACCATTCTGCCGCAGAAGCTCATCGTGGGTGTCATCACCTGGAGGATCGAGGACGAGGTGATGACTGCCCTGCGGACTCAGCCTGGGCCTGGAAATGGTCCGCCAGGTCGGCTGTTTGTACCAGACTCTGTCCGTTCGGCTGTGCTTCAATGGGCCCACGCCAGCAAGCTGGCTTGTCACCCTGGAGTGGCTAGGACCATGGCCTTACTGCGCAGACGCTTTTGGTGGCCGGCCATGGGAGACCAGACTCGGAGTTTCGTTGCTGCATGCCCGGTGTGCGCTCAAAATAAGGGTACCAACCGACCCAGCTCTGGACTCCTCCATCCTCTGCCCATCCCTCGGCGACCATGGTCGCATCTGACTCTGGATTTCGTGTCCGGGCTGCCCCTATCTGAGGGAAACACAGTTATCCTGACGGTAGTGGACAGATTCAGCAAGTTCGCTCACTTTCTGCCCCTTCCCAAGCTGCCGACTGCCACTAAGACCGCCAACATCCTGGTCAAGGAAGTGTTTAGGAAGCACGGTCTACCTAGTGACATTGTTTCGGACCGTGGCCCGCAGTTCACCTCAGCCGTTTGGAAGGCCTTCTGCCGAGCCATTGGAGCTACTGTCAGTCTCACATCCGGATTCCATCCCCAGTCTAATGGTCAAGCCGAGAGGGCCAACCAGAAGATGGAGTCTACACTTCGCTGCCTCGTCACCTCTGACCCTACCACCTGGTCCTCTCAGCTACCATGGGCTGAGTATGCCCTTAACACTCTCCCGACTACCGCCACGGGGATGTCGCCCTTTCAGTGTCTCTACGGATATCAGCCACCCCTGTTTCCATCACAGGAGAAGGATCTCTCTGTTCCCTCAGTCCAAGCTCACATTCGCCGCTGCCATAGGACCTGGCATCGTGCCAGGAGGAACCTTCTTAAGGCCTCTGACTGTTACCAGCGTCAAGCCAATCGTCACAGAGTCCCTGCCCCTGCCTACGCGGTGGGGGACAAGGTCTGGTTGGCCACCCGGAATCTGCCCCTGTGGACTGAATCAAAGAAATTGTCCTCCAAGTTTACTGGTCCGTTTGTGGTGGAGCGGATCATAAACCCAGCTGTGGTCCGTCTGAAATTGCCCAAGACCCTCAGAGTCCATCCTGCCTTCCATGTCTCCTGCTTGAAGCCTGTTCTCCTCAGCCCCCTGTTGCCCCCTCCTCCCCGTCCGCCCCCCCCCGCGGATGATCGACGGGGGTCTTGTCTACACCGTTCGCCGTATCATGGACGCCAGACGTCGTGGGCGGGGTTTCCAATACCTCGTGGATTGGGAGGGTTACGGCCCTGAGGCGAGACAATGGATACCTCGGCGCCAGATCGTGGATGCCGGTCTGCTCCGGGACTTCTATAGGCTCCATCCTGGTGCTCCGGGTGGTCCGCCCGGTGGCGTCCGTTGGAGGGGGGGTACTGTCAGGAATTCAGCTTCCTGAACCGGGTTTCTGTTACTTTTCCATCCTAACCTGAAGTTGTTTTTTCTGAGTTTCCCCAAACACACCCTGACTGATGATTCAACCATCGACACCTGCTGCCGCCTGCACACCCAGACCTGATTACCATCCCCTTCACCATTTAAGCCGTGACCAGACTACCAGTCCCTGCCGGATCGTTAGCGTACCACCTCATTCCTTGGATCGCCCTTTCTCCTGCCTAGCCGCTGCCCCACTCCAGCCCCCACTCATCCCCACCCAACCGGACCAGACCTTCCGCACATTTTTTCCATAATAAAGACCCACTTTTCATTTCTTTGATTCTTCTGTGGTCTGCTTTTGGGTTCCCGTCCTGGACGATTCGTGACAGATTCTGTCTTATGCTTAGAAGCAACATCAGGAAAGCACAGACTAACAAAGAAGTAGTAATAGCTGTCTTCTTGATGTGGAAAAAGCATATGATATGCTGTGGAAAGAAGGGTTACTGATTAAGTTGAATTCAATGGGAATAGGTGGCAGGGTATATAACTGGGTGAAGGACTTTTTACTTGATAAGAAAATACAGGTAAGAGTAGATACAGAATATTCAAATATATATATATATATTGTGAATAATGGAACTCTGCAAGGTAGTGTATGTAGTCCGTTATTATTAAATATAATGATAAATGATATATTCTCTCAGGTTGAGGAGAACATAAGAAAAGTCTATGTACGCAGATGACAGAGCACTTTGGGTAAGAGGCCGTAATGTTTCATTTGTTAAGAGCAAAATGCAAGCTGCAATAGCGGTGGTGGAGGAATGTGTCAGCAAATGGGGGTTCAAGCTGTCTGTAGCCAAAACACAAGTTATTTGCTTCTCTGATCGCACCCATCGCCCTAAAATTGTATAATAAAAATCTGGAGCAAGTTAAAACTGTCAGATTTCTGGGGATTTGGTTCGATGAAAAGCTCACATGGAACATACATTTAGACAAGGTCAAGAATCGCCTCCCTGCGTTCACTCGTCATCTCATTTTTAACGTCACAATGACTTCTGGGTAATTCCTTTGGGCCGATTCACTCATCCAAAGCTGACTTAAGGAAATGATTCATAAAGGACTCAAACACTGTGACAGATGTGAGTCTGTGAGTCTGTTTGCTAAATGGTGGATGGAATGAACTTGTTTCTCTTTTCTGGTCTTCTGACCCTTCAAAGCGCTTTAAGGTTTCATGTCATCATTCACACACTGATGAATGACAGCAGCTACCACACAGAGACACCTGTCCATCAGTGACCAACATTCACACAGGACTCACAGCCACAGCAGCAATGTGGGTGAAGTGTCCTGCTCAAGGACACATGGACACAGGTCAACAGGACCTGGGATCCAAGCCACAGTCGCCTGAGGGAGCAGGTTGGGATTGTGTGACAGAGGCCGACAGCATCTGCTGCTGTGACGTGAATGTGAGGTGAATGAGCTCTGTGTGTTTGTCCTGATGAAGATGAATAATGTGTGAGATCTCCCAGCAGGTTGTTGTGAAGGTGTGAAGGTGTGGACTCTGCTATGAATCAGGCTGAGGACCCAGAGGACAGTGTCCCTCCCTCTGAAGCCCCTCTGTGGGGGGGACATGACAGACAGACCAAAGCTCAGAGGTGAGAGGACCATCTCCAACTGTCCTCCACTCGTCTCCATGTCCCAACGTCTTTGACTCACTGACTCTGGTTCTACATGTGTGACCAGGACCCATCAGAGACCAGAACCTGGACCTGGACCCAGCTGTGTGTCCATGAAGAGTAACTGGTCTATGGATAAACCTCTTGTCTTCAAAGATGTCCGTCCCTCTGCTGATGCAAGGTGAGGGTCTCAGGCTGATGGTGAGGTGTTTCTACCAGACTCTCTGGTGGAGGTTCTGGGTTTCTTGCTCCAGGGCCCTTCAGCAGAGTTCAGTGAGGGAGGGAGAGCTCCATGGAGGACTTGGTGAGACCTGTTGGGACTAAACCAAACTGACTGGTGAAGAACACAGTGAGCTGTTGATTCTCAGTGGGACCAGCAGGACCAGTAGACCTAGACCACTACAGTCATGTGGTCCACATCCAGACCTCACTTCATGGACCTTTATCTTGTTTTGGTCTCTGTGAGGACGGACACCATGTGAGATGATGCTTCATGATTAGATGATGATGTGATGATGTAATCTCAGTGTTTCTTTCAGTTCACATCAGCAGAGAAGAAAGTCTCCTGAACCCAGATGTGTGTCCATGAGGAGTGATCATTCTATTGGTCATCTGATTAACTTCAAAGATGATCGGTCTATGGATGGAAGGATGAACTTCAAAGATGGAGGCTGTTCTTTTGACCCAAAGTAAGTTCTTAAACAGATGAAGAAGTGTTCAGATCCTCAGTTGTTAATCACAGAAATGTTCGTTCATTGTTTAAAGTGTTGTTTCCATGACGATCCATCATGACAGAACTCCTTATCTTCATCTAATTGGTCCTTATATGTTAAAGTGTGAATCTGACACGGGCGTGTGGCGGAGCCAAATGCAGCACAACGGCACAGAGTGTTTGGTTAACGCTTTTATTACACACGGCCTCACAGCAGGCGTTCGGGCACAATAAGAGGCAGGGCAGAGTTCGGTCCTCAGGATCGGGGAGGAGATGCCGGGAGACAGCTGGTGCGAACGCTGGGCCGGTCGGGGATTCGGGGCACCGGAGCAGAAGCGCCGGGCAGTCCAAGGGACAGGCAACAGAAACCCGAGGCGCTCAGGCCGGACTCGTGGTCGGGGACAGAAGGCTGACGTCCTCACCGGGGCGGAGACAGACGAACGGGTCGGGAACAGGCAGGGTCGAAAGCGGGAGATCAGTCCGAGGTAGAGTGCTGGAGAGACTTGCATGACGCGAAGAACAATCTGGCAATGACAGGCTGGGTGTGCATTGCTTATGTAGCGGGGCTGATTGTGAATGCGAAGCAGGTGTGGAAGGCAGGAGAGTGACTGATTGTGGATGCGGGGCAGGTGTGGAAGATCGAGCTGGCAGGTGAGTGTGACAGAACCCCTCCCTCAAGGGGCGTCTCCTGACGTCCCAAAACGATGTCGCCGAGGGAGGGAGGGGAGGGTTTTGGGGGAGTCTCCTCAATACTCCTCAGACTCAGCCCGGTCTGAATTGTGAGCCGGGTGGGAGGGGATCTGGGGGGGGGGGGCGCGTTGTTCTCCTCTGCGGACTCCTCCGATGATGAGGAGTCCTCTGTCTCGTCAAGGCCGGCAGTGTGGGTCTTGGGACGGAGCCTCTTGGCTGCTGGGCGGGTCCTGGAGAGCTGGTCCGGGTGTTGCTGGTGGCAGCTGGTGATAAGTCGTGGGTCGACAATAAAACCGGCGGGGACCCAGGATCTTGTCTCCGGACCATAGCCCTCCCAGTCGACCAGGTACTGGATGCCCCTCCCCCGGCGGCGGGAGCGGATGAGGCGTAGAATAGAGAGGGCCTCCATCTACAATGCGGGGAGGTGTGGGGGCCGGGGTGGCGGGGACGAGAGGGCTCTCCACCACAGGCTTAATCTTAGAGACGTGGAATGTAGGGTGGACACGCATGGTCCGCGGAAGCTTCAGGCGGACTGCAGCAGGGTTGATGATCTTGAGAATCTCAAATGGGCCAATGAACTTCTGGGCCAGTTTCTTGGAGTCGTCACGAAGGGGAAGGTCCTGGGTCGATAACAAGACCTTCTGGCCCACCCGGTAAGTGGGCGCAGTGGAGCGTCGGCGGTTAGCAGAGGCGGAGTATCTAGTCACCAACCGCTGGAGGTTGGCCCTGGCCTGGGCCCAGGTGCGCCGACATTGGCGGATGAAGGTCTGTACGGCTGGGCAGGAGACCTCCCTCTCCAGGGCTGGGAACAGGGGTGGTTGGTACCCATGGGCGGACTGAAAAGGGGAGAGGCCGGTGGACGAGCTCACCAGTGTATTGTGGCCGTACTCCACCCACATTAGTTGTTTGGACCAGGTCGACGGGTGCCTGGAGACTATACACCGGAGAGACGCCTCCAACTCCTGGTTCTTCCGCTCCGTCTGGCCATTGGACTGGGGGTGGAACCCCGAGGACAGGCTGGCCGTGGCCCCGATGAGGGTGCAGAACTCCTTCCAAAAGACAGAGGTGAACTGTGGTCCCCGGTCCGAGACCACGTCCACAGGGAGACCATGGAGTCTAAACACGTCGCGAAGGACCACCTCCGCAGTCTCTTTGGCCGACGGCAACTTAGGCAAGGAAACAAAATGCGCCATCTTGCTGAACCGGTCCACCACCGTGAGGATGGCGGTGTGCCCTTGGGATGGTGGTAGGCCGGTTACAAAGTCCAGGGATACGTGGGACCAGGGGCGATGAGGGACGGGAAGTGGGTGCAGGAGTCCAGCCGGGGCCTGGTTGGAGGACTTGTTCCGGTTACAGACGGGGCAGGCTTTTACAAACTCCTGGACGTCTTTGTTCAGGGACTCCCACCAGAACCGGCGCTGGAGAAATTCCTTGGTTCGCTGGATCCCTGGGTGGCAGGTGAGATGGGTATTGTGGCCCCACTGGAGCACCTCAGACCGGAGTTGCCTCGGGACAAAGAGTCGGTTGGGTGGGCAGGTGCTGGGACCTGGCTGCTCCTCCAGAGCTGCCTGGACCCTCTCCTCGACTCCCCAGGTGATGGCAGCCGCCAGGCGAGCCGGGGGAAGGATGGTGTCCGCCTCTGTAGTACCCTCCTCTTCCCCCTTCAGAAATAGGCGAGACAGGGCGTTGGGCTTGATGTTGCGGCTACCTGGTCGATAGGAGAGGGTGAAATTGAAACGGGTGAGGAAGAGTGACCAGCGGGCCTGCCTGGAATTTAGTCTTCTGGCCGTCCTGATGTACTCCAGGTTCTTGTGGTCGGTCCACACCAGGAACGGCTGTTTGGCCCCCTCCAGCCAGTGCCGCCACTCCTCCAGAGCCGCCTTTACTGCCAGGAGCTCCCGGTTGCCGATGTTGTAGTTTCTCTCTGCGGGGTTCAGACACCGAGAGAAGAAGGCGCAGGGGTGGAGTTTCTGGTCGTCGGCGGCCCGCTGCGACAGGACGGCCCCTACGCCAACATCCGAGGCATCCACCTCCACTACAAATTGCCTTTCTGGATCGGGCATGCGCAGGATGGGAGCGGAGGTGAAGCGGCTCTTCAGGGTCTGGAAGGCGGAGTTGGCCGCAGGTGACCATCGGAAAGGGACCTTGGGGGAGGTGAGAGCCGTGAGAGGGGCTGCCACCGTGCTGTACCCTCGGATGAAGCGGCGATAGAAGTTTGCGAACCCCAGGAACCGTTGTAGCTGTTTTCGGAACTCTGGCACCGGCCAGGCGGTGACAGAGGATACTTTAGCCGGATCCATGCGGATGTCCCCCTGACCGATAATGTACCCAAGGAAGGACACAGAGGGGGCATGGAACTCGCACTTCTCGGCCTTGACGAAGAGCGAGTTTTGCAAGAGTCTTTCGAGGACCGCCTGGACGTGGTGGATGTGGTCCTCCATGGATCTGGAAAACACTAGGATGTCGTCCAGGTATACAAAGACAAACTTGTCAAGCATGTCCCGTAGGACGTCGTTGACCATGGACTGGAAGACGGCAGGGGCGTTGGTGAGGCCAAAGGGCATGACCAGATACTCGTAGTGGCCGGTGGGCGTATTGAAAGCCGTTTTCCACTCGTCCCCTTCTCGGATGCGGACCAGGTGATAAGCGTTTTGAAGGTCCAGTTTGGTGAAAACGGTGGCCCCCTCCAGGAGTTCAAACGCTGAGGAGATGAGGGGGAGCGGGTATCGGTTCTTTACCGTGATGTCATTGAGGCCCCGATAGTCTATGCAGGGTCTCAACGTTTTGTCCTTTTTTTGGACAAAAAAGAACCCAGCCCCAGCCGGGGACGAGGAGGGACGGATGATGCCAGCGGACAGAGAGTCGTTGATGTAATCCTCCATTGCCTTTCTCTCTGGGGCCGAGATGGAGTAGAGGCGGCCCCGGGGAGGGCTAGTGCCAGGGAGGAGGTCAATGGCACAGTCATACGGCCGGTGCGGAGGCAGGGAGGTAGCCTTTGACTTGCTGAAGACCTCCTTGAAATCGTGGTACTCAGCCGGGACGCCCGCCAGGTCCGGGGCTGAAGTGGGGCAGGATGGGGGCTGGGGGACGAGGGCTTGTTTCAGGCAGACTTGATGACAGGCTGTGCTCCACCCCAGGATGGACCCTGTCGCCCAGTCGATGTGCGGGTTATGACGGCGAAGCCAGGGGAACCCCGGGAGGAGCGGGATCCGAGTTGAGTCCAAGATGTGAAAAGAAATCGACTCATGGTGGTTCCCGGAGAACAGCATCTGGACAGGGACAGTCTGGTGGGTCACCATTCCGAGGGCGTGACCATCCAGGGCATTGGCGGGCACGGGCTGAGGCAGAGGCACCCTCTCAATCTCCAACTGCCGGGCTAACTCGCCGTTGATAATGGATACGTCGGCCCCCGAGTCAATGAACACCGCCAGGGTGTGGGAACCCCCTGGCACCAGCAGGCGGCAGTGGCAGATTGGTCTCTTGATGGGGGACAATTTGGAGGGAGGGCTCACCGGTGCGTCCCCAGTCACTGGTGAGCCTTGGCTTTTACCGGGCACTTGGAGACAAAGTGTCCCTCTCCCCCACAGTACATGCACAGATTCAGTCTGCGCCGGCGCTGGCGCTCCACGGTTGACAGGGTGGTCCAGCTGAGTTGCATGGGTTCCGGGTCCTCCACCAGGGGTCCAGATCGAAGGGATGAAGCCTGGTGTGGCGGACTGCTGCGGCGGGTTGGAGGCGTCCAGCCCCTCCCTGTCGCCTCTCCTCCTGCCGGGCAAGGATGCGTCGGTCAACTCGCCGTGTTAGCTCTATGAGCTCATCCAGGGAGGTGGGTAGGTCGAAGGACACCAGCTCGTCCTTTACATAGTCCTCCAGGCCCCGCAGGTAGGCGTCGCACTGAGCCTCAGTGTTCCATCTGCTCAGGCGGGCTCGGGTGCGAAAATCTATGGCGTAATCTGCCACCGCACGGTCTCCCTGGTGGAGGTTCAGGAGACCGCCGGCGGCATCTGGGCCTTGAGCTGGCGGACCGAAAACCTTTCGGACCTCGGCGGCGAAGGACTGGAATGACCTGCAGGCGGGGGTCTGGCGTTCCCATTCCGCCGTTCCCCACAGACGGGCCCTCCCAGTGAGGTGATTAATGGCGAAGGCCACCCAGGCCTCCTTGGAGGCGAAGGTGTGGGGCTGCAGGGCGAAGAGGATGGAGCAGTTAGTCAGGAAGGGAGAGCAGCTCTCTGGGTCTCCGCCGTAGCGCTCTGGAGCTCCTATCCGGGGTTCGAAGGCGGGGCCGGGGGGAGTCGGCGGAGATAGTCGGCGGAGATACAGCTGCGGGAGGTGCAGCTGGAGGGCTCTGTGATTCCGTCTGGGAGATCCTTAGGGCGAGCTGCTGGATCTGGGCGACTAGGGCGGTTAACGTCTGCTCCTGAGCGGCGCTGGCCTGTTGGCTGGCGGCTGTCGCCTGGCGCACCTCAGCCAGGGTGGATGTGAGGAGCGCCTCGTGCTGCATGAGGGCTCCCTCGACTCTCTCCAAGCGCTGCTGTGGTGAACCGGTGTGCGCTGGCTCCATTTTGTGGCCAGATTGTACTGACGCGGGCGTGTGGCGGAGCCAAATGCAGCACAACGGCACAGAGTGTTTGGTTAACGCTTTTATTACACACGGCCTCACAGCAGGCGTTCGGGCACAATAAGAGGCAGGGCAGAGTTCGGTCCTCAGGATCGGGGAGGAGATGCCGGGAGACAGCTGGTGCGAACGCTGGGCCGGTCGGGGATTCGGGGCACCGGAGCAGAAGCGCCGGGCAGTCCAAGGGACAGGCAACAGAAACCCGAGGCGCTCAGGCCGGACTCGTGGTCGGGGACAGAAGGCTGACGTGCTCACCGGGGCGGAGACAGACGAACGGGTCGGGAACAGGCAGGGTCAAAACCGGGAGATCAGTCCAAGGTAGAGTGCTGGAGAGACTTGCATGACGCGAAGAACAATCTGGCAATGACAGGCTGGGTGTGCAGTGCTTATGTAGCGGGGCTGATTGTGAATGCGAAGCAGGTGTGGAAGGCAGGAGAGTGACTGATTGTGGATGCGGGGCAGGTGTGGAAGATCGAGCTGGCAGGTGAGTGTGACAGAATCATTAACTGTAAACATCCTCAGATGTAAACACTGTCACTCAACTAATAAACTGTCCATCATCAGTCTTCAGCATCTGGTTTCCATGGTGATCAATCATGACAGAAGCCAATATCTTTACCTAATGTTGTGTTGGTGTTGATGGTCCAAACACCATGTGAGCTGATGGTTCATGTTCCTCCACAGAGAGGACCAGGAGAGCTCAGAGGTTCCCACAGAGTCTGCCCAGCAGCATCAAACCCACCTGGACTCCATCTTCATGGTGTGTACATGAACAACTACTTAAACATCTCTCAGTTCACCATCATCTCCATGCTGCACTTTGTAGACCAGTGGATTGTCCATCTGTCCAACATGGACCTGATGGTGGTTTCCATGGTTCTAGTTGGTGTCATCCATAGAATGTTCTGTTCCAGCTGCTGGAGGAGAACATCCTCACCTTTGTGAAGAACGAGCTGAAGAAGATCCAGAAGGTTTTGAGTTCAGATTACCCAGAATGCATAGAGAAGGAGGATGAGGAGGTGCTGGATGAAGAGCAGAGGAGGTTCAGAGAGGCATTTGTGAAGATCTCAGTGCACTTCCTGAGGAGAATGAAGCAGGAGGATCTGGCTGAGCGTCTGCAGAGCAGTAAGAGGGTTTCTCTAAAGACTTGCTGATGTTGTGGATTCATTTATTCTTAGATTCAACTATTTTTTAAGTATTCTCTAACTCACTGACTTGATCTATCTGACTGGTGATGAGGACCCACACACCCTCACAGACCAAGAACCTTCAGTAACACACATAGAACCCACTGGAGACCTGAATTATTCAAGTAAAAAATGTATTGGAGCCACAAAACACTCAAATAAACCGAGCTCTTTCCAGAAAGACACCAACGAGGTGATGATACAACACATAGTTCATACATCTTTTGACCATTGATTAAGTGAAGCTCTCCCCTCAATCTAACTACATAACTCTCCTCCTGTTGTCGTCCTACTATTCTTCCTCTTGTCCTTCACTAGACCTTCTATCTGGTTGTTGATGCTGGACTAACTGGCTCAGTCTGGTCAGCTGACCCTCCTGTTCTCCTCCTAGTGTCTACATACACTATATATTAATCTAGTTGTATCCCTACTTATCCAATTTCTCTAAAACTGATTATAACATGAATATATGTTGGATAATAAGACACATTTTCCCTCAACACGATGAATGAGACCTTCACTAATGTCTCAAGAGATGGACAGAATATATTCATGGAGTCATTCTCTGATGAAAAAACATGTTAAAATTTATTCTGTGACTCATTGATCTTCTCTGTTGTCTTCATTCAGGACTTCCTGCTGCAGTTTGTCAGCGTGAACTCAAATCCAACCTGAAGAAGAAGTTCCAGTCTGTGTTTGAGGGCATCGCTAAAGCAGGAAACCCAACCCTTCTGAATGAGATCTACACAGAGCTCTACATCACAGAGGGAGGGACTGCAGAGGTCAATGAAGAACATGAGGTCAGACAGATTGAAACAGCATCCAGGAGACCAGCCAGACCAGAAACAACCATCAGACAAGAAGACCTCCTCAACGCCTCAGCTGGAGGAGAAGAACCAATCAGAACAGTGATGACTAAGGGAGTGGCTGGCATTGGGAAAACAGTCTTAACACAGAAGTTCACTCTGGACTGGGCTGAAGACAAACACCACCAGGACATACAGTTCACATTTCCATTCACCTTCAGAGAGCTGAATGTGCTGAGAGAGAAGAAGTTCAGCTTGGTGGGACTTGTTCATCACTTCTTCAGTGAAACCAGAGCAGCAGGAATCTGCAGGTTTGAAGAGTTTCAGGTTGTGTTCATCTTTGACGGCCTGGATGAGTGTCGACTTCCTCTGGACTTCCACAACAATGAGATCCTGACTGATGTCACAGAGACCTCCTCAGTGGATGTGCTCCTCACAAACCTCATCAGGGGGAAGCTGCTTCCCTCTGCTCGCCTCTGGATAACCACACGACCTGCAGCAGCCAATCAGATCCCTCCTGAGTGTGTTGGCATGGTGACAGAGGTCAGAGGGTTCACTGACCCTCAGAAGGAGGAGTACTTCAGGAAGAGGTTCAGAGATAAGAAGCAGGCCAGCAGGATCATCTCTCACATCAAGACCTCACAAAGCCTTCACATCATGTGCCACATCCCAGTCTTCTGCTGGATCACTGCTGGAGTTCTGGAGGACGTGTTGAAGACCAGAGAGAGAAGAGATCTGCCCAAGACCCTGACTGAGATGTACATCCACTTCCTGGTGGTTCAGTCCAAAGTGAAGAAGGTCAAGTACGATGGAGGAGCTGAGACGGATCCACACTGGAGTCCAGAGAGCAGGAAGATGATCGAGTCTCTGGGAAAACTGGCCTTTGATCAGCTGCAGAAAGGTCACCTGATCTTCTATGAATCCGACCTGACAGAGTGTGGCATCGATATCAGAGCAGCCTCAGTGTGCTCAGGAGTGTTCACTCAGCTCTTCAGAGAGGAGAGAGGACTGTACCAGGACAAGGTGTTCTGCTTCGTCCATCTGAGTGTTCAGGAGTTTCTGGCTGCTCTTCATGTCCATCTGACCTTCTTCAGCTCTGGTGTCAATCTGCTGTCAGAAGAACAAACAACCTCCCGGCAGTCTAAACGCTTAAAACACAAACCTGGACCAATGCGTCTCTACCAGAGTGCTGTGGACCAGGCCTTACAGAGTCCTAATGGACACCTGGACTTGTTCCTCCGCTTCCTCCTGGGTCTTTCCCTGGAGACCAATCAGACTCTCCTACGAGGTCTGCTGACACAGACAAGAAGTACCTCACAGACCAATCAGGAGACGGTCCAGTACATCAAGGAGAAGATCAATGAGAATGTGTCACCAGAGAAAAGCATCAATCTGTTCCACTGTCTGAATGAACTGAATGATGGTTCTCTAGTGGAGGAGATCCAACAGTCCCTTAGTTCAGGACGTCTCTCCACAGATAAACTGTCTCCTGCTCAGTGGTCAGCTCTGGTCTTCATCTTACTGTCATCACAAGAAGATCTAGAGGTGTTTGACCTGAAGAAATACTCTGCTTCAGAGGAGGCTCTTCTGAGGCTGCTGCCAGTGGTCAAAGCCTCCAACAAAGTTCTGTAAGTAAAGAGTTAGATTCCTTCATCATGACTTCATGTCAACATCATGGTTGTTTATTTCTGATTCAGAACATGAAAAAACATAAAATCAGAAGATAAAGATTCATTTTTGTATCTTTCTTTAAAACGAGTCAGATGGAGGATAGAGAAGCTTAACTTTGTATTTTCAGCTCTATTTAACAACATTAAATCTTCCTTCCTCATCCTGATACTGATACTACAGTACTTCCTGTTAACAAGAGAGCAAATTAACTGATGTTTTCCTCTTGTTTTAAAGTAGAAAAAGAACAGTTTTAAAAACATTCACTGAACAAATTTTCTTTGATCATCATGATTTCATTTTACTTCAAACTCATCACTAAAGAGAATTTAATTTGAACACAAATGTTATTTTTCTTGTTGGTTGTTGTCTCTTCAGACTCAGTGACTGTAACCTCTCAGAGAGAAGCTGTGAAGTTCTGTCCTCAGTCCTCAGCTCCCAGTCCTCTAGTCTGAGAGAACTGGATCTGAGTAACAACCACCTGCAGGATTCAGGAGTGAAGCTGCTGTGTGATGGACTGAAGAGTCCACACTGTGACCTGGAGACTCTCAGGTCAGGATTCAATGTCCACTTGGTCTTTATTTACATCAATTGTACATTTTTCACTTCATATGATGCTTGTATGATTTAAATAAAATATTGATTTTCCAAAACATTCCATAAACATTTGTTAGACTTATTTTTCACTAAAATGTTAGAAATATAAATTTTGAAAATATATTTATCAGTTATAAGATTGTTGATGTACAGTTTAATGGTCTTTTTGTGTGTTTTGTTCTGTCTGTAAACCAGTAAGTAATAATGGTCACATGATCCCTCACTAGCCAACAGTATCTCAGTCCTCACAGCTCCCTCAGGTCATGTGACATGTGTGTTGGTTTGTGTGTCTGCAGCCTGTCAGGGTGTCTGATCACAGAGGAAGGCTGTGCTTCTCTGGTCTCAGCTCTGAGCTCCAACGCCTCCCACCTGAGAGAGCTGGACCTGAGCTACAACCATCCAGGAGACTCAGGAGTGAAGCTGCTGTCTGATGGACTTGAGGATCCTCACTGGAGACTGGAGACTCTCAGGTATGAAGACACCTGCTGCAGCCACAGACCATCAGTCTGGTAGAGGAGGGAGAGCTGGAGACCTTTTCTCTGTCCCAGTGTCAGTCTGGTCATGTGACCCTGAGACACCAAGCTGACCTCAAACTACCAGAGACTCATCAAACTGTTTCCCACATCAGACCATCAACACAGACAGAAGTAGTGAGGAAGAGTAGTCAGGATGACTGTTCCCTAAACAGGGAGGAAGGTGATGAAAGGCTTGTTTCTCTGGAGTCTTGTCTTGTTGTTATCAGAGAGGACAGAGGTGTCTCCTGACACGTTGACGGCATCATGGTGGGTTGATATGAGTCAACGTCGTCACCTGGATGTTTAGAAGCTGATCATCTGCCTCCAGTGTGTGTTGTCCTTTAGTCACACGTTATTACTAAATGACACAGTTAAAGAAACAATATGTTCAAACCGTCTTGATGGATCATCACAGCAGGAATGTTTGGTGTTTTAAAGGAGCTCAGCTTCAGGTTGTGGTGCTTTGCACTGAGAGCCAGATCCCTGGATGATAAGTTGGACTTGTTGAAACTACAGGTGACAGTCGGCCACAGACACTCAGTGAAGAACCAACAGCTGATTGTGGACCAGGGGGTAATGCACAAAAGTACAATAAAGAGAGATTAAGCTCAGCTTGACTTAGTTTGATCTTAATCTGTTGCACGTTTGCTGAGTCGCGCTGAGAAGGAGGAGCTCAGTGGATCCAGGTCACATATCTGGGATCAGTGCAGGTCCACAGCTTTCTTAAGTAGACCACGGTGTCCATCACACATTCACTGATGCTGAAATGGAGAAGATGCCACGCAGCATATTTCTCACCTGCTGATCAGCTACTGATCAAATATATGAGGAGGTGAAGCATATAAGACGCAAAACAATGAACACGGCAGCTGTAATTAAACAGAGAAAAAGTCTGGCAGACAATCGACTGAATGAGGAAGGATTTAAAAATATCTCCTTACTAGGAAAGTTGTACACTCTGTTTTAGTTGCTTTTAATTTGACTGTTTTATGTGTTGGTTTTATTGCTGTATCTGTGTTGATGTGGTAAATGTGCTGGTTTTACTGTGAAGTGTCTTTGAGTAGCAACATGTAAAGCACTATATGTGTAGTGGCTAAACCGTTTCCTTTTGGCCTTTCCTATGGCTCCTATTTCCTCGTCCTGTTGTTTTCTACCATATGTGGAAATCCTCTTTGATGTGACACATTCTTCTGAGGCCATGAAGGTCATGAAGATGTGAGCTAAGGACTTCAGTGACAAACACACACTTCTAAAATGTTAATAAAAATACATCAGAACACAACGGAATAACTGTTAAACCCAGATCAGCTGATTTAACCCATGAGCTGCAGGATTCATCTTAGCCTGGCTCTTAGCCTGGTCTGGAGCAGGTTAGCTTCAAAGAATAAATCGCCATGGTTACTTGGCCCGGTTTAATTCAACCAAGTCAAGCTAAATTCCTCCAGAATAACCTGGATATTCGACTTAATCCCTTATCCGGGTTAGGTGCAACAGCCCCCTGGGGGGTCAGAGCTCAAAGAGGTTTGTTTAGGACTGGACCAAAGTTCTAGGGGGACTCAGGCAGTGCTCTGTGGCTGCAGACCCACCTGAGCTGTAACGTCTTCACCTGCAGACTACAGGTGATAGAAACTGAACCACCTGTGAAACCACAGTGAAGAAGGTCAAAGGTCAATAATACATCGGAAATGGTGTGTTTTTATTCATAATTAATGTCATCAGAACAACACAAGAGGCAATGTGAGCGACTACAAGTTAACACACAGGATATAAATTCCTCCTGAAGTTGAAGCAGAAGAAACATCAGTCAGTGGTCATTGATCACATGATGCATGAAGCAGCTGGTCTTTAGGAGTCAGGCTCCCTGTTAGTGAGGGAAAGTGGTCCAGCTCAAAGAAATGACTTTCAGTCTGTAAAGAATGTGGATTTACTTAAAAATGACTTCCATTGATGCAGCTTGAGCAGTTACACAATGAATAAATTCACTTTGTCACTCTGCACTGATCCAGCTGCTGAGACACACGAGGTCATTGAAGTTCCACATGATGAAGAACTTCTGTTCTTCTTGTGAACAACATGAGCAGCAGGAGAGAACCTCCTTCCACAGGAGCAGATGTTGTTCTTCAGACTGAGAGTCTGCAGCTCGTCACTGTTGTTTCACTGTTTCACACAACTTGTGTGTCCTCCTCACGCCGTGCGTGTTGATGCGTGTTGCTGCTCGTAGTACTTCATGCTTGTAGTACTTCTTGCTCGTAGTACTTCGTGCTCGTAGTACTTCGTGCTCACAGTACTATATGCTCGTTGTACTTTAGGCCTGTAGTACTTCATGCTGGTAGTACTTCATGCTGGTAGTACTTTAGGCCTGTAGTAGGTTTCTAACACGTTAACATGCACTAATCATCACAGATGATGAATGAGTGAACATGATGAGCTGTGGTCATGGGCCAATCAGAAGAAGAAGAGGTGGTCCATGTGGACATGAAGGACCAAGCTGTGTGTATGAGAGTGATGTCATGTCCATGTCTCCATGCTGCTCTGACCCCCCTCCTCCTTTCAGGGTGGAGCCTGCTGGAGTCCGATGGATGACACCAGGTCTGAGGAAGTGTAAGTGAGCTTTGAGTTGGATTCATCACACTGTGACATCACTCATTCACCTCTGTGATGTCACTAGATGAACACATGATTAATAACTGCAGCTGTATTGTGTCTTGTTCTCTCATCAGATTCCTGTGAACTCACAATCGACACAAGCACAGTTCACAGAGAACTCAAACTGACTGACAACAACAGGAAGGTGACACGTGTGGAGGAGGTTCAGTCATATCCTGATCATCCAGACAGATTTGACAACTGGCCTCAGCTGCTGTGTAGAACTGGTCTGACTGGTCGCTGTTACTGGGAGGTCGAGTGGAGAAGAAAAGTTGATGTATCAGTGAGTTACAGAGGAATCAAGAGGAAAGGAGGCAGTGGAGGCTGTTTGTTTGGGTACAATGATCAGTCCTGGTGTCTCTGGTGCTCTGATGAAGGTTACTCTGTCTGTCACAATAATACAGAAACACGCATCATCACCTCCTCCTCCTCCTCCTCCTCCTCCTCCTCTCATAGAGTAGCAGTGTATGTGGACTGTCCTGCTGGCTCTCTGTCCTTCTACAGAGTCTCCTCTGACTCACTGATCCACCTCCACACCTTCAGCACCACATTCACTGAACCTCTTTATCCTGGGTTTGGGTTTGGGCTCTGGTTCAGTTCCTCAGTGTCTTTGTGTCCTCTTCAGGACGGAGAGTCTCCTCCTGGTGGAGAACCTTCCTCTCTGCTCACCACCTAGTTCAGTCTGTACAGCTGGTGGAGGTCCATGTGGGTGTAGGTCCATGTGGAGCAGGTGAGGGGTACCTGAGCTGGTCTGGACTCTGGGGGTCCACAGCTCTCTGGGACTTGTGCTGTTGCAGATGAACGTGTGAAAGAGCTCAGCGAGGTGTGTTTTAATGTCTCTGTGCTCGATGCCTCTGTGGATGAATCAATAATCATCATTTAGATGTTGGCTCCTAATTACAGTTTAATCTTAATCTTTATGTGTCACAATGTTCAAGAAGACATTTTATACGACTAATGGATCTGTTTGATAAATTGTACTCAAATTTTAACTTCAAATATTTCAATGTGTCACATTAAAGATCATTTCACATTATCTGCTTTGTTCCTTTTTAAAGCTTCAGCAAACCTCTGAAAAAAAGCTTTAATGACAGATATTAGTTACTTGTGTTTTTATTAAAGTTACATAGAAGTACAACGTTTAGTCCCTCCATGTAGTACTTTGTGTTGTATAATTGATTGTTAATGTGAAACTTTATTGATGAGCAGCGTTCTGCTCGTCGTGTCATAAACTTTTCTTTCTTCAACAAGAACCTGAGAAACGAGTAAATGTCCATAACGCAGAAGAGCCTTTTTATTTCTATTAATCAATAGTTGGTTTGTGGTGAATCAGATGGTGGCCTGTGAGGGTCACTTTGGTCTCCAGCTCTTTAGTCACATGACTTCCTGCTTCTTAAGGGACTTTTCATTGTTAATGTAAAGGTTTTAAATTAACAATAAAACACTCAAGATTTACCTGCAATACGTTTTAATCCCCAGAGAATGTTGATGAAAGAGCTGCTTCAGTTTCACAGTGACATGATTTATGGTGATGAAGATGAAGAAGATCTGTGTTTTAACTCAAAGGTTCATGTTGAATTAAACCAGTCACATTTTGTCAGGAAAACAAAGCAAGTCTTTAATATTTGACACAATGATGATGAGCCAGAGGTCAGAGGTCATCCCACTGAGCTCCTCTGGAGAACCCGACTGGACAAACCCTCCACCACGTGGGCCAGTAGCTGAGTGACAGCAGAGAGTCAACGATGACCTCACAGGGGAACGCCATGACGTCATGTGACCCACCAGCTGAGCCAGCTCCTCCCCCAGGGCCGGACCGCGGCGGACTGCGTCCAGCTTCTCCTCCTCCAGCGTCTCCATGAAGTCCAGCAGCAGCTCCACCAGAGACCTGAACCACAAGCAGACTCCTGAGACCACCGGGTCCCACCCGGGACCAGAGGGGGCCGGCGGGACCTCACCTGTGCAGGTGGACCCGGAGCGGTAGGTTGGTGCGGCCCAGCGGCCTCAGAGCGCTCTGCTCCTTCAGGAGGTGCTGCAGGTGAGCAGAACATCTGCAGCACCTGGAACCTGGAGGTTTCATGTTTTCATTCAGACACAAAGATCTCCTTCATCTCTCGTGTGTCCCATGTGGTCGACTCCTCCTCCCGAGGCAGCATATCCCAGCATGCAGTGCGGGTCGATGAAGATGGATGTATTAAATATATATAAAGTATTTGTTGGAGCAGACAACAGAAGAGAAATCTTGATGCTGGGAACGAGGCTTAAATACATCAGAGCTCACCTGGTGGCCAGGTGGAGAAATTACCCACTGCATTCCATCTATAACCTTGGTAAGAAAAGTGTGAATGTTCATCAGCAGGCTGTTATCAATGTGTCTACACTGTAATAGAAATACTTTGACTCATTTATTTACCTCTGTGTTTATATGTAAAATGTCTTTTGATGAGTTTTAAGTGGTTTTGTGTGGTGCAGTTCAGATTGTGACCACGAGGTGTCGCCCTTTACCTTCTCATCGCCTCAGTGACTGAAGCAGCTTTATTACCATCATCAATACTTCATGAAAAGGAACCTTGTTTTCTACTTATATTACTGCAGTAGAGTCACTCAACCTGAGGGGCGCGTCCCTTTGAGGGGCCACATGACTCCTCTGAGGGGTCAGAAGATATAAAGTACCACAAATACTCCAGACTTCAGGTATTTGTACTTTTATGTACAAGTTAGTTTACATTTAAATTCTAAAAAGATTTTTCTTTGTTTAAAGCGGTTTTGCTACTTTAGTAATTTGTATTTCATTTATTTCTATTGTTTGTGCTGAATGAATTAAATAATATACATATCTCAATGTACTAGCTAGTACTACTACTTCTAACAGTACTACCTAGGATCAGTTGAGTATAAAAAGAATAAAGACGTCTCTATGAACGCATGAAATTGACTTCAAAGAGGATTTAAAAATAGACACATTCACACCAGATGTTGGAAAAAAAGCGACTTTATTTGGAAACATTATGGAGAGAATCCTAGTTTTAGAGTTTTTCATTAGTGAAAATGCTTTTTATTTCCTATAATACACAGCGGATGGCGTTAGAAGTCAGTGGGTTTGTACACCGGAGCGTCTGGATGAGAGCAGATCGGATCAACAACATGATGAAAGAGAACAAGTCCATTGATTGATTGATTGATCAGAAACACGACAGACAAACAGCTTCATCTTAATCATCTAGCAGCTGCTGACGCCCCCCCCCCCCCCCCCCCCCTTCAGTCCAACATCATTAAACCTTCAAATGCTTTTGTTCGGCTGCGTTCCATTCTGAACATTCGTCTCCTTCACGACTCCAAAGGTTTGGCCGCGTCTCAATCCAGACACGTGTCTCCTTCAAAGTGCCCTTCAAAGGTTCCTCTTGTTCAACCTTTTTACCAGAACACACACACACACACTCACACACACGCACACACACCTTTCCTTGATGACAGACTGGTTTTAATTATAGGAGCCAACGTGTGCCCCCCCACTGACTACCAAAGCAGAAGGTCAAATGTTTGTCTGACTCATTTAGTCTGTGGGAATAAAAACAAACAAACATCAGAAATGGGAAACCGTGGAGAAAAAGGCCCCCTGTCAGATTCCTGTTGACACGAGCGTACTCACTGATAGCGTCTGACTTTGGCTTCTTGACGTGTCCACTGGTGTTACTGGACTGGACTGAAACACAGGAAAGAGTTAGTTAGCACCTCACATCGCCCCGTTCACTGTGTGCGGGTTTCTCCAAAGGGAAAACCGTTAAGAGAGTCCACGCATCATAAAAGCTGGCCGACGGGATCCAAAGCGCATTCACACAAACACATATGGTTATGCAGCATTAGCCATAAACACTGGCTGAGAGGCAGTAAACAGATGGGATTCGGCCATATTCTCCTTTGTCTGGTGGCTTGAAGAATGTGCTAAATGGAATAAGTGATACTGCTACTATAAAAGGGAAGAATCACTTTCTCTGGAATATCACTTGCAGCCAAATGCTATCCGTGCGTTGTGGGATGAAGGAAGAGGTTTGACTGGTGGTCTGATATGTGTCATCATGTCTTCTTAATCTCACATGAATGAAATATAAATGTGCTGTTTGCCTACAAACCAGCATCACTGTACCATTATTGTAACACTACAGGGACGCTCACGAGTTTCAATTGAGAACTCAAAGTTATGAATTTCATGCAAAGGTTGTAAAAGAAGTTGCTGTGAAAGATGCACTTACTGGTCAGTTGTCCAGTGATGGGAATGCTCTCCTCGGACCCGTAATAGGAGTTTATGGACACCGAGTGGTCCAAGTCAGGGGTCAGGTCAGTGATTTTAGTCTCTGACTGGTTCATCTTTGGAGTCGTGAAGGAGACGAATGTTCAGAATGGAACGCAGCCGAACAAAAGCTGAAGAACGTTAAGGGCAATGGAAGTGTGTGTGTGTGTGTGTGTGTGTGTGTGTGTGTGTGTGTGTGGTCAATTGAAAATTTCACATTACACTGTTTTCAAACATGGATTCACTTGTTTGTCCACCTGCTTTTTAAAATATACTGAAGCAACAAAAAGGGGGGGGGGGGTTATGTCACATGGCAAATCTCTGAAATGTTATTGGTGGTGTTTCCTCTTGCTCTATGGACCCTCGTGCTCCCAATGGCCACAGTCTGGCTGCGGTTAACAGGCCTCGAGCAGCAGCTACTTCCAGGAGGAAAGAACACCGATCCTCCCAAAGAGGCAGGACAGATGCCAAAGTCATTCCACAACATGTGCTGACATTAAACATTGCAGATAACTTTCAATTTGTATTGCAATTCAGCGGGTTTTTGTTGTTGTCTTTTTCTTCTTCTCTTTGTGCTGCCTGAGGATTATTTGACATCTTTGCGTTCCGTTGGTGGAGATGCGTGAGAGGAGTCTAACGTCTCCTCACGCAGCCACAAAGCTTTCAAAAGGAGAAAGAAGATGTGTGGGGTTCCGTAGCATATTTCCATAGTTGCCATGGAAACGTCTGCATATGAAATGACTTTGAGTGATTTTCGGTCAAAACTGCTGACAGATTGTTAACATGTGACATGTACAGAACTCCAAAGCAGCAGTTATTGAGGAACGCCACTCAAGCACCATTTTTAAAGTGCACGCTGTTTCCTTTGATCATTCCAGTAATCTGATTCAATTCCATTAAGCAAGTTAAAGGAGTTTCAAATGTTGAATGCAGTTCAAACTCTTTGTACATTATGTATTCATTTCATTATTTCGTTTTTCTTGCTGCTAAAGCCCTTCCCCAACCCAGTCCTACAAGAAGCTCAGCGTGACACCTTTAACGCATGCAATCTAGCATTTCAATGCATAAGAGGCTTGGAAATCTTGCACATTTTACTTTGAAAAAAGTGCAGACGCTTGCTTTCATAAAAGCAGAAAACAGTTTGGCATAAACATTTATGTGGGAAACATTTAGCCATGAAATGACTCATTGTTTTCACTATACATTCCCAGCAGCTCAATGGTAAATTTGCCCCAAAAGTATTGGTTTAAAGCAGGGGTGTCAAACATACGGCCCGCGGGCCGGAACCGGCCCCCAAGGAGGTTCGATCCGGCCCGCAGGATAATTTGAAAGTGGAAAAAATGCATAAAAGACATGGAATTAATATTTTTAATTCTCTGCAATTCATGGATTATCCGGTAAGGGGCGCACTCTTTCCATCAGAGTAGAAGACAAGCCGCATCACTGAGACAGACTGAAAACAGCAGACGGTATCAATGCGCCATCTGCTGCTTGTTATGACGTTGTTAATACCTTGGTCTCTACCTCTCCGCTACACCCTCATTAGCCAAAATGTCGTTATCCAAACGGAGAAAAGTAGATAAGGAGTGTAGAATTTTCAAAGAAAAATGGACCACGTCCTATTTATTTACAGAGATGCACGGAAAACCTTTGTGCTTGGTGTGTTTGCAACAAGTTTCGATATTGAAGGAATATAATATTCGACGCCACTACGAGACTCATCACAGCGAAAAATATGACGGCTTGCAAGGACAACTGAGAAGAGATAAGATGAACGAATTGCTGGCGGGTCTGAGGAAACAGCAGTCAACTTTCAACCAGAGCCGAGAAGTCAGTGAAGCAGCGGTAAAAGCCAGCTACCTAATTGCTAGCGAAATAGCATTAGCATCGAAGCCGTATTCCGACGGTGACTTTGTTAAACGATGCATGATGAAGGCGGCTGAACTTGTCCCGAGAAGCGACAAGCTTTTGCCAATATTAGCCTGACGAGGAATACTATAGCAGAGAGGATTTCGGAACTATCGGCAGATTTAGAGAGTCAATTGAAACAGAGAGTCAAGTCATTTATTGCATTTTCCGTTGCAATGCATATTTGTGAATGATAAAAGTAAATTGCACATTTGTCTAAGGAAATATGAGGTGTTTCATGAAATGTTTTGTAAAAGGATAGTTCATTAAATTTCAATATTTTCCTGATGTTCTTGTGCTTCTTTACACCAAAACAAAGGAAAGACATGACATTTTGGTTATTTATAGCAGAGTATGGTATAATTTTAATGGTCCGGCCCACTTGACATCTCCCTAGGCCGTATGTGGCCCACGATGCGAAATGAGTTTGACACCCCTGGTTTAAAGGGATCTGTTGGCGCACATTTAAGTTGTTTTGTACTCGTGTTTTGCGGCGTGCTGTTTGTTGCTTAAAATAAAAATAACTTACTTTCAAAACTTCTGAACTTAACATCGGATATGTCAATCCATTTATTTATAACAAAAATAACAAACAATTCGGTTCACAATCCGCCGTGCCTCACGGTCAAAAGTTATCTGCCTCGCTGTGCGCCACACCTGCACTAATTAGCCCTGGTGTTAAATAGGCTGGTCGCAAAAACAGCGCCATCCCATTGCAGTATTCAGAATGGCTCCAACAGGATCTAAATGACAGACTTAATACAAATAAGTATTTAGATTTGACATCAAAGCCTGTAATGAATCCTGACAGATAATTCTGACAACAATGAGGAATAAAAAGCATGACAAGTTGTCCAAAGGCACAAATATCATCCACATAACACAAGGATTACTTTATTCAGCTCATCAATAGAAAGAGTCCAGTGTCCATTTGATTGATTCTCGGACATTCAAGTGAAAGACTGATCCCTGTAGCCCAGGGAAACCCGTTGAGATATAAAGATGAAAGAAGGGAAGAGTGTGTGTGTGTGTGTGTGTGTGTGTGTGTGTGTGTGTGTGTGTGTGTGTGTGTGTGAGAACAGCAGGGCGGCGAGGAAGCGACAGCCCAATCTTCATGTTTGGACGTGAAGGGTCAGCAGATCATCAGTCAGTCTGAGGGCAGAGAGAGAGAGAAAAACAGGTTTGACAGACCCGTCGGTGCAGAGGTTCAGCTGCAGGACGGGGAAGGGTTCGACCTCGACCTCGACCCCCCCCGAAGCGCTCGATGTACCCGTTGGAACCACGGGGCCCTTTGAGAGCTCAAATGATTTCATCATTACTCTTCATCTCGCTGCTTCCAGTAGATTCCCACACCCTGAGGGGAACACGTAACTTTAGGTGATGACATGAGGAACATCTTAACACATGTTCATGTTGGACATTAATAACCATCATTGAAAATGCAATATATATATATATATATATATATATATATATATATATATATATATTGCCAGTAGGCATGTAACTGTTGGAGTTGATGAAGCCAAATCGTACCGTGAGGAACTATTGAACAGCAATAAATTGATCCCACACGGTAACTGTTCCCAGTAAGAAAAACCACTCTCACACAGTCTAGTCTCATCTCCAGTACTTCCAGTAAAACACTAGAATCTTCCCCGCAGGCTGCTCGCCCCGCCTGGCGCACCAAAACTGCAGCCCCCCGAGGGGTGGTGGGGGGGCCCGGAATGACTGTTGGCCCTTGGACACACAGTTTGGACATCATGTGATTCAGATCACACATGGAGCACAATAGATGCGTCTGCCTGCCGTTCACTCTGATTAAAGACGCTTTTTCACTCGATGTAGTTTAACAATTAGATTGAGGTGTAAAATGTTGAAAACAGTAACTGACCCCAAAAGAAAGTTTCAAAAGGTGTGTTAATTATCTAAATGTACGGGGGTCAAATTACTACAAGCATAAAACTATAGAACAAAATTATAATATTATCTGTTATATATTTGTTATTTGTTTTAACATTATTAGATAAATAAATATAATTAAAAAAAACTTTTCCCACTCACCTATTTGACCCCCCACCAAAATAAAAGCCTGTGTGTAGCCCCCCTTCTGCAAAGTGAAGTAAGAAGTTCAGGAGCTGCGGCTGGACCCCTCTCTCCTCTGCTACTGAAGCTCCTCCAGCAGATGTCCTACAAGGGGGAAGAATCTTTCCACCATCGGCTACTTAAAAAGGGGGGGGGGCAGATCCCGACTCTCAGTTCACCGGGACACGGGTATCTTACGAAACCTTCACTCGATGCGTAATGCCAGGAGAACATCTAATGATCTGGGGCTCCACACAGTGGAGATGTTGGCAGTAAGGATTGCACTGCGACGGGTGGAAGAAACACAGCAGGAACATGTGTCGATCTGCTCCGATTCATCTTCAGCCCTGATGCGTATGAGGTCGTGTCCTTCAAATAGCCAGCAAGGTCTACTGCACCATGTCCTCCAGTCAGCTCCAAGGAGGAATCATCAGGGAGGTCAGCTTCAACTCGCATGTAGGTGTACGTGGCAATGAGAGGGCAGACCAGCTGGCACTGAAGACAGGACACAGAAATGCACATTACTATCAGCAATCAGGTCCATATATGGTTTGGGGACAAAAATCCACAAATTGTGGCAGAAAAGGTGAAGAGGAGAAAGAGAGGAATCTTTACCATTTACCTAAAGCATCACCCATCAAAGTGAACCCTTTTTTGAGAGAGAGCAGTACAAACACTACTCAGTGTGAGTGAGAGCACAGGGTGGAACACTGGTCCTTCTTCCATGGGGAGGGAAAGGTGATTTTTGCTCCTGTTGTAAAACATTGGGGCCGATTGGATTGTTGACGTCACACTGAGGCGTCTTTAGTGTTTTAACTACGTCTCGCTGATGACCTTTTGAACCTGGAAGTCTGAGAATGTCTGTGAAGATCTTGCCAACTTTACCCATCTGTAAACGTTCTACTCAGTCCCCCCCCCCCTCATAACCAACAGGGAGGGGCTGACCTACAGTGGTCCGCTTTCTGCAGAGTCTAAACTATCTTCAGTAATTTACTAACTGGTGGTCTTTCTCTTTTTTCACATTGATCCACATCAAGTGTCCACTCATTCTCACAATAGTGATGTATTAATATTATTCAGAGTAATATAAAGTACTTTCTTATTGTTTGAGAAACGTCCTTAAAAGAAGTGGTTAAAGAACAGGAAACACACACAGACGTCCTTCCTGCTTTTAAACCTCCACAATAAAGTCACTGAGGATCCTCTCAGAGATCAACATGAGATGTTTATGAGATGTTTAGATCTTTGTGTGACCTTCTTCTTTCGTAAAAGGCTTTTAATGGCCTCATATGAACATTTCATACATCACATATTGAAGCAATAAGGTACGAGAGGCTGTACTTTATTGTCCAATGATGTAACAGTAGGGTTCTGGCATTGAGCGCGACACTCACTCATTTCTTTAGTCACGCACTGTGGCTCCTTGGACCTTCTCTATGTTCTTGTTTGCAGGTTGGAGACGGGTGGAGCTGGGGAAACCCGTTAAGGTGACAGCTTGCACCTGTGGGTGGAGCGAGCCAGGTGTTAAAGTTCCTGGTGCCCAGCCTGAGCTCCATCCCCACCAGCAGCATTTGGATTTAGTCTTTGTTAGAGTATGCGTTTTGTTTAAGGACACCTCTCAATTCCATGACACCCCTCATATGCCCACTTTCACACTTCACCAGTTTATCTTCCGTTGTAGATTCATATTTTGTTGGTTCTTGAATAAAACCTGTTATTTCTTTAAGTCACCGTGTGGACTCCCTTGTTTGTCACTTCCCATGAGCCTCTTTGTGACGCGATATAAGATAGATATCATTTCTAATTGTGTATTTGCAGAAGAGGATTGAATCAGCTACACTTGGATATTCTATGTATATATTTTATAACGCCATCCGTCCTTCTGCAGTCTTTTGCTTGTGGACAATCAATAGACAAGTTATTGGAAACTAGATCTGTGACATAAAAGCTTCTCAGTTTCTAAAATTGGAAGATTTTATTTATTTCAACAACAAACAAAGTATTGAATAATCTGGTCTTTTCTCGTGTCACATGATTGTAAACTGAATATTTGTATTGGCCACAGGAAGAATCAGTTTGACCACTAGAGGGCAGCAGCAGTGCAGAGCTGTTCAATCCTTCCCAGCAGGCCTCTTGTTGGAGAAGATCTCAACCTTCAGTAAGGCCTGGAGGTAGGATGAGCAGACCACATGGTGATGGAATGATTGACATTGTGCTTTGCAGGTCTTCCATTATTACGGGTAGAACCCTGATGACAGAAAAACACTAAATGAACATTAGTGAGACATTTCAAACACAAGGAGCCAGAGCCTGGAGGCAAGAGCTCTTAAAAGTCAGTAGGTGGGATCTTCTACAAGTATTAACGTGAGGTACACTTGACATTTCATGTGTGTAATTAGGACAAAAAATACCAGGATGCTCCACTGCAAATACTGACAAAAGCATGATTTTCTGTCTAAATTCAAGGTGCAACAGCATGACAAAGTAGTATTATGCATTGACAGTGTTTCCCTGAGAAAAGGCCTCGTTGTGGTGTATGTGTGAAATGGATTGGTTCAAAGTGTCAAAGGAAGCCTGAGGATACGTCACAAACGACACACCACGCACACGCCTGCATTCATTTGTCCTTCAGCTTGTTTTTCTTTTCCACTTTGGTCAGAAAATGTTCCATCTGAACATATTGATGTTCCATTGATCAAATAGTCGTTCCTCAGCGGTGTGGCTCTGTGCGACTGCTCGGAATCTCTGCTTTTCATCTTTTATGCACCAGATTCCTCTTTCAAAAAGCCAGAGGACACAAGGGAGCGTGATCAATGAAACGTCCCGGGCGACGCCCTCTTTTGGCCACTTTTAAATCTAAATCACAAGGGAAACATAGAAGAAAATAATCCAATAATAATACTGCAGATCTGAATCCACCCAATGAAACATGGACTTATTCTGGTTCTGTTGCTGAGACCCATTAAGTGAACAGAAACCATTACAAGCACAGTTTGAGTCACGTCTGGTGACCCCTTAGTTTAGTTTGTACAAATACCTCAAACTACTTCAAACTGAAAGCAAACGGGAGGCTGACAAGTTCAAATGAGGTCGAGTGTTTAACGAGTAGATCAATGTAGAACATCAAGACCATGATTGACAGGACTCAGTCTGTCAATCGGCCACAAGGAAAAGGCCCCAAATGGAGGTTTGAAAACAACAGTGACGTCACACCGTCTCCAGCCACTGTCACCAGTTGCCCTTCGGAGTGGTTCCAACACTTTGGAACCACTGGAGCAGCCAAACAAGATGCTCCTTACGCTGTGATGAACCAGTATTCACTTATTTTAAAAGAATCACACTTTTATCAAAAGAGCCCTTTGATTGCACATGTCATTCTATAGTTAGCTGGGAAACAGCGTCACCGATTGGCCAAAGAATGCTTCTCTTTTTCAGAGTCAGCAGGTATCCGACGTGTCGGCATAAAGCTCCTTTCTATTAATTCACCAATTCACTACGACTACTGGCTCAAAGGTCACGGTTCTCCTTTTGTTCCGGTTGGAAATCAATTTGTGGTTGCCATGGAAACTCTCACATCAAAACCACACCCAAAGGAGTTTCTAAATGTTCATTTTTATACCGCAACATAGAGACTGTTCATCCGGCCCAACCGCTCTCTTTCCTTTGGGAAGAAGGTCCGATGCTGTAAGACGAGCAGAATCAGATTAAACATGTCATCTACTCATTATTAGAGGAAGCAGTGTGGCCAACAGGTGCTCGCTAGATGGGGGGGGGGGGGTGTACGGGAGATATGATGCATAAAAGGTAGATTGATGACGTTTATTTCAGCTTCATTGAGTCATTATGTCACCTGTTTACTTTTCAAAAGACAAAATGTCAGAATGCGGCACTTGGTGAACTATATCATGACATCAGCGAACAACAGACCGCACACCCAGATGGACTCATTATCGCCGGAGATTTTAATCATGCTAATCTCAAAACTGTACTACCAAAACTCCACCAGCATGTCGATTTCCCAACAAGGGAGAAAAACACCTTGGACTTGGTCTACACCCCACACAAAGGAGCATACAAGGCCTCCCCCCTCCCCCACATTGGACTTTCTGACCACATCACCGTTATGCTAATGCCAGCATACAGACCCAGGGTGAAAGTGGAAAAACCAGTTCGGAAAGAGATTACAGTGTGGCCGGATGGATCAATGTGTGCTCTTCAGGACTGTCCTGTGACAACAGACTGGGACATGTTCAAGCAAGCAGCTACACACAACAACCACATAGACAATGAGGAACTTACAGACACTGTCTGCTCTTACATTTGCAAATGCACAGATGATGTGACCCACACAAAGACCATCGTCACTCGGGCTAACGAGAAGCCATGGCTGACAGGAGCTGTCCATCGGCTGCTGAGGGCCAGAGACAAAGCCTTCAGAGCCGGGGATAGAACTGGCCTGAGAACAGCGAGAGCCAGCCTGTCCCGTGGCATCAGAAGAGCAAAACAGGACTACTCCAAAAAAATAACCAGCCACTTCAAAGACAGCAGAGACACTTGCTGTTATATCTATTTGTATAAACATGTCTTGTCTTGTCTTATCTGTTATCTGTTGTTGTGCCTGTGCACTTTATTTGTTTCACCGTGAGAGTGTGGGAAACGTTTTTTCGATTACCAGTATGTCTGACATGCAGAAATTGACAAATAAAGCTACTTTGACTACTTTGACTTTGACACCTGCTGCTTAACAACAAGATGGCTTCTCTCTGCAGGCTGGAAGATGGGTGACCGTTTCCAACCCTTTCCACCACTCGTACCTCTCTTGACGTAGGAAACACACGAGGCACCTCAACCTGCTACAGGAAGGGCCTCGGCGAGGTGCCAGTGCCACGCATGCGCTCCTCACAGAGTGCGACCCCCAGTGGACCTTCTAGGAACAGCAGGTACTTTTATATTCACGCCTCTGTAACTTCATTCAGACTCTCAGGGGGTCGCTTGGCGTTCTGAACACAATCAACGTGCGCGATAAACACAAACGTGTGTATTCAGTGTGTAATCACAAAGAGTGCTTGTTTCCGTTATCTTACATGACACTTTTATATCTACATAGAGCCGCTCCTTCCCACCTGGTCTACCGAGTTTCTAGAGGTCCAGAATGAAAGAAACCACGAGGCTCTGGAGGGATGACCCCCCCAAAGTGAGCTGAAGACGGATGGAGACGTTGTCATGGAAACCTTCTGCGTCTAATTCTGACGGGGTGTTTAGTACTTGTTGTCTGCTGCTTCCTGTTGTGTAAATCCTGTTTCCTGTTTACAATAATCTCTTTAAATTGATTTTATTTGGTGGAAGTCAAATAATGATTTCTATAATTATTGTAGGAGCCGTTTCTTTGTCATTTACAGTAAAGTCACATGGTGTTGGGTATCGCAGAATAAAGGTGTACAGTTTAGTTCGGGAAAGAAAAGGGGTTGAGTCCTATTCTTTCAGCTGAAATGATACTATATCATATATGTTGATTACTAACATGATATTGACATCATTAACTCTGTGAGCACATTATTCATGCAGATAAAGAATATTGAGCTGTCTTGAATGTTTCCTATTCAGTCTTTTATTTTATGTCTGTTTCCATCAGTAAACTACAGAATCTAGTCACTGGATCTTTGACTTATTGAAGATAATCCAACAGTTATTAAACCTACTCTGCCTCAAGTTTGGCAGATGACACAATATTGTAATATACAAAGAGTTATAATGAGCGCAGTGAAACATTATTAAACCCTGTTGAAACACTTGTGCACACGTTGTTGTCGGTTTGGGTTCATGTCCTGTTTTATTTTGTAGTTTCATGTCTCTCGTGTTCCTGGGTAACTTCACTTCCTGCCTTGTCCTGTCTTCCCCTGTGATGGTCTGTAGTGTCCATGATTGTTTCCACCTGTGTCCAATCACCTGCACCTTAATTTTAAAAAGTCATTGAAGTGGCTGGTTGTTCTATGCTTCATAATGAGAATATATATTTATCATGGATTTTTTATTTTCATTTCATCAAATCGATGAATCGACTAATCGTTTCATTCAGGTATAAAGTACAAGGTACAATATATTTGTCTCAGATGTGGAGTAGAAGTACAACACTGAAGGAAAGTAGAGACATGTTTCTTTCTACTTATTTCTGACACTGAAGCTTTAAGTTGTTCATCTTGTTCCGTTGAATAACAACATTCTAAAGGTGTGGTTACAATATTAAGTTTCTCTTTGCTTCGATAGAATCGATCTGCTTCTTTTATCGAGATAGAGTCTGAAGGTCGAGTCTCGTCCTGCAGCTGCTGTGTTCATTTCCGTTTATTTCATGAATGTTATTTTCTAACTTGAGCTCCATCCTTCAGCTGCACGACCGCATCTTCACAGGCAGAGGTCCATGCCCATTGGGCCTCTTGTTTGAGGAGCAGCCTGAGAGGGGCAGTGGTGGAGGAATCCTGGAGAAGAAAGCGCCCAAAGTAATAGGCGGTCCTGCCCAAGAAAGAGGCCATTAGGGCAGGGCTGGAGGGCATGGGCATCCGTTGAATAGCCTCCACGTTAGAATGAAGTGGACTGAGGCCTTCAGGGGTCAGACGAAACCCCACAAACTCAAAATCCATTCCTCCCCATCCAGCGTGAGGGCATGGGAGGCCAGTGGGTGGAGCACCCGTGTGAGCCGTTGGTGGTGGATGGCCGGCGTTGATCCGTGCGCCACTATGTCATCCGTGAACATCACCACCCCTGGTGTGCCAGGGAAGATGGTGGACATTATGTTCTGGAAGCAGCTGGGGGGCGGAGCATGGACCAAACGGTACCCTGGTGTAGTGTGAGGAAAGCAGTGAGGTTACGGCTCTCTGGCTGCAGAGGTACCTGCAGGTAGCCTTGGTGGAGGTCAAGCTTACAAAAGACCTTGGAGCCGTGAAACTGAAGTCACTTCCTCTGCCGTGGGCAGCGGGTATTTGTCGGGCACAACAGCCTTCAGGTCCACACGCACCCGCAAACCACCTGACTTCTTCTTAGCAGTGACCAAGTTAGAGGTCCAGGTTCAATGATGCCTCTTTCCAGCAGGTCTGTCAGCTCTGCTGTGACGTCGTGGCGTCGTGCGAGGGGAATGCAGCGGAGAGGTCGTATGACCGGGTGGACGTCCTTGTGAAGGAGAGGTTGATGGGTGAAAGTGGAGATGCAGCCCAGGCCAGAAACGAGTGCTGGCCACTGCCGTTCCCATGATGAGCTGACCTGGAGAACCGTTGCTCCACAGCTGTCCATGAAGGTGAAGCCCAAGCCAGGGCTGGACTGGTAATCTGGCATCCCGGGCAAATGCCCTGTGGGCCGAGAAACAAGAACGTGAGAGCAAGGGGGGGGGGGGGGGGTGGGCGGAGAAATTCTGGGGCAAAAAAACAAAAAAAAACTAGAGGTTGATAGCGATAGCGCTGCTTGTGGCTCGCAGGCTGCAGAGGAGAAGGTGCTGCAGAGGAGAAGGTGCAGCAGAAGAGAAGGTGCAGCAGAGGAGGAGGTGCAGCAGAGGAGAAGGTGCAGCAGAGGAGAAGGTGCAGCAGAGGAGGAGGTGCAGCAGAGGAGAAGGTGCAGCAGAGGAGAAGGTGCAGCAGAAGAGAAGGTGCAGCAGAGGAGGAGGTGCAGCAGAGGAGGAGGTGCAGCAGAGGAGGAGGTGCAGCAGAGGAGAAGGTGCAGCAGAGGAGGAGGTGCAGCAGAGGAGGAGGTGCAGCAGAGGAGAAGGTGCAGCAGGTGTCAGTGTGACAGTGAAGTCCAGGAGGGGCAGAGTGAGCAGGAGAGTGTCATTGAAGCGGTGAGCAAGCAGGTAGCTCCATGAACAGGGAGGGAGTGTTAATCAGGGCGGTGCATGAGGACAGTGTGTGTGGACCTGGCTACAACCAAGATGATGACCATTTAACAGTTACCTCCATTAATGAATATTATAATAAGGCTGTTGTTGCTATTATAAAGTCTGAGTGTCAGGTTGTCATTTGTCAAATTGTCACTTAAAAGTTGCTGCAATGGCCACTCAGCTAAAGTCAAATAACAGCATGAGATATTTAGCACTGTTTTTGTAGTGAGCAGAGTTGAGAGTTCACTTATTCAATTGCAACTTGGGATATTATATATATTATATATTCTAATGTAACCATTTAAAACTCATAACGGCCCTTCTTCTCTAGAAAAAAACTTAAATGATGCCAT
The DNA here is from genome assembly GCF_949316345.1 of Pungitius pungitius. Lineage (NCBI taxonomy): Eukaryota > Metazoa > Chordata > Actinopteri > Perciformes > Gasterosteidae > Pungitius > Pungitius pungitius. The sequence continues at coordinate 1,686,988 of NC_084913.1, forward strand.
TTGATTATTTTTATGATTACTCACAACAAGTTACACGTTAGAAGAGGTCACTAACGGATGTTATTTGGGGATAAAAACCCACTTTGCATTTTGAAAGCTGTATATTCAACTAACTAGATATTTTCTAATGTTTCTTCATAATTTCCAATATCATCAATATGCAATATTACGCCAAGTGAATACTCTACATTTTATATATATATTATCAGGACGTTTTGTGTGAGTAATTTGTTTGTTTAGGTTTTTTATGGGAAGTATCTCAACAATTAGAGGTAACTGTTTGGTGTCACATTAAAGAGGGTTTGTGCTCTTTAAAGGGATAGTTCACCCAAAAATGATGATTGTGTCATCACTTACTCACCCCCAAGTTGTTTCAAACCTGTATGAATTTCTTTATTCTGCTAAACAAAAAGAAAGATATTTTGAGGAATGTCTGTAATCAGACAGTTGATGGACCCCATTGACTTCCATAGTATTGTTTTCCTACTATGGAAGTCAATGGGGTCCATCAAATGTCTCATTATCATTCTTCTCTTTCTATCTAATTCTATTTAAATTAGCTGTATTGGCATGACTTGTAAACAAACGCATGTAAACATTTATATATCAAAATATATATATATTTTTTTTAAATCACACTTGTGTACATTTGTATCAACATCCAGACTTTAGTTTGGTCCACACTGACTCTCTTAGTTTGTGGCATTCTCTCTCTCTACTTCCTTTGTGTGGCCCTGCTCCACTGCCAGCTTTGATCACCAGGGACTGGGAGTCAGTCAAGAGAGACTGGGTACACTGGTCCATGGCACTCACAGTAGTTCTCAGCTTTGTATGGGCTTTTGGGAACGGAACAGTAGATGTGCATATCTACAGGGACCGTAAGGATAGTGTACTGGTTGCTGGTTGTGTCCGACCGATTGTGGTGGGCCGGTCTGAGCAAAAATGCCAGGGTCCTTTTTTTGTCCCAGTCCAGCCCTGCTGTGACTGGAATTATTGAGAAAAGTATTTTTATATCTGTTCAAATATGGAGAAAACGTATTTTTGAACTCACAATTATAGGGCTTTTTCTTTGGAGAAATCTTTACATTTGTACAGTAATATTTCTGATTGGCTACAGGTCCGTGTTGAAAGAAATGTGTCTATGAATCTTTCCACGTCAAGTGAGTCTAAAAAAAACCACAAACACAAACGTGAAGCGATCCACAAACAAAGGCAGCAGCTCCATTAAAGCTAAAGGTCAACAGGAAGCAGCAACATGTGACTATTGTGACTAACAGGAAACAACAGGACATGTAACTCTGCAACGTCACCAACATGAGCAGAAAGAGGTGATGAAGACCTCTGAGGACAAAGGGACGGATGGACATGTGGACTTTATGCAAAAGAACCCAAACACTGAGTGTGATCCAGAATGACTTCAACATCTCACATTCATTCATGTTATTAAGAAAATAAGAGTATCGTGTTTACTGAGCACACATGTCGTCCTCACTCCTCACCAGCTGGTGGCGGTAACGCGCCGATTATTGATTATCTACCGACTATAAAGTAGAAGAAGAAGAAGAAGACGCGCACCTACGCGTAGGCAGAAAGTCACCTGAGCTTCACTTTAACATCTGAAAGTGTTCAGATCCTGTGAGTATGTCCGTGATACACAATGTGTGCTTTAGTGTGTGTTTGTTTATGTGTGTGTTTGTGTGTTAACGGGCCGTGAAACGTTTCAAGGTTCATTTAAACCGTTTATACGACAAACCCGGAAATACAGAAACCCGGAAACCAGGTTTCTGCAGTTTGTTCGTTTCAAAACGGAAATGTAAAAAACTTTCTATCTTTCCTTTAATCTTTTCTTAAACGCATTTCTTCGTAAGTGGCTGTGACGTCACTGTTTAACCGTCAGTAGAGAACATCTGCTCTAAATGGCCCTTTCTCAATAACTAAGACGGCGAGAACGGACCTGCGTTCCCGCGAGAACAGACTCGGGAGACGGACTCGCGCTTTCGGGAGATCGGTCGTTTCCGCAATCGGAACAGCAGCTGACTTGATGACGTCACCACGTCAGTTTGTCTCGCTAATACGTTTTATGTTGAGTATTTTACTATTATCAAGCTTTTGTTTTATTTTTATTTTAAATTAGAAACTATATATATATTATATTGATCATTAAATATATATATAATAAGTCATAAAATAATTAGGCAAAGTATGTCAATGGATCAGATCAGAGTTGTTCTACAGTCCAACATCTTTTTAAAGCAGATGAAGAGGAGCAGCTGTAGTTTGTGGTGCTGCTGAACTTTACTGGATTACAATGACAGGTGTCAATCTAATATTGATTCATATTAGATGGAAGAAACAAAAACGTTACTTAGCTGAACGTTTAAATTAGGGCTGTTATATTACATCACACTGCATTAGCTTTATTTTGTATGGTTTCATAAAGGAGGACGTTGGGCACAGTAACAACAATTAAACAGTACATATTTTACTGGATAGTAACACATTCCACACACACCTACCGTTTGTCTCCTTGTTACTCAAACATCAAGAGGCTGATCATCAGTGTGGTGTCATCGTACAGTTAAATGCACAAACATCACTATTAATTAAAATGGTGACGTACCTGAACCTCTTCTGTGTCTCTACATTAATAGTGATTAACCTCATAGTATTGTATGTATATGATGTAGTGATCAATGAGGCTACATACCGTTAGATAGATGACATGATCATTAGTGATTAACAAAGTATTTAAAATCTATGATGCAGTAATCAATGGAAGCTACAGTTAGATAGGTGACATCATTAGTGATTACATAGTATTTAATATCTATGATGCAGTAATCAATGGAAGCTACAGTTTGATAGGTGACATCATTAGTGATTACATAGTATTTAATATCTATGATGCAGTAATCAATGGAAGCTACAGTTAGATAGGTGACATCATTAGTGATTACATAGTATTTAATATCTATGATGCAGTAATCAATAGAAGCTACAGTTAGATAGGTGACATCATTAGTGATTACATAGTATTAAATATCTATGATGCAGTAATCAATGGAAGCTACAGTTAGATAGGTGACATCATTAGTGATTAACATAGTATTAAATATCTATGATGCAGTAATCAATGGAAGCTACAGTTCGATAGGTGACATCATTAGTGATTACATAGTATTTAATATCTATGATGCAGTAATCAATGGAAGCTACAGTTAGATAGGTGACATCATTAGTGATTACATAGTATTTAATATCTATGATGCAGTAATCAATGGAAGCTACAGTTAGATAGGTGACATCATTAGTGATTACATAGAATTAAATATCTATGATGCAGTAATCAATGGAAGCTACAGTTAGATAGGTGACATCATTAGTGATTACATAGTATTTAATATCTATGATGCAGTGGTCATAGAGGAAAAAAGTAGCAGATTATAGTCCGGAATTTCCGTAAATGTTGTAAATCTGAATGGACAACACTTTGTTGCTACGTCACCATGACAACGTCAAATAGGTTTATTGTACTTTTTACTCTGATTTGAACGTCTTTTAGGCTCTTTGCTGACGTCATTTTAAGTACCGTATTTTCGCGACTATACGGCGCACCTTCAATGAACTATTTTCCTATATAGAGCGCACCGGATTGTAAGGCGCATAGAATAGAAGATACTGCAGTAAAAGGTTTGACTGGGGCTGCGTTATGCATCCACTAGATCGGGCTGTGCTAAATCAAACGTTATTAAGCGTTCACTCCCATGGTAACGTTGTTCAAACGTTAATGTGGATATCAACAATATCTCTGAACCTCCAACTTTCCTTCTTGATTCATGGAAACATTCTTGGTAAATGCTTTGGTGCATCTTGCACCGAGAGGCAGCGCTGGAACAGACGGTGGACCGTCAGCTCGATCCCGACATCCAACTACCAGCTTTAATATACGCTGTTGGAGCTGCTGGCACCAGACTTTCCCTCCAATGGATCCTCGTTAACCAGTATGGATCAACCAATTGATCCATATAGATGGCGCTCCGGATTATAAGGCGCACGCGTCGTTTTTTTAGAAAAAAAAGGATTTTAAGTGCACCTTTATAGTCGCAAAAATACAATAATGATGTAAACATGTTATTATGACAGCCTGAACACACTTTTTTAACGTCACAATGACTTCTGGGTAATTCCTTTGGGCCGATTCACTCATCCAAAGCTGACTTAAGGAAATGATTCATAAAGGACTCAAACACTGTGACAGATGTGAGTCTGTGAGTCTGTTTGCTAAATGGTGGATGGAATGAACTTGTTTCTCTTTTCTGGTCTTCTGACCCTTCAAAGCGCTTTAAAGCTTCATGTCATCATTCACACACTGATGAATGACAGCAGCTACCACACAGAGACACCTGTCCATCAGACACCAACATTCACACAGGACTCACAGCCACAGCAGCAATGTGGGTGAAGTGTCCTGCTCAAGGACACATGGACACAGGTCAACAGGACCTGGGATCCAAGCCACAGTCGCTGAGGGAGCAGGTTGGGATTGTGTGACAGAGGCCGACAGCATCTGCTGCTGTGACGTGAATGTGAGGTGAATGAGCTCTGTGAGTTTGTCCTGATGAAGATGAATAATGTGTGAGATCTCCCAGCAGGTTGTTATGAAGGTGTGAAGGTGTGGACTCTGCTATGAATCAGGCTGAGGACCCAGAGGACAGTGTCCCTCCCTCTGAAGGACATGACAGACAGACCAAAGCTCAGAGGTGAGAGGACCATCTCCAACTGTCCTCCACTCGTCTCCATGTCCCAACGTCTTTGACTCACTGACTCTGGTTCTACATGTGTGACCAGGACCCATCAGAGACCAGGACCTGGACCTGGACCCAGCTGTGTGTCCATGAAGAGTAACCGGTCTATGGATCGTCCTATATTCTTCAAAGATGTCCGTCCCTCTGCTGATGCAAGGTGAGGGTCTCAGGCTGATGGTGAGGTGTTTCTACTAGACTCTCTGGTGGAGGTTCTGGGTTTCTTGCTCCAGGGCCCTTCAGCAGAGTCCAGTGAGGGAGAGAGAGCTCCATGGAGGGCTTGGTGAGACCTGATGGGACTAAACCAAACTGACTGGTGAAGAACACAGTGAGCTGTTGATTCTCAGTGGGACCAGCAGGACCAGTAGACCTAGACCACTACAGTCATGTGGTCCACATCCAGACCTCACGTCATGGACCTTTACCTTGTTTTGGTCTCTGTTAGGACGAATACCATGTGAGATGATGCTTCATGATTAGATGATGATGTGATGATGTAATCTCAGTGTTTCTTTCAGTTCACATCAGCAGAGAAGAAAGTCTCCTGAACCCAGATGTGTGTCCATGAAGAGTGATCATTCTATTGATCATCTGATTAACTTCAAAGATGATCAGTCTATTGGTGGAAGGATTAACTTCAAAGATGGAGGCCGTTCTTTTGACCCAAAGTAAGTTCTTAAACAGATGAAGAAGTGTTCTGATCATCAGTTGTAAATCACAGAAATGTTTGTTCATTGTTTAAATTGTTGTTTCCTTGACGATCCATCATGACAGAACTCCTTATCTTCATCTAACTGGTCCTTATGTGTTAAAGTGTGAATCATTAACTGTAAACATCCTCAGATGTAAACACTGTCACTCAACTAATAAACTGTCCGTCATCAGTCTTCGGCATCTGGTTTCCATGGTGATCAATCATGACAGAAGCCAATACCTTTACCTAATGTTGTGTTGGTGTTGATGGTCCAAACTCCATGTGAGCTGATGGTTCATGTTCCTCCACAGAGAGGACCAGGAGAGCTCAGAGGTTCCCACAGAGTCTGCCCAGCAGCATCAAACCCACCTGGACTCCATCTTCATGGTGTGTACATGAACAACTACTTAAACATCTCTCAGTTCACCATCATCTCCATGCTGCACTTTGTAGACCAGTGGATATTCCATCTGTCCAACATGGACCTGATGGTGGCTTCCATGGTTCTAGTTGGTGTCATTCATAGAATGTTCTGTTCCAGCTGCTGGAGGAGAACATCCTCACCTTTTGTGAAGAACGAGCTGAAGAAGATCCAGAAGGTTGTGAGTTCAGATTACCCAGAATGCTTAGAGAAGCAGGATGAGGAGGTGCTGGATGAAGAGCAGAGGAGGAGCAGAGAGGCATTTGTGAAGATCTCAGTGCACTTCCTGAGGAGAATGAAGCAGGAGGATCTGGCTGAGCGTCTGCAGAGCAGTAAGAGGGTTCCTCTAAAGACTTGCTGATGTTGTGGATTCATTTATTCTTAGTTTCAACTATTTTCTACGTATTCTCTAACTTACTGACTTGATCTATCTGACTGGTGATGAGGACCCACACACCCTCACAGACCAAGAACCTTCAGTAACACACATAGAACCCACTGGAGACCTGAATTCTTCAAGTCAGAGATTTATTGGAGCTACAAATAAACCGAGCTCTTTCCAGAAAGACACCAACGAGGTGATGATACAACACATAGTTCATACATCTTTTTGACCATTGATCGAGTGAAGCTCTCCCCCTCAATCTAACTACGTAACTCTCCTCCTGTTGTCGTCCTACTATTCTTCCTCTTGTCCTTCACTAGACCTTCTATCTGCTTGTTGATGCTGGACTAACTGGCTCAGTCTGGTCAGCTGACCCTCCTGTTCTCCTCCTAGTGTCTACATACACTATATATTAATCTAGTTGTATCCCTACTTATCCAATTTCTCTAAAACTGATTATAACATGAATATATGTTGGATAATAAGACACATTTTCCCTCAACACGATGAATGAGACCTTCACTAATGTCTCAAGAGATGGACAGAATATATTCATGGAGTCATTCTCTGAGGAAAGGACATGTTAAAATCTATTCTGTGACTCATTGATCTTCTTTGTTGTCTTCATTCAGGACTTCCTGCTGCAGATTGTCAGCGTGAACTCAAATCCAACCTGAAGAAGAAGTTCCAGTCTGTGTTTGAGGGCATCGCTAAAGCAGGAAACCCAACCCTTCTGAATGAGATCTACACAGAGCTCTACATCACAGAGGGAGGGACTGCAGAGGTCAATGAAGAACATGAGGTCAGACAGATTGAAACAGCATCCAGGAGACCAGCCAGACCAGAAACAACCATCAGACAAGGAGACCTCCTCAAAGCCTCAGCTGGAGGAGAAGAACCAATCAGAACAGTGATGACTAAGGGAGTGGCTGGCATTGGGAAAACAGTCTTAACACAGAAGTTCACTCTGGACTGGGCTGAAGACAAAGACCACCAGGACATACAGTTCACATTTCCATTCACCTTCAGAGAGCTGAATGTGCTGAGAGAGAAGAAGTTCAGCTTGGTGGGACTTGTTCATCACTTCTTCAGTGAAACCAGAGCAGCAGGAATCTGCAGGTTTGAAGAGTTCCAGGTTGTGTTCATCTTTGACGGTCTGGATGAGTGTCGACTTCCTCTGGACTTCCACAACAATGAGATCCTGACTGATGTCACAGAGACCTCCTCAGTGGATGTGCTCCTCACAAACCTCATCAGGGGGAAGCTGCTTCCCTCTGCTCGCCTCTGGATAACCACACGACCTGCAGCAGCCAATCAGATCCCTCCTGAGTGTGTTGGCATGGTGACAGAGGTCAGAGGGTTCACTGACCCCCAGAAGGAGGAGTACTTCAGGAAGAGGTTCAGAGATGAGGAGCAGGCCAGCAGGATCATCTCTCACATCAAGACCTCACAAAGCCTCCACATCATGTGCCACATCCCAGTCTTCTGCTGGATCACTGCTACGGTTCTGGAGGACGTGTTGAAGACCAGAGAGAGAAGAGATCTGCCCAAGACCCTGACTGAGATGTACATCCACTTCCTGGTGGTTCAGTCCAAAGTGAAGAAGGTCAAGTACGATGGAGGAGCTGAGACGGATCCACACTGGAGTCCAGAGAGCAGGAAGATGATTGAGTCTCTGGGAAAACTGGCCTTTGATCAGCTGCAGAAAGGCAACCTGATCTTCTATGAATCCGACCTGACAGAGTGTGGCATCGATATCAGAACAGCCTCCGTGTGCTCAGGAGTGTTCACTCAGATCTTCAGAGAGGAGAGAGGACTGTACCAGGACAAGGTGTTCTGCTTCGTCCATCTGAGTGTTCAGGAGTTTCTGGCTGCTCTTCATGTCCATCTGACCTTCTTCAGCTCTGGTGTCAATCTGCTGTCAGGAGAACCTGGACCAATGCGTCTCTACCAGAGTGCTGTGGACCAGGCCTTACAGAGTCCTAATGGACACCTGGACTTGTTCCTCCGCTTCCTCCTGGGTCTTTCCCTGGAGACCAATCAGAGTCTCCTACGAGGTCTGCTGACACAGACAAGAAGTACCTCACAGACCAATCAGGAGTCAGTCAAGTACATCAAGAAGAAGATCAGTGAGGATGTGTCTCCAGAGAAAAGCATCAATCTGTTCCACTGTCTGAATGAACTGAATGATGGTTCTCTAGTGGAGGAGATCCAATGGTCCCTTAGTTCAGGACGTCTCTCCACAGATAAACTGTCTCCTGCTCAGTGGTCAGCTCTGGTCTTCATCTTACTGTCATCACAAGAAGATCTGGAGGTGTTTGACCTGAAGAAATTCTCAGCTTCAGAGGAGGCTCTTCTGAGGCTGCTGCCAGTGGTCAAAGCCTCCAACAAAGTTCTGTAAGTAAAGAGTTAGATTCATTCATCATGACTTCATGTCAACATCATGGTTGTTTATTTCTGATTCAGAACATGAAAAACATGAAATCAGAATCAAAAGATAAAGATTATTTATTTTCTTTCTTTAAAACGAGTCAGATGGAGGATAGAGAAGCTTAACTTTGTATTTTCAGCTCTATTTAACAACATTAAATCTTCCTTCCTCATCCTGATACTGATACTACAGTACTTCCTGTTAACAAGAGAGCAAATTAACTGATGTTTTCCTCTTGTTTTAAAGTAGAAAAAGAACAATTGTAAAAACATTCACTGAACAAATGTTCTTTGATCATCATGATTTCATTTTAGTTCAAACTCATCACTAAAGAGAGTTTAATTTTAACACAAATGTTATTTTCCTTGTTGATTGTTGTCTCTTCAGACTCAGTGGCTGTAACCTCTCAGAGAGAAGCTGTGAAGTTCTGTCCTCAGTCCTCAGCTCCCAGTCCTCTAGTCTGAGAGAACTGGATCTGAGTAACAACCACCTGCAGGATTCAGGAGTGAAGCTGCTGTGTGATGGACTGAAGAGTCCACACTGTGACCTGGACACTCTCAGGTCAGATTAAGTTTGTCTTCAATGATTTAAATGTGTCTCTAACGGATAAGCTCCATGCGGAGTAAAAAACATCTTCCTCAATCTATGAATTAGTTCTTCAAGACGATTTCAGATTTAATTAACTTTATATCGCAAGTTCCTAATCTCACGCTATTCTTAGTTTGATCCCTTCTTTTGTTTGACAAAAAAGGTTCGTTAACAACCTTTTTCCATGACAAAGACAAGACGAAAAAAGATCTTAAAACTAAACTATGACTAAATCTATTCTAACTTTGGTTAATGAGACAGAAATGTTGGTGGTTGAAGAAGTCAATACTTTTTCCCCCTAAATTTGCATGAACCTAACAGACGTGGACAAAGTACGGCCCCCGTACGGCGGTTATTAACGTGTCATAATGACATCATCCACGGACCCAGACCGCTCGCTCACTGTGGGGCAGCAGTGGTTCTTTTCACCGATACGAACCACGACGACTATTTAACACCTCAGTGAGTGTGAGTGAGCTTCCTTGGTTTAGCTCAGCTGTCTCCGTTTAGCTAACTGTTAGCAGGCTAAAGACGAGGAACTAAGAGAACGATGTGGTGGAGATGAAGACCTGTTTAACAGCTCGCGGCTGGTCGGCCAGCAGAGATGTTCATGTGGACCTGGCTGCTCCGTTTTCTGGTGACAGAAGCCAGCGTTTGGAGACACGAGCACTTCAACCAGTTCACATCCACATCATGAGAAGACAGTGTTAAACCGTCTTATCACGTACGTCTGTTACTAAGCAACAAACAACGCACATAAACATGTGACAGGTGGAGGCTTTTGAAAGAGCTGCTCAGTGCAGGTGAAGGATGTGGAGGCACAGAGCAGGTGGAGGAAAACCGGAGGACACAAGAGAAACAAACTGGTCATGAAACCTAAAAACAGTTCATGTAGTGGATTTACTTCAGTTAGATTCATTCATCAGGACCTAAATATCTACCTATATCTACTTATTTAGGCTTTGTGATCAGAGTTTTATAGAATGAATGAACGAAAAGGAGAAAATCAGAAGTGGGAAAGAGAATGAAGACTTTAATGTGTGTCTCTACTGTGACGATCACTGACAGTTTGATGGTTGTTTATTTCTGATTCAGAACATGAAAAACATGAAATCAGAAGATGAAGATTAATTTCTCTTTTTTACCCACTTTGTCTACAGGATAGAGAAGCTTAACTTTGTATTTTCAGCTCTATTTAACAACATTAAATCTTCCTTCCTCATCCTGATACTGATACTACAGTACTTCCTGTTAACAAGAGAGCAAATTAACTGATGTTTTCCTCTTGTTTTAAAGTAGAAAAAGAACAATTGTAAAAACATTCACTGAACAAATGTTCTTTGATCATCATGATTTCATTTTAGTTCAAACTCATAACTAAAGAGAGTTTAATTTTAACACACATGTTATTTTTCTTGTTGATTGTTGTCTCTTCAGACTCAGTGACTGTAACCTCTCAGTAAGAAGCTGTGAAGTTCTGTCCTCAGTCCTCAGCTCCCAGTCCTCTAGTCTGAGAGAACTGGATCTGAGTAACAACCACCTGCAGGATTCAGGAGTGAAGCTGCTGTGTGATGGACTGAAGAGTCCACACTGTGGCCTGGAGACTCTCAGGTCAGGATTCAATGTCCACTTCATTATTTACATTAATGGTACATTTTTTACTTCATATGATTCTTGTATGATTTAAAAAAAATATTTATGTTCCAAATATTTCCGAAAACATTTGTTAGACTTTGTTTTCACTAAAATGTTAGAAATATACATTTTGGAAATATATTTTTCAGTTATAAGATTGTTGATGTAAAGTTTAATGGGCTTTTGTGTGTTTTGTTCTGTCTGTAAACCAGTAAGTAATAATGGTCACATGATCCCTCACTAGCCGACAGTATCTCAGTCCTGCAGTGACCTTCCAGCCCTCACAGCTCCCTCAGGTCATGTGACATGTGTGTTGTTTTGTGTGTCTGCAGCCTGTCAGGCTGTCTGATCACAGAGGAAGGCTGTGCTTCTCTGGTCTCAGCTCTGAGCTCCAACCCCTCCCACCTGAGAGAGCTGGACCTGAGCTACAACCATCCAGGAGACTCAGGAGTGAAGCTGCTGTCTGATGGACTGAAGGATCCTCACTGGAGACTGGAGACTCTCAGGTATGAAGACACCTGCTGCAGCCACAGACCATCAGTCTGGTAGAGGAGGTAGAGCTGGAGACCTTTTGGTCATGTGACCCTGAGACACCAAGCTGACCTCAAACTACCAGAGACTCATCAAACTGTTTCCCACATCAGACCATCAACACAGACAGAAGTAGTGAGGAAGAGTAGTCAGGATGACTGTTCCCTAAACAGGGAGGAAGGTGATGAAAGGCTTGTGTCTCTGCAGCCTTGTCTTGTTGTTATTAGAGAGGACAGAGGTGTCTCCTGACACGTTGACGGCATCATGGTGGGTTGATATGAGTCAACGTCGTCACCTGGATGTTTAGAAGCTGATCATCTGCCTCCAGTGTGTGTTGTCCTTTAGTCACACGTTATTACTAAATGACACAGTTAAAGAAACAATATGTTCAAACCGTCTTGATGGATCATCACAGCAGGAATGTTTGGTGTCTTAAAGGAGCTCAGCTTCAGGTTTTGGTGCTTTGCACTGAGAGCCAGATCCCTGGATGATAAGTTGGACTTGTTGAAACTACAGGTGACAGTCGGCCACAGACACTCAGTGAAGAACCAACAGCTGGTTGTGGACCAGGGGGGTATTGCACAAAAGTACAATAAAGAAAGAGATTAAGCTCAGCTTGACTTAGTTTGATCTTAATCTGTTGCACGTTTGCTGAGTCGCGCTTAGAAGGAGGAGCTCAGTGGATCCAGGTCACATATCTGGGATCAGTGCAGGTCCACAGCTTTCTTAAGTAGACCACGGTGTCCATCACACATTCACTGATGCTGAAATGGAGAAGACGCCGCGCAGCATATTTTTCACCTGCTGATCAGCTACTGATCAAATATATGAGGAGGTGAAGCATATAATACACAAAACAAGGAACACGGCAGCTGTAATTAAACAGAGAAAAAGTCTGGCAGACAATCGACTGAATGTGGAAGGATTTAAAAATATCTCCTTACTAGGAAAGTTGTACACTCTGTTTTAGTTTCTTTTAATTTGACTGTTTTATGTGTTGGTTTTATTGCTGTATCTGTGTTGATGTGGTAAATGTGCTGGTTTTACTGTGAAGTGTCTTTGAGTAGCAACATGTAAAGCACTATATGTGTAGTGGCTAAACCGTTTCCTTTTGGCCTTTCCTATGGCTCCTATTTCCTCGTCCTGTTGTTTTCTACCACATGTGAAAATCCTCTTTGATGTGACACATTCTTCTGAGGCCATGAAGGTCATGAAGATGTGAGCTAAGGACTTCAGTGACAAACACACACTTCTAAAATGTTAATAAAAATACATCAGAACACAACAGAATAACTGTTAAACCCAGATCAGCTGATTTAACCCATGAGCTGCAGGATTCATCTTAGCCTGGCTCTTAGCCTGGTCTGGAGCAGGTTAGCTTCAAAGAATAAATCGCCATGGTTACTTGGCCCGGTTTAATTCAAGCAAGTCAAGCTAAATTCCTCCAGAATAACCTGGATATCCGACTTAATCCCTTATCCGGGTTTGGTGCAACAGCCCCCTGGGGGGTCAGAGCCCAAAGAGGTTTGTTTAGGACTGGACCAAAGTTCTAGGGGGACTCGGGCAGTGCTCTGTGGCTGCAGACCCACCTGAGCTGTAACATCTTCACCTGCAGACTACAGGTGATAGAAACTAAACCACCTGTGAAACCACAGTGAAGAAGGTCAAAGGTCAATAATAAATCAGAAATGGTGTGTTTTTATTCATAATTAATGTCATCAGAACAACACAAGAGGCAATCTGAGCGACTACAAGTTGACACACAGGATATAAATTCCTCCTGAAGTTGAAGCAGAAGAAACATCAGTCAGTGGTCATTGATCACATGATGCATGAAGCAGCTGGTCTTCAGGAGTCAGGCTCCCTGTTAGTGAGGGAAAGTGGTCCAGCTCAAAGAAATGACTTTCAGTCTGTAAAGAATGTGGATTTACTTGAAAATGACTTCCATTGATGCAGCTTGAGCAGTTACACAATGAATAAATTCACTTTGTCACTCTGCACTGATCCAGCTGCTGAGACACACGAGGTCATTGAAGTTCCACATGATGAAGAACTTCTCTTCTTCTTGTGAACAACATGAGCAGCAGGAGAGAACCTCCTTCCACAGGAGCAGATGTTGTTCTTCAGACTGAGAGTCTGCAGCTCGTCACCAGGGCTGGACTGGTAATCGGGGTGGGCCGACGCACTTGGGGGCCGGTCGATAGGCCTATACATTTTTTTTTGCTTTCGACCGGCCCATAAAGCAGGGACAGCGGCCCATTGGTTCATTTTCCATACTGACACTGGGCCGGCCCAATCATCTCTTAGCAGGCTCCACCCCTCCCTCTCCGTGTGTCAGTCAGTGACTCCGAGCCAGTAAGAAATGTGTGGATTAGGATGGAGGAACAAAACCTTAAGAGCAAGGGGGCTGCGGAGAAATTGCGGGCCAAAAATAAATAAATCTAGAGGTTGATGCCTCAACGTGTTCAAAAATGACCGACATGTTTAGTGCTGTAGCTTCAGTTGTCAAAACTACTGCAGAACCTGACGACATGTTGCAGAAGCATAGGGTTGCCAACTCTCCCAACCCCAAATCAGGGACACTTTCGCGAGCTGACGGGGGGGTGCTGGCGGCCGGGCTTGCACAGTCTGTTTTTTCTTTGCAGCGCCAGCATCACTGCTCATTTCCACAGAGAGGACAGCTCTCACCCGGCCCCCGCGCGCACACTGGAGTGATGCGTCACAACTTCACACCAACCGGGAGTTTTTCGCGCGTCTTTGACTTAGCGGGCTGTGATTGGAAATCGGGGCTGGAGCTGGCTACAACCAAGATGATGACCATTTAACCTCCATTAATGAATGTTCTAATAAGGCTGTTGTTGCTATTATAAAGTCTGAGTGTCAGGTTGTCATTTGTCAAATTGTCACTTAAAAGTTGCTGCAATGGCCACTCAGCTAAAGTCAAATAACAGCATGAGATATTTAGCTCTGTTTTTGTAGTGAGCAGAGTTGAGAGTTCACTTATTCAATTGCAACTTGGGATATTATATATATTATATATTCTAATGTAACCATTTAAAACTCATAACGGCCCTTCTTCTCTAGAAAAAAACTTAAATGATGCCATTTGATTATTTTGATTACACGTTAGAAGAGGTCACTAACGTATGTTATTTGGGGATAAAAACCCACTTTGCATTTTGAAAGCTGTATATTCAACTAACTGGATATTTTCTAATGTTTCTTCTGAATTTCTAATATCATCTACATTTTATATATATATATATAATCAGGACGTTTTGTGTGAGTTATTTGTTTGTTTAGGTTTTTTATGGGAAGTGTCTCAACAATTAGAGGTAAATGTTGTTTGGTGTCATATTAAAGAGGGTTTGTGCTCTTTAAAGGGATAGTTCACCCAAAAATGAAAATTGTGTCATCACTTACTCACCCCCAAGTTGTTTCAAACCTGTATGAATTTCTTTATTCTGCTAAACAAAAAGAAAGATATTTTGAGGAAAGTATTTGTTTTCCTACTATGGAAGTCAATGGGGTCCATCAACTGTCTGATTACAGACATTCTTTAAAATATCTTTCTTTTTGTTTAGCAGAATAAAAAAATCACACAGGTTTGAAACAACTTGATGGTGAGTAAATAATGACACAATTTTCATTTTTGGGGGAACTATCCCAATTGCAAGTATAGTGACCTATACTTGCAATTCTACACTGGTCCATGGCACTCACAGTAGTTCTCAGCTTTGTATGGGCTTTGGGGAACAGAACAGTAGATGTGCATATCTACAGGGACCACAAGGATAGTGTACTGGTTGGTGGTTGTGTCCGACCGATTGTGGGGGGCCGGTCTGAGCTAAAATGCCAGGGTCCTTTTTTTGTCCCAGTCCAGCCCTGCTCGTCACTGTTGTTTCACACAACTTGTGTGTCCTCCTCACGCCGTGTGTGTTGGTGCGTGTTGGGAGGCTTCTAAGGACGCTTCATTCTTCTTCGTTGGTTTGTCCACAGTTCTTCAGCATCAAGGTGCTGAAGTCTGGTTGTTTGTATCTGATGTACTTCATGCTCGTAGTACTTCATGCTGGTAGTACTTTAGGCCTGTAGTACTTTATGCTGGTAGTACTTTATGCTGGTAGTACTTTGTGCTCGTAGTACTTCCTGCTCGTAGTACTTCCTGCTCATAGTACTTCATGCTGGTAGTACTTTAGTCCTGTAGTACTTCGTGCCCGTAGTACTTCCTGCTCATAGTACTTCATGCTGGTAATACTTCATGATCGTAGTACTTTGTGCTCGTAGTACTTCATGCTGGTAGTACTTCATGCTGGTAGTACTTCATGCTGGTAGTACTTTAGGCCTGTAGTAGGTTTATAACACGTTAACATGCACTAATCATCACAGATGATGAATGAGTGAACATGATGAGCTGTGGTCATGGGCCAATCAGAAGAAGAAGAGGTGGTCCATGTGGACATGAAGGACCAAGCTGTGTGTATGAGAGTGATGTCATGTCCATGTCTCCATTCTCCTCCTTTCAGGGTGGAGCCTGCTGGAGTCCAATGGATGACACCAGGTCTGAGGAAGTGTAAGTGAGCTTTGAGTTGGATTCATCACACTGTGACATCACTCATTCACCTCTGTGATGTCACTAGATGAACACATGATTAATAACTGCAGCTGTATTGTGTCTTGTTCTCTCATCAGATTCCTGTGAACTCACAATCGACACAAACACAGTAAACAGACAACTCAAACTGTCTGACAACAACAGGAAGGTGACACGTGTGGAGGAGGTTCAGTCATATCCTGATCATCCAGACAGATTTGACAACTGGCCTCAGCTGCTGTGTAGAACTGGTCTGACTGGTCGCTGTTACTGGGAGGTCGAGTGGAGCGGATACGTTAATGTATCAGTGAGTTACAGAGGAATCAAGAGGAAAGGAGGCAGTAATGACTGTGTGTTTGGAAACAATGATCAGTCCTGGAGTCTGTGGTGCTCTGATAAAGGTTACTCTGTCTGTCACAATAATACAGTAACACACATCACCTCCTCCTCCTCCTCTCATAGAGTAGCAGTGTATGTGGACTGTCCTGCTGGCTCTCTGTCCTTCTACAGAGTCTCCTCTGACTCACTGATCCACCTCCACACCTTCAGCACCACATTCACTGAACCTCTTTATCCTGGGTTTGGGTTCTGGTTCAGTTCCTCAGTGTCTTTGTGTCCTCTTCAGGACGGTGAGTCTCCTCCTGGTGGAGAACCTTCCTCTCTGCTCACCACATAGTTCAGTCTGTACAGCTGATGGAGGTCCATGTGGGTGTAGGTGCAGGTGGAGCAGGTGAGGGGTACCTGAGCTGGTCTGGACTCTGGGGGTCCACAGCTCTCTGGGACTTGTGCTGTTGCAGATGAACGTGTGAAAGAGCTCAGCGAGGTGTGTTTTAATGTCTCTGTGCTCGATGCCTCTGTGGATGAATCAATAATCATCATTTAGATGTTGGCTCCTAATTACAGTTTAATCTTAATCTTTATGTGTCACAATGTTCAAGAAGACATTTTATACGACTAATGGATCTGTTTGATAAATTGTACTCAAATTTTAACTTCAAATATTGTCACATTAAAGATCATTTCACATTATCTGCTTTGTTCCTTTTTTTTAGTTACTTGTGTTTTTATTAAAGTTACATAGAAGTACAACGTTTAGTCCCTCCATGTAGTACTTTGTGTTGTATAATTGATTGTTAATGTGAAACTTTATTGATGAGCAGCGTTCTGCTCGTCGTGTCATAAACTTTTCTTTCTTCAACAAGAACCTGAGAAACGAGTAAATGTCCATAACGCAGAAGAGCCTTTTTATTTCTATTAATCAATAGTTGGTTTGTGGTGAATCAGATGGTGGCCTGTGAGGGTCACTTTGGTCTCCAGCTCTTTAGTCACATGACTTCCTGCTTCTTAAGGGACTTTTCATTGTTAATGTAAAGGTTTTAAATTAACAATAAAACACTCAAGATTTAGTTTCACAGTGACATGATTTATGGTGATGAAGATGAAGAAGATCTGTGTTTTAACTAAAAGGTTCATGTTGAATTAAACCAGTCACATTTTGTCAGGAAAACAAAGCAAGTCTTTAATATTTGACACAATGATGATGAGCCAGAGGTCAGAGGTCATCCCACTGAGCTCCTCTGGAGAACCCGACTGGACAAACCCTCCACCACGTGGGCCAGTAGCTGAGTGACAGCAGAGAGTCAACGATGACCTCACAGGGGAACGCCATGACGTCATGTGACCCACCAGCTGAGCCAGCTCCTCCCCCAGGGCCGGACCGCGGCGGACTGCGTCCAGCTTCTCCTCCTCCAGCGTCTCCATGAAGTCCAGCAGCAGCTCCACCAGAGACCTGAACCACAAGCAGACTCCTGAGACCACCGGGTCCCACCCGGGACCAGAGGGGGCCGGCGGGACCTCACCTGTGCAGGTGGACCCGGAGCGGCAGGTTGGTGCGGCCCAGCGGCCTCAGAGCGCTCTGCTCCTTCAGGAGGTGCTGCAGGTGAGCAGAACATCTGCAGCACCTGGAACCTGGAGGTTTCATGTTTTCATTCAGACACAAAGATCTCCTTCATCTCTCGTGTGTCCCATGTGGTCGACTCCTCCCCCCGAGGCAGCATATCCCAGCATGCAGTGCGGGTCGATGAAGATGGATGTATTAAATATATATAAAGTATTTGTTGGAGCAGACAACAGAAGAGAAATCCTGATGCTGGGAACGAGGCTTAAATACATCAGAGCTCACCTGGTGGCCAGGTGGAGAAATGACCCACTGCATTCCATCTATAACCTTGTTAAGAAAAGTGTGAATGTTCATCAGCAGGCTGTTATCAATGTGTCTACACTGTAATAGAAATACTTTGACTCATTTATTTACCTCTGTGTTTATATGTAAAATCACTTTTTGATGAGTTTTAAGTGGTTTTGTGTGGTGCAGTTCAGATTGTGACCACGAGGTGTCGCCCTTTACCTTCTCATCGCCTCAGTGACTGAAGCAGCTTTATTACCATCATCAATACTTCATGAAAAGGAAACCTTGTTTTCTACTTATATTACTGCAGTAGTCACTCAACCTGAGGGGCGCGTCCCTTTGAAGGGCCACATGACTCCTCTGAGGGGTCAGAAGACATAAAGTACCACAAATACTCCAGACTTCAGGTATATGTGCTTTCATGTAAAACATTATTTAAATTTACATATTGTATTAGTTTACATTTAAATGCTCCTCCAGTCACCAGTCCTTCAAGCTCCTGAAGTTTGCAGATGACACCACCCTCATTGGACTGATCTCTGGTGGGGACGAGTCCGCCTACAGGTGGGAGTCTGACCACCTGGTGACGTGGTGCAGCCAGAACAACCTGGAGCTCAACGCCCTGAAGACAGTGGAGATAGTCGTGGACTTCAGGAAGAACGCAGCCCCACCTTCCCCCCCTCACCCTGTGTGACTCCCCCGTCACCCCTGTGGACTCCTTCCGTTTCCTGGGCTCCATCATCACCAGGACCTCAAGTGGGAGCTGAACATCAGCTCCATCACCAAGAAGGCTCAGCAGAGGATGTTCTTCCTGAGGCAGCTGAAGAAACTCAACCTGCCAAAGACGATGATGGTGCAAATGCAAAACAAAAGGGCGTCAAACACACAGCAGTTAAATATTCAACATTCATTCCAACAGTAGATGGATTGGACATCTCATTCATACATAAAAACAGCCTCGTTACTCCTGTTTCATTTTGACTTGTTTTCGCTTCGTCATCGTTCAAAAACACACAAAAAACCCTCTCTGGATGAATCACGCCGTCCGGATTGAGTGACTTTGATTTTGGTTGGATGAGAAGTATAAACATGAACCATCCAGACACCCTGGTGGTTTTCTGCGTGATGCGGCTGCAGAAGACACAAATCAGAGGGACGCCGCGTGTGGAAAGTGTTCGGTGGGAGGATCCTTTATCAGGACGGTACAAGCCGATCTCACCTGGACCCTCCTCTTCCTCCTCATGTAAAGTCCATGTCACGTTAAATGAGTCTCTTCATGACCAAGGGTTTGACCTTTTTACTTTTCACCGTCATAAATAAAGTGACGTAACGTTGTGTCTTAATGCGCGGCTTTAGAAATGAACACTAAGGTTCTTTATTTGTTCATAAAGGCTGAAAAAACTGGTCATTTGTCCAATGTTTGGAAAACCGACCGCTGCCAGTTCAGTGTTGCTGCCAGTTCAGTGTTTCCCATCATTATAACAGCGGTGCCCCCCCCATCCAGAAGAGGTCTGACTCCCCCCATGAAGCAGTGAACCATGGGGGGCCACTGCAGTTCAATGGCTGAAGAGATAAACGCCTGCACGTCTGTTCATCCTGTGGTATTATTATTCCGCTGCAAAGGTAGGCCAAAGGAGTAAGCCTACCTACTAACAGTCCCTCTGCTGGTTCAGCGTCGCCTCTCTGAATGTCGTCATGTGTCCATCATCTGGACGGCAGGTCACGTGATCTGAAGGCACCTCCCCGTCATATTATAATGGAGGTTACACATTAAGTTTGTCCTTAATGGTCATTTATGCTTTTATACTTTAAAAAGTTTTGAAACCAGTGAATACATTTGACACCTCTGTACAATATGATGGTCTAAAATATACATGATGTCACCAATGTGAACCCTTTCCTTTAAACATGTTCATAATTATAGTTTATTTGTAAAAATGTTGAAGTTTGGACCAAACAAACATTGTGAAAGTTTCACATTTTGATTCTACAATTTCTCATTGAGTCGATGAAGGAACTGGAACTATTTGTTGTACAAACAAGAGAAGAACAACAGCTGCTTTTAGACGTGAGTTGATGACCTCACTTGGTCATGTGACCGCTAGGTGGGTGTCGGCCATCTTGCTCTGGTTTTGGGCCTCCAGGTGAGTCGTCCCGTCAGTTATGCATTAAGTTAGTAGTTTGTTATTCATTTATTTAATGAATTTAAAATTTGAAAATGTTTGATGGGGAATCCACACACACACACACACACACAAACAAACACACACACACACACACACACAAACAAACACACACACACACACACACAGCTCTTGGTGCTTTGTTGTTTTCACGTCTACAATGGTCCACTTCTCGTTGCGCACAGCAGTTCTCGGGGGGGGGGGGGAGTTATTTGACACACAGTGTGGAAGGAGACACTTTCACCTGCAGCCTGATTAATTCATTTAAAGATGGATTTAATAATATGTTTGTGTGTGTATGTACTTCCAAAAAGAATGTAAATTATGATCAAATAAAATGAGTGAAAGCAGAAACGCAGGAAATATGTGGTCATGGAAATTAAATAAAAGAAAAATATTAATACAAATCGCAACATTATGAAAATGTGAATATATCTTTTCCTTGACTTTTGGTAGCTTGTTTTCAGAGTGCTGGTGTTTTTTCCTCCTTGGGGGGTTGATGGAGGAATTACAGTTTGTGTTCTACATTCAGTCACATTTTACTGTACGCAAGCAGGCTTCTTTATGGCTGTTGTTGTGGAATATTTCAACTGAATTCTACCTGCCATAAATATTGAACATCATGATAACACTGAGCTTTCATTCCCTCACATGAAGGTCATCCTCAGTTGAAGGTTTGAATCATTACAAACAAGTGGAGATAAGAACTGAGGTTAAGATGTGGAAACAATCCTTTGCACACAGATATATGAGCCACAGGGTTCAAAGTGCCATGTTTACTGCCATTGAAGCCTGCTTGTAACAACATGTACTTGAGAGGAAGCTGCACTTTGTCATGAAGGTAAATGATTGACATCTCAGCGTGACACTGCTTTGTGGGTAAGTTGTTCCTCCCCAACAAGTGGAGTAAAGAGTAGAAACACTCTGAGGTCACTGCGTCTGAAGGAAGTTGAAGTGAAGCACCAAGCTCCTTTTCTACAGACCTGCTGAGGACAGAAGAGAGCGGCTCACTGAGGAAGTTCATGTCTACAAGCTCGGTAAGTGCAGCAGTGGTTGGATGAGTGACATCATTGATGGTTGTGAACGTGTGATTGTTTAAAGATTCAGATTCACGGTTGAAAAGCTGGTCAAACAACGTTAAAACACGAACGACACCTTTCTGTAACCATGGAGACAACCAACTACAACCCAGATTAATCAGAACTTTATCAAAAAGACGCTCAGTGAGCTGGACGAATCGTCCTCCATGTGCGCAGTGACCGTCTGACACGTACAATGCGTTTAAACTATATTACAGAAATATTCCATACCTTCACTGTAATGAATGGTAGCACGACCACAAGCATTTATATATAAGTGGGATTATTATTGTTGTACCAAAGTAGTTATTTTGATGAAATGTGCTTTTGATTCATTACTGAGTATTTAATGTAAACATTATTAAATAGCTTCACTCTTATAAAGTTTAGCAAGACCAAAGTCATTCCTTACATCTATGGGGTTATTTGTGTTGTACCACATCCAATATTATCATTAAATGTGCTTCTGACTTTTTATTAGGGCTAATATTTAATAATCAATTCTGAAGTAAAGCTGTAATTATTTATTACAGCTTCCCCCCAAAATCATGTCATATGTTCATGGGATTGTTCTTGTTATACTACACATTTTGATAAAGTCTGCTTTTGCATTATTTTAATTAACTTAATTCTAATGCAATGTAATGTCATTACATTTTGTTTCACAACCACGACCACTGGATCCTATTTAATGTCCAGTAAACAGAACATTGGTTAAGGAGCACTTTCATGAAGGAAGTACAAGATCTTGTCACTGAAGGCAGGTCTCAGACTTCCAACAACGAGCTCCTTTTAATCAGGGTTCGAAACGAGAGAGGTCTGGGGGGGTCCCGGGTCATTAGGGACCCCCTATAAGAATTTATCTTTTGAGTTTGGGGGGTCCCCGACAAATATTTTTAACATTAAAAATGATTGTGAAAAGGTCTTTAGTCACGTTTTATATTTATAACAATAATTAATGTATTTCCTATTGGGCAGCAATCAGAGCAGCCAATAGCATCACAGGTTCTTGTTGTGCTCTATGACGCACACGAAGGTTACTGTTGAACGAAGCCTCACAAAGAGTGAAATCCCTCATGATAATTAGAGATGAGCGAGTACAGCATTATCTGTATCTATACTCTGATTGGGCGGGGCCTAACCCGAAAGTGGGCGGGCCTAACCCGAAAGAAGGATGGATTTAACCCGTAACTTGTGGGGTTGTTTTGAAATGGGCGGGGCTTTAACCGCTATGCTCTTTTCTTAAGCATGCAATTGACCCTTCGCAGGGAGCTTGATTAATAGGTGATATGACCAATCATACATGAACTTGAAAAACACTGTACTGTACCTACGCATTTCTGCGGTTAAAACAGCATTCCTTCTTAATTCTTATGTTCATTTATGTTTATCCCTCATTATTCTGATCACTGAAGATCATGAGAGAGCGAGGGGAAGTGTGTTAAGTAAAAAAAAAAAAAAAAAACGGAGACACAACACAACGCGAGTCGCATTCTTAAGCACGACGTCTTAACAAGCCCCACGTTTACCTGAACTCTACTAGTTAAGAACAACAAACCGAAGTAAAAAAATAATCCTGAAGCCGAAGAAATCCTTCTAATTTATCGTGAAAGACCCGCGAACCTGTCCAAAACAAGGTTGGAACTACAATCTGGAAAACCGAACTCCAATCCTTCCCTGGATCCGTACGGGGAGTCCATATTCTCATTAGCAGACCGTCCTTCAAGTAATATTTCACACCTGTCGTAGTGGTTTCCCCCAACTTCACGACAGAGGCAAAACATTTAGCTAAGCTCAGATCCTCTTTTTGGGAAGCTATTAGCTTTTCCCTAGTCAATGGTACTCTTAAATCGTCACCAGTGGAATCCATTTTCTTTTCTACCTCAAGAGCAACCTTTGCTGAACTACTTGGGATCATAGAAGTAGAACACGGGACTTCTTCTCCAGTCCACATAGGGGCAAGCACAGAGTCAGATAGGTCAAGCATGCTACCCAAGCGACGCGACTGGGCACGCGTAATTACGCATGCAGGAAAGGCCTCAGGAAATGTAGTGGCCAAAACATCTCCACTAGACTGCACATCTGGCTTGTCTATTACCTCCAACACTGGCACAACTTTACCTCCTGCTGGATCATTACCCATGATCAGAGCCACCCCATTTATGGGAAGTTGGGACTGTACACCAACTCTGAAGCATCCACTCACCAAATCTGAAACCAAATGGACAGTGTGTAAGGGGACAGGGACACAACCCATTTCAATCCCCCTCAACAATACACTAGAACCACAGTAAGACTCATTTGACCAGGGCAGAACACTTGAGAGAATTATAGACTGAGCCGCCCCAGTATCTCTCAATATCAAAATGGGCTCCTGGTCCTTAGAATCACCTGTCAGGGAAACAAAGCCTTTAAATATGAACGGGTCATACGTTGGGTCACAACCACTCGGTCGAACGGCAGAACTCTCTTGTACCGTGCCCTGTGTAGCCATCGTGATTAACCCCACACCTTTGGGGTGTTTAGGGGTTGAGGGTGGGGACTTGCGTTTTAAAGTCACACAATCGGCAATGACATGCCCAACCTTATGACAGTAAAAGCATGCACGCTCCTCCTTTTGAGATGGTCGTGCATGTACTGGGTAACGAGGGGAGTTATAGGCAGGTGCAGAAACAACTGGTCTAGTTTCACTACGGTGAGTGGGAAACACAGTTTTATGTGTTAACACAAATTCATCGGCCAGCACCGCAGCTTCCGATAACTTATTAACCTTTTGTTCGTTAATGTATACAACCAACCGCTCTGGAAGGCTGTTTTTAAATTCCTCCAACAAAATTAACTCACGAAGACTTTCAAAAGTTTTAACTTTACTTGCCAAACACCATTTGTCCAATAGGGACTCCTTTTCTCTCGCAAATTCAACAAAGGTTTTTATAGTGGATTTGGTGTGCCGTCGAAACTTTTGGCGATAAGCCTCTGGCACCAGCTCATATCCACGTAGCACAGTAGCCTTAACAATGTCATAGTTAAGACTATCAACAAGGGAGAGGGTACCCAGCACCTCCTGCGCCTTACCAGACAATTTACACTGAAGTAACAGTGGCCACACGTCCCTAGGCCAATTTAAGGCCACTGCTATACGTTCAAATGGACTGAAGTACGAATCTACCTCAGACTCACAAAATTGAGGAACTAAAGCAATATGCCGGCTGATGTCAAATGTATTTGCAGCGCCCTGAGCGGAAGATCCCCCAGGGGGCATGGCAGAAGCAGCGGCAAGCCTCGCCCTCTCTGCGTCCAATTCCAATTTTCGCAGTTCAAAATCCATCTGCCTTATTCGGATATCCCTCTCAGCTTCCAACTCCAGTTTACGCATCTCCAACTTGTGCTGGAGCTCTTCTTTTCGGATCTGAGCCCTCTCTTCGGCGTCCAGCTGTTGCGGTACAGCAGGAGGCATGGGAGAGAAGGGATCAAACCGAGGCAAGGTGGCCGGGGCCTTATACTCAGCCTCAGGAGGTCTATCCGGGGACCCCGGAGTATCCACCCCCTCCTCAAACACAGGTTGAGACAAAACTAGCACCTGCTGTTCAAGCAGTGCGGCTAACACTAAAGCACGTGCCTCCGCCTTATCAAATCCCCTTGGCACAGAGACACCCAACTGGGCTGCCAAGGATTCTAATTCCACTCTCCTACAATTTTCAAAATCCTCCCATGTAGGGTTATCCAGAAAGTCTTTTACATCAAAGGTGGCCATTTTATGAGTCACCCTAAACAAACACACTAAACCCACTACCACACTTTACACAATCCAAAGCTACAAACACAGAGTGTGTGCACAGGCTGATTCAAAAGATCCCGGACGAGCCCCCATGTTACGTTCCCACCTAGGTTGGAACTCGTTTTACCGGTGGGGAACGTAAAAACCTGTGCTGGCGCCCCCTGTATAATCAGTAGTGGACAGTGAAGTAGTGTGGGGGGGGGGTGCAGCTGAAACAAATGAGGCCTGACACGTAAAATTTGTGTTTGGTCCCCGTGGGACATTTAGTAGGTGACACAAACAAATAACAACACAACAAAAAGGTACACACATAACCAAATCAGGGAGGAGAAGGGGATTGTGGGGATTGGGGTCAAAGTAAGGAAATAAACAAAAGGTCCCTTTTGTTCTACCCCCCTTTCCCTGCCTAACACAATCTATCCCTAACCAGCTCACCTCTCTATTCCAAAAAAAACTACAGGGGTGACCCCACCCAGCTAACTTAGTGTGTGTAACAAAGGTTTACCTACGTGATGGAAAATGTACACCCATGGGCAGAACTACCTACCCCTTCTCCAGAACTGAGGTAGAGTACCATTGGGTCTCACTCGACCAGATCTCAAACAAAACAATGTTAGCCAGGCCATACAACAAACACAGCCTCTTTCTCTCTCCCCTCTGTTCCTCAACCAGGCTGGTTATATAGGCCACCAGCTCGTTAGCTGATTGCTCCCCAGGTTTTATACGGCCACGTCTCCTCGCCAACAGCCAACCAGCACTGCACACCTGTAAGCCATGAAAAAAACAAAACACTACCCCCACTCACAGTTAAAGGCAGAGACACAAAACATGGGGACATGTAACATGCTGACTGAGGGAGGGAGAGAGGAGTTCTGTGTGTGAGTGAGCCGAGCGGGACACAGCAACACAAACAGTGTGTGTGTAGGGGAGGGGCGCTGTGACTACCAGCCAATCACAGAACGCAGACACAGACAGCTACCCAATGAGGACATTTATTCAATCCGACCACAGATATTGACTCGTATTACTCGTATAATACTCGGGCCCTTTCTCAATACCTGAGACGGCGAGATCGGACTCGCGTTCCCGCGAGAACAGACTCGGGAGACGGACTCGGGCGTCCTGACCATAGACATGTATAGAAAGGCTAGATGGCTCAAGGCGGAGTCGGCTGTGTCGTCACTTGGCAGCCATCTTAGGTCAGGAGACCGCGCTGCTGCTCCCTGCTGCTGTGGACGGAAGGTGAGTGATATATGCCAACTAAAATGCTCGTAACTTGCTGAATTTTTGACGGATTTACAAACGGTTTTGTTTATTCCAAACCTTATTAACCTACTTAATATATTATTTTCTTAATAAACTCCGTGGCGATAATTTTTCACAAGTATGCAGTTAAATAGCCGCATCCCTGACGTTTATGACACACCAAGCCGTTTGAAAATCGGTTGAAAATTGAGCAAAATAGTTATTTCAGCACTACATGCACAAAAGACTTTAATGTTATAACTGGACGAGCGGTCCTGTCCTAAGATGGCCGCCGTGTGACATCGTCGGGTCCCATTGGCTCTCAGCGCCGGTAAGCCATCTAGCCTTTCTATACATGTCTATGGTCCTGACTCGCAGGTTCTAGAGAACGGAGAACAGACGTTTCTGTAATTGGAACAGCAGCTGACTTGATGACTTCACCACGTCAGCTTGTCTTCCTAATACGTTTTAATTTAGTTTTTGACTTAAATATTTTACTATTAACAAGCTGGTATATATAAATGGTATAGATAATATTGAGCACCATATATGATATATATATATATATATATATATATATATATATATTGTGACGGGGGCGAAGAAACACACGGCACAAGGGTCACGGTGAGTGCCCCGAAGGGCGGATTTTATTTGAGTGCGTGAGGGATTTTTCCCTGGTGCTCGCTCCTCTCTCGGTCGCCTTCCCGGGGCGCGGTGCTGCGTGCGTCCGCGGCGTCCGTGGAGTCCAAGGGGACGGAGGGATCGCGGTCACCCACTGCTCTCTGGGGTAAAATAACATAAGACTTGTTACTCGGGTCCTGCGGGACATCTTCCTCCCCCCCGGTGTGTGCCACTGAGGCTTATCAAGCCCGCGCCTGATGGCACGCAGGTGTGGCCGCTCAGCCCGTGATGAGCAAGTGCAGGTGTGTCTGCTCTGTTTCCAGGGCGACGCTGACAAGGGCTCAGGACCTTGTGTCACATTCCCCCCCCCTAAGCGTCGTCCTATCTTGTGGAGAAACGGGGAGATTGGGGCAGGGTGGGGGGTGGAGCCTGACCGGTCCGCAAACGCTGACCATAACCTTGATAGGCCATCGGCGTTGGCGTTTTCCTTCCCCGCTCGGTGTTGTACCGTGAAGCGGAAATCCTGAAGGGCGAGGAACCACCGCGTCACCCTGGCGTTGGTATCCTTGACCCGGGCCATCCACTGTAGAGGGGCGTGGTCCGTGATCAGGGTGAAGTGGTGGCCGAGGAGGTAGTAGCGGAGCTCCAGGACTGCCCACTTGGCTGCCAACGCCTCTCTTTCGACGGTCGCGTACCGTTGCTCGGCCGGGGTCAGCTTCCGGCTGATATAGACCACCGGGTGTTCCTCGCCGTTGAGGACCTGGGAGAGGACTGCTCCCAACCCGGTATCTGATGCATCCGTCTGTACCAGGAAGGGGCTGTTGAAGTCGGGGGCTCGGAGCACCGCGGCCGACGTGAGGGCTGTTTTTATCCGCCGGAACGCGTTTTCTGTCTCCGGGTTCCACGGAACCTTCTCCGGTTGCCCCTTCCTGGTCAGGTCTGTCAGGGGAGAGGCTAAGGAGGAGAAGTTAGGGATAAAACAGCGGTAGTATCCCGCCAACCCCAAAAAGGCCCGTACCTGTGTCTTTGTAGTGGGCCGCGTTGCCGAGAGGATAGCCGACACCTTCTTCTCCTGGGGCCGGATAAGGCCCCGGCCAACCTGATACCCCAGGTACTTGGCTTCGGCGAGGGCCAGGTGACACTTGCGGGGGTTGGCGGTCAGCCCAGCCCGGCGTAGCTCCGACAGCACCTTCCGCAGACGCTCTAGGTGGTCCTCCCAGGTCTCTGAGTGAACCACCACATCGTCCAGATAGGCCGCCGCATAACTTTGGTGAGGCCGCAGGAGGACGTCCATGAGGCGTTGGAAGGTGGCGGGGGCCCCGTGCAGGCCAAAGGGATGGACCCGGTACTGCCAGTGTCCGCTCGGGGTGGAGAACGCGGTCTTCGGCTTGGCCTGCTCGGTTAATGGGACCTGCCAGTACCCCTTGGTGAGGTCCAGGGTTGAGATGAACCGGGCCCTTCCTAGGCGATCCAACAGCTCATCGACCCGCGGCATCGGGTAGCTGTCGAACTCAGAGACCTCATTGAGGCGGTGAAAGTCGTTGCAAAACCGGAAGGTGCCATCGGGCTTCGGTACCAGGACGATCGGGCTGGACCACGGGCTGCGTGAAGGCTCAATGGTCCCCAACCTCAGCATCTCCTGTACCTCTTCCTCGATAGCGTGTCGTCGAGCCTCCGGGACGCGATAGGGCCGCTGCCGGATGATGACTCCGGGAGCTGTGCGGATATCGTGCTTGAGTACTTGGGTCCGCCCCGGCTGGGGAGAGAACACATCGGTGAACTGACTCACCAAGTGTTGCAGCTCCAATTTTTGGGCCGCCGATAGCTGGGGGTCCATGTCGACAGCCACGGGGGGTAGGTGGGCGAGAGCCGCCAGCTGGGGTCCGGTCCCAACCCAGCGCTTCAGGAGGTTTATGTGGTAGATTTGGTCCTCCTTCCGTCTCCCCGGCTGCCGGACTCGGTAGGTAACCGGGCCCATCTTCTCGGTGACTGTGTAGGGGCCCTGCCAGTTGGCCAGGAACTTGCAGGCGGCGGTGGGGACTAGAACAATGACGTGGTCACCAGGCTGGAACTACCGTGGCTGGGCCGCCTGGTTGTAGTGCCGTTGCTGGGATTGTTGGGCCTTGGCCAGGTGTTCCCGGACGAGGGGCATGACCCTGTCGATCCGCTCCCGCATCTCCCGGACGTGCTCCACCGTGGTTCGGTGGGGCGCCGGCTGCTGCTTCTCCCAAGCTTCTCTGGCGACGTCGAGTAGACCGCGGGGCTGTCGGCCGAAGAGGAGCTCGAATGGGGTTAAGCCGGTGGACGCCTGGGGTACTTCTCGGATGCCAAACAGGATGTACGGCAGCATCTTGTCCCAGTCCCGCCTGTCCTCTGCCGCCACTCGACGCAGCATCTGCTTTAGCGTCTGGTTAAACCGCTCAACCAGGCCATCCGTCTGCGGGTGGTACACGGTGGTGCGGAGCCGCTTAATCTGGAGGAGCTTGCAGAGGTCAGCCATCACCCGGGACATAAATGGGGTGCCTTGGTCAGTCAGGATCTGGGAGGGTAGACCGACCCGACTACTCAGCAGGAACAGCTCCTGGGCAATGGCTTTGGCGGTGGCTTTACGGAGGGGGATGGCCTCCGGGTAGCGGGTGGCGTAGTCTAGGATGACCAAGACGTGTTCGTGTCCCCGGGCAGACTTCGGCAGCGGCCCCACCAGGTCCATCCCAATTCGCTCGAAGGGCACCTCGATGATGGGCAGTGGAATCAGTGGGCTCGGGGCCGGGGTCCGTGGCGACGTCCGTTGGCAAGTGGGACAGGCTTGACAGAAGCGCTTGACCTCAGCATCCAGACCCGGCCAGTGGAACCGATCGCGTATGCGTTGGGCTGTGTTCTGGGCCCCCAGGTGGCCGGCCATGGGGTGCGCATGCGCTAGTTCGATCACTGCCTGAGTCTTTGTCCGGGGGACCACCAGCAAGGTTTTTTCTTCCCCCTTTCGTTGCGCGACACAGAAAAGCAGGCCGTTCTTTATCACGAAGTGGGGCGTGGGGTGAGGTGCCGGTTGGAGTTCCTTCCCATCGGCAACCCTCACCTGGGACCAGCAGTGCTTTAGGCGATCATCCTCATGCTGCTCCCTGGCGAACCCCCCAGCCCCAGACACCTGCTGGAAGAGGTCAAAGTACAGATTAGGGTTATGGTGGGATGACTCACCCTCCCTGGGGCTATCCGAGGCCAGCAGCGCGGGGAGTCGTCTGGGCCTACTAGGCGCGGGGCGCGGTGGGCGGTTCCAGGCGGGGCTAGCCGGCTGTCTGGTGGTGGCTAGGAGGCGGTCGAAGCCCGGCCAATCTCTCCCTAGCAGGACCGGCACCGGTAGATGCCTGACAATCCCCACTTCCACCGGCCATGCCCCGGGCAGCGCCGCGATGGTGATGCGCCGCGATGGCACCTCTCTGGTATCGCCGTGGATGCAGGTGATGGGCAGGCGGGCTTTGGGCTCGGGTCGAGGAGGAAGGACGGTGGGCCGGACGAGGGTGACCGCGCTGCCCGAGTCCAGGAGGGCGAGGAATGGTCGGCCACATATCCTCACTTCCGCCTGCGGGGCCTGTTTCGGAGCCTCCGCGTGCCCGGCACAGTTAGTCAGCCAAGCCCGTCCAGGGGTCGGTGGCGCTTCGGTGGGCATAGATTCGTCCTGCGGGCCAGAAACCGCCGGTTTGCTTACTGGTCGCTGGACGCGTTCTGGCGTGCGTTGCTCCCGGGTTTCCCGGCGGGGAAAGAACAGCTCTCTCTCTCCAACCTCCCGGCGTTGGGTGGCCTCCGCCAGCTCGATGGCTTCTACCAACTCGTCGACGTTGGTGGGGTGCCGCATGCCGGCTGCCTGGCGGAGAGGGCGAGGAAGTGCCCGTAACAGGCGATCGACCACGACCCGCTCCGCTACCTGCTGTGCGGTGGGGCCCCCGGCCAGTAGCCAGTGCTGGACCAGGCGTGAGAGGTCCGTGACTTGGGCACGGGCCGGCCAGTCGTGGAAGAGTTGAGCGGCGCTAAGGGGCGATAACCCCAGTCGCCCCAGGATTTCCTTCTTCAGCTCCTCATATGAGCCGCCCCGCTCCGGGGGAAGCATGAAGTACGCTCGTTATGCTTCTCCGGTCAGCAACGGCGTCATGATACGCGTCCACTCGTCCCTGGGCCAGGCCTCTCGGGTGGCAATTGCCTCAAACATCTGGAGGAAGGTCTCGACGTCATCCTGCGCAGTCATCTTCGGAATCAGCTGTGCGGCCTGGGCACGGGGATCCGGTGGCGGAGTCCGCGGGGTCTCGCCCAGGCGTAGGGCGGCAAGCTCCCGCTCCGTGTTGCTTTGTCGGGAGGCCATATGCTCGGCGAGTTGTTGCTGGCGCATGCTCATCTCTGTGAGGTGTTTGAGTAGGTCCTCCATCTTCCGGGGGGCGGACGCCACGGGAGGAAACCAGACGGGGGACGTGAATGAACTCACCGTGAAAAAAAAAACAAAAAAAAAACGTCCGGAGCAATCCGTATGGGGTGAAACCCTGGTCAGTGCTTCTTCAGCGCTGTGCCCGCATTCTCCACCAGTGTGACGGGGGCGAAGAAACACACGGCACAAGGGTCACGGTGAGTGCCCCGAAGGGCGGATTTTATTTGAGTGCGTGAGGGATTTTTCCCTGGTGCTCGCTCCTCTCTCGGTCGCCTTCCCGGGGCGCGGTGCTGCGTGCGTCCGCGGCGTCCGTGGAGTCCAAGGGGACGGAGGGATCGCGGTCACCCACTGCTCTCTCGGGGAAAATAACATAAGACTTGTTACTCGGGTCCTGCGGGACATCTTCCTCCCCCCCGGTGTGTGCCACTGAGGCTTATCAAGCCCGCGCCTGATGGCACGCAGGTGTGGCCGCTCAGTCCGTGATGAGCAGGTCCAGGTGTGTCTGCTCTGTTTCCAGGGCGACGCTGACAAGGGCTCAGGACCTTGTGTCACATTATATATATATATATATATATATATATATATATATATCATAAAATAAATAGCTTTATCATTTTAGGAGGAGGAGGTTGGATACAGTAACAAAAAATAAACTATTATACTAAAATATTTTAATGCACACACACACCTACCGTTTGTCTTTTTACTCAAACATC
This sequence comes from Pungitius pungitius, assembly GCF_949316345.1. Classification (NCBI taxonomy): domain Eukaryota; kingdom Metazoa; phylum Chordata; class Actinopteri; order Perciformes; family Gasterosteidae; genus Pungitius; species Pungitius pungitius. Next base: position 1,719,290 of record NC_084913.1, read on the forward strand.
AACAGGCTGATAATCAGTGTAGTGGTCCTCGTACAGCAAGCTGCTGACCACACATCAAATATCTTACAGAGAACTATACAATAATTTATACGTGGAATTTTTCCGCGCTTCAGAGTTTCATTGAAGCTGAAGTTCTGCTGCGGATTTACATTACATTACATGTCATTTAGCTTACGCTTTTATCCAAAGCGACGTACAATAAGTGCATTTTCACATAGATACAAAAAAAACAACAGAACAGAAAACAAGTAACAAGATACATTTTTCGTCAAATAAGCAGTTACAAAACATGTTATAGAAAAGTGCCATTATAAGTACAATTTAAGTGCTATAATTTGTTAGTGCTACGGTTTGCTAGTGTTTTAGTCAAGGTAGAGTCTAAAGAGGTGTGTCTTGAGTTTTCGACGGAAGATGTAGAGGCTCTCTGCAGTCCTGATGTCATCGGAGAGCTCATTCCACCATCTGGGAGCCAGGACAGCAAAGAGTCGCGATCTCGTCGAGTGCTTTTCTCTCAGTGAGGGAGGAACAAGCCGCTTTGAAGATGCAGATCGAGGTGTGCGGGTTGGGATGTAGGGTTTCACCATGTCCTGGATGTAGACTGGTCCCGATCCATTCACAGCATGGTACGTCAGTACCAATGTTTTGAACTGGATGCGGGCAGCTACTGGTAACCAATGAAGTGAACGGAGAAGCGGTGTGGTGTGGGAGTATTTCGGAAGGTTGAAGACCAGTCGTTGTTTGTATTTTCGCCATTTTCTTTCAGATGCTCGCAGAGCATTACAAATTTGCCTCAGTGGGCTTTACACATGCAACATCCTCTGTCCCGAAACCCTCACTTCGGCACAGGAAAAACTCCCCAAAATATGAAAAAACCCTTCAAAGTTCAGCACTCTACGAACTGATCGAATTAATCTTTCCCAAACGCCTCCATGGTGTGATGCTGGTGGGGGATTGAAAACCCATTTAACACCCTTTTCGCAACAGTACATTATAAGGTCATGATTCAAGATTTTCAATGGCATGCCTCAATTCACGTTCAGCGCCCACAAAGTTAGTGCCGTTATCTGAACAAATTTCTAGGACTTGACCACGTCTCGCCATGAACCTTCTGAAACTATTAATGAAAGAGTCCGTGTCTAAAGACGAAAGAACTTCAAGGTGTATGGCTCGTATTGCCAGGCATGTAAAAATAAGCCCATACCTCTTGATCACAGATCTTCCACGCTTAACTTCAAATGGTCCAAAACAGTCTAACCGAACACGACTGAAAGGAGGCTCATCAGGAGTAATTCGGTTGTGAGGAAGATCAGCCATTTTCTGATGTCCAGGAGAAGCAGACAGTTTACGGCAGATAACACATATGCTCAGAACCCTTCTAATGGCAACGCAGGCACCAGGAATCCAATACTTCTGACGCAAATGAGAAAGCATATGATTTCGGCCACCATGGCCTGTTTCTTGATGTACATGAGCAAGGATAAGATTAGAAACATGTTGATCTTTAGCCAGTATAACTGGATGTTTCGCTTCAAGTGGCATTGCTGCTCTACTGAGCCGTCCCCCAACCCTGATGAGATCACCATTCAGGATTGGGTTGAGCTTGTAAAGATGACTTGTCCTTCCTACACACTCTCCTTTCTTCAAATGGGACAGTTCCTCCGTAAACTTCACCCTTTGACAGAAACGGACAATATTTAACTCTGCCATGACCATGTCCTCCACGGATAAAACCTCCTTTAGCACACAAGGCACAGAGCTCTTGACATAAAGATACTGCTTCCTCTTCAGAGCCAACAGACACCAAACAATCGTCGACGTAGAAATTGTGCAGTACAGTGTTAACTGCCACAGGACTCAAGCACTTTTGATTGTCTTCAGCACACTTCCTCAGGGCGAGACAGGCACAGCTAGGAGAGGAAGTAGCACCGAATAGATGCACCCTCATTCTGTACTCCACTAGCTCCTGAGTACAATCTCCATCTGGGCACCACAAGAATCTCAACAAGTCAGAGTCTTCAACTGGCACCCTGACCTGATGAAACATGGCTTCAATATCAGCCATGAGCACGACAGGTTCTTTGCGGAATCTTGTGATGACTCCCACTAACGAATTTGTGAGATCTGGTCCCCGAAGAAGCTGATAATTCAAAGACATCCCCCGAAACGTGACCCCACAATCAAAAACTACTCGCAGCTTTTTCTTCTTGGAATGATACACCCCATGATGGGGTACATACCACACCCTTCCATCACAACGGGCCAGCTGCTCAGTAGGAACTCTCTCTGCGTAGCCATTAGTCAGCATGCCAGACATGAATGTAATGTAGTTGGAGCGAAAAGATAGATCTTTGTTCAAACGCCTTTTTAGACTCAACGTACGCTGCTCTACGATTGTCTTATTGTTTGGCATTTTGAGGGATCTTTGTCTTACCGGCAAACCGATATTATAATGACCATCAATGAGCTTAGCAGATTTAGAAACTGACTCAATGAAGCGCCTATCCACTCTTGACAGACCAGGTTGGTCATCATGCAGATTTTCAGGAAAATCCACCTTCAGTAGTTTTTCCCAAAGCTCATCAAGTCTCGCCACGGAGATGCGATTAACTGAGATGTCGGGCTGTGAACACTGATCACGGATCTGATTATCTCCTCGCAGCGGACCATTCACGGTCCAACCCAGAATGGTTTTAATTGCATAAGGGCCGCCGTTCACGGCTCGAACTACCTCCAGAGCTTGAGGGACGTTAGTGCCGATCAAAAGGTCCACGTCAGCGTCAATCTCTGGTATTTGTATGTGTCTCAGGTGCGGCCATCTTTGGAGGTCTTTTGAGCGTGGAATGTTACCTCTATGAACAGGCATGCTTCTTTGAGTGAAAATCTCAGGCAGGTCACAAAAGCTGTCAGAATCCATCTTGGAGACTTCCAAGTCTGAGAACTTGTAACTTTCCACCACCTTCTCCTGCCCCATAGTTCTAAGGAGTATTCCGAGCTTCTTCCCTATAAGATTGAGTTTGAGATTCATGAGTCGCTCTGTGCAAAAC